>NC_044383.1:87715116-88387616 GCF_006542625.1 Nomascus leucogenys | reverse complement strand
GGTTTCAAGGAAGTCTCTTGTATAATTTATTCAAAAGAGAGAAAAATAAATGTTTGGTAAATTGATATTTAAATTAAAATAATGTACATGTCTTACCTCACATTCTCTGCTTTTTTTCTTAAACTGAAGATACCCAAAAGGATAAGGCTTCCAAAAGATACAAATATAGGCCAAGAAAAATGGTCTCCAACTTGAATTTCCAATTTGCTCTTTATGGCAATACTTGGGAAGCTTTTCCTGTTTCTCAATTTGATTCATTACCATTCCTCTAATAGTGAGGAAAGGTAAGTCAATTCTTTTTATCTCCAATTTCCACTTTCAAGCAATATCTCCCAACACACACACATTCTTACTCACTGGCCTTGCATTGCTTTGTCTGTGGTCCGCCTTATCTCTCTCACATTAATGTGAACACAGCTCTTATTCTAGCTCCATTATTTATTTTTTTAAGCTAAATCATCTCACCCCTCTAAGATTGACTGTTCCACTTAATTCTATCTTCCCTGTTTCCAGATCTTGCTTCAGTATCTGTCCTCATCTTCCAACTCTTTCGGATTCACTTTTTAGATTTAAATCATAATTTAAATCAATTGGCCTCCAAATTAATATTTTTCTGCTCATAAAATTATTTGTTTCCCCAAATCTATATATTAAATCCTAATCACTCCCTTGACTTAAAGTGAATTTCCACTGTCCTGACAGTAGACTCTCCAATACTTCAGTGTCCTATATTAATTTACAATTTTTCCTCTTAATTCTTCTTCTTTTATTACATTTCTTATCTCTGTTAACAGCATCACCTGCCAGCATCCTTAAATGAACAATTGCAGTGGCCTTGCCACTAGCCCTTAAATCACTTAGGCTTAACATCCTTTGAATCAACTTCCATTCTTTATATTTCTTTGCCTCATAACCCAAAACTCCAGCAGTTGTCAAATTATGTCAGTATACTTCTAGAATGTCTTTTTCATTTCTTGCCCTTCCCCTTTTCTGTGTATTCCCATTGGCACTGTGCTAGTTCAGACTGTTATATCCATAGCAGTAGTCTCCTAACTGGACTTTTCACTTTTTATTCAAATTTATAATCTCTATATACTGCTTCCCAGTTGATTTTAATGTGGAATAATTCCCATAATATCATATCTCTATTTTAAAATTCTTTAATTATGTCCATTGTCCATATATAAAATATCCAGACTTTAAACACAGAATTCAATATTCTTCACACTTTCCTTCAAAAATATTTCAAGATTATGATCCACTTTTCTTAGCAAATGTGATCTCTGACCAGATGGATAATTAGCCACTTCCAAAAAAAAAAAAAAAAAAAACCACTGGATTTATTCTTATTCATTTCTTTGCTCATATTGTCATTTACCCTGTAATTCCCTACTCTTCACTCCATAGATATTCAAATCCTGCACCCATCCTTCAATACTACCCAGTACTACCATTCAGTAACTTTCCTCATTCTCTCTTCATGGAGGATATCTATAATAAAGACTGATGACTATCGCTCAGTATTTGTTTTCCTCCTTGGGTTTTAGTAGTAACATTGATGCCCAGCTAAAACTATACATCTCATCTACTCTTGTTATTCAACCCAATTTAAGCCACTGACATATGATCAAAGCAATATGCACAACTTTCTGAAAATTCTCATTAAAGACATTTGCCCTGGAATCTTCCTCATTTTAGGAAATGGTGCTAAATAGAGAAGTATTAGAAGCCCCTTGCTGAGGAAAAGAGAGCTGTCCCACCAGAGCTGGACTGTTCTCTGGATTGGGGATGAGAGAGAAATAAATATCCACTAATTCAAGCTATTTTATTTTGGGCTGTCTTCATTAGAGACGCTTAACCACTACTTGTGTAACCCAAGTATATCTTTCTTTTCTCCATATTTATAAAATGAAGAGTGTCAAGTCATATTTATCACAGCCTGGTTTCTTCACTATAAATTAATGCACATCTTTTCCCTTTTCCATTATATTGTAATGGAATAAATCCCAATACAGTTCCTTATTTATCTTTGCATCGCCTCAAATTTTTAGCACAAGGTTTTTTAAAAAGTGAGCATTTGCAACATATTTGAATTATTTGTATGTTCCTTTTACTTCTTTCTTTTTCAAATTCTGGCCAAACATCTAAACTGATTATTCTCCTATATCTTTACACCTAATTTCTCCTTAATCCTAAACTTCCATTGCTTTAAAATCTTGCTTTTAAATCCATTGTCTTGTTCCTCAAATCTACTTTTTAACCATTTTTGAACTTCTAATACCATTATTATTGAATGATGTCTTCTCTTTGAACTTCTGACGTGCACCCTTTTTTCTCACTCTCTGCCTCACTAACAGATAATCTGTCATGGCTCCGTTTCAGCTCTCAAAACTTTCCTTCTTCCTTAATCACTTAACACACTCATGACTTTAACTTCTATGCTGATTACAAAACTCTCTTAATTTACAGCCATAAATTCTCCCTCAATGGATTTCCATCCAACTCTGTAACTTTCTACCTAGGCAGCTCACCATTACCTCATGCTTAAAATGTTTAAAATTGAACCAAATAACTTCTCCCATATTATCTCTGTTTCCCAATTTCTCCTTTTCTAAATTGATGTGTTACTTCTCTGAGCTCTTGAGACTTAAAGTTTGTCTTCTTTTACTATTTTTACTTAAATACAAACTATGCTTAAGACATGTCGGCTGGGCGCGGTGGCTCATGCTTGTAATCCCAGCACTTTGGGAGACCGAGGCGGGTGGATCACGAGGTCAGGAGATCGAGATCATGGTGAAACCCCGTCTATACTAAAAATACAAAAAATTGGCAGGGCGTGGTGGCGGGCGCCTGTAGTCCCAGCTACTCAGAGAGGTTGAGGCAGGAGAATGGCGTGAACCCGGGAGGCGGAGCTTGCAGTGAGCCGAGATTGCGCCACTGCACTCCAGCCTGGGCGACAGAGCGAGACTCCGTCTCAAAAAAAAAAAAAAGACATGTCAACCTTTTAAAAATGCCTCTTTGATTCATCTTATCGACTGCATTGCACTTTTGTTTCCATTCTTAATCACGGACTTTCAAAAACAGTTTCTACTTGATTCTCCTTTTCTCCATGGGTATCCTCATATTAAGTTATGCATCATGAAACTCCCCTTGTGTAGAATAGATATTGATCTATTAACTACTGAATTAGGTTTAACTTTCTCTGTCTCTGAATTTCAAGGCTCAATATAATATGACTCAATATTTTTAACTTTATTCAAACTATTATGTAGACTGGCCCATTGTCTCATTATGTCTTTGTTTATGCTGTTTCTACTAAGTGAAAAGTCTTCTTCCTCTTCAGTTAATTCACCCAACTAGCTTCTATCCTACTCCTTTCTGAAATTCCATAGTGTTTGATTTTGCCCAAAAGTTGATCTGCTTCAAATATCTATTTATTACCTACTGTCTTTTGCTGTACTAACGCAGTTTCATGCATCAATTTTGTATTTCCAGAGTTTCATGAGGCCTTTGAAAGATGGACTTTTAAAAATCATTCTCCTCCTGCTCATTATTATTAGCACTTGCATTACTTCAGTGCCTAAAAGAGGCATAATAGAATGACTACAAGTTTTGAGACTAGAAGGTTTGAATTCCAGCCAAATACATACTTTGTATGTGGTGACAGATCACTAAATCTCTCTGAGCCGAATATTTATTTCTAAAGAGGAGAGGGAAAAACTCAGCATGAGAGATAATATGTGCAAAGCCATTTTCAAACTACATATTGCTACATAAATGTTAGCTGAAAGTATATAATCCTTGTTTAAATATTTCTTCCTCTAGACCTTTACAGCAAAGAAATAATTTAGAAAATATATAAAATAATCTACTACTCATTGAGGGAATACATTACCATTTTTTGAAAAAAAAGCTAGTTCAACACTAATTTGAACACTTTGTCATATCACAGGCAAACTACATTACAACTAATGGAGTACAAAAATGATTTTTATAACATATATAATTTTAAGCCAATTAGTGATATATTTTACGCATTTGAACACTTTTTTTCCTTAAGCTGGAATGGCCTTTCTAGAATGTGTCCTATTTATATGTCAGAATTTAAATTCAATATGAGTTTATTTTTTCATCATCATCATTATTACATAACAATCCTCAACTTTCACGTGTGTTATGAAAAATTCAAAGCAAATCTTGTTTAAAAATTTAACAGCAGTTAACTGTAATATTCTGATTTTTTTTGTTCTACTTAATTGCTTAGTTGACATATTAATTCCCCACCTCATTTTATGGATGGGAGTAAATGGATTGGAATAGGGAAAATAAATAGCTTTTCACATTAATTTGTCTTAAACAAAATAGACACAATCATTTTCAAAATCAAGTATAAACAAACATTCTAGTATGAGAAATACAAAGTTTTTTTTTCATTACATACTATTTTCATATTTACTGTGACTTTGTTTTTCTTTTCACGGGCATATAATTAAACTAATAATGTGAAGACGTGATCTCTTACTACTTTTTAATTTCCAAAGTAATTTAAAAATTCAAAATTTGATATTCAAATTTTCAATTGTTACTTCTGTATTTGTGGAAAAAACAATATTTTGAAGGATGATAACTATTTGCTAAGGAGTGGTACATTTTGTTGAATAAAAATATAAAATTCTCAAAAGAAAATACAGTTATCCTTCTTAACAAGAAAAGTTACATCATCCAAACTTAAAAAAAAAAAAGACAAGTGACAAGGTAATGCAAACTTGGTTATTTAGGAGAGAAACGGAAAACAGGTAATTGCTACACTAAAAACCTATATACATTAAAAAATTTCACAGAACGACCATAAGCCATGTTTTCAGGCTCAATTCTGGATTTTTAAAAATCATCCTACACTTCAGCTATGTTCAACTTTTCAGCATTATTTAAATGAGCTGTGTGCTTTTTCAACATAGGTGATCAGGCCAGTTTGGTGCCAAAACAAGTGAGCATGGATCCACTGGTGTGTTTGGCATTTTCTTGAGAAGCAGAACATGGAAATGGACTTCATAGTTGTGTCTCTAGTATGAAAGAAAATAGCCAGAAATGAGAGAGTATTTTTAGAAATTGGATCTAGATGGACAGAGAGTTGCTAGGGTAACCCTACTTCTAGGGTATGAAATTACTATTAGTTTAACCCATAAATGGCCTGAAGAGGGCCAGTTATAACAACTATCATACTTGGCAGAAAATTAGATTAAATGTCAGGAAGAAAGGAAATGAGGTCTCTTCAGGCTTATCAGATAATAGACAACCTTACCATATATCTGTTAAGTACAATCTGTTGAAATTATGCCATTTTCATGACATCTCTAGTGGGACCAGGCATAAAATGGGAACATCTCAAGCCTTTGTAAAGCAGACTTGCCTGCAACTAAAATTGTTTAAAACAAGGCATGAAAGAATAAGCTGAGGCATTATAGAGATGGCAAATTTAAATAATAAACTGTTGAAAATGTTACATATAATAATAACATCACCTGATATTTGCATCACATTTGCCAATTATGAAACAAACTTAGCTATACTGTCTCACTTTGAACTGTAACAAATGACTTAAGAAAACTATTATCATTAGTCTAAAAATTCAGTTTCATATAAATCAGGTATCTCTGAAGTGCACAGAAGGTTTGAGCCAGGTCTGTAATGGAGATCGCCTGTGAAAATGTTCCTACTCTCTTATTGCAATCCATTCCAGTCAGCATTTCAATTTTTATCATTTCCCATAAAACAAGAAAAGGGAATTCCTATGATCTAATTTATTCCTAATTATAGAAGAATACTATTTCTAGTTTTTCCTACTTTCCAATCAATGAGTAATTCCTTAATTTTCACTCAGGATAGAAGACTCCTTGCTTCATCACTTTTTAACATATTTATATCCTTCACTATGTAGAACCAAATCCTGCACAGTGAGAGCATTCAATAATTAAGATTTGGTCGTAAAGTCTGTGATATTGTCAGAATACAAAAAAAGTCACAAATGCTCAAGATCATGCTTTAGTTAATAAGTGTATTAACTAATTTCTATTAAAATATTATGGAATAAATGTTATTTATTTACTGTCATATCGAGCCTAATAATATAAATATTTCAAATGTTAAAATTAAATAATATATGCATAGATATGAAATCCTTAAGGGATGTTCAAATTTACCTGAAGCCTAAACTTTACAGTATTGTTTGTACTATATTTTACCATTGCCACCTGAGTTCGAATTATTTTTCACATGGAATAGAATATTGCTATTTTTTCCACTGTTAGAAAAAGTTATCTCTTTAAATCCATGAAGAAATACTAAAAGCAAGAGCCCCAGCAATTTTTCTGAAACATCACAGTATCTCTCAAATGAAATAAATCAAATTAAAGGAATTTAACCAAACATATTAGAAGAGAGGGGGAAAAAATACCTTCTGGGATAGATTGCTTATTTTTCAAAACCATTAATTTTTAATTGACATTGATTTCAGAAAATAAAATATTAAGAAGTAAGCTTAAAACATTGTATGTGTCTACAGTAAACAATTATCAAATATAATGTCATATAACTTTGGGGAAGGCACCATATCAAACACACTGCCATTAAGTTCTTTTATAATATCCATATGAAACTCCAGGATTCACTACAAGAATCTTCTGTAAAAATATCCTTGCCACCCTGAAGTTTAGTCTGTGCAGTTATCTTTTATAATGTTATTACAAGTCTAAGAAATAGAGATAATTTCCTAAAATACTGTTTTATTCCATAGTAAATAAAATAAAGGTTTCTTTTCAGTGGCATGCTCTGCAAACATACCAAATTATCCTGTGAAACTGTGTGATCTTCTTATATTCAGCACGTACCACTTCACTTTTAGGTTTTATTATTTGTTTGCTTGTTTTTTTTAATTTTTTACTTTCTTAATGAATAATAAACAATATTCTTAGCCTGAAAATCTTTATTGTCATCATTTCAAATACGTAGTTTATGTAACCTACATGGCAATTTCTTTAAATAAGAATGGTTGTTATTCTGTTATCAGTTGCTATTATACATCTTCTGTTGTTAGTTATAAATAACATATATCCCAAAATATTTTTTATTGTTCAATAAATTATCTGTATTACTTAAAAATTAATTGTGTGTGCATTAGTTTTGAGTCACACAGCCCGTATCATTTTTTCTTTAATTGTACATATTTAAGTACTTTTAGAGTTAGTTTCTAAGGACAAGATTTTCCTAGCTATAATTAATTTCAGTTACCTTCCAAATCATTAATGAGCAGGATGTTAGTTAAGGCTATATTGCATTTTCTATACTTAGATGTAAAAGGCTTCATAATGTAAAATGATATGGTGATGTTTTGAAGTTGGATGAAGTTAAACTATGGTTAAGAAAGGAATGAAAGTAATAAAACATTTAGAAAACACTTCTATGTAAGCTAAGAAATAATATACAAGTTTACAATTTAGGAAGATGGTTTTAAATAAAATAAACACAACTGAATGTAAATATATTTGGTTCAATTGAATATAACTGAAAGCTCAAGAAACCTGATATCGTACACTCATAATCCCATTTGATAAGAGTAAATAAAAGTGAATGCAATATATTAGCTAGTTAGCACTATGCCAAAAGGTTTCCAATTAGAAAGAGTAACACTTGGGTGTGGTGGGGGGCAACACATCGTCAGGATCAGTAATACAACTCACACTCCAAACCAAAGTAACTCCCACATTGCAAGGACTATATAATGTCGACAGATTCTTAATATAGTCATTATCATCCATACTAATATACAGCTGGCCTATTTGCTCTTTTCTTGGAATAGCCCCATGCTGATTTTGGATTAGCTAGAATATCTATATAGCTGAGTCCACTGGTATCTCACCAGTGTTCAACCCATTCCACATTACATCTGACCACAGATAGATGTAACTGGGGGTAACGCTATACTTCATACTCAGCATGACCAATATCAAATTGATCATGCTCTCCATAGCAAACTGACAACCTGTCTATATTCAACCAATGTGGCAGGTAATCCAAGCATTGTCCCACAATCCAGATTAGAATTCTTAAAATCATCTATCTTTCTTTTTCTTAAATATCCACATCTAGTATATCACCAAAGTTTATTGCCTATTTTTTTCAAAATAATTCCTGAATTTGCCTTTCCATTTTTATTTCACACTCCCCTTATTACTACAATTTTTGGTGGGCTCTAATTACCTCCAAACCAACAGATCTCCCAATCTTTTGATTCTTTCACCTATATCTCTTTTGTCTTTTCTATTTACAACTATTAAGTAAATCTTCTAAACTTTAATACTTTTTATTCATTGATCAAGAATCTTCAAGAAACCAATATTTCTTTTCTATAAACTCTAACCTCTTCTGCCCAATATTCAAGGCCTTAGAAAGCTGAGCCATATCATTTTTTCTACTATGCTCCAACAAGAGTCTTATGGTTTATTTAAACAGACCAAAAAAACTCATACATGACACTCATATAACATCTTACATAGCATTCATATTAAGATTTCCATACTTTGTTAATGTTCTTCTTCCCAGGAAAAATTTTCCTTTATTACAGCTCATTAATATTCTACTCATATTTTAAAGCACAATTTACTTATTGGATGATACACTCCTTGAAAGGTAAATATGCTATTCCATATTTATTTTAGCCTCCTCCACCTAAAATGCTCACTTCATTATTGTCCATTTGATATCATATTAATAGATTAAATGAATGAAGTATGACATTTTAATTTTACATCTCTTACAGCATTAGAACAATACTGAAAATAGAATAAGTGCTCAAAAATACTATTGTTTCATTGGGTCCATATACACAGAAACATGAAATTCTTTAGCACTTTGTTCAGTGTTATGTAGAATGTAGATGCCAGTGGATGTAGAAGATTCAGAGCAGAGTGGCTTTTTCAATGAATAATTATCATACTAATGCTTTTTAATAAATTGCACACAGGAGTTCCTTGGGCATAATAGAGGTATTATAGAGTTAATAAAACAATCACTAAAATGTATCTGTTCTTCAGTGTGTATTTTATTAAGCAAGAGCAATGGAGTAATATTGATAGCTAGTAAATATTGGACACTTTGGACAAAGAGTATTTGTATTAATTCATTGTTTACCCAGTCTACCTGTCTTTTTTGTGATCTACTTCTTGAACAGATTTATTCTGTATTTAAACTACTGATGGAATCAATCTTACTGCTTTAAATTCAAAAATAAAATATATCCAGAATCATACAATTTCTATATTTTATCGAGTAAACTATTTTTCTGAAAAATAAACAAAATATCAGAATGATTATTAACCTATAAAGATAAAGAATTTTTAAATGAGCTTTGTATTACTGTCATCTTAAGTGCAAGTTTCTTAAACAGAATGAGTGGTGGGATCTAAAATATGACTGGTTTGTAAACACTACCTCATAAGATGCATTTCCTTTAAAAAATAAAGAGAAATATTAAGAACCTCAGGCCACTGCTGGATGGCCAGCCTCAGTGGAAACAGCACTCAGAAAAAGTGGGAACAAGGTATTTTTTAATGACACAAGGAAAAACAACATGAAACTAGATGAGGTGGTGCAGAAATTCTAAGAAACAACAGATCTCTTCATGAAACCGAGGAGTAGGCACAATAATACCCACCCCTGTTAGCAGGATTTTGGCTATCAATGAAAGCACTGCTTTTAAATGTGCACGAAGAGAAGCAAGTCTTAGCCATTATTCAGCCTTTTCAAGCCCGGCTTTCCCACCACTGGTAATCATTGTTGATAACATAATCCTTGAGCATGAATTAAGGAGTTGCACGTAAATACTAAGAGCTGACAGGGATGTAGGCCTGAGACTGGGAATCCCTTTCACACTTAGTAATGCTAAGCAGTGGGAGCTAAAACGCTTCTTAAAAGAGAGTCTGTTAGAGTTTTTTGCTGCCTTGAAAATGATTTTTTTAAAGGTTCTAGCCTTCCTCTGATTACCAGCATAAGTTTACTTTCTTGTTCTATTTGCCAACCATTTTTTTAAATAATGTTTTAGGATGTCTGTGCAAGTTAGCTGTATACCCAACAAAAAATATAATTGATAGTTGTCTTGATACAACAGATTATATAGTCTTCTCTATACTGCCGATTTCTCTCTCTCGGGGTGTGTGTGTGTGTGTCTGTGTTGCCCCGGTAATCATTAAAGCTTCTTTCTAGAATTGATAACCCACGAGTTTATTATCTTTTTGAAAATATATCCTTACTTATTATCTATTCACTCATAAGGGCAGACATTACAAGGGTAATTACTTAAGCAGGACAGGATTTTGTAAAACCTTTGTAAAAATAATGCAATTAAAGCTCATGATTTTCAACTTAAATTATGTGTGTGTATTTTTGTGTAATAAGACAAGTCACTTCACCTCACTTTTCCTCCCTGAAAAATGATCATATTGGACTAAATGTTCTCAAGTTATTTTTACTCTTTGAATGTTGTTTTACATAGAAAACAAAGAATGTTTTGTGAGAACTTTGGATGGGACCATTATTTGAATAGTATTAAAGGCAAATTTTTGAGAATAGGGGCTTCCACTAAGTTAAGATTCAATATGAGGTAAAGGAACGGCGATGTTAAAATAGTTGATTAAAAAGAAATCAAAGTGTTACAAATAATGATTACCTTTAAGTTTAAAGGCTGTCTAGGATAATCTTTAAGTCAGCATCTCCCAAAATAAAACATTCTGAACTAGTAGCAGATACAATAAAGCTACCCAAATACATTTACAAGAGTGGATACTTATTTTCCTGAATTTTATAAAACTATAAATAATAATATTCTTGATTCAGTAAAAATCAAGAATCTATTGATGAAATATAATACCAATTTGGTCTGATCATTTGACCCATTCATGTAATGAGGCAAATGGTTTTGTGATTGTGACAGGCACCTCATATTGCTGGGGAGGCTGCAGTTAAAATTCTTGGCTGTAGCCCCAACTTCCTGATTGGCATTCATTATTCCGTCTTTCTTCCTCTCTTTACATGCTTACCCATCTCAAACTAGCTCTGACTTTTCCAGATGTAGTTTATCCTCTCCTTAGCAGCTCATTTCTCCCTTGTTTACTGTATCCCCAAGAGAAGACAAAACAGCCCTTACATTTATATGGTAGAAATAAGAAAGCAATAATACAAATGCAGTGTTTGTTTGGCTGCCTCTCTTTAAGGGGCCACTATACATATATGTGAAGTAAATCCACTGAAGGGTAAAAGAAAAATTATCTTAGATAAAGATACTTGAAAAATTATTAGCCAATGCTTGTGTATGTGTGCGTGCGTGCGTGTGTGTGTGTGTGTGTGTGTGTGGTGTATGTTGATATTATTTTACTGTGACCCACTTTAGTTATAGTCACCTAATTCTTTTCCTGTAATTTCTATGGCATTGTGTAGCTCTCTAAGGATCTTCTTTGTTTCAATTTCAAGATAAATGGTAAGATCTTTTAAGAGGCAGATCTATTATTTTATTTGTATAAAATGAAAAACAGAGAATACACCTGAAAGTCATATGATTTAGATGTACAACATGCTCAAATATACAATATGATTAGATCTATGTTCTTTCCTTATAAATACGTACTATATATTTACCAATGAAAAACCTCACAAAATTACACATTGCTAACACTTGATTTGAACTGATGACATTCATATTTAACTATTTGGCTTCTATCTCCTTTCAATTTAAGAATGTAAGAATATATTTTTTCTTATGTTGTTACTTATGGCCAAAGCAAACATTAGATTAATTTGGACTTTATACCTAAATTATTTTATGCTTTAATGTACAAATCACTAATAGGTTTAGAGCTTTTGGAGCTTTTATTTTACTGCAAAACAGATTGGCTTTGATTCAATTAATTTTTTTGCAAATATGAGTCAAAATATCCTTATATTAAAACAAAGTGAGCTACAAATGTAGTACTTGAAATACATATTGATTCAAAGCCACTATTATTACAGAGAAACTCAAAGATTAACTGAATACCTTTTAAGAAGGGATAAAGTAATAACAGATTTGTATAAAAATGGTGGCTTTAAAACCTTATTAATGTTCTGACTTGTTATGTAGTTTAATTATCAAGAAGTATAATAGCATCTGGCATATTTTCTCAACATCAGAAAATGAATTATTGACAAATTACTTTATTAATATTAGAACAATTTTTAGAATATGAGCATATTCTACTGTCTGGATGCAGGTACTTTATAAATTTGATAGTATTTACAAAGAAGATCATCTTACTAATTATTTTAACAAATATACCGCGAACCTCATCACTAATAAATAGCTTTTTATGAGCATTTAAATATTTACCTTGCAGCCCTTCTCATCAGTCAACCTATCTACTCACTGAGACTTACTTCCCATTTTAGAATGTATAACAAGCTAAGTCAATTTGGAAGGTCATATATGAGATTCTATTAGGTTGCTGCAAAAGTAATTGCAGTTTTTGCCATTGAACTGCAATTATTTTTGCAGCAACCTAATACTATATTTCTAATCTATTCAAAAAATGAATATGCAGTTATTTTAATGATTTTTAATGATTTCCCAAGGTTTGTAAACAGAAGCCATAAATTCAGGTCGCAAATATGTTATGTCTGGCCAAAACCATACCTTGAACATTTTATTAAAAGCAGGACTATCAAGCCTTTTTCTCTAAAACCTCTTCTTTTTCAAATGTACTGTAAGATGTCTATTTCTATTCTTCAATGTTTATATTTATTCTACTATATTTTTCTTAACTCTGCATCTTTATCCATGCAGTGTTTTTTCTTTGAAATATATTATTGAAAATACAATGATATATAATTAGACGGCTCTTGTATAATGCCAACACTGACCATGTGGCCACATATGCTACATGTGATTTATTTTGTGAGTAAAAAAAAATAGCTTAAATTTCCCAAATTATGCAGGCCAAATTGGAAATCTGAGATCAGGAAGGCAAAATGGAGTACAGTTATTTCTAACCAAGAAAGTATATACTCAAAGGAACATTTTAAATAATCCCAGAATTTTCATTTTAGTCAATCAATATAAATAATCTGAAAATTATGACATGTAACTTTATACAGAAATCGTAAATAAATTTGGAAAAAAATTAACATTTATTTAGATTAACATAAATGCAAAATGTAGAAGATTCAAAGAGTGGCAGATGTATGAGATAAAAGTAAATTAGTAGATAGTAGTAGTAGTAGAGAGTATAATAGTAAATTAGTAAAAATTTACTCAAATTTAAAAATCAAGATTTAAAAAACCAAAGAAAATCTCCTAGTCACGTGGGCCACATTGCTCCATAGTCATAAAAATGACTGTTTAATTATAATATTTTAACTTGCAGATAGTAGTTTTTAGTGCGAAAACTGACTAAACTGTTTAGCATATACAGCATGTTGATGAATTTGATTATAATCAGACATTCTATTTTTAACGTAGAAACATATAGCACTGCCAATATTTATTAAATGTTTCTGATTCTTTATAAAAATAGTTAAAATAATTTAAGTGATTGTTTAATACTCAAATTCTGTAAGTACATACAATAAGAGTTTTAATAATACATTATTTTTAAAACCATTACTAAATAGATTTTATACATTACAACAATTCTATCAGTTTATCTGTTCTCAAAACTCATAACATTTCTGACTTTATCAGATTTTTATTTCTGATAGTGCTGCGTTATATTATTTTACATAATTAAAATATTTTATTCTCTACATGTAGATGTTAAAAATTGCATTATTTCTTAATGCCCTTGAGAATTGTTTATGAATTCTGGTTAATGAGAATTAATCTATATCTATATATCTATTCATTGCGTTCTGTATTATACAATGTGTATATATCTGTATGTGTGTATATATACACAGATATACAGACACACACTTACACACATACACATATCATTTTTTTTCAAAAAGGCAATGAACATATTTTATACATTTCCCAAGGATGCTTTTTTCTTCTGCATTTCTTATTCATTTGAAGAGCTTTACTTATCCAAAGCCAATAAAATAGGAAATGTGCTCATGAAAGAAGGCCAAGAAGTCCATCTGTGACTATTCATTTCTTTGAGCTATCAGTTATTTAATTTCTCAAAATATTTTTTCATCTCAAGCTTGACTATCTACTTCACTAAACAAATAGAACTGTTCCAACTTCTTATAGCAGTAGATACTCTTTTTCCCTAAATCCCAAAAGATCTTTTAAAAAAAAAAAAACAAAACAACAACAACAACAACAAAAAAACCTATCTTCCTTCAGCATCCAAAAATTTTTTACTCACTGTGAAACCCTCACTGTATGTATTGCAGGCATTTAAATTATTCCTTCCTGTCCCTATTTATAGCAATTTATAGGACATTATAACAATAATCATGTTTATATATTTTTTTCTTATTTGGTGTACTTCGGTAAAATCTGTCCAAATATTTACCATCAAAATCTCTTTTATACTTATTAATAATATTTTATCCCTGTGTAACAGCTGGTAGTACCTTAATAAAAGTTACAGAATAACCTTTGTGTTTTTTACTTTGAAGTTTGGTTTTACCAGTAATTTCAAACACTGTTTAAAATGATTTTTTTTGAAGAGAATCCTTTAATTTCTATACTAGCTGAGAGCACTATATCCAGTTCCTGTCATACCTTTGACTGTGTGATCTCTAGTATGTCTTTCAACCACTCAACGCCTCAGTTATCTTATGTATAAAACAAGGGAGGGGCATAAAAACACCTTATCATTCCAAAAGAATTTTATAATGCTCGCAATATGATTGATAATTCATTTGCCTTAGTTTGTGTGAATGTACTTTCTATGAACATTATATCTCCATTTTTATTCTTCCTATCTTATCTGTCTTTTCATAGAAATATTTTTACTTGCATGTACGCACTCATTTGTTAAACATATTAGACTTTGCAAATTTATTAATTGAAAGACAGCAAGTTTAATAAATTAGCCTACATTATTTAATATAATTATTTCCTATTTCTTGTAAGTTCTAATATCTATTTACTCTCTTTCTATTCCCTGGATCTTTTTTATGGTAACATTAATTTATAGGTCCTAAAATTTTTATATAAATATAGCATTATAGGTAAATATATTTATCTGTAATGTACTAAAAAGAGATAATAATCAAGGAATAGGTAAATTGACTACAACAAAAATCTTACCTCCTTCAAGCTAGCTTAGATATAAACATTCATATATTATCTAAACTGCATGAAGGATAATAAGGAAAAAGTTCAATAAATACTAGTATGTAAAAATATTAGGCTGGTGCAAAAGTAATTGTGATTTTTGCCATTAATTTTAATGTACTTTTGGCAAAACCATAATTATTTTTGCACCAACTTAATAGCTGCACATAATAAAATGACTCAACAATTTCTTATTAAATCTAGTCTAGTTTCAAATTTTTATTTATATTTTAAAACAACCAAATACAATATAATAAAAAAATTTTCTTCTAAATTTAATCTTTACCAAATGACAGCTCGGACAGAACGATGAAGGACTGAAAAAACAGTGGCCAAATCATGCTGAAAAGCTCCTATCAGTAACTACAGAAACAGTAGGAAGAGAAAGAAAGAGGAAATTCGGAAATGTGCCCTCCATTCCTACAGAAGATGAAGAAGGAGGAGGAAGATAAAAGGGGAGAGGAGGAAGAAAATTCCAAAGACCCTGAAAAATAGTGAGTGAATGCACAAAGATTAGCGTCTACTTAATATCTTAAAGGATAAATGAGGAAATAAGTGAAAAACTAAAAGGTAGCATATTACTAAACACTACATAGCTGATAGAACTCTAAAGTTTATGCCGTAGTCATATTTTATGGATTGAAACCATTTTAAGATCTTCTAAAAGAAGAAAGAAAAAAAGATAAAAAATAACCTAATACCTAAAATAACATTAAATATTATGAAGAAACAGATTCCTTTTAAAAACTGCAAAACTCAATGTTAGCTACAAGTGTTAAAGTTCTGCATGCTCAAGACTTAAACTTTGAACTTTACTTACAGTTGTGAAAGTAAAGTTCTGTCAACGGGTGTCTACATGTTGCCTTTGTGCTGTGGTGCACTGCAGGCTGTCACCAGTCTGGCTCCAGTTCTATGATTAAATATGGATTCTTGTTAGGTCACCTTATTTCTTTAAATTTCAGCTTCTTCATTTAAGCATAAGGTTCCAATAATGATATGCTCACCTTTTTTTTTTTTTTTTAATCAGACAGGGGCCTAGAACTCCATAGGTTATTTGAAATGCTATATGCAATTTTATAGTTTTTATTCACATAATTAAGTTTCCCTAAATGTCTTAAAGCATTCAGATGATGTTTATAAACCATTCTTGTCATTCTACTAACCTAATTTGGTCTATTTAAAAGTTTTGCAAGAACTTAAGACTTTGTATTAGAAAATAAGATACCTATGTCCCAATGTCTTATTTAAATGTTATATATCTAATATATATTCCTTAACATGTTGTATAGTTGACACAATTCTTTATACCTCTGCTTTCAAAATATCACATCCAGAAGATTTTCAGAATTACATTCAGCAGTTTCATTAGCTTTATACCACAAATCTCTGAGAAATTGTTAGCAAAAATCTTTAAGATTGTAGTCATTTTACCGTGTTATTCATAATGCTTCTTGCCTTTGTACAAAAGTTCACAACTATGCAACAAGTGATAAGTTTGTAAAATAACATATGAGGAAAAATAGCAATCAACAACAATTTGTTGTTCTTTGCTGTGCTACCACACTCTAGTGCGGACTAGTATTTATGAGGTCAGTAAATCAAATCTCAGGTAGACAACAGATGGTTAATAGAGGCAGAAACTACAAATAAAATTTGTCCTTTCCCAACATTAAATTTTAAATCCCTCCACTTAGACAGAACATGCATTACATTTGCATTTCTCCACATTTCCTAGTGAGAGTGTACTAAAAAATTTGGGATTTAATGGTTTTAAGTCTCTGGAGTTTATAGTCTTTATCCCAAGGTTTAAAAACACACATACACACACACACACACGCACACGCACAGATCTTGTTTTATAGTTACGAGTCAAGAAAGTTTAATATTTGTTATTAATCAAAAAGATAATCATTAGATACTTAAGAATACATTTTCTTAAGTACATTTAATAATCTGCAGGAAATTCTTTCACACACAAGTCCTTCAAATTGCCTGGGTCAAAAATGAAAAGAGAAATTGCTAATTGTCTCTAGACAGGCAATTTTAATGTCAATACAGTCAAGCTTTCAATACTCTAGGCTCACATAGGAGCTGAATTCACTAGTTATTTTCTAGCTTTTTATACTATGGTACATGTATTCCAAAAGAAGTAGAACATTAATCATTAATTTCTCTCAATAAGTGGAATTTTTGAATATTTTGTATATGATTCATTATACAATAAAATATCTAAATGCACTTTAACATTTGAGTTAAGAAAATAAAACTATTTTTAGTTGCTGTATTAAACTACAGCATATTTTCTTTAGTTGCTCTAGTAAAAACTACTTTTATTATCCGGAGTATTTAACCATAAAGTCCTCCTTGCCTTATGTAGTACTATTCCATTTAATCAAACAATAAATAAAAATTCCATTTTTTATTTCTGAAAAAGTAGGTATAGTGACTGGCAGGTTATTCCAAATACATACATATTAGAAATTACGAATGAGAGAGACATTAAAAAATAAATTTTGCACACTATGATTTATACGCTAATACTCATTGATAAATTGATGCATGGATGAATAGAAATAGACAGGTAGGTAGACGATTGATAGATGTAGTAGTAATAATTTTTAGGTGATGAAAAGATCACTAAATAAAAAAACAAGTACATTAATATTTAGGATGGAATATGAATTTATACAATCTCAATCTAGCTATAAGTTGTGATAATTGGTTTAATGTTTTGGATACATGCTGTTTTGTGTGTTATGATCACAAACTAAATAAATAACTTTATTAACTTTAAGAAACAAACAACACTTGGTCAAATTTGAGAAAGAATAACTGCTATTTATGAAGCTTTTGTCTAACGACATATTTTATTTGGAGTAAGCTAAAACTAAGCTATAACACTTCCCATTAACTATAAACGAGATTGTATAAGAGGAGTCAGAAAGCTGCAAATGAAAGATTAAAATGAGTGAATGCCTTGCAGGATGGACCATATAATCCTTTGATAATTGCATTCATTTTAAGATGAGCCATTCAAAATTGCTACCTGTCCAACCTACACAACATGAGCAAACTAGAAACATGAAGATAAAAATTGCTAGTTGTCTCTAAACAGACCATTTTAATATCACTGCAGTCAAGTTTTAGACACTCTAGACTCACATACGAACTGAATTCACTACTTCTCTTTAAGCTTTTTGTACTATATACTTGTATTCCAAAAGTAGAACATTAATAAGTATCATTTCTTAACATGCAAATGAGATTTAAAATACAATGACCTCCTTTCAGTTCTGCTTGTACAGTGTTTGTCATAAGCTAGACTAATAAGACTCTAACAAAAAGACTACAACCTTAAAAAATGTATAGTTTCACAAATGTGGATGAAATTAAAATCTAAATAATTAATCCACCTTGAGAGCTGATCATTTATAAAGAATAGATAACTAATTTCATTCTTGCAATAAACACAAAATAAATTATCAACTGTTTCTAACATACTTCTCCTTCAACACAGAAGGTAATAATACTAATAAAATTGGAATTTACATTAATCATATGCTTGCTTCCAAATTATGATTTGACAGTATCAAAAAAGAGAGTTTGTTTGCTAGGTTGTGAGGATTTTTTCCAACTTTCTAATTATTTCATAAATTTTTATGCATTTAGAAAATGTATTCTTAAGTATCTAATGATTATCTTTTTGATTAATAACAAAACTTGAATTTCTGACCAAGTTCACAAATAAATAATAACAGGTTGTCCTAAGACCAGCCATTTTTTAAAAACATTAAATGTCTTAAATTTCATAACTAAATGTAAATTTACACATTTATGGTATGTACTTTCTTAAAAGAAGATACTAAAAATTGAAGCAATCATGTTGTTTCAGCAATTTTTTAAAAAACTTTAAATTATTATCTATATACAAGTTCTATGAAGTCATAAACTGTCACTTAAATAGATGTGACACAATCTTATGTTTCCATGTACATCAGCAAAATGAGCACTGATAATTCCATTAGGAATCAGGAGAATAGATGTTTAGTCTTGTTACAAGTGATTTAATCAATTTAGAATGTGTATGATGAAGCTAAAAAATTGAAATGAATTTATATGCTAAAGCAATGCTTCACATCTTTGATTCAGAAAGTTAACTAATAGAGAACATAAAATTAGAGATAATAGATTAACAGAGAGAAAAAAAAAAGGCCCCATGGCTAAGTGTTGGGGCAATGCTAGTTCAACAAACCTAATCAGATTTCTTTATTGCAAGAATTTTCAGAGCCTTTAATTTGTTAATAGTGAATTCCTAAAAGAAAACCCTACTACATAGTTCTCTTGACCTTATTTGATCATAGAGATATTTTTCCCCTAGAAACAGCTTAGTATCTGATGATTTGTAAAAGCTCTCCTAAAATATGCTATGATGCGTTTATATTATATGGGCATTATGAAGGGTATCAATTTACCAACTATTATTTTTTTTGCTCCAACCTCTTCATGGCTATAGAGAAGTTGGGAAAAACATTGATGTACTGAAATATCCCACATCAAAATAAATCAGGGTTATTTTCTACAACATTAAAAATTTACATTTTGATAGCATCACTTAAAATATTAGAGTAATGATTCATGTTTCTTACACAAAACTAGTTCGGCAAATTTGTATTTCAACAATATAAGCCAGAACCAGAAAGAAAGTACAACAGAACTCTAAGATGTGAAATATTTGCACTTACTATTAATACATTGTTACTGTTTCATTAACTTGTTTTAAAGAAAATGATGGTTTAAAATAACAAACAAGAAGGGAGTAGTTATACTGTTTAGAGACAGGCATTCTGACAACTGATGACAATGAAGGAAAAAGAAAATTTCAGAAATGGGCACTTGAAATAAAAATTTTGAGAGAATTGCACGAATGATGAATCATTATTTCACAATTCAATAAATCCCTATGGCAGCCACTGCCAATTACATACCCAATAATATCAGTTTTCTAACAAAAGAACTGAAGTGGCAGTATGCTCAGATAAAAGAAGGCCATTTCTGCAGCCTCTCTTGCAGCTAGAGCTATCTAAGCAAAATAATTCTAGTTAATAAGATATACAGAGAGGAAGCATCTCCTTTCTGAATAAAAAGGTGAAGACTTCTGTAGGTTGCTTTTTCTCTTTTCTCCCTTCTTCCCAGCCTGGGATACAGATAAAATGCCTGGCATTTCAATGGATATCTTGTAACTATGAGGATAAAAGTCTCTAAGAATGATGTAGCAGGTAGATAGAGGTGCCAGGTTCCTTGATAACACCTTTCAGCAGCTGTTTCAATTTTGTCTTGTCTAATTTGAGACTATGAACACAATCATCCCCTATTAATTCAAACAACATCGTGAAGTTTCCTATTACCTGCGAGGGAAACTATTTCTTCTAATACAGGCTCTGAAGCTATTACTGAACTTTCAGATAAAAATAATTGATGTTTATAATATTGCAACTAAATTATCTTAAACAGTTTTATTCCTTTTAGAATTTTTGATTAAAAATTATAAGCAGGAAATAATATGTTGTAGTTAAAAAATTTTCAATGTAAAGAGTTAAATTTTGTAATTTAGTATTGAAAACTCAATAATTAAGAAAACATTAATATTCACAAAGACTCATTCCCTGAAAACATCATATAGCTAAAGTCTTCCTGGTGTAATTTCTCTTGTCCATAGATATGATCATATGCAGTTAACTCAAAAATGTTATGCTAATTGTTTAGGTATAAACTTATTTTCATGAGCAAGAGGACAAATTGCCATTTACTTTAAGTTTAGAATTGCTTCCGAGGTTGTAATTGTCTTAATAACAACCTAACTTTTTACTTTTGCTTTCAAGGCTCTACAACTTTGTCATTGTCTTCCACATATCCTTCTTCATACATTGTGCATATTTGTATGTCAATACGTTCCACCTGAACTACCTGCTATTGACTTTTACAGCTCACTGTTTTTCCCTTCTCTTGAACATATTACATATTAGTGGTATCCTAGGGCCTGCTCATTCTGGCTTGCAATAACTAATTTTGCATCTCTTTTCCCAAATCTGCATTCGGTGACCCTCCCATTGGTAGTCTGATATTTGTTATTGTGGGAATATTTAAACCATGAAAATTGGCAAATGCTACAAAGGAAAGCCTCTTTCACTGCCATAGCCAATTATTAAACTATCATCACATCACTGAATAATAAATATCATTTATGTTAAATTTTTAAGCCAATTTTATAGATGATTCATGAATTACTATTGACACTATTTAATTGGTAGTGTTAGTACCAGAAAGTTACCAGATGCACACGGTGAAGTAGAAGGATTTTTGTACATAACATTGTAATGATATACTATTAAATGTATTATTTAGTAGATCCAAATGAATTTGAAGGGCTTAGTGAAATGGTAACAATGATCAGTTCTACTGATTTGTAATATGTTAGTTATAAATTTAAATTGTGGTCAATTTTTTAAAATATATAATCTTAACAAAAAATAAATATGATTTAGTCTTAAACGGATAACCAAAAACAATAATGATCATATTTAGAATTTATGACTTCTAACTTCCACTTAAAATTTATATTTGTTATAGGAAATTAACTTCATCGATAAGCTGATTACAGATCCTTATGACCTATTCTTATTACTTAAAGTTATAACGGTATACTGTATTTTAGTTTATTTAATGTAGCCAAGATTATTCCTTATTGTGTTATGAGATTATTATTTTATGAGATTGTTATGGGATTACAAATTATTATTATAATCATCTATTGATCATTTTATAATAAGATTTCTGAAGAAAAGTCATAATATTGGTTGCCATAAATTCAGGCAATTTTACAAATGTCAAAGTAAAAAAAAACTATAATTATACATTCAAAACTGGAGTCTATTTTTTAATATACAATGGCTATCATGTAGTTCCATTCTCTGGGTATCAATATCTTTTTTTCTAGAACACCCAATTGTCCAATCAAATTAAGAGTGGCTTTAAATTGAGAATAGTAAGGAAAATGGCTCACATATAATATTACATAAGAAAACATAGGTTTGTCTTGTAAAAAATTATTTCTTACCAATATAGCTATTTATTTGCAAATAAAATACCAAATTTAAAAAGTAGTTATTTTAAAAGAACTATGAGAGTGATTTACATTTGAATTAATCACAGGTCAAAAGCAAATGTTTAGCTTCAGTATAAACTCGCTAAGGATTTTAATAGCAGTAGGTCCAGAATTAAAAGGCTCCAGGCAGACTGTCCTCAGATAAGTCAGAAGGTCAAGAGATTTCTAATAATAAAAAATAAAACAAACTATGCCTTTTTTAAGAAGAAAAAAAAACAAAAAAACAAGGACACTTAGTAAGTAAATGATGTTATCAACAAGGAGTTGAAGCTAGCATTGGAAAGGATAAAATCAACTGGCCATTTAAACTGAATTAACCAATATGCAATTATCTGGATGACACAAAAATAGTCACATCTACCATCAAGATATAAGGCACATAAGGTTTTCTTTTTTACTAGAAATTTTACCTATAAAAATAATTTTTATAACATCTTTCACAAAGCTGAATGACTTGTGGGTTTTCCATATTCCCACTAAATAAATTGGAAATGTCTTTTGAAAATATAGACACTTTATGGTATCAAACAAATCAATAAAATATTTAAAAATTATATATATGCATTCTATGTATGGTTTACTACCTAAAACAACTGAAGTATGTTTGGAAATCATTTATTAATTTTGCTTTCAACTAAAATATCAAAATAAATATATATTTTGTTGTTGTTGTTGCCCAGGCTGGAGTGCAATGGCGCGATCTCGGCTCACAGCAACCTCTGCCTCCCAGGTTCAAGCGGTTCTCCTGCCTCAGCCTCCCTAGTAGCTGGGATTACAGGCATGCACCACCATGCCCGGCTAATTTCATATTTTTAGTAGAGACGGGGGTTTCTCTATGTTGGTCAGGCTGGTCTTGAACCCCTGACCTCAGATGATCTGCCCGCCTCAGCCTTCCAAAGTGCTGGGATTACAGGCATGAGCCACCGCGCCTGGCCCCAAAATAAATATGTTTAAATTCTTAGGTGGATGATTTAAAACACTATTTGTAATATCTTCCTAAATATTGAAGCTCTAATTGAAAATTGAAGTAGCAATATCAACATTTTAAAATAAATACACATTTCTCTAAGTATGAATCTCATTTTTGCATGCCCATCTACAAGCAAAATTTTCTCTATTTTTAATGTCTCTTGTTTTGTAAAACCACTAGATTATTACCAGTTTCCAAAACACATCTTCAGGCTAGTGAATTGCTGAACTTAAACTGAAATACACCTCCCAGCACCCCCCATTACCAATAATAGTAAGGGAAGCAGGGAAACACTTACCTAATTTTATCATGTTAAAATAATATTCAGGTGCATATTCTGAACCAACTTAGATGACAGTTGTAGCCCTATTCTGTTTATAACTTTATCATGCCAGTAACATTCAAAACCTACAATTTCACCTTTGCTTCAAATATTGTTTATCCATTTAATAGGAAAATTTACTGCAAATACATTCATTGCATTTTATCATCTCAGGTGTAGTCAGAAGCCCATAAGAAAGAGAAATGTTAAAAGTAATTAATTTAGGATTTAACATCTCTCATAAAGAATAGCAGGAAACTATGTTATATCCAGACAGGGAAAGAGGTTTATATAGGTTAGAAGGTATTAAAACTGAAAGTCTGTTTCAATCAATGCTCGTTAAATAAAATAGAAATAATAACTATAGGCCTGAAAGGCAAATACATATAATAACTTCATTAATATGGTTTTCTGTCATTAGGGATGAAAGGTGAATTTCTGGGCTTCCAAACAAAATTTCAAAAATGAGTATAAAATCAACAAGTTTCTTAGAGAGATAACTTTATATTTTCATAGTCACCTTTATTATGCAAGAACTAACTTGAAAAACTATACATTTTAAAAGGTAATAGAATAGTTTGCATTGTCATTTGTTTTACTAATTATATTTATATATGAAATAGATCAACCAAGATATTTCTATCCAAAGATATTGAAATTTCCATTACTATTTAGGACAGCCACGATATTTTTTCTTAAAAAAAAAAAACAAAAACAGCAACAAAAAAAAACCTCTCTGTTTCTGTATATGTATACCCAACAGGATTGATATGAAAAGAGTTTAACTTGAATGATGTAATTATGTAATGGAATGTAAAAAATTATAGCAGTTAAGGTGTTGTGACGTGCTCTAATGAATGAAGTTACACTGGTTGATGACACTATATCTCCTACTCATTAATTATTTGGATAGAGTGCATTATTTTACTTAGTATAAAGAAAGGTGTGATTTATCACTAAAATTTTGTCTGTACATTATTATTTAATATTGATATTTCTCTCATATCCATCAATTATGAAAAAATCAAAACAATACTAATACCACTTGAGTCTTCAGAAAAACACACAATGTTGTTTTATTCTTTTAATACACATAGCTAATAATTTTCAGGGAAAAAGTGTTAGCATTTCCAGAGACTAGTTTTATAAAGCAAATCTACATGTTTGGTTGCTAATGCCTCATGTCTAGGTGCCCAGTTGATTGGATATAGTTTTTAAGCTTTCTTATTTGCAGTCTAAAGAAAAAGACATACTTTTTAAGTATAGCTAAGGATTTTTTTCAAGGAATTATCTGTTAATGTAAAACCGTATACTACTAACATGTAGTAAAAACATTTAATAGAGCATTCTTTAAACTAAAAAAAAAACTGCCAAGCTCTTTTTTCTAAAATTTTGGAAAGAAAAACTAGAAGGTAAAGTTAACATGATAGGCAAAACAAATCAAATGATACAAATGCGTTTTCTGAATATGTTTTCCATTTTCTTCTAAATTTATTTTTTCTTTAGTGTCACATTCCTCCTCATAATAAGTCAAAATTAAAAAGTATTAAATAACAGCATTAAACAAAAAGAAAATATCTCTAATCTCAGTTGTGGTGAGGGTGAGGGGCTGGGGGCTGCTATATATGTAGTTATTCCTTAAATCAAATCATGAAAACACACAGTTACTAATTTTTAAATAAGGTAATAAATGAATCTCTTTATAGTTCTCAAATATAACCTGGCTATTGTTGACATGCAATATGTATTAGTTTTCTTCTTTTTTCTCTCAATTGTCCCTCACCTGACCCGCCACTCTAGTACAAGACTATATAGACAACCATCCATTTGAAAGGACTCTTAGCCCAAATAATTTACAGCAAAAGGACAGCTTTATCCAAGTAAAATTGTAACTAATTTAAGTGTCATGTTTGTCATTAAAGAAAAAAAACTGACCTATTTGTCTACATTTCTCAAGACAATTGCCTTTTTATGAGCACAGTACTCTTAATCATCAAGACATACAGAATGAAAAGAAAAATACCTAGTAAACAATTCTTTATTTCTTCATTATCTTTATGTCACTGACTTCCTGCACAGACTGCACTTTTTCAAGTTATATGTTCATATAAAAGCTGTCGCCTATCTTTACTAGACATTGTGGATTAAAATATTTCATTTAAAAAACTGAAATTTGTTAAAGCCACTGATTTTGCTGGAATAGTTGTTTCAGATTGAGAAGACCTTTCCCAGGTTGACTGAGAAAGCTTCCAAAAAGACCAAGGGCACCATTTTTCCAGTGGCTACGGAAAACAGAAGTGAAATTTTGTTTTGAGAATTACCACAGACAGACCAGTCCGGCAAGGTGTATTCTTACAAGCAATTCACAGTATTCTGCAGCTACGAAAAATGTTGCTATCTAGAAACAACAAAACATAAAAGAAAAAGTGTATCACTTGGTAAAAAATGCTAGTTTTTCCTTATCCTGTTGGTTCTTAAAAGACACCTCAAAAAATTATTTATTCTGGTCCAAAAAAAAAAGAGAAGAAAGGAAAAAAAAAAGAATAAAGTGGAAGATAAACCAGTATTATTCTTGTCCTATTAGCTTCTCAGCTTGAATTAGCTAGTGAGAAATGTATAAAAGACACAGCAAGAACTGACAAAGAACCCACTACACTCCATTGTCCAAATCTTTAAAAAAAATTAATTTTTTATATGTGTGCTGCTCTTCTCAGATGTGTGTGCATGTGTGTGTGTGTCAGTGTGTGTGTGTGTGTGTGTGTGTAAAATACAATTACATGGTCCATAAGGATTAAGAACAGAGGTGCCATTTTTTGGTACCAAATATAATAATTTAATAAGCGTTGAACTTCAAGTTTTAGCACTCTGAGTTTCTTCATATCACCCCATAAACTGTAACTTATTATAATGAATTTTGTGATTTACTGAGCTAGACATTATGAAACTTCTAAATGGAAACAAATCATCACAGATGAACATAGTTTTCAGAATTTCATTGAAGATATTTTTCCTGTGGAAACACTTAAAATGACTAGAAAGAGGAAGTCTTTTTGCTTCCAGAAGTCTTTCCATTCAATTCTTGTGATGGAGGCAAAGAAGGATACAAAGGCCAGTAATTTACCCATAGAACTTGAAAAATAAAGAAAGGCGACCAAATTTCTGCTCTTGCGTTTATACTTCATTTTGGCCTAACAATAAATTATATTTATGTGAAAAAAATAATTTGTAGATTGAAGTAGAGATTTCTAAAAAATAAATAAGCATGTTTATCCTTAAAAAATGCCAACTAGCATTTGATTACAGAAAATTACAGAAAAAGCACATTAATTTTAAATTGCCTTTGTCTTACACAATTTTTTCTCAAATCTTTTATGCCTGTAAATGTCTGGCATAATTTAAAAATTGAGAGGTGGAAAATATGTTGGGTTCCTCCTCTGAAGATTAAATTGTCTTCTTTGTCCTACATGGATACTTTCAGTCAAGAGCTCTATTGCCTCAATTACCTCAATACCATGTTTATCACAACTGAAAAGAAGGCATTGTTTCAACTTAGTTTCAATTGGTTTGGTTCTACTAAAGATACAAACTAAGAATTTTTTCTGGGTTGGTGACTCCACATAAACTTGCAACCACAAACATCACTGGAATCACTAAAATAAAGAGGTACATTATAACATAAAATAATAATTTTAAAAATATTATTTAATGCAGAAGTAGCCTCATCTACTATGGAAATATTTTAATCCACAGTTTGAAAATATATCTAATTTTCATGACTGTTTACTTTTAGGTCCATAATTTAGATAAATATTTGTTAATATTTAATCAATTTTAATAATCACTTTCATATCTGACAGGCATATTAGCAGAACAGCACTTATTTAAAACTAAATTTTCAGTAAATTTTAGGAAAATTGCTAAGTGGGAAGAATAATAACAAATAGGCTTTTCTGCAATGTATTTAAGTAAAAAATAGGACATTAAAAATAAAATATATCTAAAGTTATGTTATGGAAAGTTAAAACTGAAAGTTTTTTTTTTTAGTAAAAAGCTGGCAAGTTTGTGGCAAAGACAAACAGCAAAATTGGTATTTCATTTTAATGTAACAACAGTCGTTTTGACAGCAGATTAGTTTAACACTGAACATCCCAGCAAAACAGTTATCTATTTTTTTTTTTTTTTGAGACGGAGTCTCGCTCTGCCGCCCAGGCTGGAGTGCAGTGGCGCAATCTCGGCTCACTGCAAGCTCCGCCTCCCGGGTTCGCGCCATTCTCCTGCCTCAGCCTCTCCATGTAGCTGGGACTACAGGCGCCCGCGCCACCACGCCCGGCTAATTTTTTTTTGTATTTTTAGTAGAGACGGGGTTTCACCGTGGTCTCGATCTCCTGACCTCGTGATCCGCCCGCCTAGGCCTCCCAAAGTGCTGGGATTACAAGCGTGAGCCACCGCGCCCGGCCATACAGTTATCTATTTTTAAGTGCATAATAATTCATTGTTGTCCTTCACCATACATTAAATGTCACCCATCACTGTGACAAAAATATGAAAGCTATTGCACACTAGTCCATAGCTGAGATCAAAGCTGTTAATGTAAGCACTTTGGATATGGTTTTCTAAAGTCAGTTAAACCATCAAAAACACTATGTTTAGAACATCTTTACCTCTGAGATCCAAGAGAAATACAGAATATTTTTTAAAGTATAAGGACTTTCAGTAAGGCAATAGCCTTTCATCTTGTGACCACAGATCATGTTAGAGCCAAAATATAATGTTAAGACAGTCTTGGTGGTCACTGTAAATAATAAACCATTGAGCAGATTCTGGGGAGTCCATCCCCTGCTGCCTAACCCACTAATATAATAGATAATATTCTAATACTCTAAAAATAATTAAAGGCAATCATATGCAGAAATGCACAAAAAATGCCTATATTCTTTTAACTTAGAAAAATGTTATGCATGTAACACATTGAATATTCTTTGATTTACTCTTCTAGCTAAGAAGTCCAGGTTAGTTAATACTGTTTGCCTTCCTTTACTCTTTCTCCTCTATTTGACCCTAATCATGTGTTCATTTAAATAGCCTAATGCATTTTTATGTAATAGTACTCATATTGCAAAATTTGGTATAGTAATTTATTCTCCAAAGTTTATTTGTATTTTTAAATGCCAATTTCAAAATAAAATATGCACTATCAAAGACTTAGTGAATAATTATTAAGGTTACATCAATCCTGTTGGAGGGGTATGTATGTACCATTATTCCTTTCTTTTAGGTATGGTCTTCAGTTATTCATCTCTGTACATCAAACTGTTAAGAACCCTAGACCAACACTGAATTTCAGAACAACTCAATTTTCTTGGAGATACATATGGTTAAGAAGGAAAAAAAAAATCTAACATATATGGGAATTTTAATTGACTCATTTTATAAACATTTTCTATTATATCAATAGTAGCTTTCGTTTAATAAAATAAATATTTGAAGCAAGGTGAAAAATATATTTTATTATTAGTGTAAGGGGTGGTTGCCCTAACCAGACTTTTTATATGACTAACTGCCATCTCTATAATCATATGCCTAGGTGAAAGAAAAGAGAAAGAAAAAGGAGGGGAAAACATTTAGGGGAAAATCTGAGTAAGTATGAACCCATCCCGGACAAGATTTCTTCCTAATCCTCTGTCAGCAAAGAGCTACCGTCAGCATCTTGGGATAAGGTCATTTTTTTTTTCTATGTCTAGAAAGCAGTATCCCAGGCTAATCCTTACTCTTAATTAACATTCAGAGCTAATTCAGATAAGCATGCTGATTATGTCATTATGCTATAAATAATAATACAACTGCTTAAACAAGATCATAAAATATAAAACTATATGGAGACAAAAACTAACACCACACATCTCCTTCTTAATATTGGTTAAATACATTTAAAACATTTATTAAGTATTCTTAGATATTTTTTCTTAACATAAGAGTGAGGGGAAATTTTTAAAAGGCATTGACAAAATAATCTACTTTTAAATTCAATTTTAAAAACGTAAATTCTAACAATTATTATTAGATCTTAATTTGTAATAAAATTAATATTATTAATATGATAGAGCAGATATTCAATAAGCTTCTAATCTAGTAGTCTAATGACAACGTAACAATCTTCCTCATATTTCCTTTCTAGTTGTATGTTTCTCTCCAGCAAAATATATATTACAAGATATTTTTTAGAAAAACATATTTAAAATACCTGGCATTCATACAGAATGTAAGATGATTTAAGAATTATTATAAATTTATTCAAGGGTAATAGATATTTATTGCCAGATATATGCACTGATTGTGAGTCATTGGTGAAAATAACATATTCAGCTGGGTTCATTCTGGGATTCAAGCATTTGGCGCAACTCTTAGTACTTATGGGTAGCCAATAGATATTGTTGAATAAATAAATGAATAAATGAGAAATAAATTTTTAATATTTTATGGAATCTAAATAGTGCTTACTAGAGGCTCAACAACTATTTGATTAATTGAGTGAGCAATTGATAGAATAAACAAAAGAGGAAACGCAACCAGTCAAAGGTGTGGTTTGGTAGCTAAGAAGATAGAGCGGGTTAATTGTAATAATAATAACAGGAACGACATCAGATAATGACCATAACAAAAGTAAAATTAATAATGTTGAGAAATTTTGACAATATTTAAATCACTCATTATAATTTAGTTTTGAGATAAAGTGTTTTTATTCCTAAGTATTACGTAATTCCCTAACAGTTAATATTATGTAAATTTCAATAACTAATAAATACGAAATCTGTTATTAAAGTGGTAGTTATTTTATGCCTTTGTTTCTGTGACTTTCAATGAAAATAAAATACATACTTAAGAATTTTTTGAAACATGATCTTTATCTATAATTGTTATGGAGACAAAGAATATACTTAAAGATAAAATACCATATTAATTATGACATCAACAATGATGTCAATGAATGTATCAGTGACCTCTACATGACATGACATAATTTTTTTGATAGGTAAAATAAAAATGCTAAAGGAAGCATTAAAATAAATGTATTTTAAATTCTAACAGATAGTGATTCCATTTAAGTTACAAAGGCAATTAAATTATACAATTTAAACTTGAACATTTTATTTGCCTTTGCACGTCATAAATTTCTTTTATAGTAAAAGTTCAATACCACGTCGAAGTATATTTTAAGTAAACAAATTCATTTGATTTTGGATGTTCAGAATTTAAAATTTAAATTGACCATATTCAGACTTTGCTTTTAATCTGATTTTTCAGTTTTATTTTTTCAAATTTAGAAATATTTTAAACAAGATTATTTTAAGATTGAAAATTGAACGAAATATTCTGAGAAAATCCAGAAAATATTTATCCTTGTGTTATTGCTTTACCAAGAATCTCGAATATTATATATTACTTAACACAGTTTGTCTACCATTATTACTTAATGGGATATCTATTAATTCACCTATAAATGACTATTTTAAACTTATTTTTTTATGAGGCAATTTGTTTTGAAATTGTGGAATAAGAAAGTGAAATAGTATCATTTTCCTATCTGTTCACTTAATAACTATGACAAAATATAACAGCAACATTTCAAAATATAAAAGCAGTAGTAGCAGTTAAAAAAAATGGTACATTAGCTGACTTTATGTTCTCAAATAGGATGACATACTTGAATTTCTTTCATGTAAAATCAGTACAGATTACCATAATTATACAGATGCTGTCTACGATGGTTTATCAAGCGAGTTACAGAAATATTTTGAAAAGTTAGATAAGTGCATATCCATCCATATGCCTCTATTTGCAAATGTACTTTTTTAAGCTAGAAGGGAAACCAGATGTTTCAGTATTTGCTTTGAATCTAACTTCAAAAGCTGTGGGCTTGGAAAATTAGGAATAACTAAATTTCCTAATACAAATGTGAAGTAACCTAAAACTCTGTGTTTAAGATCTCCAGAAAAGTACTGTTAGACCTAATTCAGCTTGACTAATGCCCACACAGTTGCCTCGAAGTTGTCTCATGACACTTTCCTCTAGGCTTTATTTCTATCCTCCTGGGAAATTTGTTAATTTAAGAAAAACAAGCGTACATGCAAACATTAAGGAAACCTTTTTCTATATTTTGGAGTATTTATTTTTCTGTTTGGCCTGTGGGCTAGCTGAAGAGTTTTCTAGCCACTGAATTGCTTAATCTGAAACTCTTGCACTTATTTCTCTGAACACATAAACTAGAGTGGCTCTGTCTGTCACTATAAAAAAGATGTAATTGGTCCAAAGATGATCAAAAATGTGAAGGCTGTTTTATTTTCACAGAAGGTAGAAAAAGCTGGAGCAAAAATTTTAGGAACTTCATACTCCAAATTCTCATTACTATGGGGAGAACCCCAAAAGTCACATAAAATTTTAATAGGCTCTACTGTACAGCTTCAAATGCTATATGGCAATATGCTTCCAATACATAGTTTTAGGCAAATGCAAATAATAATTATCTGAAGAACACAGTTCTTAATATTTAATTAGGCAAAAATAATGCATTTGTAAAATAATTACATATAAATATGTAAAAAATTATCTGTGTACAAATATATAAAAATATTATGCTACCGTTTTTTTTTGAGATGGAGTCCTGCTACGTCTGCCAGGCTGGAGTGCAGTGGCATGATCTTGACTTATTGCAATCTCCACCTCCCAGGTTCAAGCGATTCTCCTGCCTCAGCCTCCCAAGTAGCAGGGACTACAGGTGCACACCACCACGCCCAGTTAATTTTTGTATTTTTAGTAAAGACGGGGTTTCACCATTTTGGCCAGGATGGTCTCAGTCTCCTGACTTTGTGATCTGCCCGCCTCGGCCTCCCAAAGTGCTGGGATTACAGGCATGAGCAATTGCACCCGGCCAGTATTACGCTACTTCTAATTGATTTTAGTCATTTTTTAACTGAATGAACTAAAGATTTTTATGGCTAGAAGAAAATACATTACTTCATTAGAAAAAAAATGTTTAATTCCTTATTGAAAAATGAGTTCAATTCTTTACAAATATCCTTACTGATAAATTTATCAAAAGAATCCATGTAACGTAATTGAAAAGTCACTGCATATATAATTTTGGTTATACAGCACAAAACATATATATATATGTACACTTTATAGGTATTTTTATCACCATGAAAAATTATATGTAGAATTCTAATTGATTTTTAATTCAGTTATCTTTTTGATATTTAAAAATATATAAAAATTCTAAGAATATAATGAATATGTGGCTTAACTCCATGTCAATAGAGTCCTGAGTCCTGAGGCACAATACTAATCATCTTAATTAAGGCAAAAGTAAATTAAATCATATTGAAATAATCTATCAGTTGAAAGTTTGATAATGAGGTAGGCGTAAATAACCATGATTACAAATTTCCACCTCCGAGAGTAAAATAAAGTAATACCATCAACATAGATTGATCTGTATCACATATTTTAAAGGCCACTATTAAAATATAAAATTTATATATTTTTCATTTAGGCATTTGTTTTTCTTAATTTTTATTTTTTATAGAGATAGAGTCTCCCTATGTTGACCAGGCCGGTCTCAAACCCCTGACCTCAAGGCAATTCTTCTATCTTGGGCTCCCAAAGTGTTTGGATTATAGGCATGAGCCACCATGCCAGCTTGGCATTTTATCTTCTGATCCTATGACTTGAAACATACCCTACATGTCAATTACAATAAGGTACTTTTTGTAGTGACATTTATTCTGTGAAAAAAAACAAGAAAAAAACACAAATATTATGTAGAATACTAAGGTAGTCCTTTTATAGTTAGAATGTTTATTATAAATGTCTTGGTTCCTTAAAAAAGGCCTCCTTTTAAATTTTAGTACTTTGGTTTTTCTTGTAACTGAATTATTAACTCAAGTTAGTAAAACATGTTGTTTTAGTTTTGGTTCATCAGAAATCTTCGAAGTGAGGCAATGATTCATTTATCTTATTGATTTAAAAAGCTTTTATATTCTGGTTAAGAAAACAGTAATCCCTACAACACTTATAGCTTACTGACATAACCAGCACGCTCTCTGCCCACAAAGACAGGATAGTACATTTTAATACATGAATGTGATTCTTAAAATTTCATTATTTCTCAGCACCCCGTGGAAAATAAAGAACAGAAAAAGTAAAATTGATTGTGACTTTTGACAATTATTAGTTAGATAAAGGAGGTAACAATTGCCAAAAAAATCACAAAAGTGAGCATGTTACCTGGCTATGACAAAGAGCACACAACTGACACCCAAGTAAGCCAGCAGAATATACATCCAGATATCAGGGGAGAGAGGATTCAGGAAGGAGAAGACGCCTGGGTTTGTACCATTGGGCTTGCGGTACAAAATACTTATTCCAAGTGTCATAAAGGGCTTGGAAAAGTCGATGACCTTCTCTCGAACATAGGTAATAGCCAGTGGAGCAACTGCAAGGTCAGCTTTCTGTAGACAGAAACAAACAAAAAAAAAAAGAAAAGAAAGAAAGAAAAAATTGATTTTCAGTCACAGGAAAAAATCAGTAATCAAATTAAATAAAACAAAGGCTTTACACTCAATTGTCTCAGTAACGATTATGTTAAAATTCAAAGCATTCCTTACTCTGAAGTAAAGAATCTGATTTATTGCACTAATCATTTCTATGTTCTTCTAGATTAGCAAATCAGCATTTATTGGAAGTAGATATAGAAAAAAAACTTCATAGAATAAAAAAACTGAAGAAATTATTGTACACTCAGTACATGAATTATGCTACTAGCCTTCTCATCATTGCTTTTATTTTAAACTTTAAAAATCTATTTAATATTAATTATTTTCTTAACACATTGGTCAAATTATAATAGTAATAATAACTACATCAAATTATATAGCTGAGAATTAAGAGACATTTCTTATTTTAAAATATAGAATACAGTTAAAAGACTTTAGTCTTTAAATAGTTAAAATATTGTTTGAAACATCTCTCAGTGTGATTCTGTTTACTACCTCTGAATTTTGTTTCTATCCCTCTCATTTGTTTTATATTATTTAATGAAAATCCTCACAGCCTTGCCTAAATCTCATTAGGAAATGAGTTTTTCCATTTTCACAAAGTTGCTAATTTTCCGCGGTAGCTTAAATATGTTGAATTAGTAACGCTTTTCACTCACCAGGTTATAATTATCTTTCAAAGATGAACTTAAGCTCTAATATATTGTAAGAAATAATTATAATATTTTAAAATAACGAAAGCATCTATGATGAGAAGCTATATTGCTACATTCATTTTATTATTAATAAACGTAAAAACTTTCAAAGAGTAAAGAACAAAATGTTCACCGTCAAGAGTTAGAGAAAGACATAAAAAAATGAAATTATCCCTCCATGTTTTCTTGTCTCAGGCAATGTCAAAGGACTTAACGAAGAAACTTTTCTAAGTTTGTTGACAATATTATTCTCTGTGTGTGTTTTTGTGCATTTGTGTGTTGGTGGTGTGCAGGGAAAGAACATTGAAATGCTTGGAAAGAGTATCTTTGAGAGGAGCTACGGAGAAAGAAAGACATTTCTCTAAAAACCAGGAGGAAAAAGGTTTTAAAAATTCTGGGGGAGCGCATCATCATATTTCATATTCATAAATCAAAGAAAATATCAATTTAAAAGAATAATTGGTAATATTCTTTAGGTAGCTGCTGTACAACAGCACTATGTTAAGAACTTCACAGGAATTGTCACATTCCCCATAAAACTTACAGAATCCTACTATTATTTCCTGTTTCAGATAAGGAAAATGAAGCCTTGAGAAGTTAGAAAACTTGCTCATTTTCATAGAGTTAATTAATCACTGGAACCAGGGTGTAAAGTCAAGCTGTGGGAGTCTATACCTAGAGTGTAACCATGACATGCATCTCAAAAACCAACAATGGAATCATAGAAGAGTCATTCATTCATTCATTCAATAATTTGTACAGATGGAAAGGGAAATACATAGAAACAACTCTAGTAATTGATAGATTACAGTCTTTCAGAATCTGGAGGTTCAGGTGTAGAGTGCAGGCAGAGGGAATATTTTCTGCAGGAAGGAGGCAGCACTTCCTCTAAGACGTAAGGGAGAAACTAAAAATTGTTTGAAAAAGTGAACAACTTTGTTAACAGAAAGTAGTTGATATGGTTTGGCTGTATGTCCTCACCCAAATCTCACACTGAATTTTAATCTGCATGTGTTGAAGGCGGGGCTTGGTGGGAGGTGATTGCATCATGGAGGTGGTTTCTGATGCTTTAGCACCAGCCCTCTACTGCTGTCTCCTGATAGAGTTCTCAGGAGACCTGGTTGTTTAAAAGTGTGTAGCACTTCTCCCTTCCCCCTTCCCCCTCTCCAGTGCTCTGCCACGTGAGGAGGGTACTTGCTTCCCCTCTCCCTTCCGCCAGGATTGTAAGTTTCCTGAGGCTTCCATAGCCATGCTTCCTATACAGCCTACAGAACTGTAAGTCAATTGAACCTCTTTTCTTCATAAGTTACCCAGTCTTAGGTAGTTCTTTATAGCAGTGTGAGAATGGACTAATGCAGTAGTATTTTAATAAATATAAACTTCAGGTAAAAAGTGAACAGCATAAAGTAGTAGTTTGTCTGTGTTTGGAGGGTTGACTACACAGCACAATTTATGTATGTGTTACTTCATTCTGTAATCTCCTTTCTCTTAGGCATATGAAAAGCAAAATTTTATCACATATAAACCATATAAGCGAATATGGTATAAAGTGGTAACTTTTTGTTTTTTAATTGACAGATAAAATTTTATATATTTATCGTACACAACATGATGTTTTGAAGTACATATACATTGTGAAATGACTAGTCTAGCTAATTAACATATGGATTACCTCACATAGTTATCATTTTTATGGTGAAAATACTACATCCACTCTCTTCTTATATAGAATATTAAAAAGTTAATTTCATAGAAGTAGAGAGAAAAGGCCAGGCACGCTGGCTCACACCTGTAATCCCAACACTCTGGGAGGCTGAGGTGAGCGGATCATGAGGTCAGGAGATCGAGACCATCCTGGCCAACATGGTGAAACTCCATCTCTACTAAAATACAAAAAAAAAATAAAAAATAGCCGGGTGTGGTGGCACACGCCTGTAGTCCCAGCTACTCGGGAGGCTGAAGCAGGGGAATCACATGAACCCAGGAGGCGGAGATTGCAGTGAGCCGAGATCGCACCATTGCATTCCAGCCTGGCGACAGAGGGAGACTCTGTCTCAAAAAAAAAAAAAGTAGAGAGAATGGTGGTTACTAGGGGATGGGCTGATTATAGGGATAGCGGGAAAGGTTGTCAAGAGGAAATAAAACTTCAGTTGGATAGGAGAAATATGTTCAAGAGATCTATTGTATAAAATGATTATTATAGGTAATAATATATTGCATTCTTGAAAAATGGTAAAATATTTCTAATTCATATACAGCAAAAAATGTTAGAAAAAAATTCAAATAACACATATTAAAAGAACACAGCTACATTATTCCAAAAAAGTTGTAATATAGGAATATATTAATAGGATTGAATAGTCATATATTAAATTTTAAAATTTCTTTAGCATTGCTTAAAATAAAAATTATATTCCAAATATGAAAGAGAAAAATAGAAATTATTTAATACTATAATACTTTTAATTATAAAAGATATTAGCCACTTAAAACAAAGGATACAAATAGACACATTCAGACATTTCATTACAAATTTAATGTATAAACAGACTGTATTACATCCATACAATGGAATAGTATTATTCATTTATAAAAACAAATGAGCTTTCAAGCCATGAAAAAGCATGGGGGAAACTTGTATGCATATTGCTAAGTGAAAGACACCAGAGAATTTAGAGGGTTAAGTTCAGAGCCTCTGAAAAGGCCATGTACTTTATGATTCCAATTATATGACATCCAGGAAAAGGCAAAATTACAGAGACAGTAAAAGATCAGTGGTTGCCAAGGATTCAAAAGAATTGAGATAGTGCTGAATATGTGGAGCACAGAAGGATTTTAGGGTGGTGAAACCATTGTGTAGGATGCTATAATGGTGGATACATATTATGCATTTATCAAGACTCATTAAAATTGTACAACACAAAGAGAGAACTCTAATGTAAACTATGGACTTTAATCATAAATGTATCAATAATAAATCATCAACTGTAACAAATGTATTACACTAATGGAAGTTGTTAATAATAGGGGAAAATGTGTATGGAAATGGAAAGGGAGAGGGTCCAGGAAAGTCTACTCTCTGCACAATTCGTCTGTAAACCTAAAATTTCACTAAAAAATAAATTATATATTTTTAAATAACAATATGTTGTTTTTACCATATCCTCAGTTAGTAGATATATTGTATTAAAACAATTTTGCTTGTGTTTGCAGCCCTGGATTGGGAAGGTGGAAGGGGAAAGAAAAATGAGTATCATAGTAATAGCTAGCATTAATGTGTCTATTATGAGGCAAAAATGTGCTATATTATTTGGAAGATTTTCATCTCTATTGATACTCACTACAGCCCTACAAAATTTGTAGCGTGATTTCCTTTTTACAAATGAAAAACAAAAACAGAATAGCTAACCCGAAACCTGAGATCTTAAGGAAAGTACGGCTCCAAAGATGACTTAACGATGCTCATTTCCCACTGTTTTTCTGTACAACCATTCAAATATATCATATCCATTTCTGTTGTGTTACTGGCTTTGTTATTTCCCTGCCCAAAATGATATTCTTTTTCTCTAGTATTCGAATTCTATAAGACACATCTCTGGTTCTTTTCCTCCTGAATACTCTATCCACATTAATTTCTCTTCAGTGAATTTGTATATAATTTATAAACAGAATCATGTAATTTAACATGTAGCAAATAATTTATGTTGTGTTATTTCTGGTTATTTCACATATAAGTCAACCAATATGATATGAGAAATTTGAATGCACATATGATTGTAACTGTATTGTCTCAGTTCCTGTGAGAGTAAAAACACTTGAAAGCCGGCAGGCATATCCTTCTATCAAAGCATGTAACTCTAAACTGAGGGAATGGTAAAGTTTCCCTCCCTGGAAATCTAACAAAGACACCTACACAGCAGCTATCTTATTAACTTAATAAGCATTAATTTAATATTCTACCATTCTATGTGAAACTCTTCCAAATTGTCTTATTCATCTTTATGATCATAATGAACCTAACATCCCTAAGGCATTGGATAAAATTTGACACCAAGGAACTGCTTAGTAAATGTCTGCCGAATACAATTTCAATTTAACTTACTAAAATTTTCAAAGAAAACCACTCAGAGAATTTTTAATTGAAACTTTTTTCTAGTCTTACTATAGAATAAAATTTATTTGTACAATAATATAATTCCAATTGAACTAACCATCTAGAGAGAACAGATTAATTCTTTTTACAGTTACATAACTAACAGCAATCTACTGATTATATCTTATAAAGCAATGGTAAAAATTATTGGTCTAATTTCTGGAAACTTAAACCAAAAATTAGATAACAAAGCATATCTTCATGAATGGCACAATGACTCCAAATTTGAATATGTTGTGAAGCTTTCTTCTTTATGAAGTTTCAGAAATCAAAGAACATAATGATCTTATTTTTATAATACATTATCTCCTCAGTGAAACATCTTATGCATACTTCTAAAGGTTCCTGCAATTTAACACTGGAAAATCAGTTCTAAGCGTTGTTTTCTTTTACATGATGTTGTTAAATGCTTAATAAAATGGGTAAAATAATTAAAGTAGTAAGTTCATATGAATAAATTGGTAACATTTATTCTAAGACACTTAAGCTAGTTAATTATCCATATTCAATGTAATGTCACATGTAAGTAATACCACACATTCCTAAACTCTCCACAATGCATAATGTGAACAAATAATTTGTCTCTGTGTATACTTGAAAGAAAACACAGTTCACCCTCTGTACACATGACACACCATCTCTGCCACTACCAACCTAGTCACATTGCCTGAACTCTTACAGTGGACTCCAACTGGTCCCCAATTTTCATTCTTGCCCAACTAGAATCTCTTTTCTATCCAAACTCCAGAAGGTTCTTTCTAAAATACATACCAGATTACCACTTTCAGCTCCGTATCCTCCAATGACATAGAACATGTTTGCCTACAAAGCACTACAAGATATGGCTTTATCAACATTAGTTCCATCATTCTTCTGGTCTTTCTCACTGTTGTTTCAACAACTCTGTCTGCCTTGCTAATCCTCAAATGAGTGTACACATTCCTTTTTCCAGGCCTTACACTTGCTATTCCCTCTCCTTGGAAAGCTTGTCCCTTTATACACACAAATGGCTTATTCTCTCATTTCATTCGTGTGCTTGCTTTGATGTCACTTTCGCAATGGGGTTTCCAGAGCATAGTGGCTATCACATTCGCCTGACAAATACTCAAAGGGGTCTTTCCTGAACTCTCATTCTATCCTTCTTTACCTCCATACAGTACTTTCATTTTCTTCATGAAATGTGCCATAAACAGACATTGTCAGTTGTCAGTCTTTTTGTATTAGAATGTAAGTTCTTTTTGAGTAAGGAGTTTCACTATTTTGCCCAATTCTGTAACTCCAGTGTCTAGTACAGTGACTGGCACAGAGTAGTCACTACATAACTATTTTTTGAATGAATAAAATTATCACTATTGCACATGGTAATTCTACCCTCAGGACCCCCTTTATTATATTATCATTATTATTATTATTATTATTTTTGCCAAAGAGAATACTCTTAAGGTTTGTATTTTCATTGATTTTTTTCACCAAATACTTCTTTTAGATTAGCTGTTGGGTCATTTTTGTTGTAAAGACCACATAGTAGTAAAGGTAGGGATATTTAATAAAAACGTCCTTGTATTTCATCACTCCCATCTCTCCAACAACTTCAGCCCACTGTTTCTGTTGAGGTCTCCATCTCTGGCAGCATGAATGAGAAATGCTGGATTATATGGTTAATACTGGGATCATATAAAAGGATAAAGAATTTTAAAAAATGAGATTTTTTATGTGCATGATTTTTAATTTTTGCTATGATAAATAATAGTAAATAACTGCTAAAATGTTTCATAAATATCTCTATGATTAACTGTTTTAGTTATTAACATAAACAAGTTATTGCATATGATTATGTCAGCACTCACTAGGTGTTGTTCAAGAAAAAACTGATGAGATTAAAGTTACGTAAGTTTAAAATATGAAAAAATTAAACTTGTTTAAATTGTATATTTTCCATACTATACAAAACCTAATATGTATTTGCAGTTTACAAAAACACAAACTTACATTTTAGAAATGTGAATTTAGTTCATTTTCACCAAACCAAGTAGTTACCACACAGTGCCCAAGAGAAAGTAAAGTGGGCAATTGAGTTATAAAATTCAGAGATTTCTCTCACACTTGTAGGGCATGAATATGAAATTATTTTTTAAAAAAACAGTAATAGATTTAGCTGCTGCTTCAGCACCTGCTTCTTGCTAATGGTGAAATAAGCCTGCTAATAATTTCAAATAATATTGAGTAAACTTACCAAACTTGCCATTAACGACAATGAAAAATAATCTTAACTGATGTCTTCAGAATAACTATGGGTCTAAAATGTTTCTAGAGTTTTGGGGGAGGATATCAACTGTTTTAGTTTAGTTTTGTTTTATTCCCTACCCAAATCTGATTTTGTTGTGCACTCCCAATTGTATGCTTCATAAATATTAGTATTTCTCTATACTAGAATTATTACAATATTTCCATGGAATAAATGTTGATATGGTTTTGCTATGTCCCCACCCAAATCTCTTCATAAACTGTAACTCCCTTAATATTCAGGTGTTGTGGGAGGGACCCAGTGGAAGATAATTGAATCATGGGAGTGGTTTCCCCCATACTGTCCTCATAGTAATGAGTAAATCTCATGAGATCTGAAGATTTTGTAAGGGGTTTCCCCTTTCACTTGGCTCTCATTCTCTCTTGTCTGCCACCATGTAAGACATGCCTTTTGCCTTCCCCCATGACTATGAGGCCTCCCCAGCCACATGGAACTGAATTCATTAAACTTCTTTTTTTTAATAAATTACCCAGTCTCAGGTATGTCTTTATCAGCAGCGTGAAAATGGACTAAGACAAATTTATTTACTTATTTATTTATTTTTAGGGACAGGGTCTTGCTCTGTCACCCAGGGTAGGGTGCAGTGGCTCAATCATAGCTCATTGCAGCCTTAAAATCCTGGGCTCAAGGGATCCTCCCACCTCAACCTCTTGAGTAGGTCAGACTACAGCCATGCACCACCACATCTGGCCAATTTTTCTGTTTTTTTTTTTTTTTTTTTTTTGAGATGTGTTCTGATAATGTCGCACAGGCTAGCTGGAATTTATATTTAATGCACTAGACAAATTACTTTTGTTCACTAGAAAAATATCAGTATGCAGAAATTTCCTGTTTTCTTCACGGTGATAATTCCTAAAAGACTAAACTTTTATTTAAAAATAATCTGAGATCTTGCATATCAATACTACAAATATGTATTATTTCTATTATTATAATAGATATTACTATGTCTGTTATTTTTATTGTTCATGAGCATAGTGCTGCACTAAACAATGTTTCTAATATTTTCTGTTTCTGATTTAGATATTACTGGTTTCTTGATTCTGAAGTAATTAGCATCTTTTGAAATCATAATTTAAGTGAAAAAAGTTATTCTGCCAAAGATAATTACCTATATATAAAATATGGTGTTACATTCTATAATTATTATATTTGAACATACGTAAAACCAAAACAAGGCTATTACTTAAAATGTAATATTATTATATATTTATCAAGCAAGTACTTGAAAAACTTCATTAATCAAATAAAACACAATTATAAACAATAAAGTAAGTCCACAAAATTTTTTATGGTTATTAAATTTAAGACTTTGAAGATTGAGATGCATCCATAAAAATTTTCTTTGGCCTAAGTTTGTAGAGTGACTTCAGTACAAATACAAATCTTTTCTGAAAATAAACTACGAAGACATGAAATGAGTAAATAGTTAAGTGATTGTTTTGCTTTATTTTTAGTTGCTGAAATGAAGACAATATGTTGCATATTTTGAGAACAAGGAAAACTAAGCTCCCTTTTTATAAATATATTCTAATTGAAACAATTCAGATGGAATCTCTGATATCAAATATAAAGTAATATGTTGTGGGATATTGTTAGCTACTATGTTTGAATGCTACCAATTCTTATTATTCTCATATGTTCATGCAGTTTTTCCAGGAATAAAATGAAGTAATAATCAATCAAATTACTCTTCTGTTTAGATATAAAAATAAGACTTGGAACAAAGACAAAATTATAAAAATGTTAAATATCCCTAATTTCAGAAGGTAATTATCATCCCTTCACTAGTTAAAAGAGTTCATATAAATATATCTCATAGTAAAATACAGTAAATTTCTATTTCCTCGACTGTGAAATAATATGACAGAATCTATCAATCAGTATCCACTGATAGACTTGGCAGAGTAGGAATATCAAGATATTTAAACATGATCCCTCCCAGAGCTTATACACAATTCTTTGAAGCAAGAAATACCCGGAGAAACTATAAGAACACAATAAATTATATAAGCAAGAGATCAGTGGAGTGGTTAGGAGAAGATTTATGGAATATTTGAGATAAGTTATGAGTGAGAAAGAGCAATATAGCAGTTAATAAACACAGATTCTGAACTCATTAGTGACCCGAACTGTCCAATTAGCAGCCACAATGTTTCTCTATATTTGGTTACCCCAAAGAAGGGTATATTTAATCTGCCAGTCTGATGAGCAAACCAAATATTCAGGTCACTGGAAACAACTCAAGGATCATAGCTAGACTTATAAGAATAGCCTTGAGTTCTGCCCACCAACCAGAATGATCACAGTCAGTTTTAGTTTTGTGTAGTTGGCTCTGACAACATGGGACAACATGATGTTTCAACATGATGTTTCAACTTGTCGGTTAATCAAACCCAGGTATTTAAAATAAGCCATATGAATCTAGGGCCCTATTGAGTCAGCAGTTTTATTTTTAGGCTATGGGTTGGTGGACAAAATTTCCTCCAATTTCATGTAAAGTCAAAATGTCACTGATGCCTGTCTGGCTGAGTTTTTGAGTTTCACTGCTTGAAATAGTGAGACCTCACTTTCCGTTTGAAAGTGAACTTCTGTGGTCCAAGTTTTCCTACCCCGAAACAGGAGTATCAGGCCATAAAGACACACAGTTTCTGGAGTTCTGGGGCTTCTTATTTTTATGCTAATACAGCTTCTTCCAGTTGCCCAACTCATGGGTTTGATGGGGTAAAAAAAAAAAATGTAGTGAGATCAACCAAATTAATAAGCAAGCAGAAATGATTTGAATTTTCAGATTATTGATATAATTGTTGCTGTCCTTTAGGTTATGATCATGACTATGATGTGACTTTAGGACTAGGTGGCTGAGAGGTTCAAGAACCCAAGAAGCATAGAGTCCAGGGTAATGGATGAGTCTTCCGTAAGGACACTGAGTTCAAATAAAATTATGAAATTGGCTCTCTTAAAGTGAAAGGCTATGAGTCCATTGCCAAAATAAGTGATGCATATGTAATTGTGGTCAGAAAGTGAGTAGGTGATAACATAAGAATGAAAGGAATGGTATATCCAGAGAAATGAGCCTCAAAGAAGCATGTATTTTTTCTGGGTTCTAGAGAAATCATGAATTAAAACAGCAATGGGAAATAGGTTAAGCATTAGGGCTATTTAACTACATTCCACTTTGTCTTTCTTTGTGTACATGGAATATTGTCCTCCTTTCTTACCTTTAAGTTGAGCACAGTAATATGGTTTACCTTGATCAAGGAATGTAAGCAGAAGTTGTGTACTTTCACTTCTGTGAAGAAACTTTTGAGAGACGGTATGCAGTTCACCATGTTCTCTCATTTCGCTTCCCAGAAGTAAAAGCACACCACGTGGTAGTGGCTCCATCAGCCTGAGTCCTTGAGTGAGAAAATATGGAACAGAGCCTTCAGCTGACCTATGCTTTATAAGCAGTGTTAATAAGAAACAATCTCTGTAGGTATAAACTACTAAGATTTTTGAGTTTATAACAGTAAAATAATCAGTACATACTGCTTAATCCAGGTAGGGAAAAGAATCCGAACCAGACTCTTAAAATAAGTGGAGTGTGAGAGACAGAGCAGCCAGCACTGGCAGAGCTATGGAATGAGCAGTTTGAATAGAAGAGAAGTGAAACAAGATAGTAAATAATGAAGAAAGATTAGGAATGAAAGGAGATTACTCATAATGGAGGACACTGAGAATTCAGAGACCATAACGAATGACTTGTAAGAGAAAGCGTGATAAGTCAGAGCAAAGTCAACAGAGCTCAATGTGTTCTGGAAATAAAAATACAGAGAGAGTTAAATAGACCAGAGAGTCTCAAAATTGTTTAAAATATCTAATAGTAATAAATTTGTGAGGTATATTGTGTTTAGATTAACACAGAATCATTTTAATGTTTAAAACAAAACACTACTGGGAATACAAATAGCAATTTCTCTTGGCCTCCCATGTAATTCTCAGACACACTGATATTTTATGAAGGGGATTGGTTACCAATCTTCTATTCTTCCTTCACTCTAATTTTATATGTACTAGACTAAATAGAAAAAAAATAACTTGACATTTTGAAGGCTCCATCCCTAGATTCCATTGAGAATGCAAACTTTTACTTGTTTACTCTATTGATAATTTCCATGGGAAATTGGGTAAATGGTTGAGGAAGTGAGATGCCTGAGTTTATGTTTTCATTTATATCAGAAATTTTGCTATTATTTCCATCAAGAAAAAAATACGAATGACAGCTAACATTTATTTAGTACATAATATAATATAATATAATATAATATACCTGGCACGATTCTAAGCACTTCATACATTTTAGGTCATTTAATCATTACTATGAAGAATGTGCTTTCATCAATGCCCTTTGTTAAGTGAGAGAAGTGAGGCTCAGAGAACATAAGCAAGTTGCCCAAGATCACACTTCAAATAAAGAGTGGAGGGAGATTTGAAAACTTGACTGATTCCCAAGTCATTCTACAGGTTACAGTTACAAAGCCTTTTAAAAAACAAAATACATTTGATGGACTGTTTATCTCTCCACATAGAATGCAAATGTATTAAGGAACAATGAATTGCAAAATAGAGCTCAACAAAAAAAGCAAATAAAGATGTATCATTTCCTTGCTAAGTTATCAAAGTTAATATTGACATTTAAACATGAGTTGTTGTCCTTGACAAAATACTGAATCTTAGTCTATTCAAATACTTATTTTGTACCCAGATGTTTTTATTCTTTTAAAACTATTTTTAACGTACACGTACACACATAAATGCCATGTTTGTATAGTTATCTGTTGATATACAGGGGAAATTGGTTTCAGGGCCTCTGTCGAATACCAAAATTCATCGGTGCTCAAATCCTTTATATGAAGTATATAGTATTTGCATACAACCTATGCACATCCTCCTGTATACTTTAAATCATCTCTAGATTGCTCATAATAATTAAGTCAATGTAGATGCTATGTAAATAGTTGTTATACTGCATTGCTTAGGGAATGAAAAGCAAAAAATAGTCTGCATGTTCAGTACAGACACAACTATCCTTCCCTAGCCCCAGTGTTTTCAATCCTCAGTTGGTTGAATCTGGAACCCAAGGATAAAGAGGGCCAATTGGCCAACTGTATGTATTCATAAACATCTATATGCATATATACACATATACATATATACTCTACATATACATATGTGAAGTATAAAAACATAAACATAAACATATATATGTGTGTGTGTGTTCGTCTGTGTTTAGTTGTAACATTGCACCAATTACTTTAGGAAAAGTGTGAAGATCGTTTGTTTCTTAAGTGGCCCATGATTTGTATAGAGGGAATACAAAAGCATATCAGAATGCTAGTATTATTATTTGTATGCATATTACATACTCTTTTAATTAACAAATTCAACTTCACCTGTTATGACAAACAATAACATAAAAAGTTTATGTATAGAGATGTATGCGAATGAGTTCATTTATAATAACATACCTAGAAGTAACATATTGTTGACTTAATGTAGTGAAATAACCTAAAAATACTGGCCACAAGATTCATCATAAATCAAAAAGTTCTTTACACAATGATTGACTGATTTGAGAACAGAAGGATGCTGGGTGTTTTTTACTAAGGCTATTTCTGGCAGTCATCCACGAATTGCAACTGCACAACCTTACAAACAGCATAGAAATTGACTATTTTAACAAAAGGTCTCACCAGGATAATGAGTAGTGCACATTAAATCTCACTGTGCATTGATAAGCTCTCTTTGAACTTTGCCAAGCTTTCAACAATGGTGACAGGCCTCTGGCACTTTCAGAATAAGTGGGCCCTGAATGGTGTTGCAGGGATGAGGCTTTGTGTGTGTGTGTGTGTGTGTGTCTGTTTGTTTTTGTTTTCTAAGGAAACCAAATTTTAATCATTTAGACTTGTTTTCATTTCTAATTAGATCTCGGTTCTTAAGAAAACTTGTGAAATATCAGAAAGGAATCTATCACAGTTATTATCTATAAAAAAGGATCTAGATTCTTTTTTAGATTAATCTTTAAGGTTGTATATTTAGGTCCCAAGGTAAGAAAAGCTTCTGCAAACATTTCAAAGGCATTATGAGGAGGAAAAATGTACAGGTTAGGTTATATGAAATGCGTAACACTTAATTTTAGCCTACAAAAATGACAATTTCGTGTTTCAAACTTATTTTACTATTTACATAATTAACAAGCTCACCTAAACACGTATTCTTCTTAAATTTTGACTTCCTAAATACAGGCTTCCGATTTTATGTGTAACTCAAATTAAGTTTTTATTTGTAATGTTGATCCCAAGATGAGAGATCTTTACACACACACACACACACACACACACACACACACACACAAACACATACACACACACACACACAATATATGTAATTCTAGAAGAAAACAGGACTCCACAGAAGACTGTCTATAAGAATAAATAAATAATAAATGGGAAGTAAAGCAAACAAATTTGTAAAATATGTTCAATCTAAACACGAAAGAATCAGATTAGAACTAATATAATAGCAGATGTCAGCAGAATGGTTGATCAGTTTAAGCTTCCTAAGGTCCTTGTATTGTTTGGAAGAAGGGTGAAATATTGGTTATCAATATCTTGTTAACTTTGCTGGTTAAAATTTCCATAAAAACCCCTAAATAATAAAGAGAAATAAAGCTTATAACTTCCAATTAATAGAGGGGAAAAAACAATGAGTCAAAGAAAACTTATTCAATGTAAAAGAAGTCAAGTAAAGAGAAAAACAAGAAGAAAGCAAATTTAGAAAATAGAAATGAAATTTTCATCAGAAATAAATAATTAATGTGTTACTACTTTCTTAATTTAGGAAAAGTAGTTATTTCTGTAAAAAAAAAAATAGCCTACTCAATTGCACTGTAACATCTTTGAGACATTTCTGTTTCGGCTGAGCAGATATATGATGGTCTACCAAGCAAAATGAAAGAAAAAATAGTATGTGTAGATTATTATCTCTAAGAAAGGATGCTCTGATTCTAAATGACTAGCAATAGTACTTAAAAAGAAATACCCCCAAAATACAGGACAAGAGATCTCTTACAGAGGTTTTGTCCTTGGTTTCTTGTCCACCGATTTGTAAATTGGCTTCTAACTGCACCTATCAACAAGGATTAAGAGGAATGGGAAACACTCATCCTTGTTACACTCAGATTAAAAATTAACGTCCATTTTACACAAGGCAGGGATGCCTTCTCTCACCACTCCTATTCAACATAGTGTTGGAAGTTCTGGCCAGGGCAATCAGGTAGGAGAAAGAAATAAAGGGTATTCAATTAGGAAAAGAGGAAGTCAAATTGTCCCTGTTTGCAGATGACATGATTGTATATCTAGAAAACCCCTTCATCTCATCCCAGAATTTCCTTAAGCTGTTAAGCAACAGCAAAGTCTCGAGATACAAAATCAATGTGCAAAAATCACAAGCATTCTTATACACCAATAACAGACAAACAGAGAGCCAAATCATGAGTGAACTCCCATTCGCAACTGCTTCAAAGAGAATAAAACACCTAGGAATCCAACTTACAAGGGATGTGAAGGACCTCTTCAAGGAGAACTACAAACCACTTACCAACGAAATAAAAGAGCAGACAAACAAATGGAAGAACACGCCATGCTCATGGATAGGAAGAATCAATATCGTGAAAATGGCCATACTGCCCAAGGTAATTTATAGATTCAATGCCATCCCCATCAAGCTACCAATGACTTTCTTTCCAGAATTGCAAAAAACTACTTTAAAGTTCATATGGAACCAAAAAAGAGCCCGCATTGCCAAGACAATCCTAAGCCAAAAGAACAAAGTTGGAGGTGTCACGCTACCTGACTTCAAACTATATTACAAGGTTACAGTAATCAAAACAGCATGGTACTGGCACCAAAACAGAGATATAGACCAATGGAACAGAACAGAGCCCTCAGAAATAATACCACACATCTACAACCATCTGATCTTTGACAAACCTGGCAAAAACAAGAAATGGGGAAAGCATTCCCTATTTAATAAATGGTGCTGGGAAAACTGGCTAGCCATATGTAGAAAGCTGAAACTGGATCCCTTCCTTACACCTTATACAAGAATTAATTCAAGATGGATTAAAGACTTACATGCTAGACCTAAAACCATAAAAACCCTAGAAGAAAACCTAGGCAATACCATTCAGGACATAGGCATGGGCAAGGACTTCATGTCTAAAACACCAAAAGCAATGGCAACAAAAGCCAAAATTGACAAATGGGATGTAATTAAACTAAAGACCTTCTGCAGAGCAAAAGAAACTACCATCAGAGTGAACAGCCAAACTTCAGAATGGGAAGAAATTTTTGCAACCTACTCATCTGACAAAGGGCTAATATCCAGAATCTACAATGAACTCAAACAAATTTACAAGAAAAAAACAAACAACCCCATCAAAAAGTGGGCAAAGGATATGAACAGACACTTCTCAAAAGAAGACATTTATGCCACCGAAAGACACATGAAAAAATGCTCATCATCACTGGCCATCAGAGAAATGCAAATCAAAACCACAATGACATACCATCTCACACCAGTTAGAATGGCGATCATTAACAAGTCAGGAAACAACAGGTGCTGGAGAGGATGTGGAGAAATAGGAACACTTTTACACTGTTGGTGGGACTGTAAACTAGTTCAACCATTGTGGAAGACAGTGTAGTGATTCCTCAGGGATCTAGAACTAGAAATACCATTTGACCCAGCCATCCCATTACTGGGTATATACTCAAAGGATTATAAATCATGCTGCTATAAAGACACATGCACACATATGTTTATTGCGGCACTATTCACAATAGCAAAGACTTGGAACCAACCCAAATGTCCATCAATGATAGACTGGATTAAGATAATGTGGCATATATATACCATGGAATAATATGCAGCCATAAAAAGGGATGAGTTCATGTCCTTTGCAGGGACATGGATGAAGCTGGAAACCATCATTCCCAGCAAACTATTACAAGGAGAAAAAACCAAACACCTCATGTTCTCACTCATAGGTGGGAATTGAACAATGAGAACACTTGGACATAGGAAGGGGAACATCACATACTGGGGCCTGTGGTGGGGTGGGGGGAAGGGGGAGGGATAGCATTAGGAGATATACCTAATGTAAATGACAAGTTAATGGGTGCAGCACACCAACATGGCACATGTATACATATGTAACAAACCTGCAAGTTGTGCACATGTACCCTAAAACTTAATGAATAATAAAAAAATTAATGTCCAGTTTAAAAATCACTTGTGTTTAACTACCTCAATACTTCCTAAATAAATGCATAATAAGCATTGGGGACCTATATAACTAAGATTCAGAACCAGAATCAAGAAATCTTCACTATGGCATTACTGTCATTTGCTGCTCTGCTAAGCAGTGAACCCTGCTTTAAATATGTTCAATGTTTTCCTCAGTTCATAAAGCTCGGCTCATGAATCAGCTTATTATCAACCTATCTTTGAAAATTCTGACTTTCAAAGGATTTAAATTCTCATTGAAAACAGACATAAAATTACTTAATCTATTTAATATTTGTGTAGAAAACAAATATAATGTATGTAAGGAATTATGGAGTAAGTAAATGATAATAGGAAATAAGATGAAGAAGATGAGATACAATGTGAGGTGAGTACATGCTATTCAGAGGGGATGGGAAGGGGGAATTATTGATGAGTGCTCATTTAAACCTACAAAGAGGTGAAGGAATAAAAGTGATGGTAATATGGTTTGGCTGTGTCCTCACCCAAATCTAATCTTGAATTGTGGTTCCTATAATGCCCGTGTTCGGTGAGTGGGACCAGATAGTATGTAATTCAATCATGGAGGTTGTTATCCTCATGCTATTCTTGTGATAGTGAGTGAGTTCTCATGATCTGATGGTTTTATATATTCTATATATAAAATATAGAATATAGAATATAGAAAAATGCTGCTTTGCTCAGCATTTTTCCTTGCTGCTGCCATGTGAAGAAGGACATGTTTGCTTCCCCTCCACTAGGACTGTAAGTCTCCTGATGCCTCCCCAGCCATGTGGAACTGTAAGTCAATTAAACTTCTTTTCTTCATAAATCACCTAGTCTCAGACAGTTCTTTATAGCACTATGAGAATGGACTAATACAGTAAATGGTTACTGGGTTAATGTTTGCCACATTTCAAGGTCAAATCATGAATAAGAAATTGGATAGACATGAATTTTATATTCCTGGGTGACTGCAATGTGAAGTATACAATTATTATGAAAACCACAATGAGATACCATCTCACACCAGTCACAATGGCCATTGTTAAAAAGTGAACAAAAAAAAATAACTGATATTGGCAAGGCTGTGAAGAAAAAGGAACACTTATAAACTGTTAGTGGGAATGTCAGTTAGTCCAGCTGCTGTGAAGAGCATTTTAGAGATTTCTCAAATAACTGAGTTGAACTATCATTTGACTCACCAAATCCTTTGGATTTATACCCAAAGGAAAATAAATTGTTCTACCAAAGAGATACATTCACCTGTATGTTCATCGCAGAGCTATTCACAATAGCAAAGACAAGGAATCAACCCAGGTGCTCACCAACAATGGATTGGATAAAGAAAATGCGGTACATATACACTATGGAATACTATGTAGCCATAAAAAAGGACAAAATCATGCCTTTTGTGGCAACAAGTGTGCAGATGGAGGCCATTATCCTAAGCAAACTAACGGCCAAAAAAGAAAACCAAATATTAGATGTTCTCACTTATAATGGGAGCTAAACATTGGGTACACATGGAAATAAAGATGAGTACAATAGACACTGGAGACTACTAGAGTTGGGGCAAAGGGGGCAAATGTTGAAAAACTACCTACTGTGTGTGATGCTCACTATCGGGGTTATGGGATCATGCACACTCCAAACCTCAGCATCACACAACATAGCCATCTAACAAATCTGCACATGTAACCCCTGAATTTAAAAAAAAAAGTTAGAAAAAGAAGACACTTCATGACTTTTTTAAAAACTAAATATATAAATAGAATGATTACGAAAGCATCAAAAACAGATATGAAATTTTCATCTAGAGTTTGGTTTATGCTCACTGTCCTGCAGTTTCAAAGAGTAAATACATGTAATACATTCTAGAAATGATCCATCCAAAAAGATTTTATTAAGAGGTTTAAAAGACAAACCATGAGTTGCCCAGTATGACTTTTTCTTAACATGCTGATGCTAAAATCTTTACTTTTATATTGATTATACTTTTATTACAGCGTGTACTGTATTTCCATTCTGCTCCTGCCCGACAAAAATGCTATTTTTGATAGTGTGTATAGGTAATCAAATCTCATTTGAAGTACGCCGATATAATTGGTAAAATTCTGATTTTTGTGTGTTTATTTTTCAGGACTTAAAGATAAAACTTCTTTGTCCAAGTGTCTTACCCTGTTTTTCAGAACACGTGCTTTCAAATTATCTCATTGTCCAATATATCTGATAGTATCTGCTTAAGAAGTACTTGAAAATGACTTTTTATGAGTCTATGTTTTAAATATTATGTGTTTCCAAACGCCTTTATCTATTATTCGATAGCTATGACATATTTCTCTACTTCAAAACTCTGTTAATAAGTTTACCAATTTACCCAATTCTTTTTTCTGAAGGAAAGTGTGATAATATTATAGCTATGGTTTCAAGTAATCACACGTACAATGTAAAGTTAATTGCACTCCTTTAGTGTGGAAAGAAAAAAAGGGTAGGTGGATAATTTCTATCTACCCATTTATTTGGTAGACATTTATTGACCATCTTGACTATGTGTAAAGCATTGTGGCAAGTGCTATGGAAGATACCAAGAAAATCAAATCATTCCTGCCTCAAACAAGACATTGACACCTACACAGAGGAAACAAAACATGCACATCAATAGAATGTAATGCTTGGGAAAATCTATTTGTGGCATATTCCTGATTACAAGTAGTTTTATACATTGAATTGGACAAACTGGCCTGGATGGAAAAACAGGATTTATGCATTTAACAAACACTCATTTTCTACTATGTGTTAAGTATCATGCTAAGATACAGTTACTGCCCTCCCACAGCTTATATTCTAACTAGGAAAGGACCTTAACGATGTATGTATTGAAAGCCACAAAGTAAAATTAGAATATTTTAAATCTAAATGTTGCTAAAAGCAAATTAATCTACAGTGAACAAAGAGAGTTTAGTAGATTACAAGGTATCAAAATCATTCATTTTCATGGAAATGAAAATACAAGGACATAAAGGACAGTTTAATGCTGTTTAATATTAAATACTGTCACATAAATTCATAATTGAATTTTTACTTGAATAAGTCCTGTACCTACTGGACTAGCCCAAATTGGGCCTGCTTAGTTGGTAACAAAATGTTGAGTTACCTTTCAGATATAATAAAACCAAAATCTTCAGGTCATGTAGCCTAGGCATGCACAATAGAAAAAGCTTTGATATCTAACAACACCCCAAACCAATCAATCTTCCCCTCTATACCAATAAGACTGGGACATGACTAGAACCTGAATACTAAAACTCTTTCAGAAGCAAGGGGTCCCTAAATTGAGGAGACAGATTTGAATCCACTCCTGTCTCCTTGCTGACTACTTGTCCATTTGAAAAAAGGCAAATAAAGCCCTTTTTTCCTCAAAAGCCAGTGTTTTGTGCACATTGGACAGTGAGACAATTTGCTCTGTAACGGTCCCACAGACATTACTTCTAATTTTCAATGATCCAAATTGGATAATGCTTTAAAAATACAAAAGATTTGATCAGATGAATATCATAATAAAATATGTAAAAAATAAACTCCAGTTCAGTGGCTATATCTTTTGCAAAATGAATTTCCTAGAAGAGCCACAAAACCTTAAAATGCAATTAGAGGTGATCAGGAAATTACATGGATGAAGGCACATGATTTTGGCACAAAACAACAGTGGTTAATGTTAGTGTAATTACATATTAGCATACCAATACATTTTCAATACATTCTTCTTAATTGAGAAAACTAGATCTATTTTCTTCTTAGGAGAAAAGATGTGGAAACTTTCTTTATGTTAATTCTCCCTCTGCAAATTGTCTGAATCATATCAGTTCATTTTAAATTGAATTGGCTTTCAAAATATAAATAAACCTGACCAAGTACACTGTTTTGGTCATGTGTGGTGTTACATAAGATAACATCCCTCAGGTAGAATACGTGCTGCAATTAAATGAACTGCAGCACTAAAAATAGTGTATTTGAAAAAGCATCTGTTATTTTTTTCATAATTCAAGCTTAAAGACTTCCCTGACCCTTTCCCTTCCAGACAAAATTAGATATACCCCTTCATGTTTCCCAAAATATTTTCAGAATATCTCTATTGTTGTACTATCTAAAGTACATAAAATGTATTTAATGTTCATCTCACCTAGGGTTTATGTGTTTCTCAGTACCTAAAAATGTGAGTGGCACAAAAATGCTAAATGAATAATACTGAATTTTTTTCCACATGGAAATATCATGAAGAATATCTTATTTGAGCAATTTTTTTCTGAAATTTCTATTACTCAAATTTACTTTGAAAAGAAACTTTATGCAATTTAATGTGAAAGGAAAATCCAGTCACACTGAACAAATTTCTACAGCATTAATAAATTTCATGCTATGATTTTCCTTTTTTTAACTTTTTAAAGTTTTGTGGGGCTTTTTTTGTCTTTCTGTTTAGATTTGCTGTATGCTATAAGGAAAATGTCATCTAAAAAAGCCACTTTTTTATATCTGTTTTCAGTTACATTTATTCTGCTGTTATGGTAGTAATAGATGCAAATCATTATTTATTATTTAATAACACACAGATGTTCCATATACCACAGATAAACAAATTTTTCAGCCCACTGCTTCAATAGTGTCATTGTAAATTTATACTTAAATTACATACAAAATTTCTATTATTGACTTTAAATAATCCTAGATTTTGGACATGCTTCCTCACAGAATTCTCTTGCCCTTAATTTATATTTCTATTTTCATTTTTACATACATTTTGTTTCAGCAATGAAATTCCCAATTTCACGCCTCTTCTACTCCAAACTGTTTTTCTTTGTTTATTTAAGAAGACATTGAAACTTTTTTTTTTAAGAAGCATTTCCTGACTACATTAAGGAAAAGAAAGTGTCAGTGCTCTGTACTGCATAACAAATTAGGTGCTTCCAGTTTTGTAGGGGCAAAATTATTAATAGGATGGATAGGAGTGTACAGAAGTCTCCATTTATAGGTCTCTATAATATCAGTTTAGTATTTTACTTTCTCTCAATCTTCAAATTGTGACTGTGCTATGTTTTTTCTGGGAATATTTATGTCCAAAACATTTTTTACAGACATTTTAAGTAGCTTAAGTTCAGAAGTCATATTTGAAGGAACTTAGTAGTGTACATTGGGGATATTTATTCAATAATTCATGATACAATTGCCAAATAAAATAATCCTTAGCTCTGGTTTTTGCTATAATTTTGCAATTAATAGCAAATTAGCAGAAGATTGCTATTAGGGAAACAATTTCTTTTAAGTATTCTCAGAATACATCACAGCAAAAAAAAATTAAATTTAAAAAATATATAAATATTTCTAAACATAATATTAATTGTGGAACTGCATGGAGAAGACATTCTTTATTATATTAGTACTGAAAGAAAAATTAAACACTTAACAAACCTTTTTTTAATAAAATATAGTCATTATATTTGAGAACTATTATTACTGCTGTGGTTACAGTGTGTTTCTCAGAATATACATTCAATAAATGCTTGTTGAGGCTCTATCCTGGGATAATTTCTAATGAATCATAGTCTAGTATAGCATAAATCAGAATTACACTGATCTGTGATAGCCCATGTTTCTGGATTAAATTTCAAAATATCCTTGTCACTGAACCATTTTGTTTATATCTTCAACAGCTCACTGATTAAATTCACGTTGAGAAAAAAGTTTAAAAATAACTATATTAGCCCTTTTAAAAAATGTTATATACTTTTCATAATTCCTAATGTCTCTGTCTTCTGAGATTATAATCACAGAGTGTCTCTTTAAAAGTAAAAATTACTTGCTTTTCAAGTTGCTTTTTTACAAAGAAGAGAAAATTACTGGCATACATGTTGTAGCAGAATTTGGTGTGTTGTGGGGGTACTGCTTCAGAAAGGGCGTGAAAGGAATTCAGGCTTTCACTTAAGTTGAAGTCCAATCAGTATGGACTTAATAAACAAACCACAAGTGGATGAAAGAACTAAATTTGAGAAACAAAAACATTAAGAATATTAAAAAATAGGAAAATATCTTTTTGAGCTTCAGTTAAAAAGAATTTTTCCAACAAATCACAAACATCACAAGCCATTTAAAAAATGATTAAATGTGACAAACTAAAACTTTAAAACTTCTATATGAAAACACACACACACACATACATTCACACACATGAACACACACATGCACACACACACAACGAAATTAAGAGATAAAGTCTTAGCTGGGGAAAATATTTGCATTATAGGCATTCAGAAAATATAATAAATTACTACGCATTAATAAGAAGGAATGAAGTAAATGGGGAATTCAAAGAAGGGGAAATTAAAAAGCCTATAAATATGGAGAAAAAGCATGGCTAGTTATGAGTATCTGATAATTAAAGCAGTTTGATTCTATTTGTCCCCAGACTATTTGACCAAATTCAAATAGTCTAATGCACTCTAATAGTCTAGTCTAAATGTCTAATCTCAAGTACTAATGGTTTTGCAGAGGAATAGAAATTCTTCTAAAGTATTGGTAGAAATGTAAATTAGTAAAAATATTTTGGAGAAAAATCTTTTTAATATCTAATGAAATTTGTTTTTCTGATGAGGTCGCTAACAAAATTGGAAAAAAATACATGAACTATGATCAACAATTCCTTGTTCATATATTTCACATGTTTATGGGGTAAATGAGATGTTTTGCTACAGGCATGCAATGTGAAATAAGCATATATCATGGAAAAGCTTTTGCATAGGTGCTATGGAAGATAAGATGTGCATCTTCAATTATAGCATTTTGCATGTTTACCAGTAGAAGACTAAATAAAAATGATATAATCCTGTTACATGGTACTATTGAACAATTTTGGTTACACCTGGAGAGGGATGAGGAAAATGTAGTTTTATATTTTATGATTGATGTGGAAAATACTAAATTGAGAAAAATTATGGTGAGGAAGGCACTTCAACATTATCTGTAATATTTTATAACTTTTACATTAAAAGAGACACTTGAAGCAAAGTTAATAAATATGTTAATAGTTGTCACTTTGGGGTCATAGGAAATTATAAATTTGTACTTCTGATTTTAGTTGTTTTTGCCAACATTTTAAAAATACCATAATAATAGTATTTCTACTCCCCAACAGTTTTTATTTGTTGTTGTTGGTTGTAATTTTTTTTTATTATTTGTATTTCTTTCTTTTTTTCTTTTTTTTTGAGACGGAGTCTCACTGTGTTGCCCAGGCTGGAGTTCAGTGGCGTGATCTCAGCTCACTGCAACCTCTGCCTCCCAGGTTCAAGCGATTCTTGTGCCTCAGCCTCCCAAGTAGCTGGGATTACAGGAGTGCACCAGCACGCCCGGCTAACTTTTTTGTGTTTTTAATAGAGACGGTGTTTCACCATGTTGGCCAGGCTGGTCTTGAACTCCTAACCTCAGGTGATCTGCCCACCTTGGCCACCCAAAGTGCTGAGATTACAGGTGTGAGTCACCGCGCCTAGCCTTTTTATTTTCACAAGAAGTACTAGAGTGCCTCAACTAGGATGCAAAATTAAACAATGTGCTGTCAAAATTTAAAGCTATGGCTGTGCAAGTCAATTCTCATTTAGAATAAACTACTTTTGATTTAGTGTTTCCATTTTTGTGATAATACCTGGAGCCTTTTTAAGTTCCCTGAAAAACAAATATTTGATTTCCTTTTCAACATATAATAAAAGAGCAATCAGGAGGCAAAAGCAAAGTGTAGTGAGGTCCTCCAAGGCTCATTTATGAATCATAAAAGGCTTGATAATATTAAATACCAATTGCAATGCCAAGGCAGCATGCTGGGAAGCATTTGGACAGCTGGAAATCTGTGGCATCATGGGTCTTCTTAAAAATAATGTAAAATACTGAATTAGATTCCAACAGACTTCCCATTTTACTATATTTGTTTTCTAAGCTGAAACAGAATTTCTTTCTCATTCTGGTTTTTTAAGAAAACCTGTCAGATGATCAAGTTTTGTTTACTTCTAAAATTTCAACATTTGAAGCTACAAAAATGACCATAATTTAAAAAGTAAGCATTTATTGTCCAATGCACTCTTTTACCTACATCAAATGGTTAATTATATTAAAACGCAAATCTCTTTAAAGACAAAGAAGTTGTAAAGATGTTTGGCACTTATAAAAGAGCTAAATTTTAAATGTTACTATTTAGATAACTTCTCATAGTCTACAGAATTCTAATGGCGTAAAGGAATGAATAATGTGGCTTTAAAATCTGTTTTTAAATGCCCCTTTTCTCTGATAACATTATAGCACACATTTAGTCAATTATTTGTTTTAAATATAATCATGGTTCAACAGTAATCCTGTAAACTAGCTCATGGGGTTGAATAGACAAAATATAGCAACATTCAAAAACATTGGCACCTTTTTGGATACATTAACCATAATAATAATTTTAATAGTAATAATAATAACTACTTTTCTTGAGTATTTCCTATTTGCCACTCAGCACATTAAGGCCTATGCAATGCATTCATGTCCCAAATTAGAGTTTACTTCTCAAATCTGATTTGAAAACCCATTAAGTAGCTCAGTCTTAGAACTGTTTGTATGCTGTTTCTTCAGTTGCAACCCAGGTTAAGTAGCAGTTTTTTGACTAGGGATCAGGTTTTAAAAAGGAAAAAATTGTATTTATAGGCATGACATTATCCATCAGTGCCAGGAGCTCTTCATACACTGAAGCATGAGGGACCTAATATCTACAGAGGGATCTACCTCACTGTCGTGAAGCATTTAAATTTTTCCTGCTTCCTGTCATTACATTTTCCTTCTGTTGTGTCTCCTCCAAATATACCCAATCTCTGCTGTCTCACTGATGTATTTAACGAAGTTAAAGAAGGCTATAGTCCTGCTCTGTTCTCAGATATTGACATTTAATCCACATCGTCATTCAATGAAGTCAGTATCGTTATTCCCATTGTATAAATGATAGAAGTCACTCAAGACAGAGTAAGGAACTTTCCCAAAGCTACACAGGAGAGTAAGAGAGAGAGAAAAGTTAGAGAGAGGGTGCCCAAATTTGCACAGTTAAGAAGTAACTGTAGATCTGTTGACTGTGAGTACACAGTATTCCCTCACACATTTTATCAGCATTATGACAGTAGGTCAGAGATTCACCAGCAGAACACTGGCTTAAGGATATTCTGAAATTTTGCCTCCAGCTGGGATTAGTCTGTGTGAAAGATGAAAGGACAAAGAATTTCAAGTAATAAGGAATGTCTATGATTAAGTGCCAGAAGTAGTAGTTCTACAGGTGTCAAAGAAAGTAGGCTTTTTAGAAGAATAAAATGGCACAAAAAGCTTTTTGGAGTAGAGCCCCAACAGAGAACTCTGGGGATGGACATTAAACAGTTGACAAGAGGAAAGAGCTGAGGACTGTGCAAACCATCAGGTGTCAGGGGACAATGAAAAAGAAATTAAGGGCCAACATGAGTACTTGAAATTATATACTGTAATCTTTCAGTATCTCTGCAACGATTTCAGTGAGAAAGCTTTGAGATAACATTGCTGATTAAATGAAAATCTGACTATAATGTATATATGCATTCCTGGAGATGATATTAAAGGGAGGAAGTATATAATAGAGACATAATAAAATGGCAAACGTATGAGCTACATGGGTGGGTGAAAAACTAAAGATAGGACAGATCTGAGATTTATTTTCAACCTGCCCCTACAGATGCTTTGTGCATTACTTTATTAGCTTATGCATGGATGTCTACAAGCATAAATCTTCTCTGAGGTTTTCCAGTGCCAAGGCAAACACCACCAGAGATTTGGAAGTAATTTTCCTGCCCTTGTCACTTTAAGCAGTCCCATAATAATATGTTGTGGTAGCTTATTGCAGCTTAGGTGTTTTCCCTTATGCTAATGAATAATTCTAGTTGGCCTTAAGAATAACATGCTTATCACAGTTGTCTCATGAGCCCACAAATGAGTTATTAACTATAACAAAAACACAACCCAAAGCTACAAGTGAAATGTATACCCAACTTAATAAAATGGTTGCATTAGCAAGTTTCTGTGTAGTCATCTCTACTATGTTAGTCTCAATAGCTAAGCTTGCTTTTAAGAATGAAAAATATGATAAAATATTTTATAAAATAGTATACAAAAGGTTACGATGCTTCAATTTCAAGAAGAAGGTATTGCCCTGTTTTCTTGGCCCTTGAACAGACACTTTCACTGGGGATTTTGGAAGGCAACATAACAATAAAAGCATTTGGAATATATGTGGCCATATTCTCAAAAGATCATGGTGCTTGAGTATCATGTTTGTTGTGGAACATTGTGAAATATTTGTGTCATTCTTTCAATAAATATTGTTGAATGCTGAACATTTTCTGTACTATTATTATTTATGTCTCCTAGTTATTTTCAGTATATTTGAAGCAGATAAATAATACCAAATATACAGTACAATACAGAAGATTATGAATGCAGCAAACTGATATGATAAAATAGCATCCTAATTTAGATTCAAATCAGTTTAATATCTTTCAAAAGTTATCAACTTTTTATAGCTAATCAAAAAATTTCAAGTCATCAATCATCAATCATCATAAAAACTCAGAAGATGATCAGCCCAATGGAAAATCTGTTAGGACTGAAAGAGTAGATTATTAGTATATAAAGGAAAGACAAAATAGATTGTTTTCTTCCATATTTTTTCTGTAATAGGACATATATTATTAACATTTTAAAATGTATCAAACTATGAGTTTCCACAAAATTTATTTTTTCAAGTGTATTTGAAGCCAGCCACAGTGGCTCATGTCTATAATCCCAGTTACTCCAGAGGCTAAGGCAGGAGGATCCCTGGAGTCCAGAAGTTTGAGACTAGCATGAGCAACATAGCAAGACCACGTATCTAAAATAATAATAATAATAATAATAATAATAATAATAATAATAATAATAAATAATTGGCTAGGGATGTTAGCATGTCTACCCACAAGGCTGAGGCAGGAGGACTACTTGAGCCAAGGGCTTCAGGGCTGCAGTGAACTATGATTATGCCACTGGACTCTAGCCTAAGTGACAGAAAGATTCCATCTCTTAAAAATATATAAATACAAAGAGAATAAAATGTATTTGAGAAATGCTGGATTAAGATCCTCAAAGATTTAAAAAAGAAAATAAATCTCTTCACTTTGTCTTACATGTGAAGGAAATCAAAATATTTCACCCCAAAATATGGCTTCCTGGTATAATGAGTATTTTAAGTTAAAAACTCTTGGGGATCAATGATCACTAGAAGAGACTTTTTTTCCTATCTACAAAAAGACAGAATTTACTCACCTAGGAGAACAAGTGTTCTTGTTTCCCTCCCTGTAATCTTATTATCCATTACAGGAAAGAAAACAAAAAATCTAACCACATCTGAACAGACCCTTTTGCAAGATAATCACTGTCTTCAAGCATCATTTAAGTTCTAAAAAAACGAAACTGTTTACAACTTAATTTCTGTTCCGTAGTAATCATTTATTGCCCCTCCATAAAATTTATTCTCTTTGCTTTCTCATAAACTATTTTACCAGGATCCAAGCCCCCATTCTCGTTGTAACCTCAAGATAGTAATACAAGCTTCTGTACTTCCTTGGGAAGTTGAGTTTTCATTCTGAAGGGTCCTGTATATACGAGTTAAATAAATTTGTATGTATTTTCTCTTATTAATTAATTAGCCTCATTATCAGTGATTTTCAGCAAAACTTTAGGGGGTCAAGAGCTTTGTCCCCTATATGTGTAATTCAAATTTGACAAAATATCAATCTATAAGTATAAGAAGGTCCAAAAATGTTTTGATTTTGTCTATAATGACAACTTCAAGTTTTTTTTAAATATTAAGAGTAATTTTCAAACAAAAATAACGGTGTCCCTGCTTCGTTGGTATCCTAAATATTATTTGTTTTGTTCTTCTTTATCTTGCCTATTGCTGATCTAACAGTGAATTTGACTCTCTACTAATGCTTCTCTGTATTTAATTAGTCTTAATATAAAACTGCCATTCACAACATATAGGTCATTTAGGTAGGAAAGCACTGGTATGTTTGTGACAGCAAAGGATCCAGTTAATAAACTTCACTACTAAAACTTAATACTGATCTCATTGACTATGATTAAATTCAAATTTAATAATAGTAGTGCTATAGTCCCTACAGATTTCTCATTGTAATACCGTCTAAGTGTTTTATGTTTTAGCCCTCAACACAAACACTCATAAATACTATAGTAGAAGACAGAACAAGTAAGAAGACACTAAGTTTGGGCTTATTAGTTACATCTCTATTTATTGATTATCTACTATATGTCAGACACCGTGTTAGAAAATTCCTATATATCATTCCTAATTATTAAAATGATAATTTATCTCTATCTTATGTTTCAGAAAGTTAAGTTTCAAAGTGTTCAAGGCAGTGTTCTCAAGGCATGCAACTGCATAGTTGAAGAATTAGGATTTGAACTCACCTTTGCCTTACCAAGTGCTCAGGAGCACACTATTTTATGGAGCCCTACTGGGTATGGGAAAGTGGAGAAGAGGGGATGATGTTTTCAAGGAAAAGGTCTTTTTTCAAGGACTAACAATACCTAATGCCTCAGAAATTCACTTTCTCCTAATATCTGAGAAATAAAAATAAATCCAAAGCCCCTCAAACAACTGAATGGACCTCTTCCCCGCCCAGGGAACCCCAGAGTATCCTTGAAAACTGTATTCTCAGCCATGACAGGAGGCCTCATTATACGCCAACCTCCCCACTGACTGCCTTTAGACTTTCTTCCCTAAAGAAGACAGTTCACAAGATTTCACCACTGACAACAGAAAACGGCCCTTTTGAAAGACTTCACCAGTGATATCAACCAACCTTGATGCTGCCTTGCCTTTTTTTGCCTGTTAGACCATGACCATTGAATGCCTCTAGCCACCTTTAGAGAATGCTTAGTAAGGATTTTCATGTCCTGTGCTTCACTTTTTGATGCCATATGGCTGAAAACTCCACCCTCAGACCATGCTAATGCCACCATTTTTGTACACGGGATCCATGGAGAGGCATGTTCATGTTCTTGCACAAGTTTCTCCTTTCATAAATATTTATGACTTCTCCTATAGCCCATTGGGGAAAATATATATATAATATATAATATATATATATTATATTCAGCCACCCTGCTTAGCATAAATTCCTGTTCCTTTTGCCCCTCCCTTGAAGTGTCTGCTTTTGGCGTCCAACCAGAGACTATGCTTCCCAACCTGTCTGAATGGCCACCCTGCATGCTGCAACCCTTTGTAAGAAACAAAGTCTCCTCTTCTAAATTTATAAATTATACTTTTTAAAGTTAAGATGTCTATCTGAAGTTGCATCTTCATATTGTACCACCAAGAACCATCTTATTTAGATCATAATGAATTTGAAAGATCATACCAAACCCTGTATGTTTAACGTCCTCTTAAGAAGGAGGGATGGAGAAGAAGGTGACAAACGTGTTATTTCTAAAATAACAAAGACTTGCAATTGCAAGAGCTAATTAAAAATACTAAATACTAATTAAATACTAAATTCTAATTACAAATAAAAGGCCTGATTCTTCCAACTGAAAATAAGGAAAGAAACACCCCTCCTCACTCCTTTTTCTTAGAATACTTACTTTAAAAACTCATAGTTATAGGTCATTTCTCCCTCTCTCTTTAAAGATGTATATAACTCCTTTAAAAGCTAATTAAGCCTCTTGCTAACTTTATGGCCCAGGAAAGCCTTTCTCAAGGACCTGGGAAGTATCTCTTTGAAATGTAATAATCAAAAGAAATAATGTTCCATCTCTCAGTTTCTGTGGAAAATTTAATCTGTTTACATATATAGGGCTATTTATCCCTCTTAGATTCTTTATATTTAGTGACAAGTACTATCTAGCTTAAATAAAATTATTGAAGGAAATACATGCTTGAAATATATCACTGCTCTTTGTAGTTATTACTCATATACATCAAGAAAAAAGAATAAACCTTGTAGCAACATAACAAACTAATAAATAATGAGGGAAGGGACTTACATGATCAATTAGTTCACGAACCATTCCATTCCACTGTCCATTGGCATCATCCTGGGCTCCATATTTCCCATCTTCCACAAGTCTAATTTCATATGTAAAGCCAAGGATTGTAGATAACTCTCTGAGGAGATCAATGCAATAGCCTTCAAATCGATCATTGCCATAGAGAGGTTTGTCAGACTTCTTAAAAAGGACATAGGGTTCTTCCTGAAAACGTTGAACAAGAAGAAAAGAGGTAACAGTTAATCATGAAACTCATCATCAGAATTATAGCTTTTCTTAGAAGACAGAATTTTTCTCATTAATTTAGGACAACAGTCAACTTTATTTTCTTCTAATTATAATTAATGTAGTCTAGAATATTAAAAGAAAATTCAGGTTTTGTAGGAAATAGTAGTTCTTTACAAAAAAATACTTAACTATTATAATCCCACCATGACTATATAATAAAAATATGGTATATCTTATATCTTATGCCATAAATCTTGTTATATATAACAAATAATATGTGATATGTAATATATGCTATATAATACATAATATTCAACATCTAATTTCACCATGATTATAATACCCCAATTTGAATTATATCATTTAATCAATATCTGGTATGCTGTTGTCTCCATGGGATCTATGGATAAAATTAATGAAAAAAATTGTTGACTAATTGTCTACTATGTGTGAAGAATTGGAGTGGGGACTTTTTATATATATAATCGCATTTTGTCCCAACAACCATGAAAATTACAACTACTATATTTAATTATAGTTTAAAAAGTAGTAGTTTACTATAAATATAGATGAAGAAGGCCGGTGCCATGGCTTGCGCCTGTAATCCCAGCACTTTGGGAGGCCAAGGCGGACGAATCTTGAGGTCAGGAGATCGAGACCATCCTTGCTAACACAGTGAAACCCTGTCTCTACTAAAAACTACAAAATAAAAATTAGCCGGACATGGTGGTGGGCGCCTGTAGTCCCAGCTATTCGGGAGGCTGAAGCAGGAAAATGGAGTGAACCTGGGATGTGGAGCTTGCAGTGAGCTGAGATCGCTCACTGCACTCAAGTCTGGGTGACAGAGCAAGACTCTGTCTCAAAAAAAAGAAAAAAATATATATATGTGTATATATATATAGAAAGAGAGAGAGGAAGAAAGTGATCTTTATCAAGTGCTTATGAATTCATCCAACATCATTTTATGGAGCATCTATTGTGAGCCAGCCCTCCTCTATATAAATAGAAATCCTTGAGCCATGAAGTTCATGATAAAGGGAAGAAAACAGTTAAAAAATGCCTAAACAAATACAACACATATTATCAGATCCTCCTAAGTGGTATAAAAACATAAAATAGGTCAATAGAAAAGAAAACAACTGCAAGGTACTTGGTAAGATAAGACAAGTCAAAATTAAGTAATTTCCTGAAAGCCTTTTCAGAGAAGGTAAGAGATGAATGAAGTATAATCCAACAGATGAGAAAGAGTCTAGACACTTGAAACTCTGAAAACAGGGTATTTCAGGCCAAGGACACAGCATGGTAAAAAGCCCTGAGACCAACATAATATTGGAGTGTTTCAGGAAGAGGATAATTGGCAACAGTGTGACAGAAGTCACATCCAGTAAGTGAGTTGGTTGAACAAGATGAGAATAAAAAAGGGGTGAGGAGCCAATTTTTGTGAGGCTCTGCAAATTAGGCCCTATAAGAAATTTGTATGTTTAACTAAGTGCAAAAAGATTCCATGCATTAGCACATTTTATTGAAGGCACTTGCACATGGTATGGCAGACCGTGCTGCTATGAATAAACCAAGGTGCAACAATTGGTTCTGCTATTCACTATTTGCTTATGGGCAAATCCTCTGTTATCTTAGAGGAAGCTATTACAGAGTGAGAAAAGTTAGGAAACTCCCATGCCAGTCCACCTAGGAATGTGCTCACCCTCTTCCCCCACCCCTGGAGAACAACAGTCATCCCATGAGAGCTATCCTAAAGGAGTTTTAGACATGACAGCCATGTGTCAGCTTGCCCACACTCATCTAAGAAATAATCAAGATTATTTTCATCTTCCTTCCCATCTCTGTGGACTTACCTCATCTCTATACTGTTGTATGCACCCTGCAGCCTCACCTCCTGTTATTCTGACCCTTTCTAAACACTGCCACTGTGTGTTAAAGTAGTCCTGGTCAGAGATTGGCATGTTGTTGCATATCTTCACCTGATTTTTAGAATGACCATTTTATCTCCCTGCTCTGCTGGACTGTACCCTGATGACATTGCTTAGCCTTCAGCTCTCTTTCCTACAGACTATTTTCATTTACCTCCACATCTCTGGGAGACAGAGGCACATTTGGTGTTTTCCCTGCCCCTCATTGCTGTCCCCACACCATTTGTTCCCCTGCCTCGTGCAATCACTACTGCTCCTCTGAGACTCATTCCACCCTGCTAGACCAGGCTTTCTCTCTCTCTACAATTGCTGTCTTTCAATGAAATCTGGTTCAAAAGTTTTATTAAGTAGGAAAAGAAGCCTTTACTTTTCAAATATTTGACTACTGGATGGTAATTTTGCTCTTTTTTCTATTTCTTATTATTCTCGGTATATTCAAAATCCACCTACATGAAGCATCCAATACAGCTGATCTCTTAGTTCTTTTATTTCCTCATTACCAAATTATTTCCCTCATTGAAGTCTAGTCTCTCTTCTGCATGGTCACAACTGCAGCCTGCATTTGTCAGAAAATTAGTTAGGATTTCTAACAAACCACTCATCCAACTCATTGTTTAATCACACCCACGCCTATGCTCTTCAATCACATAAAGCCCCTCAATTCAGTGAACTCACATTTCCCTACTATTTATCAATCTCCTCCTGACTTCACTTCATTATCTGGCCCAAAATTCCATGGTCCATTATTATAATTCCTCAGTTAAATGTTTATGTTCCTAAAATTAGTTATGAGCTCTATCCCTTTTTCTTAAATTTTATTCCTATTTTTTTCTGATCCACACACATCAAATTCAATAACATCTTTATCCTGATGACCTCATAATTTATATATTAGGCCCACACTTCTTTCAAGTCTTAGGCACACATATCCAATAGCACTTGTCAGCATGATTTTATGTCTCATAGACATTATATTACGTCTCACATTTAACATGTCCCAAATATAATTCTTGTTTTCCCCAAAACTTTTACATGTTTTCAGTTTTCTCTGCTTTTAGAAAATGGCACCATCATTTACGCTGCTACTCAAAGTGGTTTGTGAGTCATCATCTTTGCTTCCCTTTCTTTTAGCTCATTTGATACCGAGAAACACAAGGGATCTTATTGAAGGATACATTGAATTATCTCCCCACTACTACTTGAAATCATCACATAGGTTCCCAATGTGTTTAGAATAACATTCAACTTCATTGCCATGAGTCCTAAAACCTGTTGTTCTACCACTTGCTCTCATCTTGGTAAAAGGCTTCACAACTCACAACACTGATTAAGTCAAAAGCCAGGCAATCACTCTCAAACTCTCTGTCTTATCCTTTGTAAATCCTGCAAATTCTCCCCTCAAAATATACACTGATTCCACTAATTTCTTTTCACTGCCCCTGCTAGAATTATGGCTCATGTAACCTTTATTTCTTATCTGAATTCCTATTGTAACTACATTTTTTACTTTCCATTTCTATCCCCCTCAGTCCATTCTCCCCAGAAAGTTATAGCAATCTTTTAAAAATTAAATCTGCTTTTATTGTGCATTTGCTTAAAACCCAACAGTGGCTTTTCATTAAAACTGGAATAAAATAAAAACTGTTTATCCTGGTCTTCAAGGCCTATTCTCTTTGAACTTAGCTTCTATTCCCTCTCTTTCTCATTTTATTCCAGGCATTGGCCTTCATTTTGGTCTTCAAACTTGCCAAGTTTGTTTCTAACTCAATGCCTTGGCTCTTTGCACTGCCTTTTTATTGATTGATTGATGATTGATTGATTGATTTGATTGATTTTTCTGACAGGGAGGATCTATCTTAAGATCTTCACATGGTTGTTTTCTCATCATTTAACCCTGTGCTCAAAATTCACCACTTCAAAGAAACCGCATATATATGTTACCTCTTTCCTCTAATGTACTCTCCATTATTCTACCCTGCTTTGTTTTGCTCACAGCACTCATCCCATCTGAAGTTTTGTTTATCTTTTGATGTATGTGCAATTTTTTCTTCACCTATTATGACATAAACCCATGAGTACAGAGGAATTAGAGATTATGTTCATTAATTTATCTCAGTGCATAGAAGAAAATGACTGGCAAGCCATTGGTGCTCAAGGCGCATGTGTTAAATGAATAAAATATTCATCATAAAGGCTTAAAACTTACCTTTCTCTCTCCAACTCTATTTTCTTTTCCTTAAGGTCTAGATATCCTGTTTTCTCCCAGTTTCAAAAATACAAAGCTATTTTCCACCTCAAAGCTCTTTAACCTGTTGTTCTATCTGTCTATAATGCTCTTCAAATGGTGAGCTCTTTTGCTTCCTTTAAGGCTCAAGTTAAATGTAAAATCTTTCCTTTGGTTCTATCTAAAGAGAATCTTCTCTCTTATTATCTATCTCAATATTTATTTTCTCACAGTACTTAAGTCATTTTCAATTATTTTATTTGCTGGCTTACTATTGGGTTTTTGTCTCACTCTCCTAAAATATAACATTTATATGAACTCACTATAATATCTTCCATGCCTAATACAATGCCTAGCATATAGTAGGTGCCCAGTAAATACTAATTGGATAAATTATTGATAAATTAGTTACTTCTATAACTCAATTTTCTAAATTTCTAAATATATTTAACAATACATTTAAAGTTGTTTGGAGAATTAATTAAAACAAACCTGGCAAAAATCAGCTTCTTAACATAATTTCATTATTTCAGCTTCCCAATAATTTTTCATGATTTTTTTTTTTAAATGATAGACTTAGGCTGGGCGGTACAGCTTACACCTGTAATCCCAACAGTTTGGGAGGTCGAGGTGGGTGAATCACAAGAGGCCAGAAGTTAGAGACCAGCCTGGCCAACATGGTGAAACTCCTGTCTCTACTAAAAATACAAAACTTTGCCGGGTGTGGTGGCAGGTGCCTGTACTCCCAGCTACTTGGGAGACTGAGGCAGGAGAAGCGTTTGAACCCGGGAGGCGGAGGTTGCAGCGAACCGAGATTGTGCCATTGTGCTCCAGCCTAGGCAACAGAACAAGACTGTCTCAAATTAATTAATTAATTAATAGACTTAATTTTTCTAGCAATTTTAGGTTCACAGCAAAACTGAGCAGAAGGTACAGACATTTCCCATATCTCCGTACCCCTCCTAGAGGCCTAGTTTATCCTACTATCAACATCCAGCACCAAATCAGTACATGTTCACAACGGATGAACCTTCACTGGCACATCATTACCACTCCCAGTCCATAGTTTACATTATGGGCACATTCTTGGTGTTGTCTATTTTATGAGTTTTGACAAATGTATAATGGCATGCATCCACCATTGTAGTATCAATACAAAATAGTTTCAATGCCCTAAATATTCAATGTGCTTTTACATATTCATTCCTTTCCCCACTCTAACTCCTGGCAACCGTTAATCTTTTTAGTAGCTCCAGAGTTTCTCCTTTTCCAGAATGTCACATAGTTGGAATGTGGCCTTTACAGATTGTTTTCTTTCACTTGGTAATAAGCATTTAAGTTTCCTCCATGTATTTTCACGGCTTGATAGCTCATTTCTGTTTTGTGCTGAATAATATTACATAGTGTGAATATACCATAGTTTATTTGTCCACTCACCCACTGGAGAAAATTTTGGTGGCTTCCAAGTCTGGGCAATTATAAATAAAGTTGCTATAAACATCCATGTGCTGGTTTTTGTGTGGACATAAGTTTTTGGTTTATTTGGGTAAATATCAAGGTGGATGATTGCAAGATCATATGGTAAGAGTATGCTTAGTTTTGAAAGAAGCTGCCAAACTGTTTTCTAAAGTGGCAGCCCTGTTTTCTATTCCCACCAATAAGAAATGAGAGGCTTTGTTGCTCCACATTCTTCCTAGCATTTGGTGTTGTCAGTGTTCTGGATTTTGGCCATTCTTATAGGTATATGGTGATGTCTCATTGTTGTTTTAATTTGCAATTCCCTAATGCCATATGATGTTAAGCATTTTTTCATATGTTTCAACGCAGCCTTATTGGGACTATTTTAATTTGCCATGTAAGTTTTCATAGAGGTTAAATAATTTTCCCAGGTCACAAAGCTAAGAAGAGGTAAAGAACAACTAAGAAGAGCCAACAAAATAAGAGGTTTGAACCTAGGTTTTTTGAATTCCACAATACCTACTTTTCCCACTATTTTAGGTTGCTTTCTACATCATAATATCATCTGGGAGAAAACCATATATGTTGGATTTTTAAACTGAATCAGATGGGATTCAGAAATTAATCTGTTAACTACATCCAAAGCTACATATTTGAGCTTAACATAAGTAAAAGAACAGTTAGGATCTTGTCTGATTTTTAGGTACCATTTGATCACATATAAACTTTATTCCCCAGGGGTACACAAAGTACTGCAAATGTAACAGATGTAGTGCCCTTCCACCCAAGAGGTTATCATACCCTTTTGCCTCACTACTCTTCCTGGCCTGCTAGTCTTTCAAGTAGATAACACATTTCCATAGATCATAGTTTATATGCCCTTGTTATCTTAGAAAGGGAAGAAGCCCTGTGGTGAAACAGCTTTCTGGTACTCAGTATTCACATTTCAGACATATTTAGGTGTTTCTTTTTCTGGTGCTCCCACAACAACTTTTGAATACTTTTACCATAGTATTTATCATACTGAGTAGTAGGTGTTGATTTGTATGTAAGCCTTCTGAACTAGACTTGAGCGATTTACTAGGCAAAATGGTTACTTAATTTTGCTTCAAAAGCACCAAACATCCCCTGGCACACAGCAGGCTTACCAATAAAATGACTGCTGAAATGAATTGAATAGAAACGGATTGTTCTGGTCAACCAGGGAAGCCAGGGAAACCTGAACTTGAAGGAAAAAAATTGAGACAGGTAAATTCTACCATGAGGCTCCGGCATGATGGTAACAAACCCTCAAGTCACTAACCCATGTGTAGAGGGTTAAGCACTTGAGGAGAATATCATATTCCCTTGCAGAGTGGGGGAAAGACTGAGAATACAGGGTTGGTGGAATGGGAAACAAATAAAGCATGTAGGTATAGTAAATTAGCTCTATTAACTTCATACTTTTGTTTCATTTAGGTTATGATTTTCAAGTACAGAGTTTGTTTTGTTTTGCTTTACTTAAAAGGAATGAAGACCAACAATTTGCCAACCCCCATGACTAAGCAATAGTACTAACATTTCCCAAGCACTTACTATGTGCCAAACCCTGTTCTAAATGCTTTACTTGGATTATTTCAATTGTAATCTCCATAACAACTACATGAGGTCAGTAATATTATTTCTATTATGAAAAAACTGAGGGAAAGGGTGTTAAGATTTTTTTTTTTTTTTTGCCCATAGTCAACAGCCAGTATACAACTCAGCCAGGCTGACTGCTGGACCACTTACCCATCCCTCCCATATTTCCTTGATTAAATAATTCTTAGTGGCCATTTCCAAACTCCATATGAATATAAAATTGTAAATAGTTCATTACATAATTAAACACCTGTTGTATGACTTGTTTTTTTAGTTAACTGGGATTAGCCACTGGGCTATACTGTATGCAAAATGGTATTAATTATTGAACAATGCCATCAAGACAACTTTATGGAAGAAAATAAGTAGTAAATATATAATACACAAAATTCATTTTCTACATGACGAATCATCTCATTTCTAAATAGGAGCACATCTTTTTAACATAAAGTATTTTAAGAATTTATGAAAATAGCATCTATTAAACTAATCAGATTTAGGTAGCAACATATGACTACCTAAAAATGCTTTTTCTTCTGTTTGCATTGTTAAATTATAATTGTCTCTATTTTAAATTAAATTATATTTCAAAGTACTTTTTATTTATTTTTCACAGAAACTGACTTGAACACTGGATAAAATATAATCAAAGTTGGTGTTAGGAGTCTGTGAAGCATATGAGGGATATATGTGTGCAATAAGTGAAAACAGCAATATAATTGTAAAAGTTATTAGGCTATTTAAATCTTATTAATCTAACTTGTCCTACTAGCCTCCTACCTGTTAATTTGATTTCCTTCACCTATAAGCTAATAAGAAAACTTCTGTCATAGGCAAATAAATTTGTTGATCCCAGATTAAAAAACCTACTTAGCTGTATGTCTTAAACAGGTTTGCACATCACTAGAAAAAAAAACGTGTGGTCTGAATGTATCTTTTTAGTATTTATGGATCTCCACAATGTCAAATATTACTCTTCCCATATTTAATTCTGACAAGTAAGATGCAGTTTTCTTGCTGTGATTCCTATCTCCAGCTACACTGTGTCATGGGATAGTTTTACATCAAGTTATGACTCTCCTTTAAACTCTCTTTCTCTGTTTCACACGGTGCAAGGATAAATAATAACCTCACGTAAGAGAAGAAAAATGGTACCAAAAGCAATTACTGTATCACATACCAAGTTCAATGAATAATATGATAAAACTCTCCTGGGCAACTTTACTGATTTCTCATATAGTCTTAAATCTCCACATCAGCATTTGCTAGAGGTAAAGGCACTTCATTCCACTGGCATCTGTAATAAGGATTTGTCAGCATTTCTACTATCAACCCCAGTTTTAAGGAACCCAATAACTCATATATTTTTATCTGCATTAGACTGGGAGTTGGCACAGAATGAATCCCAAATGAAGTTCTGAAAAAGTAAAATACATTTTAAGGTTGAGGGAATAAAAATGTTTTATTTAAATATAAAAAACTTTTAATAATGTTTAAAGCATATAACTCATGTATCTCTCAGCTCTCATCTAGGGCTCAATTATCTTTTTCATATGTTAACTCTGAGATATCAGTGTCTTACTCATGCTACTTAAAACATAGGGACATTAAAATGTAAATTAATTTTAATGGGGTATGTATAAAATATCCCCTGCTATTACAGTGATAAGAATAAACTAACCAATATATCTACCCAAGCATACACTGAACTCTTACTCTGTCCCAACACTCTTCCAGGTGCTAGGTATACAACACTGAACAATGAAAAACAAATTGAAACAACATAGAACAATTCCTGCCCTTATGAAACGCTCAATCTAGTGGTGAATTTGAAATCCCTACCGATTATATATTATTCTGTATTTATTTACATGTCCACTTTGCTTCATTAATTATCAGAAGTGGAATGTGGAATGTTTTCACAGGCTATGTTTTTGAGAAACAGGGACATGTGTCTTGTTTTAGAGCATTGTGGTGAATCTCAGAACATAGGATGCTGCAGCCCACAAATCATTTATTTTGAAAAATAGACAGGTATATTCAGGTAACCCCAGTCTTGTTCTTAAATTTATCCTTATGACTAAACAACTTGTAAAGTTTATTTGTGGCAACAGCTGAAATTCCACTTTCTTAAAGATATCAATGCATTTAGAAAATATTACCTAATGATGCCTTTTTTTTTCCTTAATGAATATAGGGTTGACAGAAAAAAAAAAAACACCCTCCTTTTTTTAAATAGCATCCCTATGGGCCAAATGAAAAAGACATAATGATTAATAATCTAAGATTAAAGTAATATTATGGCAATTGAAACAAAACTGAGCAGTTCATATTTTCCTGAAAATAATTTATTTCCTTCTATTTTCTGAGCAGTGTGTTCAGAGTCTCTATATCTTATTACTGCCCTCTCACTGAAGGCATTAAATCATAACTAGTAAGAGGGCAATCTGGTTTTTATAGAGTATGGAAATCAAGGCAGATGTTAAGTTGATTGAAAGTAGAAGGCTGATGAATGGGCAACAGAAATAGTGGAACAATTATGCTTTTCAGGAAGGTGAGTTGGTTCATTATAACTATCAGACTTATACCTTAACAACAATAAAACGAAACAGACCTCAACATCTTTCCCCTCAAGTGCTCAAGAGGTGCTCAGGACAATGCAGAGGGGACAGTCACACTTTTAAAAGGGAGATTAAAGATGAAAGGTATTACTGTGGACAGCAATGTTAAGGAGATGGAACAAAGGATAACCCTCTGCCCTTTTCGTTGGGTTAGTTTTGGTTTGGGGGTTTTTGTTTGTTTCCCTTTCTACCTATACCATGCTTTACTTGAATTTTCCCAAATCTTCACTTGCTGTCCTCTCATCCAAGCACAGAGGATAAACATTCGGAAAGTCTGCTTTACTAGATAGTATAAGGCAGCAAGTTTTAGTTACCTTTTTTAACATTCTTTTCAACCCTGTTTAATATTATTTTTATTTCATTTCAGGCACCTAAACTAAAAATTTTTATTAGATAAAATTTTCATGGGTAGGTTTACTTTTATTATGGGTAAAAGGTATTCTTCTCAAATGATGAAAAACACTCAAGAAATATAACTAATGCTTACAAAGAAATACAAGCAGAATAAAGGAAGATTTTCAACAAAGATAAATTTTTCTTTCACAAAAAAGTTATCAACTCATTACTCTAATAAGCAACACTCTTGCGTAGATTTAGCACACATACGGTATGATTTGATCAAGGGATGGGGACAGCTTATAAACACCATGAGAATGATCCCCAGTAGTAATATATGTGTTTGATTGGCATGTTTATTGATTTTAATTGACTACCACCACTCCTGTATTTCCATAGTAACCTATAAGTGAAAAGAGTAACTCCAAAGATGATCAATAAATTACCATGATTTTCTAAATTTTTATTTGAAGTTTAACAGGATGCATGTAGATATCTATATCGGAATACCTCGTGTTAAAATATAAATATTTTGGATGTATTCATTCATCCATTCATCCACCAATTTAGTCATTAATACATTCATGAAACAAATATTTTTATGTAAATTCTGAATATAGATATGTAGACTAGAGGTTCAAATTTTTTCCTTTGAAGACCAAATAGTAAATATTTTTGGCTTTATAAACTATATAGTCACAACTATTCAATTCTGTCATTATAGTGTGAAAGCAGCCATAGAAGCAGTTAATAAACTGGCAAACCATCAGAATCAATTTTTAAATAACTCTAGAATCGAATAAAAACTTACAACAAGGAAATGCTTAGTGAAGGGAAAAATGACAGAATCTTGGTAGGAGAGCTCTGTGGCATATTAATTTACTCTGTTGATACTATTTGATACTCCTCAGCTCCACAAAGGTCTTGAAGATAGTAGCCTGCATTCCTGATGCAGGTCATACACACCATAGGAAACCATATGGACCTTATTGTTACCGAATTGCTATGTGTTTTAACCTGTGTGGTGGCTCCCAGAGGGATAGGCTCAATGACTTGCCATTGTTTCATCTGCATAGGAGTTTCCCTAAGGCTGAAGCTGCTTCACACGTGGTGTTTTTTTTGTAAGCATTTAAAGGCAAATATATTACCTGCCACCTGGTGGGTAAGTGGGAAAAGCAGGGGCAAGAAATAGATTGACCTGAAAGCCTGAGACAGAAAGACTAGGGAGGAAATACTTGGGGGCACTAAGAGCTGGGACAAGCTCCTGTATAGTCAAGGGAATCTAGCAGTCCATGCACATAACCAGGGTGGGATGTATGCTCAGAACGGACCTGACAAGACCCTAAGCCCTTACCTCTGGCTAGATTGAGGCTCCATGCAAGCAGGAAGGAAGAATAGGGCAGAATTGTAAACTGCCTGGCTAAACAGTAAAGGAGTGCCCCAATATACAACCAAACTACAAAGACGGGAAGTTTGGTTTTGTTTCTTGTTGGTTTGTTCCAGGAGTTTAAGGAAATCTCTGTCAAGTTACTAAGGTACTACTAACCTAACAATCACACATTTCAGTGGCCACCCAGAACAAAAAATACAGACTTTACAAAATTAATTTAGCAAGGTCACTAAACAACAAAGAACTACAATAACCAGTAAACAAAAAAACCCTGGGTGAGGGGAATATCTTATTTCTAGAGTTGCAATATTATACTGTTTAAAATGTCCATTTTTTAACCAAAAAAAAGTGAAAAATGCAAACAAACAAGAAAGTACAGCCCATTGATAGGAACAAAGAAATTAATAGAAACTGGCCTTGAGAGAAACCAATGAGTTGCAGAGGAAATTAGAAGGGAAATTAGAAAATGCTCTGTGATGAATGAAAACAAAAGCAGAACATATTAAAACTCAATGGATACAGTGAAAGCAGTCCCTCAAAGGGAATTTATAGCCGTACATATCTACATTAAAAAGGAAGAAAAATCTCAAATAAGTAACATAAATTTACACTATAGAAACCTAGAAGAATAAGATCAAACTAAACCTGCAGGTAGGAAGAAAAGAAGAAAGATTACCTCGGAGATAATAAAATAGACAACAGAAAAAAAAAAAATAGAAGCAATGGAACCAAAATTTGATTAGTTGAAAAGATGAACAAAATTAAAAAATCTTTAGCTAGACCAATCAAGAAAAAAGTGATAGCAAAAAAATCAGATGAAAAAAGAGGGCCTTTGCTACCAACTTTGTAGATATAAAAAGTTTACAATAGAATCAGAAATAATTATACATCAAAAATTAGAGTACCCCGATGAAATAGACAAATTCCTACAAAGACACTGCTATCAAAACTTCCTCAAATAGAAATAAAAATCTGAATATATCTAGAGAAAATAAAGAGATTGAATCAGTCACCCAGAACCTCCAAAGAAAATCCCAGAACCAAATAACTTCACTGATTAATTCCACCATCATTTAAAGAAGATTCAACACCAATCCTTCTCGAATTCTTCCAAATAATAAAACAGAAGGGAACACCTCCTCGTCCATTCTTTCAGGCCAACACTATCCTGATACTAAACCAGAAAAGACTTCACAAGAAAAGAAAACTACATACCAATGTCCCTTAAGAATATAGATGTAAAACTTCTGGCCGGGCGCGGTGGCTTAGGCCTGTAATCCCAGCACTTTGGGAGGCCGAGGCGGGCAGATCACGAGGTCAGGAGATCTACACCACCCTGGCTAACGTGGTGAAACCCCGTCTCTACTAAAAATACAAAAAATTAGCCGGGCGGTGGCAGGCGCCTGTAGTCCCAGCTACTCAGGAGGCTGAGGCAGGAGAATGGCGGGAACCCGGGAGGCGGAGCTTGCAGTGAGCCGAGATCGCGCCACTGCACTCCAGCCTGGGTGACAGAGCAAGACTCCGTCTCAAAAAAAAAAAAAAAGAATATAGATGTAAAACTTATCAACAAAATAATAAGAATCATCTCTTGAACAAAGGGCGTTGGGACAACTAAAAATCTACATGTAAATGAATGAAGTTGATACTTACCTCACATCATACACACAAAAAAATCCAAAGTTATCAATGATCTAAATGTAAAAGATAAAACTATAAAACTCTCAGAATAAAATATAAAATATATAGGTAAGTCTTCATGATTTTGGATTTGGCAATGGATTTTTTGATATGACACCAAAAATACAATCAACAAAAAATATATAGATAAATTGGACATTATCATAAGTGAAAACTTTTGTGTATGAAAGGACATTGTCAAACAAATGAAAAGACAAACTAAAGAATGGGAGAAAATATTGTGAATCATATAACTGATAATATTCTACTATTCAGAATATATAAAGAACTCTTACAACAACAACAAAAAGAAAAAAAAAAAACAATGCTGTTTAAAAATGGGCACAGAGCTTGAATAGATATTTCTCCAAAGAAGACATACAGATGTCAACAAGCACACAGGAAGATGCTCAACATCATTAGTCATTAGGGAAATGCAAATCTAAACCACAGTAAGATACCACTTCACACCTACCAGGATGTTTTATAATTTTAAAAATGAAAATAACAAGTTGGTGAGGATATAGAGAAAATGGAACCTTCATACATTTGCTAGTGAGAAAGTAAAATTGTGCAGCTGTATAAAAAAAATTGGCAGCTCCTCAAAAAGTTAAACATGGAATTACCATAAAACTCAGCAATGCTATTCTTAGGTATATACCCAAAAAGATTAAAAATTGGTGTTTGAACAAAAATTGTGAACCAATGTGCATAGAAGAACTTTTCACAATAGCCAAATTTTGGAGATAAACCAAATGCCAATCAGTGGTTTCATAGATAAACTAAATGATGAATATGCATAAAATGGAATATCATTTAATCATAAAAGTATTGAAGTATTGATACATGTTACAGCATGGATGAACCTTGAAAATATTATGCTAAGTGAAAGCAGGCAGACACAAAAAGCCACATAGTACATGATTCTAGTCACCCAGAAATATCCAGAGTACACAAACCATAGAAAGAGGCTATTGCCAGGGCCTCAGGGGTAAAAACAAATGCAAGGCTGGGCACAGTAGCTAACACCTGTAATCTCAGTGCTTTGGGATGCTATGCAGGGAGAACTGTTTGAGGCCAGGACCCACTTGGGCAACATAGGGAGACCCCATCTGTAAAAAATAAAAATATTAGCCAGGCCTGGTGGTGTGTGCTTGCAGTCCCAGCTACTTGGGAGGCTGAAGTGGGAGGACTGCTTGAGCCAGGAGTTGGAGGTTGCAGTCAGCTATGATAGCACCCCTACTCTCCAGCTTTGGTGACAGAGAATGAGACCCTGTCTTGAAACGACAAAAACACCAGCAAAAACAAAACAAACAATGAATGCAGAATAAATGATTAATGGATACAGAGTTTTCTTTCAGGGTTATGAAAATGATCTGGAAATAGATAGTGGTGATATCTGCACAACACTGTGAATGTACTGAAAACCACTGAATTATATACTTTGGTGAAAATGATGAATTTTGCATCATGTAAGTTTTACCTCAATAAAAGACAAAATCCAAAAAACATGTATCTAGCCCACTGAACTTAGTTTGCCAAACACTGTACCAAAAAGAAAACAATGAGACATGTCATGTGTCCTCAAAGTGCTATGATATACTATAAATACAACATAATTATGGGTTATTTATATATGCAATACTCTTACATTATGTGTAAACATCTAGCACAATCATATAATGGAAAATGTATGCTATGTTAAAATCTGGACCAAATTATTTAAAACTAGCAAATGCTTAAGATTGTTCTTTACTAGTGCTTATGAACAATTACATTTATTCTATTAATTTGATCAGACAAAACCAGTGCTAATAATGGCTCATTATTTTCCAGTTCTAGTACCATTCACAAGCCGTGTATTTCTTTGAGAAGGAATCTTCTACCACAAATTTACTCTCCTATTATTCAATTGTATTACACATATATTGAGAAACATCATATTTCCTTTATTCTGCAAACATTTTACCATCTCTTTTCCTTATTCTTGCTTTTCCTCAACTCTTGAAACTTTAATGAGTAATAGTGTAAATAAGATAATTTTCCCCTTAAGCACAGAATTGAGGGGACTGTTGTATCTCTCAATACCCTTCAATTTAAAAAGTAAATTTAGATCTAATTTCTCAAATATTTTATTACATTTTTTCTAAGAGTATGTTTTCTCTTTACACTTTCAAATTATCATCCAATAAGACTGCCTTTACTTTCTTTTTTCTTGATTACACCCTGTAAAATTAAAAATGAGGTCATATTAGTTTCTACTTAATCATTCATTCAGTATAATCTATTTAATAGATATCTAAAATGTTCCAGGTGTTGTTCTATGTCATAAAGATGAAAAGGCTAAAAAGACATGATATCTACTCTTAAGAAACTTAATAGTCTCATGAGAGAGATAGAAAAGTAAATAGGTAAGTATACGCCAAGTCACAAGGAAATAGCCTTTGAATTTTGTGTCCAGCCTTGGCTATACATTAAAATTAAAATAAACTTAAATTTTTTACAATTAAAATGCAAGTAAAATTACAAAACTGAGGTCTGGGCCTTACCCCCAGAAATTCTGATCTAATGCATCTGAGGACTACCTTAGCATCATTATTTAAAAATGAAACAGCAAAAGACTTCCTATGTGATTATAACGTGCAGTTGGGCCAGCTTCATGGGGATGTGACCTGTGCCGTGGTACAGGGCCCAACATTTCAAAGGACTCTGCTTTTGGGTTTTCTGCTCTGCTGATGTCCTTTTGAAATTCTTAGTACTTGTTCAACAAGAGATCCCTCATTTTCATTTTGCACATGGGATAGAAATTATTTAGCTGGTCAAATATGCAGTCAAGACAGATAACTATTGAGTTAAAGAAGTGGCGCAGATGGAAATACTTTGAAGAGGGAAAATGATTAATGTGGATGATGGAAAGTATAAATAGCTCTGTAGGACTTAAGTGAAGAAAAGTGTGGAGCAAGAAAGATAGGGGGATACAAGGACATGAAGGCCTAAGTTAGGAAAAAACTTTACCCCTACAAACTCTGACAAACTATCTAGATATAATTATTGCTGATTACCACTCTGAATTCATATCCTGCTTAGAATGGCATTCTATTTCCTAAAATCGTTTTAAAGCATCTACCTAAAACAAATTTTGGTGTAATAAATGAGGTTGAAATTTTTTTCTTCAATATTCTCTTTATGTATTTTTCACTACTTAAAGATCGAATAAATTTGAATGTATGAAAGAAAGATGGAGCCAATCGAAAAATGAAGGTGTTTTGCATCCAAAGATTAGAAGGTGGAGTTTTCAGTGACTAGTGGAGTTGCTCCACACTTTTCTTCACTGAAGTCCTACAGAGCTATTTATACTTTCCATCATCCGCATTAATCACTGAACATTTTGTTTGGAGGCCCTCTGGTGTTAGAAAGGAGATTCCAGTGTTTGCCATTCTCTACTTCTATTTGTTTCTCCAAAACAAATGGAAACACACTGATAGAGAAATGAATTAGAATAAAGAACTGAATACTAACTGGCTTTCCACCCACATCCCACTCAAAAGTTGATCAGACACTGGCAGACTCCTTCAATGTCACTGAATATGCATTTAAAACAGACATGAGAAACATCTTGTGCAATGAGAATTATTCCTCAATGATCAATAGTAGTTAGCCACATCTATCTACTGAAAGTTCTTTTTGCCATAATGAATAGTGAGTTTAACTTGCAGCTGCTGCCTTTTGTAATCAATAAAATTAAAAAAAATGTTTTTTGAGTACCTATCATTTAAAAGAAAATACTCTGCTTTAAGACAGAGTTGCTTCTCTCAAGCACCTTTTAATCTAGTTGAGGACAGAGAACTTGTGCAGAAAAATATAAACTAATACTAAAAGTTTGCATTTAAATGCATAGACATACATTTTATAGACAAAAGGATCATTAGATGTGAGAGAAGGGAAAAGTAAAAATGTCCCAAGTCAATCAGATAAATCATCCCAGGGGAAAAACCATCAGAAAAAGGTATGAGTAGAATGAGTATGAATTAGGTAAATGGTGATAAATGAGTTTCCAAGCAAGAGAAATGAATTGAGAGAGGATATAGAGAAGAAGTTCACCAATACATGGCATGAAGAAGAGGAATGGTGGCCCATATGGAGAAGATGTTAACAAACATATTAGAAAGTCCAAGGGAAAATAGTAACGAAAAACACCATTTCTTGTGTTTTAATTTTTAGATTACCCTGTGCTCGTTAAAAATGATCCCTTACTAACAATTTTGTACCAGGAATGATGTTATATAATTTATAAATTTTTATCTCTAATAGAAACAAACTTCAAGTTATTCATTATTATTATCCCCACTCCAGTTAAGGCAACTTGCCTAAAGTAAATCAACTACTAAGTGGCAGGCTCACGATTCAAAACCAGATTTTTACTTCCATTTTTCTATTCAACTCTCAGACCTTACTGAAAGCTTCTTTTCAGTTAGATATTAAATTCAGGTACCAAGTGTCAACTAATTGTAGAAATAGTCTGCTCTTCTGCTAATCATTGGTAGGGTATGTAGTTCATAGATTTGCACGTATAAGTGAATTCCATTATAAATATTGATAAGGGCTTCAAAATTGTTGGGAGTCTAACTTATTGTTTTCCACAGTGTATTCTTCTGAGAAATTATGCCCCAAGGTTTAGTTTCAAAAAATCTTTCTGCAGGTTGGGTGGGGTGGCTCATGCCTGTAATCCCAGCACTTTGGTAGGCCAAGGTGAGTGGATCACTCGAGGTCAGGAGTTCGAGACCAGCCTGGCCAACATGGCAAAACCCCATCTCTACTAAAAATACAAAACTTAGCCGGGCATGGTGGTGAGTGCCTGTAATCCCAGCTACTCGGGAGGCTGAGGCAACAGAGTAGCTTGAACCTGGGGGGCAGAGGTTGCAGTGGGCTGAGATCACTCTACTGCACTCTAGCCTGGGCAACAGAGAGAGAAACCATATCAGAAAAAAAAAAAATCATTCTGCAATTAAAATATTTGGGATTCTACATACCTATATCCCCTTGAGATATTCACAATGCACATTAATTTATTAAACATTCAGTGATTAAACAAAACCTAACAAACTTTGCTTAACCCAGTATCCTCTAAAATCTATTTAAGTACAGGATAGTTTTAGAGTGTGCCTATATGACACACCTATCAGAACTGTGGAGCACACTGAAATTCTGATGTAAACAAATAGTAAACATGGAATGCTATTGCTCCAGGGCACAAAAAGTGTGTGCTGCACTTTGAAGGTACTGTTTTGTTTCTCTTCAAGGTCAGGGAGTATCATATTTGCCAACAATGTAAATTTAAAAGTTAAAAACAGCAAATACAAATTTTGAGTTTTTAAAGACATAAAGCTGTGACATACATGAAAATAAATATTTTAGTGCCTTTGGCTCTAACTATATTTGAATGTAGCATAAAATATTCTTCATATAACATGAAATGTTTTTCAAACAACTATATGGCAAAAGTATTTTTCTTTTATTAATTCTCAGATGAAGTAGTGAAAAAATGTTTTGTTTGCTTTTCCAATATGAGTTTACTCAAAGTAGTTAAAATAAATCCATGCTTTTTGTTTGTTTTTTTTTTTTAATCAATTACTATGTAGAACTAAAGCCAAGAGAGCTCAGAATATAAAGTTTATAGGATTCAAGTTAAGAATATTCATTCCGGGTTAGGCACCTAATTAATGTCACTATGTATAAACACCTAATAAGAAATATGCCTCATAAAATAATTGACTGATAAATGGATAAACCAAGGACTAATCTGTTATTGTGGATTTTTATGTTAAAGCACTGATTCCAGTGATGCCAGCAAGACAAAATATGTCTGTTTTCTATGAGAGGAAGAAGTCTGTAACTTTCTTTTTGAGTCACTGTAGTGGGGTTAATTGGAGTCAGGATATACTCTGTCATTAAGAGTATCCAATAAATCTCAAATGAAGAGAAGTAATTAGAAATCAATGTCAAGCACTCAAGTTGTAGTTGAAAACACAGAGATCAGGACCTGGGAATCTGATAACTATCAGGAAATGAAGTTAGGTTGCAGGTATCTGACATATTCAGGATTTACTGGTTTTGAATGTTTCATGGCTGTCATCTTACAACCCTCATTTCCCAATATGCTTAAAGAACTTGTGAGCCTGACTCAAAGGACATTATATTCTTTTAATCCCAGATGCTTTTTACCTTCCTTAGAAGCCCATAATTTGTAATTGTTTGTCAAACCAAACAGAATACAGTAAGTTTTAGGACAGAATCACTGAAATAGTGTCAGGCGAAGAAAGAAATGTCCAATAGCGTAAATGTACTGAAACATATATGTGCTCCCTGAGTGAACTATCACACCATTATTTATAAGGCCAACCATCATCTTAACTCCAAAAGTTATCTCCAAGTCAGAACATTCTCTTGAGCTCTGGAATTACATATCTAACTGCCAACTAGATCAATATATTACAAGAAAATAAAATGCAATATGTTCAAAATTAAATTCATCCTGTATTATTTCAATTCTGCTTTTTACCTCAATCCCATTTCCAGTCATATTTATCAGAAAAATGTCTTCCTAAATTCTGACTTCATAAAGTCCAATTTGCAAACTATGTATTCTTCATTTTTTCCCCCACCTATCTTACAAATCTGATTTCTTTCCCCCATCCTTTCAGAGTCTTCCATAATTCAGATCTTATCAGCTTGTATTCTTGCAATATTTTTTGGCTGTTCTCACCAAATCTTGTCCAGTAAACAACAATTCCATCTTCAATACTAAAAGGGATCTTTAAAACCCCCAACTTGATCATACTGTTCATGTATTTTAAGTTCTTCAAAATTTCTTTAATATCATAAAAACTAAATTCCTTCAGGAAACTTACAAAGGCTGTCTACTTTGATGTTGCCTATCTGTTCACACTCATCCATCACCAGTCCCTTACATTTTCTGTGCTACATCAGTAGTAGACTACTTAGAGTTATTCACATATCCTAAACTCTTTCACACATCGGTGCATTCAGATATACTTTTCCCCACTATCTGAAATATCTTACATTCCTTCTTCACCTAATAGACTCATATTCCTAAACCAAATATAGCTCAAGGATTGGTGAAAAGTAAGCACTGGCATTGCCTCTACTGGCACCCAACCAAAGTAGTTGTGAGGTTATGAGCAAAGATACAAACTCAGAACAGTGAAAGTCAGAGTAGCCTGGAGTCTTGCTAAAAGTTTGTAGGCACAGAATTCAAATAAGTACAAAAAATCATGTTTGAAGATAACTGGTAAGTTGTAGGCATTCTTGTAAAAACAAACAAACAAACAAAACTGGTGCAGGGGCATGAACCTGGCATCAAAAAGAGCCTCATTCAATTAAAAAAAAGGATATTCTGGACTATATTTAAGAAATAAGCTGTATTACTGGGCACAGTGGCTCAAGCCTGTAATCCCAGCACTTTAGAAGGCTGATGTGGGTGGTTCACCTGAGGTCAAGAGTTTCAGACCAGCCTGGCCAAAATGGTGAAACCTCGTCTCTACTAAAAATACAAAAATTAGCCATCTGGGATTACAGGTGGGCACCTGTAATCCCAGCTATTTGGGAGGCTAAGGCACGAGAATTGCTTGAGCCCAGGAGGTGGAGGTTGCAGTGAGCCAAGATCGCACCATTGCACTCCAGCCTGGGCAACAAGAGCAAGACTCTGTCTCAAAAAAAAAAAAAAAAAGTTGTATTAATAGAATGAAAAAAAGAGGGTTGGCTGTTGGTAATGAATTATGTTTAAAATAAATGAACTCTTGAAATGGAAAAATTGCAGATACAAAATTCCATCTGTGGTCTTACTGATATGTAGGTAATACCACAGTCTTACTGTGACAGTGTGTTTCCACTGGCAGAGCAGGGTGGTCAACTTGGCTGACACATGTGGCTGGAATCCATGACCTTTTTGTTACACATTGAAAATACATAGAGTTATAGGCAATTGATTAAGGAATCTTAATGGGTTGATTTCTTTTTTCACCCATCGCTAGATTAATGGCTGAGGCCTCTATAACAAAACACAGATTAACAAGAGCAAAACATACAAATTTACTTAATACAAGTTTTACATGACATGGAAACCTTCTGAAATGAAGACTCTCCAAAATGAAGTAAACTTATGTACTTTTATGCTTAAGTTTGATGAAGAATGGACAGTTAAGGGGAAATATGATTTGAGAACAAAAGGGTAGGATCTAACAGTAATAAACTGAGGGAAACTTAGCAAGGACTCTTTGTTCATATTCTTCTCTGTGTCCCTGTGATTTCAGAGGTAAGGATGTTCTTTTCTTCCGAGTGTAGGGAGGGTACCTCTCAGATAAGGGTCTTATGACCTGCTTTGGGGGAGAAGGGGAAAAGAAAGTGACCTTCCTAGACTTTCTTAATACCAAGGAGACACATTTGGGGGTAGCATGTCCTGAACCCCATAAAGAACTTTACCTACCATTTTTGAAGAATTGACACTAAATTTAAGGCCCCAGGAAACCAATAATCCTTGATTAACTAGAGACAGTGCAAGAAATATTTCATTCTTCTCCCCAACAAAAGTCCTTGTTCAGAGGTCCATAATCTGTACCAAGTAGTAAATTAGGTAGAAACTTCAACGCATTTCTGGAGAACTACCCATTCTTTTTGTCCTGACCCTAGCAGAAAACTGAAGAAGTAATTGAATTGAAGTGGCTCTAGATTCGCAGAGATTAAGTACTAGGTTGAAATCTAGAAGACTAAATAAAAATGTGCATCAGCCTAAAATTAATTCCCCAGGCTATTTTCTCTTTTTCGTTTTTTCCAGCTTTATTGAGGTATAATTCAGAAATAAAAACTGCATATATTTAGGGCATATGAAACAATGTTTGGTATATGTATACATTATGAAATGATTAACACAATCAAAGTTAACTAACATATCCATCACCTCACAGTTAACCTCTTAGTATGTGTGGTGAGAATAGTTAAGATCTAATCTCTCAACAGGTTTCAAATTTGCAATAGACTATCATTAGCAATACTCATCATGTCGTAGCTTAGATCTCCAGAAGTTACTCATCACACAACTGAAAGTTAGAGGATCAGTAGAATCATGTAGGGATATTTCAGACAATACTGCCTGGGTTTCATCAACCTGAATGTCTGAATGTGAGACCTGGACATCAATGTTTAAATCAAACAGAATCTATCTATTGTTTACACAGTACTTGGAAGTCTAACCGTCAGATGACCAATACTCAGTGATACAGACAATGAGAAATGATGGAAAGGAAATTACCATGTTAACTAATGTTAAGAAAGTATCTCAAGACTGAAGGAACTGAGTTTCTGGATTGAATATGCCCAACAAGATTCTGGACCAGTGCTGTTGAATAGAAATATAATGCAACAGGCCAGGCGTGGTGGCTCATGCCTGTAATCCTGGCACTTTGGGAGGCCGAGGAGGGCAGATCAAAGGGTCAGGAGTTCAAGACCAGCCTGGCCAATATGGTGTAACCCCGTCTCTACTAAAAATACAAAAATTAGCCAGGCATGGCGGCGTGCATTTGTAGTCCCAGCTACTCGGCAGGCTGAGGCAGAAGAATCACTTAAGCCCTGGAGGCAGAGGTTGCAGTGAGCCAAGATCACACCACTGCACTCCAGCCTGGGTGACAGAGTGAGACTCCGTCTCAAAAAAAAAAAAAAATATATATATATATATTTATATTTATATTTATATAAAACACAACAAGCCACAAAAAGAAGCAAGAAGCACACATATAATGTAGATTCTTCTAGTAACCATATTTTTAAAAAGTTAAAGATGAATTCAGTTTCATCAGTTATTTTCTTTAACCTAATATATCAAAATATTATCATCATTTCAACATGTAATCAATATAAATTTAAGATATTTTATATTTTTAAATATCATGTCTTTGAAAGCCAGTATTTATTTCACACTAACAGTCATCTCCATTCAATCTAGCCAAGTGTCAAGTGTTTAATAATCACATGTGGCAAAGCTAGCGTATTGGACAGCACAAATCAAGACTCTAGAGAATGTTCAACATAATGAAGTTTTTACATTTTTAAAATTCATTTTTAATTCTACGCACAAAAGTATATCATTAGTGAAGTTTCCAAGCTTCAGAAATAGAGACAATCTTGAAATTGTTCATAGAAAGGAAAAATACAGGCCACACACAAAAGGTTAAGAATCAGAATGACCTGTGAACAACTGCAACAGCAGAAAAAGGCAATGGAGCAATGCCTCCCCAAAAATTCAACCTATAATTCTTCATGGAAGAGTCAATGTTTTTGGATATATGTAAGGTCTTAAATTTTTACTCTCCTGCAACCTTTCTCAGGATGCTATTACAGCCTTGAACAAAATGAGAAAATAATTCAAGAAAAATGCAAGAATACGATCCAGGAAATGGGGCTGTAGCACAGAAGATCAGTAAAGAAAATTCCCAGGAGTATGGTGAAAAAAAGTCCTAGCTACTTCAGAGGCTAGAGGAAAACAAAGCCATGTTGCAGCAGGAAAACATATAACTTCAGGGTATGCTTCCAAAGACATAAAAGAAACTCATAGGCTGGGCGCTGTGGTTCATGGCTGTAATCCCAGCACTTTGGGAGGCCGAGGCGGGTGGATCACCTGAGATCAGGAGTTTGAGCCTGGCAAACATGGTGAAACCCCATCTCTACTAAAATACAAAAATTAGCCAGGCGTGGTGGCAGGTGCCTGCAATCCTAGCTGCTCGGCGGGGGGCTGAGGCATGAGAATTACTTGAACCCGGGAGGTGGAAGTTGCAGTGAGCCGAGATCATGCCATTACACTCCTGCCTGGGCGACAGAGCGAGATTTTGTCTCAAAAACAAACAAAAAAAAGGAACTCATAGGTAATCTGTACCTCTATAATGGGTAGTTTTTTCAGATTGGTAAGAATTTTGGAGGATGAAGGAATGACATTTTCATGGAAAACTGTCAAATAGATTTAAATCACCCTTACTTAAACCTTGCCTGACAAAAATCAATGTATAAAAACAAATTACAGACATAAAGTGGAGAATAGTCTTGTAAGCTTTAAACAAGTTAAAATAAAACTGGCTAGCCAGAATAAAACCAAAGTTAAACCAATGAAAAAATATCAAAATTGCTTTCAAGAGGAAATGTGAAAATTGAAAAAATTTAATATTTCAGTAACTTCACCAGGCAATATATGAATGGAATGAAAATTAGTAAACATAAACACTTCATTTAAAAATACTTATTGGCACTAGTCAAGTTAAGGGCCAAAAAATGTGGAAGTTGATTTTATGTATGTATGCAAGTTTTTATTTATTTAGAGACAGGGTCTCACTATGTCACCCAGGCTGGAGTGTAGTGACAAGATCATGGCTCACTAGCCTTGATCTCCCATGCTCAGGTAATACTCCCACTTCAGCCTCTCCAGTAGCTGGGACCACAGGCACATGTCACAATGCCTGGCTATTTTTTTTTTTAATTTCATTATTTGTAGTAATAGGGTCTTCCTATGTTGCCCAGGCTGCTCTTGAACTTCAGGTGTCAAGTCATCCCAACCACCATGCCCGCCCTGGAAGGTGATATTTAAGAAGACCATGAACACTAGCTTTAATAAACAAAATTGTCTAAATTTCCCTAAATAAAAAGAAATGTGTAGATGTTAAAAGTAGTTTTTTAAAGTGTATTATTTAAATGAATTATTAAATAACTGTTATCTGAAATCCAAAGTCTGGTTTGATTTAAGAGATGAGTGTTCTGCTTGATTTCAAAGCACTCTGGTAATCACTAGCTATACTACTTTTAATTTATAAATATCTTCAAAGGACTTGTGAAAGAAAAGTTCAGCCTCATATGAACTTACCACTAAGTGATTAAAATCAAAATAAATAAATGGAGTACTTAAATCATAAGAGGCTGGGAAATAGATGCTCCAAAAAAACCCAAATAGCAGAAAGAAAAATAATAAGAAAATGCTGAAAAAATAGTGAAGTACAAAGTAGGAAAGAAGAAAATGGCTAAACAGTAAACATGTCTTTTAGTAAAAGCAACAGTAATAAAATAAATTTCTTCATCAACCAAATTAAGAAAAAAGGGAAAGAAATTTTAAGCCTCAAAGAATTTTATGTGAGAAAGAGATTCAGTAAATAGAGATTATAAAATTTATATGGCGACATTATGTGAAAATCTATGTTAATAAATTTGAATACCTTGTTATACATCAGTGCACAATATAAAATTGATTCAAAAAGATACAATAAAATAAAAAGGTCAATAAGCATAAAAGAAATTATGAAAGCTACTGAAGCATTTCTTCCAGAAGAAAAAAATACTTTGGAATTTTTATTTTTTGCCTAATATAAAACAATAAAACAACCTCATAATCCAAAGACTGCTTTAGACCATAGTAAATGCTCTGAAACCAGTTCATCTTCATTTAAATGAAGTTAGCATAACCCTGATATAAGAAACTAGCAAAGTAGTTAAATATTGTAACTATTGAGTAGTCACTAGTGAATATACCTAAATATAATACAGCAAACAAAATATAGCAGTTCATAAGAATATTTTTTAACCATTACCAATAATAGCTTATTGCTGGAATATAAACATTTTTACTATTCAAAAATTAATACATTAATCATAATAAGTATAATTCGAATGTTAATGACAATCTCTGTAGATGATCAAGGTATTCATTTGTATTTAGTGCCCATTCTTGAAAAATAATTTATTGAAAAAGTATAAATAAAAGGTTTCCTTGAGCATAAATCTATTATCATTGTTAAGAATAATAAAAGAAAATGTTGTTAAAACAAGAACAGGCCACTTTGGGAGGCCGAGGTGGGTGGATCACGAGGTCAGGAATTCAAGACCAGCCTGGCCAAGATGGTGAAACCCTGTCTCTACTACAAATACAAAAAAAAATTAGCCGGGCATGGTGGTAGGCACCTGTAATCCCAGCTCCTCGGGAGGATGAGGCAGAGAATTGCTTGAACCTGGGAGGCGAAGGTTGCAGTGAGCTGAGATCATGCCACTGTACTCCAGCCTGGGCGACAGAGCAAGACTCTGTCTCAAAACAAAACAAAACAAACAAACAACAACAACAACGAAAAACAAGATCAGGCATGAAGAGTAAAGTTCTCACCAAATGCAAATAATTAATGAACAATTAATTGTAAATCTCTTAAATATAGGAGCATTTCCATAAATTGACTCAAGATAAGAAAAAAATTCAAAAATATTTTTCTATATTTATGGCATTAAAAACATTCAACCACAGAAATCTATCCCAATAAAGTCTATTTGTGTATTCTATTGAAATTGTGATAGTTCCCCTTTAACTTTATTTTAAAATATTACTTTTAAAATTGTATTTGTGTTGTTTCTTCTGAATCTTCATGAGAATTTCATCGGAAAGTTGAGAGGAAGCAAATATTTCACAGTAGTAATGAGGATAGCTTTCATCATGGACATCTAGACAGTTCTTTGATTACAGATTTGCAGATAATTTTAATTATTTGAACTCTAAAGCCAAAACCAGAATTTATAATAAAGGGCACCTGTATTGAAAGAGTGGGTTCAAGATTTTTAAAAAATGGAATGTATATCACAGAAAAACAGGCTCTTAATGAAGGCAAACTTTATGTTTTGTTTCTTCAGTTTCTGTTTTTCTTTAGATCTGACTCAGAACATCATACGCAGCTCTTCTAAAGTATCTGTCCAGCCACATCTTCAACTTGACAGCTGGCATAGGAGTGCCAGGCCACCTGCCAAGTAAGAAGCCCAGCCATGCTCAAATACTGTCAAGCAGAATGAAGAGCTAATATTCTTATGGCCTAACTTTTAATAATTTGTGATTATTGGTTGGAAATGATTGGTTGTTCTTACATTTATCTTAAATTGCTTCAGAAAATGTTTCTTTTTTATTACTTAAGAATATTTCATAAAATTATTTATTATTATGGTGAGAAATAAAAGAGTTTTGGGGTTTTTTCTTAGCCAATTATTTGTTAATGAGCATGACTAAAATTGTGAGTCTTATAATTGTAAAACAATTTTTAAAAGCGTTTCAAATTTATCAAGATTAGAAAACAAAATATATTTAAGTGCTAATTTAGCTGATCATTTAGAAGTTTCAGAAATTATATAAAAAGAAATGCAGAAGTAAAGATTATTACATTATTTGTAAATGATTCCTTTATAATGCATTTATTTGCATTCATTAAAATTGTATTTTTAACCTGATGAGATTTAATGGGAATCTAGTATCATTAACATTTATAAAGACTGATAACTTCTTATATTTCCAGAGCCCACAGATGATACCAAGCTTGTGATTTAAATTATTTTAATAAATACCACCACTGATCTAAACTATATTTTAGGCATTCTAAAATAGTCTTCAGTTATTTTGTTATCAGTTAAATTTTTTAAGTTTTATAAATGTACATAGCAAAACTTTGATCTCAAAATTGGAAAGGGGTCATATATTTAAGAATATTAGTTGATAATAACCTTCACTACTAGTATTTTCATTGCATATCAATAACTCATACTGCCCTAAATGCTACAGGAAAAAATACACAGAAATTGAACTGGACATGCCAAAAACAAAGTTCCAATTCACAGTCACAAGAAATGACCAAGAAGAACAATAACAGGTAACTATAAATAATAATAACAGTTGATTGATATTATTCCACTGACAGGACAGTATTATTTTATTTCTTTTTCAGTATCTGTCATTCCAACAAATGTACTTTTACTTCTGTGGAGCTAAGAACCTTCTTGTCATTGTCTGAGTCCATCTTTCAATTCCCTCCTATTCACTGTGGCTCTTCAAGCCTGAATTCTGCCATCCCTAATTAGTGTTCATGTCAGAAGCCATGGTGCACCACAGGTTATCAAAATTAGAAGTGAGAATACCAGGAAGAACAAGAAAAGAAGCCTCAAAGCTACCATCAGTACAACTCAATGTTTTCAAGAAAAGGCAACACTGGGGATGATTGGTTTGTGAAAATCAAAAACTACTGATGATAATTATCTCCACATGGGCTCATATATGTTTTATTGTCTGGAAAACAAATCCTATTTTGATATCTCAAGATACTATTAAAAAATCACTTTCAAATGAACTTTCTACAGATAAAAGGAATAACTATCATAATCTAGAGTTTGTGTTCTATTTTTAAGTTATTTTTTATTTTAGATTCAGGGGTTACACGTGCAGGTTTGTTACATGGATATACTAAGTGATGCTGAAGTTTGGGCTTCTCATGACCCCGTCAACCAAGAATGTGGTATCCAATAGGAGGTTTTCAAGCCTTTCTTTCTTTCTCTTTTTCTCCCTCCCTCTTCAGAATTTCCAGTATCTATTGTTCCCATCTTGTTTCCATGTGTACCAATGTTTAGCTCCCACTTATAAGTGAGAACATACAGTATTTGGTTTTCTGTTTCTGTGTTAGATTGCTGAGTCACATGCCAATTCTATTTTTAGTTCTTTGAGAAATCTCCAAATTGCTTTCTACAGGGGCTGAACTAATTAGCATTCCCACCAACAGTGTAAGCATTCCCTTTTTTCCCCCACCTCAACAGCATCTGTGGGGTTTTTTTTTTTTTTTCACTTTTTTAATAACAGCCATTCTGACTGGTGTGAGATGGCATCTCACTCTGGTTTTGATTTGCATTTCTCTGATGACTAGTAACGCTGAGCGTTTGTTCATATACTTGTTGGCTTCTTGTATGTCTTCTTTTGAGAAGTGCCAGTTCATGTTCTTTGCCCACTTTTTAATGGGGATATTTCCTTTTCTTTTTAAGTTCCTTTTAGATTCTGGATATTAATCTTTTGTTGGATGCATAGTTTGCAAATATTTTTTTGCACACAGAACCTCTTTAAGTAGGTCACACTTGTCAATTTTTGGTTTTGCTGCAGTTGCTTTTGAGGACTTAGTCATAAATTTTTCTCCAATGTCTAGAAAAAGTATTTCCTAGGTTTTCTTCCAGGATTTTTACAGTTTGAGGCCTTAGATTTAATTTCTTTGATATATCTTCAGTTAATTTTTGTATAGAGTGAAAAGTAGTGGTCCAGTTTCATTCTTGTGCATATGGTTAGCCAGTTTCCCAGAACCATTCATTGAATAAGATATCCTTTCTCCATTATTTGTTTTTGTCGATTTTGTCAAAGATCAGTTGGTTGTAAGAGTGTAGCCTTATTTCTGAGTTTTCTATTCTGTTCCATTGGTTTATGTGTCTATTTTTATACCAGTCCCATGCTGTTTTGGTTACTGTAGCCTTGTAGTATTATTTGAAGTCAGGTAGTGTGATGCCTCTGGCTTTTCTCTTTTTGCATAGAGTTGCCATAGATATTCAGCTTCTTTTTTGTTTCAGTATGAATTTTAGAATAGTTTCTTTTTCAAATTCTATGAAAAATGACATTGGTAATTTGACAGGATTAGATTGCTTTGGGCAGTATGCACAATACAATGATATTGATTCGTTCAACTCATGAGCATGAAATGAGCATGGAATGCTTTTCCATTTGTTTGTGTCATCTTTCAGCATGATTTTGTTGTTGCTATTGTTGTTTTGTCTTTAGTGCTCCTCATAAAGACATTTCACATTTTTTGGTTAGGTGTATTCCTAGGTTCTTTATATTTTTATGGCTATTGTAAATGGGATTGCATTCTTGATTTGGGTCTCAGTCTGAATGCTATTGGTGTATAAAAATGCGACTGATTTTTGTATGTTAATTTTGTATTCTGAGACTTTGCTGAAGTCATTTATCAGGTCTATGAGTCATTGGAGGAATCTTTAGGGTTTTTTAGGTATAGAATCGTAAATTCAGTGAAGAGAAATAATTTTACTTCCTCTTTTCCGATTTGGATGCTTTTTATTTCTTTCTGTTGCCTGAATGCTCTGACTAGAACTTCAAGTACAATGTTGAATAGAACTGGTGAGAGTGGATATCCTTGTCTTGTTCCAATTCTTAAGGGCCATGCTTCCAACCTTTCCCCATTCAGTATGATGTTGGCTGTGGGTTTAGCATTGATGGTTCTTATTCCTTCAATGCCTGGTTTGTTGAAGATTTTTATTATGAAATGATGTTGTATTTTATTGAATGCATTTCTGCATCTATTCAGATGACCATATGGTTTTTTCTTAATTCTGTTTATGTGGTGAATCACATTTATTTATTTGCATATGTTGAACCATCCTTGCATTCCAGGAATAAAGCCTACTTGATCATATTGAACTAACGTTTTGATGTGCTGCTGGATTTGGCTTGGTCATATTTTGTTGAGAATTTTTGTGTCTATGTTCATCAAGAATATTGGCCTACGGTTTTCTTCTTTGTTGTATCTTTGCCAGATTTTGGTATCAGGATGATGCTGCTTTATAGAATGAGTGAGGGAAGAGTCCTTCCACCTGAAATTTTTGGAATAGTCTCAGTAGGATCTGTACCAACTCTTCTTTGTGCATATAATAGAATTCAGTTGTGAGTCCACCTGGTCCACAGCTTTTTGGGTTGATCAGCAATAATGATTCAATTCCTTTGCTCATTATTAGTCTGTTCAGGATTTCTGTTTTGTCCTGGTTCAGTCTTGGAAGGTTGTGTGTTTCTAGATATTTATTCAGTTTCTCTGGATTTTCTAGTTTGTGTCCATAGTGATGTTCATAGTAGTCTCAGGATCTTTTGTATTTCTGTGGAATCAGTTGTAATGTCACATTTATTGTGTTTAGTTGTGCTTAGTTGGATCTTCTCTCTTTTCATTCTTTGTTAATCTGGCTAGCAGTATATCAATGTTGTTACCCTTTCGAAGACCCATCTTTTCATTTAATCAATCCTTTATATGTTTTCTGGGTCTCCATTTAGTTTTGCTCTGATTTTAGTTATTTCTTTTTTATGCTAGCTCTGGATTTAGTTTGTTCTTGTTTTTCTAGTTCCTTTAGGTTAAGATTAGGTTGTTAATTTGAGATCTCTCTATATTCTTGATGTAGACATTTAGCACCATAAACTTTCTTCTTATCACTGCTTTTCACACATTCCAGAGATTTTGGTATACTGTGTGTCTATTTTCCTGTTTCAAATATTTCTTTAAATTTCTCCCTTAATTTCATTGTTTGCACAAAAATCATTCAAGAGCAGGTTGTTTAGTTTCTATGTATTTGTGTGGTTTTGAGAGTTCCTCTTGGTGTTGCCTTCTATTTTTATTCTACTGTGCTCTGAGAAGATGCTTGGTGTGATTTCAGTTTTTTAAAACTTATTGAGACTTGCTTTATGATGAAGTTTGTGGTCAATCTTAGAGTATGTTCTGTGTGCAGATGAGAAGAATGTATATTCTGTGGGTTTTGGATGGAAGATTCTGTAGCTGTCTATTAGGTCCAATTGGTCAACTGCCAAATTTAAGTGCAGAATTTCTTTGTTTTCTGCCTCAATAGTCTCTCTAATTCTGTCAGTGGTGTGTTGAAGTCCTTCACTATTACCGTGTAGCTGTTAAAGTCTTGTCTTGGGTCTAGAAATAAGGTTTTATGAACGTGGGAGCTCCAATATTGAATACATATGCATTTAGAGTAGTAAATCTTCTTGTTGAATTTAACTCTTTATCATTATGTAATGCCATTCTTTGTACTTTTGTACTATTGTTGCTTTAAAGTCTATTTTATCTTTTTATCTAATACAGAAACAGCAATCCTTGTCCTTTTTTTGTTTTCCACCTGTGTGACAGATCTTTCTCCATCCTTTTATTTTGAGTCTATGGGTGTCATTACATGTGAAATGGTTCTTCTGAAGACAGCAGAAAGATTGATCTTGGTGTTTTTCTTTTGTTTTTTTTTTTTTAATCCAATGTGAGGCTATGTTTTAAAGCGAAAACAAATAGTGGCCGGGTGTGGTGGCTCACGCTTGTAATCCCAGCACTTTGGGAGGCCGAGGCAGGCGGATCACGAGGTCAGGAGATTGAGACCACAGTGAAACCCCGTCTCTACTAAAAATACAAAAAATTAGCCGGGCATGGTGGCGGGCGCCTGTAGTCCCAGCTACTCGGAGAGGCTGAGGCAGGAGAATGGTGTGGACCCGGGAGGCAGAGCTTGCAGTGAGCCGAGATCGCGCCACTGCACTCCAGCCTGGGTGACAGAGCGAGACTCCGTCTCCAAAAAAAAAAAAAAAATAGTACACCAGGCTTGTAGAGCAATAACCCTAATAAGTTTTTTAATAAACCATGCTTATTATTTACTTTCTAAAAAAAATTCAAGTACATTCTGAGGCAGTCTAGAAAAATTCTTTTACTTTCTTCTTTTCTACTTTCTTCCACAAGTCTATTAAGCAAAGGCAATCTTTGTCAGGAGTGATTTTCATACATACACACACATAAATCTTTCATAAACCACCCAAGCATAATCATATACTTAGTTTCTGCAAACTGTATTTACCTTATTTCAGAAACATAACTTTAGAGAATTTCAAAATGTACAATAATCTAAGTCTTGTTGGCCATAATTATAATTCTAAGAAAAGTTTCTCTTTTTATTCTGTAACTACAGAAAATCCACTGGGATTTGGGAAGATGAGAATAACTTCTTTCTCCCTGAAAAGTAATATTTACTTACTGGAAATTGCAGTGAGTCTTACGGAAATAATGATTGTGTAATATAGTTGAACTCGACTTTCAAGAAAAAAAGATGAGTTTTGCTAGTTGTGCTTTTCACCAATGTTTCAAGAAAGGAATTTACTGATGTCAGAGTAATATGTCTTAAGGGAGGATTCGGCATAGTGATTATCATTCATGCTTGTATTAAGAAAAAAAGTCGTTTAAAAAAAATGGTATGCTATTAAATTCCTTCAGTTGGTTGTTACTATCTTTCTGCTGATAATTTCTATTTTGGTCATTAAAATTTTGGGTAGTTTAATTCCCAAGGGAAAGATAGTAAGAAAAAAAAGCTGAAGTTTGAATCAATCAAATGTACTATTTCATTGTGGTTTCAGTAAAAGGTTTAATGAGAAAGGAGACTGTACCTATTAGCTAATCTCCAAACAGTATTTCATCTCTGAATCTAATTTATTATCCCCTTACATAAATAATCAAGATTTGACTGCTCAAAAGTCATTGCCAACATCTCCATACACACATGAGTATCATTCATCATCTCCTTTCCCACCATCCCCATCACATGTTGTGGCAGTGCTATCATCCCTACTTCTAGGCTTTTAACCTTTAAGTCTTCATCCACATTCCTCAATAGTTTTTTGCCCTATCTAATGCATTCCCAAGAAATCTCATACTTAATTTTCAATGTTGCCATCTCTTTCCTCTTTCCTATAAGTACAGTGCCTCTCAAAGCAGACTCTAAAAATAATCACCCATTCAGTAGTACCCATGAACAAATCATATCTCATTTGTTCAAAATGTTCTTGATTACTTCTCTGTTGAACTTTCTTAGAATAATCTACTCTTTCTCCTTTAGGTACTTGAATTGTGAGTATGGGTTTTAAAGGGACTGAGGAATCTAAGAAAACACACCTCTGGCTGGGGTGAATAGAAAGGTACTGGAAACATAAATAGAGATTGAAAATATGGGCAAAATCAGCATTGTGAGTCCTGAATCAAAGAAGGAGGTTTGATGCATGTGGAGCATGATACTGTATATCCAAGTGGATATATGTCCAGTAAGTAATTGCAAATTTACATCTGAATCTCAGTTCAAGGTTGTAGCTAAAATTCAGATTGTATAAGTGTATATGGTCCTATTATGAAAACATCTTTCTAAAAAAATGAGAATGTTAAGGCAAAAATATTTCATTTCCATGTATTTTGCTAGTGGCTAAGCTGAATTCAAAATTCAGATTTTTCTATTTATTCTTTTATACAAAACTTAATATACTGATCATAATAAAATAGTCTTCAACCATTTTAGTATTGACAATTATAAAATTGTCAATTTTATAGTATTGACAATAATGTTTGGAATAAAAAATAATATAAAGGCAAAATGAAACTGCTTATAAGTCTTCATCAGGTAGTTAATTTAAGTCAGATTTAATAAAGGACAAAGGAAAAAGTATGTGTATATGAAGTAAAAAATGAGGTTCTGGTCACTTAGAAGACTTTAGAAATTAAAACCCTAAGGTTTTCAAAATTATACCTAATTTTACATCAAAACTCATGACTTTCTTTATTTCTTCTTTCTCTACCACCATCAATAGTTTTATATTTGACTAGCTTTGTGGAAGTCTCTGAGAATATGAGAAATAAAATACATTTGAAATAAAACACATTGAGTTATCAGAGCAAGAATGAAAGAGAGAAATGTAGCACCAGCACAACCTCTGAAATAGAAGAAAAAATATGGTGAGAAGAAATGTGGTTTTCTGAACAAGCTGATTGTAGGAATGGGGTTGGAGAAGACTTTAGTTTGAATGAGTCACTCTTATCTCATATTTTAACATGTGATTGAGATTGCTGAGAAGGAAAATATTTTTCTTCTTTGTGAAGCTGCAGTGTCCGGGTTTCCAAGCCCAAATGCTATGCAACTCTCTAAGAACTACACGCTTGACAGTCCTTCTACGACAATGGAAAGACAAGAATCAGAGGGAAAACTTATCGCAGTGGCAGATTTGAAGCCTTAGAAAAAAACTGCTTTTGTTGATATTATAGAAGAAGCTACAGAACCACTTAGGAGATAATTAGGTCACTTCTCTCTTTTGTACTGTGTACTTTTCAATTGTCATTGGAAATTTGCTTCCCAGTAAGCCTTCCGTATCTGTGGGCTGTGACACAAAAGCTTTACAAGCATAAGCAAGTAAACTGGATACTGTAATACCTTCCACAAAGTACTGGGAAAATAAAAAATAAGACTAAGTTTTCAGGAGCAAGTACATTTGTTAAATTCACTGAGCCACTGAGGAGAAGGAATCTCCTTGACAGTAAATGCTTTTCTGAAAAAGTAACCAAATGCATAGTCATTTGTATGCTAAAGTGTTACTAGTCAACAAAAGAAGGAACATGTGCAGTAGCATTTAAATGCTATTAATCTTTTGATGGACAAAAATTAATTATTATACAGGAACAGTACAATGAGAAACACTCAACATAGTCAGACAGGAGTGAAAAATGTCTATCGAAAACTAAGAATTTAGAGGAAAAAGTAGGCATTTCCTATATTAACTTGAATAATTGCAGACCATTATTCTAAGTGAAGTAACTCAGGAATAGAAAACCAAACATTGTATGTCGTCACTCATAAATGGGAGCTAAGCTATGAAGAAGCAAAGACATAAGAATGATACGATGGAATTTGGGAACTTAGGAGAAAGGGCGAGAGGGGTGTGAGGGATAAAAGACTGCAAAATTGGGTACGGTATATACTGCTTGGGTGATGAGTGCACCAAAATCTCACAAATCACCACTAAAGAGTTAACTCATGGCCGGGCATGGTGGCTCACACCTGTAATCCCAGCACTTCGGGAGGCCAAGGCTGGAAGATCACCAGAAGTCAGGAGTTCAAGACCAGCCTGACCAACATGGTCACCGTCTCTACAAAAATACACCGTCTCTACAAAAAATACAAAAAATTAGCCAGGCATGGTGGCAGTGCTTGTAATCCCAGCTACTCAGGAGGCTGAGGCAGGAGAATCGCTTGAACATGGGAGGCGGAGTTTGCAGTGAGCCGAGATCATGCCACTGCACTGCAGCCTGGGCGACAGAGCGAGACTCCATCAAAAAACAAAACAAAACAAACAAACAAACAAAAAACAGAACTTACTCATGTAAACAAACATCACCTGTTCCCCCCAAACCCATAGAAATAAACAAACAAATAAATAAAATAATACTTAGTCCCCTGATACTTCCCATAGCTAACAGCAACAGTAACAAGAAGACCAGGTTACAAACTGAAGGTTTAGCATGTTATACTTTAAAATCTCTCTACTACTTGCTCAAAAATTGTATTTTTGTTATTATTTTTGGCAATTAGGAGCTCATATTTTAACAACCTCTATGCAATAAATAAAATCATCATAAATGAAAATATATAATTTGAAAGATAATAGTTTTAGTTCCATTAATAATGATAAACACACAAAAAAAACAGAGAATTTTAACAACAACCGAACTTGAAATTCAAAGACGAGAGAGGCAATATGGAGAATCACAAACAATACCAAAATTAGGGCATAAATAGAGCTGAGCTTTAAGCATAGACCTGTAGATGACGATCCATAAATCTCCAATTTTATATCATAAATCTTAATTCAAAAATAAAAAAATTAAATATATAAAATAAACGTTTAATGCTTTCTATGTAAATTTACTGCATAATACAACTAGGTACTGTACCCGTACAATGTACTGGGTCTAGGTCATGTTATTAAAGTGGAGTAAAAACGTGTGTAAACATTGCAATTCTTAAGAGAAAAAATGAGGTGAGCTCCTATACCATCTTGATTGCCCAGGAGAATCTGAGATTATAGTTTAAAGAGAGTAAAAGAAAACTAAGTACTAAATGAGGGGAGTGCAGAGACTAGAAACCCAACAAATTCACGCAAGAGTAGCCTAAATAATGTTCTCTGTAGATAAAAAATGTTTAGATATTCGGGGCACATCTCTAAGGGCATCACAAGGTTCTAGCATATGTGGGACTTCTGGATGAGAAACATCGCTTTAGGTAAATAATTATCAATCAAGATGCTATTTTGATCATAAACTATAAGTGCTAGCCTTTTCCATATTTGACCACTAGAATTTTCATTTTATAGTATCAGCTGCTCAGGTTGGATAAACAGATTGGTTGAAACCCTACAACTACTGCACTTTCTAGTTGTATGGCCATGAGTAAAATACTTAGGCTGTATAAACATCAGCTTTCTAACCTAAAAAAAAAGAAAAAAAGATATAATACTATAAATAAGTAATGGTGTTAATGGTGTCTACTTCAAAAGTTTATCATTACAAGTAAATGAATAAATCCACAGATAGTGTTTTAAACTATATCTGGGACACAGTAGGCATGTAATATACGTCTGCTATCATTTTTTGTAGTGGACCATATTCATACATTTATACTGGAAGCAGCTGAGAAGCAGATCAAGGCACTAGCACCAGTCATAACGGTCTTTCAATTCTGCAAAATTTTCCATATGCTTGCATATGCTGTTCTCTTTGCCTAGAATACTCCCTTGCCCTTTCTTCACCTTGCTAATTCCTCCTCAAACTCTAGGTCTCAGCTGTCTATTCTTCTACAGTGAGTCCTAACCTGACTTGCCCTTCCACTCTTGACATCTAGTATAACTTAAAATTACCCTGTATATTAAGGCACCATACCATTTACTTTTCTCTTATATCTTAATTATAAGTTGTATGTGTTTGTGTGTGTGTGTGTGTGTGTAAAACTCTCCATATGAATTCCTGCTATTTTCTAAGTTCAATAAGAGAAGAGATCATGTCTATTTTGTTAGCTTTAAATACAGTGCTCGGTATATCATTATTATTCAATACATATTCATCAAATAAAAGAATGAATAAAATTAAATAAGTGAATGAAGAGAATTCATGAGAAATAGAGCTGATTATAATTAGCTTGTGGATAGTGCTGAATTCCAGAATACCTCATCATTTTTTAAAGACACATAATAAAAATGTTGAACAAGAAGCACAAGTTAACATCTCCTTGTATCTCCTTCCCATGATAGGGATATGGAAGAAATGTCATTATTCATAATGTAGCCAGAATTTCCTCTAAGATATTCCAAGAGAAAAGGGCAAAATAATTATAACATCAATCAAAAGACCATAATTTCTTCAAAAATATAAATAGAATACCAGTAAATTACATCAAGCATAAGCTTACATAAATAAGGTACATAATCTCTTCAAATCTGTTCTTTACTTGACTATGGATACGTTGAAGTCAGAGTATTCAGAAAAAAGAATTTTTTTAAACTAAAAGGTATAAAAATAAAGTGCCTTATTTTATCCTTTTAGGAAATATTAGGATCTTTTAGAAACAAGTAGTGTGGCATACTCTAAAATGTAAATAACCTGTTTATTAAAATGAGAGCTTAGTGCAACTCCCATAGTTGATTTTACATCTTATTCATATGGAGTAATAATCTGAGCTGTAGTTCTTAATCATGGTTATAGATTTGTGTTACCTGTGAAAATTTTAAAAAATGAAAGTGTCCAAGATTCAAAGTCCAGAAATACCGTTTCAAATGATATGGGGTGTGTTTTAGGCATTAGTGTATTTATTAAAGCTTTAGAGCTGACTCTGATATGAAGATAAAATTAGATACCACTTCTTCATAGAGAGATATAAATTTGATTATGATTGAGAAACAATATCTGAATACTTCTCAAAAAATAACACTGAATACTGAAGCAAGATTGAGAAATTATATGGGTACTCTTAATCACCTGCTTTATTTGTACTAGATAATTTTAATAACCTGCACGCTTGAAAAATATTTAAATATAGTCATTTGAAAGTTCTGTACTTCATCTAATTTCCCATTTAATTAAATATCATTTATTTAATTTAATTTGACAAATATTTATTGAGTTCTTGCTATACCCAAGGCACTTTTCTCCGACATTGAGAAATCAGAAAGTGTAAAATTTGATTATAGACCTCGTACAGCTTATGTCAAGTGGATACACAAACATACAAAGTTTTTTAATTAAAAAAATGATAATGCCATGATAGAGTATTCTGGTACATAAAGTATACAAACTTCCTCCTCCTCCCCAAGACACAGGCAATTTAATGGAGCTGTCAAAGATTTTCATGAAAGGGGTAGCATTTGAGATGGATCCAAGAAAATGAATAGGATTTTTACTGCAGAACATAAAGAAGAATTGAGCAGGCTGGGTGCCGTGGCTCACGCCTATGATCTGAACACTTTGGGAGGCCGAGGCGGGCGGATCGCGAGGTCAAGAGATCGAGACCATCCTGGCCAACATGGTGAAACCCCGTCTCTACTAAAAATACAAAAATTAGCTGGGAGTGGTAGTGCGCCTGTAGTCCCAGCTACTCAGGAGGCTGAGGCAGGAGAATCGCTTGAACCTGAGAGGTGGAGGTTGCAGTGAGCCGAGATCGTGCCTCTGCACTCCAGCCTGGCAACAGAGCAAGACTCCATCAAAAAAGAAGAGGGAGAAGGAGGAGAAGAAGAAGAAGAATTGAGCGAAGATTTGGAGCCATAAAATAAGTGATGTTTTGGGGAATTTGGCTAGATCAGGGAGATGATAGAAAGGAGTGTAGGGGCCAGATTACTGAAGGCTACAGATGTTTTCTACCCAGAATTATTGATCCTATGATCATTGCAGAGGTACATACGGCATAGAAACAGAAGACATAATCTAATTCTATTCCTCCAAGGAATGTTTAGTGATATTTAGGAAAATAATGCACACATGAAATAAGAATAGCATAATATGAATATTAAGTCATATATTACTGATGAATACTATATCTCAGAAATTGAGATAAGCATATTGCAGAGAAAGGGAAGAGCATTCACACAACTACATAGCAGGCTAACTGGTTATCCCAATTCAATTAAAGCACAGGGTTCCTGAAAGAAAATAATGGGAAGTGAAGATAAAAAGGTGAGAGAGAGCAAGACCATAGAAGACCCTACATATAAAAATTTAAATTTGTTGGCTTTTTAATGGTCAATAAGGATTCTCTAACAATTTGTATAACAAGGAAGTAGAGAAATGACAGGATTAGATTGTCACTGTTGTTTGTTGTTGTTGATATTGTCCTGGTTTAAGCAGTCATCATCTGCCTGGAACAGAATTAGACTTTTATGGTGGGACTTGGGTGCACTGCAAAGGAGGAAAGCCACAGGCCAGAAGAAATTGTTACATGGCTACTGCAATAGTTCCAACAGGAGGTAATGAGATCCAGAACATAGTGGCATGTAGATGGGAAAGAGGATGTGTAATTGTACTGTGAGAACATTTTGACTGAAGAAGAGGACTAGGTTGGTGAGTATGGGAGTTATCTTTGAAAAGAAAGGAAGATAGAAAATTAAGTAAAAGGGTGTCTTAGACGTTTGTATGTGACAGAGAGAGCGAGTATACACTGAGGTCCTTAGCCACAGATTGGTTAAAAACTTTATGACTTTCATCACTGTCACTTCATGATTATCAGCTTTGCTGCATTATCAAAAGGCTTTAATTACCAAGCTATTTCATTTTGACATGCCTACAGATCTGACATCCCTCATTGCTACTAAAGGGGCAAGAATATATATTCCTTACAGCTTGATTTCCCAGCATAAATCAAATTTAGAAATTATATAAATGCTAAATGTTTACGGTAGTTTGTTCTAGATATTACTCTCAATTTTTACTGACTACCTGGGGATTAATAAGAATGATCATTGATAAGCTTATTTGGTAGGTGAAAAGTACTGACTAAATAATATAAGAGCTATTTGCTTATCCTAAATTAAAATTCCCTTTTGCTAATGACATAGTGGCCATAAGTGAACATTACTGCGTGATCTAATTAAAAGATATAAATAAATACAAGAGGGATAAAAACATCTAGCTTAACAATATTAATTTAAGTCTGTCAGTGCTGAAAATATTTCTGGCTTTAAAAAGCACTTGTCATTTGGTTACATTAGGGAAATTCATAAAGTAAAATTAATTTTCCAAGATGAGAACAATAAAATTGAAAATAAAGTTAAAATATAATTACAATGAGAAAAAATTCTGAAAAATAAGTGCCATGCCCCATGAAATATATTTGTGGAAAATAAAAGCAGAAGCAAAGTTCACTTTTGGCTCATCACTTAACTATATTTATAGAGCTGCATGTATTTTTCAAGTCTTGACATTGACAATTCTTCAATAGTAACTAATTTTGGAAAAATGAAGATTTCCAATAATACATTAAGCTGTATTATTAATCAACATAAACAGCCCAAACATTAATACAATTTATATCATTTAAGACTAACAAAACTGTGACTAAATTAACATTGACTCATCTGTTGTACAGTAATTGCTAAACAACTGTAAAATACATTACATTCTGTTCATTACTGTTTCAATTATAATGTCCTTTTCTATGCACTTCTGTGTTCATCTACATTTAACTAAAAATAATGGAAAAGCAAATACTTACCAAAATGGTGGTAACAATCAAAGAACGATTGGATAAGGAATCTGTGATGTTTGCTGGCTTTCCCTTTTGACTTTCTGTCATATTCAGGCCACTGGCTGGATCCCACGTTCCAATCTATAAAATAGCATATGTACTTTGTAAATTGTCCATCAGGCACCTGGTAGAGAGTACTGCAAGAGAAAGTTAAGATTGCTAACACTTATTATTCACCTCTGCTGCATTATCTGCTGCCGTTAAAGTAAAGGCAGCTTGTTTAAAGCATGATTCACTGCTCTGTGAAGTGTGTTCAGTGAAGTACAACATTAAAGAACAAAATGATCCACTGAACTTCTCCAGTCAGTGTGGGAGCTTAATTTTCCATTCAAGCTTTCATTCACTAAGATAAACCACATTTGATGATACCTTGATAGCTGGCTAGAAACTCATTAATAGCATACATCTTTTACTGTAATGGATTTATTTCATCCCCTCATTATAAAGATAACATGCCATATTATACAGACAAAGCTAAAAGATAGAGCAAAATCTAGGGATCCAAGATAAATTAATAGGTAAAGGTAAGCTTAAGGGAAGCATTGACTAGTATTTTACACTACCCCTGGTGGGATAAAACCATGCCCAGAATTATCTTTGGAGATTTAAAAACACATCTTTGCACCTTTTAAAATGCTCCCAAGAAAGAAGACAGTAAAATCTCATCTGAATAACACATTCCAATACTTTCTTCTGTGCTCTTTTTAATATGAATTTTAATTTAACTAATACCTTCTGATAGATTAGGTCATATACTCAGTGTTTAGACATTTTGTATTCACTGAACATAGTCTATGAGATAACGCAGATAAGCCTCCAGAAGAAACATGTAAGCACAGGATGTCACAAAATGCATTGATTAGATGGTTTATTGACACTTATACCATTGCACTATCATATAACAATGATCAGCAATAAGGAAGAGCAGAGGCAAAAGAAGATGTGAAATCAGTTATTTTTCCTCACTGTCTCAAACCTAGGAGTAATCAATAACAAAATTTGTCTTCCATACTCTCCTAGACAAGTATCCAACTTATTTTTCTCAAAGAAAAGGAAAAATATCAAATTATCTCTAAAATAAGTCTTTGTATATAAATTAAGTCTTTTTTAAATGGCATTGATTTAGCAGGTATTATTTACTCTGTTCTAACTAAATATGCTAACAAAGGTCCCATCAGCATAACCTCTTTGCCATATTTCCTCATATGGAGTTAATTTTCCTCTCACCATTAAATCCTGTATATTCCTGATGTTTGTGTTAGGAAAGGAAAAAGTCAAGTAATTCAGTATTCTTTCCAAACTAAACCACCTACTGGCCAATTACATTTCTTTACATTAGACTATGCTTATGATAATGTCCTAAAGACGGAGCCTAATTCTATTTCAGAGTCAATAATGAAAGGCTTCAGGAGCCAAGCAGGTCATATCAATGTGAAGCATGATAATGTACAGGGCCGTAGTAAAAATTTCTATGCAAGCATGTGCAACTTTTAAATCTCACAAAATGTCAAGGCATGGTAGAAAGCAGGGGCCACAGTCCCAATCCTGCTTTTCCAACAGCTGTGTGCCTTGGGGCTGCATGTTCCCAGAGCAGGTGCTTTAGTTGAATTTCCAGTAAGGCACCACCAGGGCTAGTAGAGGGCCTGCTGGGGACCTGGGTAGGGAAGGATGGAGGGGTGTCAAAACTAGAATGCCTGTTGACCTTCTTAAACTGTTTAATTTTTTTAAAATTAATTATTTATTTTTGAGATGGAGTCTTGCTCTGTCACCAGGCTGAAGTGCAGTGGTGCAATCTCTGCTCACTGCAACCTCTGCCTCCCGGGTTCAAGCAATTCTCCTGCCTCAGTCTCCTGAGTAGCTGGGACTACAGGCAACCGCCACCACGCTCAGCTAATTTTTCTACTTTTAGTATTTTGTATTTTGTATTTTTAGTTTCACCATGTTGGCCAGGATGGTCTCGATCTCTTGACCTCGTGATCCGCCTGCCTTGGCCTCCCAAAGTGCTGGGATTACAGGCGTGAGCCACTGTACCCGGCTAAAGTGTTTCAAATTTAAAATCATTTGCAAATGCTCTTGGCTAAACAAGACACATCTGCAGATAGTATTTTGCAGTGAATGACTGTCACTTTTCTATACCTGGTCCATAACTAATACCTATCATGCATTTGTTCCCTTAGATTTTACTTTCTTTAATATAAATTGGCAAAATAGCTAGGATTTTCAGATGTGTAATTCTACCAGCGAAACCACTGACAAACATCATTTGTTCACTGCCATCTATCTAATAAAACCTTAGAAAGTTTTCAACTTTCTAACCAAGTAACTAACACAAAGAATTTCCCATTTCACATAATGCCACCCTCCATTATTACTTTTATAAAATAATTTAGCTACATGTTCACTCAACTTATCATCTGAAAATACTTCTCTAGTTTCATTATTGGTTAGTTGCTTTTCTAGTTTTTTTGGAGTTCTGACACAGATGAATATTACATGAATCTACAATTTCCTATATTCACAAGTATTAGTTATCCTCTTTTGTAAATCTCAGCTTTCTTATCATAATATTATGAAATTTCAGAAATATCAGTGGCTTTAATATTTTAAGTCAAATAAAATTTTAGATATTCCTAGACTGTCAACTATATGATTCAAAACTTACTTCCATTGAGGAAATCGTCACCAGAGGTTTTGTTTTGTTTTAATGGCAAAAACCATGGACAAAGTGATGGCAATCTATTTTTGTCTATTTGGGAACCACTATTTTGTCATATGACTTGATCAAGCCTTTGAAATACTTTTTTTTTTTTTAGCTCTGAAATGCAATTAAGATGCTTAAGCGCTGTTGACCTTACAGAATTGTTTTATATATGGTGACTCTACATGCTGGTTTGCCCAGGTACTGTCTTCATTAATAATACCCTCTTGTACAAATAAAAAATATCATGATTTGGGTAATAAATTACAGGGCCATTCTAATTATAAGGATTCAATTAGATACAAGAAGTATGAAAGTGCTTCAAAAGTCATAAGGACCTATAGAAAATCATGATTTTATTCATTTTTATCTTATGTTCCAATTGGCTCTTTAATTTCTTCTTGTGGTCAGAAAAAGAATGCATATTAATTGTCATGAACTTATAAAATATGCAGAAGATGTAAGAAGAAGATCAATTTAAACTTTGAACCTATGAATACACCCAGAGTTAATCATGGTTAATATTGTAGTCCTCTTTTTTCCTGTCATTTATCTTTCCACACACATTCCTTGCATAGTTTCCATCATAGCCTTGTAGGTAATGGCCTAGCTTTTATGGACAGCATATTTGACTGCCAGGATCCTATGTCCACCACTTACCACCAGGTGACTTGGGCACATTATTTCTTTGTGCCACAATTCTCCCATCTGTAAATGGGAAATAATAGTATCTACTTCATAAACTACAGTGAAGATTAAATGAAAAGGTATTCCACACAGTGTGAATTAAATGAAAAAGTTCATAAACTATAGTGAAGATTAAATGAAAAAGTATTCAACGTACTGTGATTAAATGAAAAAGTATTCAACATAGTATGCTTATAAATATGCTATAATTATGACAATTACTAATTATATTCTGTTTATACACTATTGTGAGCATTTTCTCCTGGCACCAAAGATAATCAAATCCATAATTTTAATGACTACATAAAATGATCATATGAACATATTGTGATTTAGCTATCATTGTTACAAGGCCTTAGTAAACACATTTATTTATAAATATTTGTTCACACATTTTATTATTTTAAAAACAGATTTCTAGAATTAGAATGACTGAGCACAAATAATCTGAGTTGTTAAGATTGTTACTATACGTTGCCAAATACCTTTCCAAAATAATTTCTCTACTTGTTATCTTTCCCTTTACAGTTCATGGTAGTTTCCATAAAACAACTGTATAGCAATAAATAGTTTGAATAACATCAGATTATATTATAGAGGTTTATAATTGTCAAGTCTTTTAACTGTAGATGGTGTTTTTATTGATAAAAATAACGGTTTTTATTTCAATTACTTTGTTTTACCTAAACTCCCAATATATATTATTAATCACACTTACTTTACCTCCATTATTTGTGTCTTCGAATTTGCTGATAAATCATTATGTATATTTTCACTTTCAACATATTTCTCATTTTGTTGGATTTTTTTATAAGCAGTGCCTTGGTAGATTTTTTCAATGTCCTAGCTTTTTCTCTTCCTGAATCTTATCTTTATTTAGCCTTGCTCCTTTCACATTGTTTGGTGTTTATTATTTATTTTCTACTCCTGGAAATTTTCCTATGGTAATTGGGAGATAAACTACATTTAAGTCTACTAATGTGTGTTATCAGCTTCTGTTTGAAATATTACTATCATGTGGAAAAACGAATATTCAGCCATAAAAATTGAAATATCTACTCTACGAAAATTATCTATGCTTTGTCCCATTCTGCTGCCACACATACTGATTCACAGTTTTAGTTAACTTTTTTTTTTTTTTTTTTTTTGAGATGGAGTTTGCTTTGTCCTTCAAGCTGGAGTGCAGTGGCACAATGTCGGCTCACTGCAATCTCCACTTCCTGGGTTCAAGCAATTCTCCCCGCCTCAGCCTCCCAAGTAGCTGGGATTACAGGCACCCACTACCATGCCCAGCTAATTTTTGTATTTTTAGAAAAGACGGGGTTTCACCATATTGGCCAGGCTGGTCTTGAACTCCTGACCTCAGGTGATCTGCCTGCCTCGGCCTCCTAAAGTGGTGAGATTACAAGCGTGAGCCACCGTGCCCAGACGGTTTTAGTTAATTTAATTTGGGGTTGTAAACACTGCCTCTCTTTATTTTGCTTTGTGTATTATGAATTATTTTGCTACAAGGAAAAAGTTGTAATTTTGATATAATTTATAAAGCCATTATTCAAAACTATCTTTTTTTGTGCTTAACTGAATTTGATGTTTACTAGGATATCTAGCCACAGTTTCTTCTTTGTTGGGTATTTGCTTTTCACTTATCATTGTTCTTATATAAGACAATTTATTTATAAAATATAACTATGTGACATACTTTTATGGTTGCAGATTTAAAGGTATTTTTGCTGTCTTCTTATATAAAGAATAATATAAAGAAAACTTAGCTAAATGAAGACCTATTGTATCAGAGCCGTCTTCCTTCAGAGCTAAGTTTCATTTATTTTTCTCTAGTATTAATGTTGCTCAAAAAGACTGAGCTACCTCATATATATTTCGTTGTTGGTGAATATTTTTTCTTGAAAGTCTTCACTATTATCATTTGGAAATACTAAATCTCAACCAGTACATATATGTGTGTGTGTATGTGTGTGTGTGTGTGTGTGTGTGTGTAGATGTTTACATATGTCTATGTAGATGTATGCATGTATCTATATATAGAGTACATTTATGTATATGCATACATAGCATTTATGTATATGTTATATACGGATGCGTATATCATGTATATATGAACTTTTTGCAAAATATGTTACCTAAAGACTGAATAAAGAGAGAAATAATGATTCTTTTCTTAAATTGTCAGAAATATAATGCATTTCTCCATTTTCTGAACATAGACTTTGTTGCATCTTGTAGTTCTTAATTATTTGTGTCCTTATGTCTTCTATAGAAGGCGCACTCTTTCCCTTTTCACTACCTTATGCATGTATCTTAATCACTGTTTCGAAATATAGGTAAAACAGTTCCTCCTCTGTGCAGCAATGGATGATCTTTTATTACGCTTCCATACAGAGCAACTTAGGTATGCTTTTACTTACTACAATAAGTATCATATTATATTTTGATTGTTTACTTATCTCTGTCTGGTAAAAACTAAATTCCCTATGGATGGAGACTTTGGCATACTCATCTTTGTACCCCAAGGCCTTTGAATATAGGACATCCTACGGGCTTTATATGTGAGATCTCTGAATATATTGGTTATATAAATATAAACAATAAATGTTTTATTTATTGAACATAAATAACATTTATTGAACAGAAATAAATGTTTTATTTTCCTCATCTCAGAAATGCCACTTACGTATTGCTTTGAATCCAAATTATATTTCATCTTTATTGATCCTGCTGTGTTAGACTCTAAGTGCCTTGACAAAACGAAATATTTCATCAATCTTTAAGTTATATAATAAATATCTAATGAATATTTATTGAATAAATAAATAGAGTGAGTGAGCGAATTACTCCATGATAAAAACTTTCAGACTTTTTTGGTTGACTTTCCAATATCATTCATTCATTTGGCAAATGTTGAACATACATACGTGTCTATTCTTTTATAATTACATATTTTGTTTTCCATATTTTATCTTCATGTTTTTTGTGTTGTTCTTAATGTTTTAAGATCTATCTCAATATCATATTTAATGCTTGAAATATTATGCCACATACCTTTACTATGAATTTCCATTTTTTCCTAATTATATTTTATAAGTATTTTAAATAAATATTTTACACTATAGGTTTTGTTTTTCAGGAATGTATAAATTATTCATGTAATTTTGTTTTATAAGTATATTTTCTCTTTGGTTTCTCTGTATTTTTTTCTAGGTAGAAAAAAATAGTTTTCACAATAATTTTTAAATTATTTATCTTATTAATTAGTTGCTCCTTTATTATTTGTTCATTTTGTTGACAGTTTTCTCAGTACAAATTTTGTTTTGTAACTCACATTACTACTTTAAATCCAAAAAATGTTTCTATTTCCTCTATTGGGCTATATAATTGTTAACCTCTGAAATTAGCATCTTATCATTTCTTCTAAAGATGCATGTTAGCTCTGTTTTATGTACACTGAATCAATGTCACATGTTTCTTATTTTCTATGAAATTTATGGAAATAATTTGCTTGATATGTATATAAGAAACTTTTTCAAGTAGGAACAAAATAAACCTCCCCAGTTAGTTTTAAAAACACTAGTTCCAAATAAAGTTAAATTTATTTTAAATTAAGAAATAATTTAAATTCTCCACTAAAAAATACCTGATACAAATCTATCAAAATTCTCTTTATACTTTCTTACTGGCATTGACTAACAAAATATTCACTGGATGTTGGTAGATGGAAAAAGCAGCAATATAGTTTTCCATAGACTACCGTGTAAAAAAGAAAAAGAGTTATTTGATTGTACATTGTTTTGACTTGTCAGGAGAATGTGTCAGCCTTGAATAAAGAATATAAGCCATAATTTTCCACAGAGAGCCTGTGTGATGATAATGAGAAACCACACTGTACATGTGTTTCCAACAGTCTTAGCACAATGCGGACTGTCTTAGAATATGTTTGCTTAAAGAAATTTCTTTCCAGTAATGAGTTGCCCCCAACTATATGACCTACAAAGTATAGTTTTCCTTGAAGTACATTGACTACTTCTCTTAGAAAAAAAATGGCACCCCGATAGTACTGTTTGAGGGAATTGAGAAATAGAAAGCATAAGGAAGAGATTTATATTAAATGCTGATTTATGTATGAAAGATATTTCCTGCAATTGACTGAATATACACTAGTGGACTGTTTATTTCTCTATTAATTCATATACCTATTATTTCTGAAAACCCAGGTTTCTCAAGCGAATATAGTGCATGAATATTGAGCACAGAAATTTTTTTCAACAGAGTAGTTTCCTCCCTATTAGTGGGAAATTAGAGGCTTTTGTTTTCCTTACTTCACTCCTTCAAATGATGAATAGTTAAATGAAAAGTAGAGATAGTTAGTTGCATTACCGTCTAATAACCCTTGACACCGAAGTTTAATAACTGTTTACTTCCATTGAACTATGTGCTGAAAAGAGAGCACTTAAGCATTGGCACCTGAGCTCTGGAAAACAAAAATAGTTTACAGCAAAGCCTATGTGCTTCCTGCCAGCTGGAATTTAGAGTCCAGAGCAATTGTCTGGAAATTGGCTGACCTTCAGATATAAGTTAATTGGCCTATAAGGATAGGGCAAACAACACTTTCGTAATCAGTGTCCTGAAACTCTCAACTAGTGTGCATAGGATCTGGGATTTTACCATTTGAGAACTATAGTGCTAATGTGAGTGCAATAAATCAGTAAGTATATAATCATCTCATGGAAAGGAATTAATAACCTAACTAAACACTGATTTTTCTCATTTAAGATTTTTATTTTAGTTTAGGGCAATTTAACACTAAGCACAATTAAAGAGCTAACAGACAGGTGGTGATTTTGATTTTTTAAATAATGTTTGAATTAATAAATTAAACGTTCCCAAATATGAAAATATGATAACATTCAGTTAAAAGCCGTTTTTCCACAGATAAAAATGTAGGTCAGATTTGATTTGATTTGAAATCAAATCAATCAATTACAATTATGTTATATATAATTGTAATTTATATATATATATATGTTAATTCGAATTTAGTGGTTAAAAGAAAAAAAGCAAATATTTAATATTCATTGGTGGGCCAAAATAAGACATTTTGGGAACCAAAACAATAAATTCTGTGACCTCAAATAAGGCAATCTGATTGATTTCTAAACATAAACATCATCCATAAATAGTTTTCTGAAATATTTTACCATCCTGAAAGTGTAAAGTTACCAAGCAAAATAATAACTATACACACTGACACACAAAAATGTTGGTACAGTTCTGAGACAGGGTTTATAATGAATTCTATGTAAGAGTTAGACAAATTAAATGGCTAACATCTCCAAAGAAAGGCAATAGGCTTGGATCCTGCCCAGGAAGTATTTTTGTTTTTAGAGAAGCAAACATCACTTTTTGACTAATTTAAAGATTACTAGTTAACATAACCATTAGCATTGCTTTCCTAGAGGAAGGCAAGATAAATCTCAGTTCCTGGACAAGTTGGGGGTCACTGTTGCCATGGACACTGGGTATATGTATCAAATGCCACCAAAGAGAAGAAGATAAAAACTGCCGTGCATCCGGTTCTAGAAATCTATAATTAATATAAATTTCACCTATCTGAGGTAGATTTTCAGATTTAGATAAGTTTAGAAAGTTTAAATTCCATTCAGTCACCTTTTTCATATGAAGTTTAATGAGGGCAGGATTCAACAAGTAAAAGAAAGATCAACAGTAAAGATTTCTGTAGAAATAACCACTTTTTTGGCTGGGCGCGGTGGCTCACACCTGTAATCCCAGCACTTTGGGAGGCCAAGGCAGGCGGATCACAAGGTCAGGAGATCAAGACCATCCTGGCTAACAAGATGAAACCCCATCTCTACTACAAAATACAAAAAAAATTAGCCAGGTGTGGTGGCGGGCGCCTGTAGTCCCAGCTACTTGGGAAGCTGAGGCAGGAGAATGGCATGAACCCAGGAGGCGGAGCTTGCAGTGAGCTGTGATCACGCCACTGCACTCCAGCTGGGGTGACAGAGCGAGACTCTGCCTCAAAAAAAAAAAAAAAAAAAAAAAAAAGAAAGAACCACTTTTTCTTCAAAATACATACTTTACAAAAAATATTCAAAAAGCACTTTGAAACATATTCTAATTCTAGAACACATAAGCCTGTAAACTAAGGCAGGCAGGATTTCACTACCAATTCTTATCCTCCTCATATATTATCAAGATAGTTGAGTTTTAGCAAAAAGTCTATGGATTAATGATACTAGTCTCTATATTGGTAGATGCAAGCAGTAAATATTTAAAAAGCATACGTGTTAAAAGTTAAAATGAAGCTTCATGAAAGTGAAATATGACAAATTTAAACCTTTTAGAGGTGTGTAAATGTGCAATATATTGCTTTATATTATTTATAAATACTATTTATAAGACATTTACAAATTATTTTATATTTATATTAACTATAGAAATTGACAAACATGTATTTCATAAAATGTCTTTTTGTATTTTTTTAAGGTTTTCCCGAAGGATACACAAATTAAATCTGATTTTATTACAAACCTATGCTGAGGCAAACACATTGTAGTTATTTTTTATAGTCCCAAATGCTTCAAGGTCCCTCAGCACTATTTCTGTCCAAAGAAATTTATCAGTTTTATCCTTTCTATTTTTCAAAGTTAATATAATATTAATACATAAAGCCAATTTTAATAATGGTTTATTAGAGCCTATCTGCTGAGGAGATAGGGAATTCTATTCTCCAATGTCTATTTTCATTTAAATATCACACAGGAGAATATCAACAAAATAATCAGAATGGCAAACTTTGATGCTAGAAAAAGGATAAGAGAAGTACACAAGAATAATTTTAATTTACACCTGTACTTAGAAACAAATATTCTGTAGTACAATAAAAATTATTTTGAATAACCAAGAAAGCATAACAGTAAAAGACTGACTTTTTTCTCTTGGAAAACACATGAAGTACTTTGTGGTCACATAGGAGACTTTAAAAGAAAATTCAATCATGAGTTAAGATTCAGGGATTTTATTATTGCATTACTGTTTCCTATAGGAAGTTCTTTTCTAAATTTAAGTGGTTGTTTTCCCAAAAATGGCTTCTAGGTAGCTCATCTTGCAATGAAATTGCACTATTTTATATAATGTCATCAACTCAGTCTAAACGCATTTTGTGTAGAACCCTTCCAACTCTTTTTGCTATAAATGACATCCTTTTGAAGTTATAGTCTAAGATCTTCCTGAATATTTCTGTAACATCTTATGCCATCAGTTTTGTGTTTTCTTCCCTGTGAAGCTGGTCTTTCCTAAGCACATAGCTAAGCTTCAGGTGACTGAACAATAAGGATAAACCATTTCCAACAATAAGTTACATCCTGGTTACATATTCTAAACAACAAAAACAAAACAAACCAAAAAAACAATTTTATTGTTGGTGATGATGTTTTTATATTTCCTCACAAGTAAATTTTTCCTGATTCTTTTTATTTTTACTATTCTTCTCCCTCCAAATTACTTCAGTAATTCCACTCACAGACTGAATACACAAATAGACAATGACCAAACCACGTGTGATGACAAAGTATGACCCAGAAGCTCTGGAGTGAGCACCTTAGGAAGCCAAACACAAACTCAGCAAGCAATCTACCCAAAACAATCAGGATTCATCCTATTACTTCCAATTTCCCAATTTTTTGCTACCCTCCAAATCAGAATCAGCCAGAGAAAGTCAAATATGCCCCCCCAAACACATTATCCAGGTGCGTTGCTTAGTTAGACCAACTCCAGTTTCCTCATGCCAGCAATCTCCAATCACAGCACACCTGAGATCTTCATTTCTTTTCACTATAAAACTTTTCCACTCCCCTGCTTGCCTTTGAATCCCTGTTTAATGCAAGTGATGATGGCTGTCTCCCTTCCTGTAGTAAGTTCTGAATAATAACTTCTGCTTGTTCTCATTTGGGTGGGCTTTGTTTATTTCCATACTATAACTTACAAGGACAAAAAAGGAGCATTTATAAATACAACGTTGAGTTTTACTGTTTAATATAATACTGGAAGGTCAGAGAGTTTTTAATTGTGCCACGAATGGGACCAGATTTGCCACTGTAGCAATGTGGATCCTTACAATTTCAGACTTCAGGGTGACCTTCTGCAATCTAAAATCCTTTACCCACTTGAAACATTGACCCATGACCCCAACCCACTGATCCCTTGACTATTGTCTTTCCCTGTCCTCATGTTGGAGGTATAGAGCAAAGCTAGGAAAAGCAACAAACGGTGCTACAGGAAAATAAGTCTGCATCAGACACTTGAGTAAGCGTTCTGTGTGAAGTATCTCATAATTTCCATAAAGATCCTTTATTCATTCAACAGTCAACAAATATTTCTTGAGTACATACTTTGTCCTCAAGACAAAGGATACTTTGCAAAGTCTTAATATATAATAGTGGAAGAGGGAGCATATATTTTCCATCTAGTAGGTCTTGCACTCTGGCTAGGGAGATAGCCCTTTTATAAAGTTCACATGAATAAATAATTGTGCACTTTGATAGTCAGAAATTAAAAAGGGCAGAGCATTATGAGAAATTTAAACTTGATTAGAGCTTAGAGGAGGCCTATCTAAGGAAGTAATATTTAAGATGATACTACCAGGATGAGTAAGAGTTCCCCAGGCAAAAGAACTGGGAATGGATATTCCTGGCTGGGAAAACTGTTTCTATTACTCTATGCCAAAGTGATAAGAAAACTTTGTTTTCTTGAGGAAATGAAAAAAAAAAAAAACCCTCTGTAGGTGGGGCAGAAGAAAATATCTGAGAACATGATGAGAGGTCACTGGTGCTTTGGATTTTATTCAAAACACAATGAGAATCTATGCAAGCATTTAAACAGAGGGATGACAGGGATCAACTTTCTTTTAAAAATATCTGCCTGGCTGCTGTGGTTTAGGGAATGGATTATAAGAGAATTGAACAGAGAGGCTTGTGGGAATTCCAAAGTAGTTGTACAGTTGAAAGGTACTATGGTTATGATTCAGCAACAGATGTGGTGAGAGATGAATGGATTCTAAACATATTTTGAAAGTAGAATACACTATATGATCCTTGAACTGACCAGAAGAATTCAAGCTTGGAAAACCACTTATTCTGTTTTCCTTTTCCTGTTCCTGAGTGCTCAATACCAGCCTCTCATAAGCAAAAGTATTGCCTGAGCTAGGCAAAGTCTGTAATAGTACCTACTGTCTTTCCCCCTTCTTGCCCTCCCCTCCTCCATTGAAGGCACTGCCATGGTCCCAGAGAGCTTGTTTGGACAGAAGTGGCGGGCTGTGTATACAGTATCGGTGATCTTTTTGGGACCACAGTGAATTGGGCTGGGTTCCAATTAAGGCTTCTGTTATAATAGAGTAGAAAGAATTCATTTGATCTATGGACACCATCTAAGTAGAAAGGATGCCCATCTCCACTCCAGGCTCAGACACTTGAGCATGGCCCACATTTTCCCATTCATCAGAAGCATACTTGTTTCTTCCTGGTTTATCTGCTCCACAGCTGTAAACAACAGAAGCATGGACTTCCTTCTTGTTAACTGTTTTCATCCTGAAGTTCATGCTTCCGAACATTATGTAAAATCTATCATGTCAGTGACATAAAAACAAAATAACCTTCTTTTCAGCACTTATTACTGCCCAGTCTTATAATTTTACAAGTCTAATGAGTCTATTTATTATTGGCAGGTTTCCTCTATTAGATTATAACCTTCATGAGGGCATAAAACGGACATTCCTTCCATATTTGTTAGAGGATTAACCTACTAAATGAAGTGTGCTGGTCTAAGATGACCAAGACAGAATGAGAATGAAGAAAAGGCAATGGGCATGAGAAGTGGGATAAAGCTAGCACTTTACATGTTTTCCTTCTTTATTTTTGTCTCTCAGTCATGATAGAACATAATTGTTAAATTTTAACGATTAAAATTTCTAGCCTCAATTTATTTCAAGATGGTACTTCCGGGTTCTTTTAGAGGCCATAGTATTCTTACTTCAGACTGTCCAAGAGGGCAGCCCTTTGCCCTACACTTTTTTTTTTTTTTTAAGATGATGAATTTGGCACAGAGAAGTTCGGTGGCAGGATGAAGTTCACATGCTTAGTTTTGATAGAATCGGAACTGAAATTCAAGCCTCTTGGATCACCATCTATGGGCCCTTCTAAACTGTGAATTCCATCAAGGTAGGGATGCTGTCTTTTCCATCTATGGGTTGGTAACTATACTTTCCAGGGGGAAAAAAAGTCAAGTCAATAACACTGTCTTCATGAGGCAGATAACTGCTGTTGCCTCATGATTCAGTGTAAGACCCTGTGTTTTAGAGAGATTAATAAATTTGTCCATAAAAAGTAAAGGGCAGAGTGAGAATTTGAGCCAAAATATCTCTGAATCTAGACCTTGAGCTCTTAACTATTCTACTAAATTTAAAATGAGGACCTTTTGCTACTTAGCAGCATTTTGTTCCTTCTAAGTCAAAATCAAGTCTGTCAAAATGGAATTTTCAATTTTTCTTAAGAACTGACTAAACTTTACCTCTGTCCTTTAGCTGATGAGTTCACGTACAAATTTTCAAGGATATTGAAAACATTTGATGTGAACTTTTTGCTCCCTTTCTCTTTAAGTTACCTCCACCCATCCTTAGTACCTTATCTGTCTTTTCAGGGAAAGGTTTATGCCAGTGTCTTTCTACTAGCAATTCCCCTACTTGCTAATTCATTTTCCAATATTTGAGTTATGCTTTTATCCCTGGTATCCCCCCTTTTCCTACCTGGCTCCTCCATTTCTCCTTAAAAACACAGTCCAAATGCTTTGCTAGTCTTTGAACTAACAACATTGCTGATGGTTCAGTTAATGCCTTCTGTCACAAACTGTCTACTCATCTCCACTTCCTATTAGAATGGTTTTAAATTTATGGCCTCATACTAAAATTATTCTAAACTATATTATCTTCCCAAGTAACCCATAGCCTTCAGGGCTATTCTTTCTTTAAACTCACATTGTGTTCTAATACCCTGCAAATATCTTGGACATGGTATTTATGTTATGACTAAAATCTAGCATTTTAGCTTTATCTCCCACTTACACTACGTGTATGTGTGTAATGATAAAATCAAACGCTATGTTTGTGTTTCCGCATACTTCTACTTCCTTCTAAAATTACTCATTTTCTAACAATCAATAATTCAACATATTCTTTTTTGTTTTGTTTTGTTTTTGATTCGGAGTCTGTTTTGTTTTTGATTCGGAGTCTCGCTCTGTCGCCTAGGCTGGAAGGCAGTGTAGCGATCGCAGCTCACTGCAAGCTCCGCCTCCTGGGTTCACGCCATTCTCCTGCCTCAGCCTCCCCAGTAGCTGGGACTTCAGGTGCGAATTTTTTGTATTTTTAGTAGAGAAAGGGTTTCACCATGTTAGCCAGGAGGGTCTCGATCTCCTGAGCTTGTGATCCCCCCCACCCCCGCCTCGGCCTCCCACAGTGCTGGGATTACAGGCGTGAGCCACTGCACCCGGCCAATAATTCAACATATTCAAAGGCTAATTCTAAGTACTCAATTGACTATGACTCTTGATTAATTATATCTTTTATAGGAAATTATATTTTTATTGGTCTTTTGAAAGCTTGAAACATACAGCTTTTGATTGTATTTATTTACAAATATGTATTATCTTATCACTGTACATGAAAAGCCCTTTGAGGATAAGGACTGAACATAATTAATTCAGCAAAACGAATTTTCAGATTTTAGAAAAGAATACAAAATATTTATGAAATTTCAGAGCAACCTGCACAACTCACACTGGTTTACCTTGCTTATCAGTGTGATAGATCATCATATGTACTTGATAACCATTATATTCAGGCGTATCTATAAGCCACAATGGAGCACAGAGAAAATTTTGTAATGTTTTATTTATTTTGAATTCAAGACAGGAATGGATCTATGGTAATATGAAGAGCGCTGCCATTTTATGCACATGTATTGAAATGTCAGCAATGGTCCAAGTTCCTCCTAGTGATTTGGATATTTCATAAATAAATAAATAAAGTAATAACATCTCCAGTAAACAGTAAGACAAACTCCTTAAGAGCTTACTGAATTCTACCATTATCAACTCCAGTCTTGGACACAGACTAATTTTCTCGTCTGGAAAGTGAGATAGTTAGGGAGAGACTGTCTCGTGAATATTTGGGTTCCAGTTTATTATAAAATATTCCTGACTTTGCATGGTCTTCACAAAGTGTACAGTTTGAAATCCTTAGTGGCAGGAGGTAACAGCTCTATAAATTTGAGTCATCAGTTGGTCATAATGTATTTAAAACTGTCTTGGGGACATTATCAAAAATGTAATTTTACTCTCTCCTGGATGGTTTGAATCAGCATTCAAATATGCTGTTATCTTCCAGACTAAGAAAGCCCTTCTTAGGTCTCAGCTTTCCTCTTCAGTTTCTATCTATAAATAAAGCTGCATGTTTCATTGCTAGGTGAAATATAAGATAGCTTACCATCTTCAAAGCAATATTATCTCAGTCACATATAATTTTTCTCAAGTTCTTATTTTAATAAGCTCTAATAAGATTTAATAATATCTAAATAATATCTAAAAAGATTTAATAAGATTTAATATCTCTTGTCAATTATCAATGAATCTATCAGAAAAATATCTAAATACATACATTATGTATTTAAGAAAACTCACACTAAAATATTCATTAAGTATGCATATACCCACATTCTTTGGGTGCTTTACCACAATCCCTAGCAATAAAATCAAGTAAGATAGATCCAGTGTGGTGTGTTACATCTATGTATATACCCTAGTTACTGTGCATACATTAATTCAAATATTTCATTTAAATATGACTCAAAAAATAGAAACATACTTTTATATTTAATTTTTTAATGGCCTGCTCCAAGTTGGAAAGTCTATGCAACCACAAGTGATTATAAGCTGCATATATAAAGACCCATATTAAACCAAATATTTTCTAATTGCTATATTAAACCTTAAGACTAATTAACATTATATGCACTTCAAAGATTATATGCATCAGAAAAACCTCTAGTTAGAAAATAAAATATAAAATTGTCTTAAGACACCCTTTATCCTTGAATCCTAATTGTCAATTATTATATTCAATATAATGAATTAAATATTTATTTTTAGATTTACTCAATAAAGTTAAATGTCAATGAAATGTGACTACAACAGAGAATATTTGTCTTCTTTGAGATAGGTTTTATTTAGTAATTAAAGCAAATAAGCTGACTGAAATACCTTTTCTAGACCTTCTTCCTTCAGACTGATCACATCCAAATCAAAATCTGTTCGCAAGCCATTGGTTTTGTTGAAAGTTATTCTGCCTGTGAGGCCTTCCCAATGTGCCTATGGGAATAGAAAAACATTGATAATAAATAAGTGAAGAAAGATGGAATAAACATTTTTTCACAAAAGTAGGAAACTTATATTCATTACTTTTCAGTTTACATTGCTAGAGATTTTTGAAATATTTTAATTTTCTTCTGAAATTTGAAAAATGTTTTTCTACATGAATTATCCTAGTTTCAGTAGAAAATTTATTATAATTTTTTCATTTTATACAATGCATTTTCCAGTTATAATTTTCTGTCTATGAGAGATTGTATTATTATGTTTTAAGTAGTGTACCTCTTTTACTAAAGTAAGAAGAATTTAGTTACTTTTTATGGTGTATGAGATATTAAATATCTCACTGGCAAATACAGTTAGAACTACTGTTACAAAATCCCACTACTAAATTCATAACAACATGAAAAGAAACTTATTACAATAAGAGAAACTGAATCCAGGAAAAGCTATGTTATACTAACTCAATTATATACATTCCCCCTAGAATAATTAACTTACTCCTTTACTTTCCCCTAAGTAAGGGCAAGGGAAATGTATTATAATTACTTCATATCAAGATATACTTCATGTAGAAGGAGATGGGAATATAACAATCTAGCTATATAATATGTTCAACCCTAAAAGGTGAGTAACTATCTGGACTTTTTTAATGTAAAAAGTTTTCCCATTCTGTTGGTTATAGAACCACAATTAGACGTTTTCCATTGTTTGTCATTTGGAAATAGCTTAGGAAAAAAATAGTTAAATACAGAAATTTTCAATTATAAAATGTATACTCACAACTAAAATGTTTAAAATAATATAACCAAGACCCAAAAGAACTAAATATCAGTAGGTTAAGGGTAATATTTCAATAGGGATTTGAAATTAATATTACCAAATTTCTTAGGCTCCATATGATATTTGGATACTTATGTGCAAGATTCTTAGTTTTCAGCTAATAAATTACAAATGAAATAGAAAAATTTTAATATGTATTCATAAACATATTGCAACATGCCTTTGCTAAAATTAAACATGTGTTCACTGGTTTGGAATAAGGAAGAAAAAAATATTTTTAGCCTAACGTCTTCCAAAGAAAAAATTTGAAGTCACTAACAAAAATGGATAATAGTATAAAAGTAAACAAAAAGATCAAGAAGTACAAGAATAGAAGAGTAAAACACTAGAACAAAGCTGGGGTAGAGAGAGCATAAAGAAATGTATACCAGGTGAAATTGCACAAATAATTTCATCACAAATTCAATTCTGAACTTCCTAGCAACCAAAACAAAGAAGAAAATATGATAAAAACACAATATACAGGGTCTATAATTTAAGACATACCAGCTGCTCAGGAGAAAGAGCTTTTCCTGGCACTGAGACCTGAGAGAAATTTCTCCTGTTGGTCCTCATAAGGGGGACATTGTGATTTAGTGGACAAGATTCTCAATTACACCCTACAATAAATACAATGGGGAATGTCATACAACTGCTTCTTTTAGGGCTGCTTGACACATGTCATTGTTTCAATAATCTAGTGCTGAGTTCGGAAAAATCAATTCTTCATCTCGCCAGACCTGTGGACTATGTCTATAGCTCACTAAGGCTCAGTTTTAAACCAGAAGTAAATGTTAGAATATGGAGCAACTAATAAACTGCATATTCTTCAGAAACTATTAATTCATCTACCTGAGAGTTTGATAAGAATTAGACAAAGAAAATTCATGGATATTCAGAGATACTTAATTATGATCCTATTTGCACTTTTATTTTCATGATGAATAATTTATTACAAGAAGAACTGATGATTTATTTTAAGCCATTAATAAAAAATTTCATATGGTAATAATACCTGTGATATTTCATTGCAAAGATTAAGGCTCAGTTAAACTTTCGTCTATGAAAAGTATTCTAAGTTAACAAAGGACTTTCTTTTATGACAGGAAAAATATATACGTACACATATTTGTATATATATGCATGTATATATGTATCTATGTATGATCTTCAAAAACTTTTCTTTTTCTTACTATGAATATTCTTGATCTATAATAGACATAATCAGAAATGATATATGGTCATAAGAATGGTTGCATTATATAATATGGAGTAAATTTTGCACTTTGACTAATCCATATATTCTATTTTTGTTAACTGTTCATACAATTTAAATAACTAGACATATTTAGGAACAATTAATTGTAACAATTGAAGCCTCACAAATTAGGTATAATTTTACTGTAGTACAAATGACATTTATGTTAAAAATGCATTTTATATTTTGTTGCCTAAAATATAAACATTCTTTTATTAATCTATATCTCTACATAAAAGGAAAAGTCATAAATATAAAGATTCAAAAAGGTAAATGTTAACCCTCATAGATACTTTGATATTTTGTTTCCCCCCACCTTTCATTTGGTATTATTTAGTAAAAATGTTAATTTTGCTTATTTGGAGAAAGAGAGAAAATTTAAGTTAAACATAAAGTAAAAGGACACTTGCTAGAAAAACCACAATAATCTCATTTCATTCAGCTTGACAACAAAAGAGACAAGGCAGATGTTCTTCTCCTGACATACCTCTTTAATTAGACTCATAAAGCGGGTCCCGAAGCGCCAGGGTTTATGTCGATTACACTGCAAGGAACTGACTGTCATCTGGGGAAACTGTTGAACGGCCACAGACACCACATGCACAGCATCATACATTAGAGCAGCGTCAGTCTGAAAAGCAAGGGAAAGGGAAATTTATAGTCAATATAACTTGTAGAACTTGTGGTAGATGGTTTGGAAGGAGGGAGAGGGAAGAGGTAAGGGAAATATATATCCCGTTTTTCTTTGTATAAAGAAGAAAACGTTATCTCTAACATGCTCTCGTTCTCTTAAACAAGACATTATGATCAAATTACTACATCAGCTCCATACGAAAATTTGACCTACCCTCCTTTTCCTGAAATAACCCAATTACATATAGTTCTAGTACTGCCGTTGAAGTAGGAAATGTACGAAGACAGGCTTTATTTCCTTTTTGTCACTATCTCTGATTCTTACTCTGTCTCACTAGACACACGCACACACACACACACACACACACACAATGAGTACATTGCTAACATTTTTAATGGTCGCATAAATTACATATTGTATATAAAAGTAAGTAAACAGTTTCCTTTTATAGGAAGAAACCAAGATTTTTAGGGAAATTTACTTAAAACCTTAAATTCTTTCATTGTTTTAATCTTTTAGCTTTAAAAAGATATAAACCCTGATCTTTTTCTTCAACTCAAATTTTCAAAAGTTTCAATCTCAGAAATGATGGTAGTTTTAAATCTCAATAGCTGTATTACCCGCTTTTCAAGAAACTAAGCTTAATCTCTTGTACAGTTTCCTTTCCCCAAGATTTCCATATGAATAAAAGTTCATTTGGCTTCTCAAGTAAAATGAATATGAATTCTACTGTGTTTTCACCTGCTCAAATGACCAACCACTTTGGAGGTTGATGATAAAAAAATAAAGTGTTTAATAAGTCATAAGAAAACAGAGGCTCGGTGATTGTCGAGTGCTGTGTTAAATGGACCCTCACACTGTGTTTGACAGATTGATGCCAGGCTTACTACCTAGAGAAGACAGCCACACTGACAGTGCTCCTGGTAATGAACTTTGGCCATCTGCTTGGCATGCTTTAGAATAAAAGCATATATTTCCTCTTCTCATTCACACAATTAGTGAGCTGTGAAATGAATTCCAAAATGAATAGGAACGCTGTAGATTACAGCATTTGCCACAATACAATACAAAATGAGTATACACAGTAGCTTTCAACCAAATGCATCCTGAGGAGCTATACCACATAAAATGGAAGATGGCTAAAGAGCACAATGCAGTAAGAGAACATAATAATATTATTTTATAGTTCATAAATCTCTGGGGGAAAATAACTCAGATTCCTAACCTTCATTTTATAAATTCTACTGACTATTTTCACATACCCTGAAGGATGCATAGTGAAAACTAGTAGTGTTCATTGAGGCATACATCCTGAGCCTGAGGATTTCACTGATATTTGTCTCTGACTCAAGTTAATATTCAGAGGACATATTACATATATTACACAGGTAGTCACAAAAATCATCACCAGAATTGGGAAGATACATTTTGAGTGTTTTAAAATATATCACGGTGAACAGAAAGGGTAATTTTGCAGCATAAAGCATAAGAGAGTCTTAAAAATATTTATGTTTATTTTAACCCAGTAATTCCTCTTTCTGTAATTAGCATTAAGAAAATCAGAGATAAGAACAAAGGCTACATATCCATTGTTTTGTTTTTAGAAAAAAATGAGTGGAAATCTACTGAATGACCAAAATAGGGAAATTTCTAAATAAATTCACAATGTTTTCTTATATAAGCACTAAAAAATCATATTTTGAAAAATACTCGACTAGATGGAAATTAAATACATCTTAAATGGTGTTATGTTAAATTAGATTTAGATTACACAGAACTGCATTTCCAGCATAAATCATTATATATAAATGTATAAATAATGGTTTTATATATAATATACATAATGGTTTTATAGATAATATATAATGGTTTCATATATTATATATAATATTTTATATATAAGTATATATTATATATAGTATGTAATATATAATATATATTATAATATGTAAAACCATTATTAATATATAACCATTATTTTATACATTATAAACTATTATATATAATATATACATAAAAATATATATATAATGGTTTATGTTGGAAATACAGCATAAATATATATTTACTTTATAAATATATATGTATAAATAATATATATTTATAGAGTAATATAAAGTATTACCTTATAAAGCAATATATATTTATAAATTAAATAGAATATCTAAAGTACACATGTATGTATTCTTATATATATGGGTAATTAATATATTTACTTTATTCTCTGAATAATAGTATAATAAAAAATCTATTGTTAACATTTTATAAATAACAAAACCAAGGTTGGGAAAAGTGAAATCACACAGCTAACAAGTGGGGAAGCCCACCCTCCCTGTTCAGGAATGCTTTTTAGCCACCACTACATATTATATAAATGACAACAACAACAGGAAAACACAATAAAATAATAATGTTTAACTCTTGTGAATTAATCATGAGTAAAATTTTTATTTCGTATTTTTCACAGTTTTTAAGATTAACATGTAATGTATGAGGAAGATTACAAATACCATAGCAGTTATTGCCAAGATAAAAATGTTGATCTATGTATGGAAAAAATAACTAAAAGAATACAATCTATAATATTTCTAATTCCAAGTTTTCATGAAAATTGCTTCTCATGACTTATTGACATATAGATAATCTAACAGGACATCCATAAAAATCCTAGAGTAGTAACCTGATTTAATATGACAATGCTAGAAAATAATTTTGCGTAATTAAAAATTGAAAAATCTTTTCTGGTATATAGTTTCAGTTTCAAGATCAGGGACACAGTAGTTGATAATAAAACTCTTTGAAATCTATTATTTTAAATACAATTATAAAAATTAGATAATATTATTAAACTACAAGACAAATATAGCTGGGCACAGTGGCACACATCTGTAGCCCAGCTACTTGGAAGGGTAAGGTCAGAGGATCACTTTAGCCCCCCGAAGTTGGAGCCCAGTCTGGGCAAAATGGTGAGACTACTGTCTGTAACAATAAAATATAAATCCTTGAGAAAAAGGTACAAGTAATCTAAAGGTCGCTGATCAAACTACTTCTGGATTTCCCAGTTTAAAATATCTTTACTTATCAATCAATAAACAGAACTTCTGAAATACTTTCTATGATATTTTCTTCAGTTTGGGGTACTTTTCAGTTTTAATTTTAGACTAGTTATTTTTGTGATATTATGTAGATTTTTCTATTTATATTTAATATCTTGTCAGATTAAACTATTGTCCTCTTTGTAAAATTGTGTGTCTATAAATCTTCTTCCTTTGAAAAACTGTGTGAAAATTCTAGTGCTTCAAAAATGTGGTTTCTCTTATTCTCACAAGAATGCTCACAAAAATGTGGCTTCTCTTATTCTCACAAATATTTGAAAATTTGTCTTCTATTAATAATATTAATAGCCAACATTCATTCAATATCTGTGTGTGAGGCACTCTCCTTAAATTAATTCCTTTAATTTCCATAACCATTATTCAGGTGCAATCCCATCAAGTTTGTGTCAAATAGGAAACCAAGGCAGACAGCAGTTAAGTCACTCAAAAAACAAACCATAGCATATAGGGGTAGAGCTGGATTTAATCCATATAATCTGTCCAAAGTTTATATCCTTTTCTCTGGGTTTCTCACTCAGCACTCTACAGTTAATAAGCAAAGTAGTGAAGGTGGTTTTGAGTTACACAATGTAACAAATGTCAACAAGCACTTGAGTGCATAAATCTCTATATAATTTTTTCATAAATATTTACATAATGAAAATGTACTGCAAAATAAGAAAAGGTAGAGATTATAGAAAATTGATAAATATATATTTGTAAAAAAGAAATACATTGTTATAACTGGGGCATGGAGATCACCCTGTCCTACTCACCACAGCCTATTCCCATGCACCCATCAGGGGACACTAAGGGCAGGCCCACACCCCTGGCACTATCCCCCAAGTACCCAAGTATGCCACCCAGGGACCTGAGAACAGCCCTGCCTTGTTCACCACTGCTGGTGTCTGTGCACTTCTCCTGGGGGCTGGCCCATCCAGCCTGTTGCAGGCACTGCTAACACCAGTATGCGATGCCTGGGAGCCCACGGGTGGTCCCACCATCACTACTGCTGTTTCTCATGCCATGCTTACTGCTTAGGGACCCAGGAATTCACCACACACATGCCCACTGCTGCCACTACTGAACACAAGCAAGCTTCCTGGAGGCCCAATAATTGGCCCACCTGGGCCCACTAACACCAGTGCCCTTGTATGCCACACAGGAGCCTAAAGACAGGCACACTTAGCCCACCGATAACACCACTGGGCCTGAGGACTGAACTACCTGGCACTCCTATACCCAGTAAAATCTCAACACAGTCTCCACTAATAATCATAGTCTAAGAAATGGAAATCACAGACACCACTGATGCTGTAAAAATCATATGAAGACTATGCTACTGCTAACCCTAGAATCAAAGCTAAAGTGCCCCCTCAACCAATACCATAGATAAATCCATAGGAAAAATTTTCCCGTATGAAAATCCATCAAAAAAATTGAAAAAAGCTGGCCGGGTACAGTGGCTCACACCTGTAATCCCAACACTTTGGGAGGCCGAGGTGGGTGGATCACCTGAAGTCAGGAGTTTGAGGCCAGCCTAAACAACATGACGAAACATGGTCTGTACTACAAATACAAAAGTTAGCAGGGCATGGTAGCTGTAGGCCTGTAATTCCAGCTACTCGTGAGGCTAAGGCAGGAGAATGGCTTGAACCCGGGAGGCGGAAGTTGCAGTCAGCCAAGATGGCACCACTGCACTCCAGACTGGGTGACAAAGTGTGAGACTCCGTCTCAAAAAAAAAAAAAATTTGAAACAAGCAACTATTATACAAGATGTGTAGATATCAATATAAGGACAAAAAAGGACACAAGAAATAAAAAATCAAGGAAGTATGACATCTCTGAAGGAGCACAATAATTATCCAGCAAAAGATGCAGTGAAAAATAGATCTATGAAATGCCTGAAAAAAGATTCAAAATAATTATACCAAAGAAGCTCAATGAGACACAGAAAACACAGGAAACAATACAAAGAAAAAAAAATCAGGATATTAGTGAAAAGTTCAATAAAGAGATAGACATATAAAAGAACCAAACAAATTCTGGAACCATTACAGAAAACCACTAAACCACAATGATAATATGAGAGAAAGAAGGGAACAAACTATATACAAAACAATCAAAAACAATTAAAAAGATAACCTTTAATATAAACACAATAAGGTGTCCATTTGAAAGATATGACTAGCTGAATGGATTTTTTTAATGACCCAACTATATACTGCCTACAAGAAATTCATCTCTCTTGTAAAGACACTTATAGACAGAAAGTAAAGGAATGAAAAAGAGATACTCTATGCAAATGAAAGCCAAAAGTGAGCTGGAATAGCTATACTTATATGAAATAAAACAAACTTTAAGTCAAAAACAGTACAAAGAGACAAACCAAGTCCTTATATAATGACAAAGGGATCAATTCAGCAAGAGGACAACATTTCTAAATATTTATCCACCCATCAGCAGGGCACCTAGATATATTAAACAAATTTTATTTGATCTAAAGAGAGAGACAGACTACAATACAGAAACAGTTAAGGACTTGAATATCCACTCTCAACATTAAACAAATCATCTAGGTAGAAAATCAACAAAGAAACATCAGAGTAAAACAGCACTTTAACCAAAGGGACTTAACAGACATTTACAGAACATTTCATCCAACAACTGCAGAATATACATTCCTCTCATCAGCACACAAAACGGTCCAGGAAAAACAATGTTAGGCCACAAAATGTTTCAACAAACTTTTAAAAGCTGAAAAGTGTAAAAATCAAATATCAGACCACAATAAACAAAAAAATAGAAATCAATAACAAGAAGAATTTTTGAAACACTACAGACATATGGATACTAAACAGCATACTCTTGAATGACCATTAGGTCATGGAGAAAATTAAGCAGAAAATCTAAAAGTTTCTTGAAACAAATAAAAATTGTAACACAACACATCAAAACATACGGGATACAGCAAAAGCAGTGTTAAGAGGGAAGTTTATAGCAATATGTATCTACATCAAGAAAATGCAAAGATTTAAAATAACCTAATGATGCACCTCAAGGAACTAGAAAAGAATGAACAAATCAAACCTAGTATTAGTAGAAGAAAAAATTAATAAAGATCACAACTGAACTAAATGAAATAGACTTAATAATACAAAGGATTATTTAAATGAAAAGTCTTTTAAAAAAAATTGACAAACTTCTAGTTAAATTAACCAAGAAAAAGAGATAAAAGACCCAAATAAACAAAATCAGAACTTAAAAAACGGACACTACAATAGATAACACTGAAATACAAAAAAATCCTAAAAGACTATTATGAAAAACTATGTACTAACAAACTCGAAAATTTATGGGAAATGGATAAATTTTTAGACACATACAACCTACTACCAACATTGAATTAGAAAGAAGTAGAAAACCTGAACAGGCTAATAAGAGTAACAAAATTGAATCAATAATAAAATGGCTTCCATCAAAGAAAATCCCAGTACCAGATGACTTCACTGCCATATTCTACCTAATTTTTAAAGAAGAATTAACACCAGTTCTACTCAAACTACCTGTTAAAAAACAAGAGGAGATAATTCTTCCTAACTCATTTTATGAGGTCAGTATTATGATACCAAAAGCAGACAAGGACACAACAGCAACAATAACTGGTGAACATCTATATTTTGTATCTATGTTCACAGGCAAACATCCCTGGTGAACATAGATGCAAAAATCCTCAACAAAATACTAGCAAGCTAAATTCAACAGAACATCCAAAAGGTACTACAACATGATAAAGTGGAATTTATTCCAGGAGCTCAAGGATGGTTCAACCTGCATAAAACAATAAATGTAATACATCACACCAATAGAATAAAGGGTAAAAATCATGTGATCTCAATAGACACAGAAAAGCATTTGATAAAATTCAACATTCCTTCATAATAGAAACTCAACAGACTAAGCATAAACAGAACACACCTCAGTATAACACAAGCCATATATGACACATCTACAAATAACATAATGTATGGGAAAAAGCTGAAATCCTTTCCTCTAAAAACTGGAACCAGACAATGATGCCCACTTTTACAACTCCTATTCAGCATAGTACTGAAAGTCCTACTCAGAGCAATCAGACAAGAGAAAGAAAGGACATTGAAACTGGAAAAAAAAAAAAAAGTCAAATTGTCCCTTTTTGCAGGTGACATGATCTTATATTTTAAAAAACCTAAAGACTCCACCAAAAACTCCATTTGGCAAATTCAGTAAAGTTGTAGAACACAAAATCAACATACAAAAATCAGCCATGTTTTTATACACAAATAACTAACCTGCCAAAATATCAAGAAGGTAATCTCATTTACAATACCAACAAAAAGTTAAAAACTTTAGGAATAAATTTAACTAAGGAGATGAGGAACTCTACAATGAAACCTACAAAAAACTGATTAAAGAATTGAAGAGGACAAAGGCAGATGAAAAGACCATGCTCATGTATAGGAAGGATTAATGTTGTAAAAATGGCCATACTACCCAAAGCAATCTACAGATTCAATACAATTACCACCAATATATCATAACATTCTTCACAGAAATAGAAAAGAAAAAAAACTTCTAAAATTCATATAGAACCAAAACAGCCTGAATAACCAAAGCAATCCTGAGCAAAAAGAAAAAAAGCTGAAAGCATCACAATACCTGACCTTAAAACATGCTACAAGGCTATAAAAACTAAAACAGCATGGTATTGGTATAAAAACAGACACAAAGACCAATGAAACAAAATAGGCAATCCAGAAATAAATCCACATATTTATAGCCTACTGATTTTTGAAAAGGAGCCAAGAATATACACTGGAAACAGAATAGGTTCTTCAATAAATGGTACTAAAAAAACTGGAAACCCATATGCAAAAGAATGAAACTAGACTCCTATCTCTCATCATATACAAAAAATAATGCAAAATGAATTAAAGTCTTAAATATAAGTTGTGAAAATATAAAACTACTAGAAGGAAACACAGACTAACACTCTGGGACATTGGTCTAGGCAAATACTTTATGGCTAAGAACCCAAAAGCACAGGCAATTAACAAAAAACAGACATATGGGACACAAAAAGCCATATGGGACATAAAAAGATTCTGCACAGCAAAGGAAACAACCAACAGAGTGAAGAGAAAACCTGTTGAATGGTAGAAAATATTTGCAAGCTATTTGTCTCACATGAGACCAATATTTAGAATATAAAAGGAGCTCAAACAACTCAACAGTAAAAAAAAAAAAAAAAAAATCCCATTAAAAAGTGGGCAGAGGATGTGAATAGACATTTCTCTAAGAAGACACAAAAATAGACAACAGGTATATAAAAAACACTCATTATCACTAATCATCAGGGAAATCCAAGTCAAAACCACAATGAAATATCATCTAACCTGAGTTCGAATAGTTCTTAAACAAAAAGACAATAACAAACGCAAAGCCAAAACGTGGAGAAAAAGGAACTCTTTTTTTTTTTTTTTTTTTTTTTGAGACGGAGTCTCGCTCTGTCGCCCAGGCTGGAGTGCAGTGGCACAATCTCGGCTCACTGCAAGCTCCGCCTCCTGGGTTCACGCCATTCTCCTGCCTCAGCCTCTCCGTGTAGCTGGGACTACAGGCGCCCGCCACCACGCCCGGCTAATTTTTTGTATTTTTAGTAGAGACGGGGTTTCACCGTGGTCTCGATCTCCTGACCTCGTGATCCGCCCGCCTCGGCCTCCCAAAGTGCTGGGATTACAAGCGTGAGCCACCGCGCCCGGCCAAAAGGAACTCTTATACACTGCTGCTGAGTGTATTAGTCTGTTTTCACACTGCTATAAAGATACTACCTGAGACTGGGTAATTTATAAACAAAAGAGGTTTAATTGAATCAGTTCTGCATGGCTAGAGAGGCCGCAGGAAACTTACAATCAAGGCAGAAGGAAAAGGGGAAGCGAGATATGTCTTACATGGTAGCAGGAGAGAGAGAGGGATAACAGGGAAAACTGCCACTTATAAAACCATCAGATCTCATGAGAATTCCCTCACTATCATGAGAACACCATGATCCAATCACCTCCCACCAGGTCTCTCCCTTGAAACATGGTGATTACAGTTTAATATGAGATTTGGGTGGGAACACAGAGCCAAACCATATCATTCCAATCCTCGTCCCTCACAAATCTCATGTGCTTTTCACCTTTCAAAACCAATCATGTGGGGCCTTCCCCACAGTCCCTCAAAGTCTTAACTCATTCCAGCATTAACCTAAAGGTCCAAGTCCAAAGTCTCATCTGAGACAAGGCAAGTCCTTTCCACCAATAAGCCTGTAAAATCATAAGCATGTTAGTTACTTCCAAGACACAATGTGGGTACAGGTATTGGGTAAATGTTCCCAGCAACAGCCCGAGCTGTACCTTGGCTGCTTTTAGCCACTGCTGGTGCTGGAGCTGGAGTAGCTGGGACACAGGGCACCAAGTCCCAAAGCTACATAGAGTAGCAGGGCCCTAGGCCTGGCCCATGAAGCCAATTTTTCCCTCCTAGGCCCCTGGGCCTGTGATGGAAGGGGCTGCTGTGAAGGTCTCTGATACGCCCTGGAGACATTTTCCCCATTTTCTTGGCTAGTAACATTCAGCTCCTTGTTACTTATGCAAATTTCTGCAGCTGGCTTGAATTCCTCCCAAGAAGATGGGTTTTTCTTTTCTACCACATGGTCAAGCTGTAAATTTCCCAAACCTTTATGCTCTGCTTCCATTTTTAAACATAAGATCCAATTTCAAACCATCTATTTGTGAATGCATATAACTGAATGCTTTCAGAATAAACCAGGTTACCTCTTGAATGTTTTGCTGCTTAGACATTTTTTTCCACCAGATACCCTAAATAATCTATCTCAAGTTCAAAGTTCCACAGAGGGCAGGGGCAAAATGCAACCAGTCTCTTTGCTAAAGCCTAGCAACAGAGACCTATACTCCAGTTCCCAACAAGTTCCTCACCTGCATCTGAGACCAGCTCGACCTGGACTTCATTGTCCACATCACTATCAACATTTTGGTCAAAGCCATTCAGCAAGTCTCTAGGAAGTTCCAAACTTTCCCCCACTTTCCTGTGTACTTTGAAGCTCTCCAAACTGTTACAACCTTTGCCTGTTACCCAGTTCCAAAGTCAGTTTCACATTTTCAGATTATCTTTATAGCATTACCCCACTTTCAGTACCAATTCTCTTTATTAGTCCATTTTTCACACTGCTATAAAGACACTAACTGAGACTGGGTAATTTAGAAACAAAAGAGATTTAATTGACTCACAGTTCTGCATGACTGAAGAGGCCTCAGGAAACTTGCAAACATGGCAGAAAGCAAAGGGGAAGCAAGATATGTCTTACATGGTGGTGAGAGAGAGAGAGAGCATGGAAATGGGAAACTGCCACTTTGAAAATCATCAGATCTCATGAGAATTCCCTCACTATCATGAGAACAACATAGGTGAAACCATCCCCATGATCTAATTATCTCCCACCAGGTCCCTCCTTTGTCATGTGGGAATTAAAATTCAAAATGAGATTTGAGGCCGGGAGCAATGGCTCACGCCTGTAATCCCAGCACTTTGGGAGGCCGAGGCGGGCAGATCACAAGGTCAGGAGATCGAGACCATCCTGGCTAACATGGTGAAACCCCGTCTCTACTAAAAATACAAGAAAATTAGCCGGGTGTGGTGGCGGGCGCCTGTAGTCCCACCTACTTGGGAGGCTGAGGCAGGAGAATGGTGTGAACCCGGGAGGCAGAGCTTGCAGTGAGCCGAGATCGCACTACTGCACTCCAGCCTGGGTGACGGAGCAAGACTCCATCTCAAAAAAAAAAAAAAAAAGAGATTTGAGTGGGGACACAGAGCTAAACCATAACCAAATCACTGGGAATGTAAATTAGTACAGCCATTACGGAAAATAGCATGGTGCTCACTCAATAAACTAAAAATAGAACTACCACGTGATCTAGCAATCTCACTACTGGGTATTTATCCAAAGGAAAGGAAATCAGTATATCAAAGGGATACATGCACTCCTATGTTTATTTAACACTATTCACAATAGCCAAAATTTGGAATCAACCTGTGTTCATCAACACATGAATAGGTAAAGAAAATGTAGGATATGTACACAATACAATATCATTTGATCACGAAAAAGAAATGAAATCATGTCATTTGCAGCAACATGGATGGAATTGGAGGTCATTATGGTAAGTGAAATAAGTGAGGCACAGAAAGTGAGATCACATGTTCTCACTCCTGTGTAGGGGCTATGGCAAGGTTGGTATCATGGAAGTAGAGAGTAGAATGATAGCTACTGAAAACTTGGAAGGGAACCTGGGATGAGAAGTTGGTTAATGTTTACAAACTTACAGTTAGAAGAAATAAGTTCTAATATTTGATAGCAGAGTAGGGTAACTACAGTTAACAACAATGTATTGTATATTTTAAAATAGCTAAAAGAGAGGACTGCAGTGTTTCCATCACAGAGAAATAATAAATGCTAGAAGTAGTGAATATCCCAAATACCCTGACTCGATCATGCTAGAAGTAGTGAATATCCTAAATAGCCTGACTTGATCATTACAAATGCTATGGATGTAACAAATGATCACATGTACTACTCCATACATATGTAAATACGTTGAGAATCAATAAAACAAAATAAAGGGGACTCCAGGAACTCTCTAGCCCTCTTTCTGTCATAGGAAGATGCAACAAGAAGTTGGGTGTCCAAAACCTAGGAGAAGGCTTTCATCAGAACCCATACTGGCACTTTGATCTCAGACTTTCAACCTCCAGAACTGTGAGAAATAAATTTCTGTAGTTTATTTTAGAAAAAAGAAACTAATGTATGAATATGGTTCAATAATAGGTGGGTTAAAAAGTTACTAATATTAACTAGAAACAATTTCATGAAAAAAATAGATTTCTGAACATATGAAGGATAGGATAGCATAAATCCAGGAAACTACATTATTAAAATAGTTAAAAATTTAGAAACAGAAAAGGTAAATATACATACACACATATACAAACATATATCATGCATGCACACATATACATAATGTATGTATGTATATGTATGTATGTATGTATATACCAGAGGAGTATGTGTGCATGTATGTATATATGTATGTATATGTGTATATGTATGTATCTACTACAGGAGTCAGACCATGTTATGGTGACTGGTGAATAGAATTTTCTAAAAATATTAAGCACTCTTGTAGGCAACACTAAATTGATAGTATACCCCCAAATACATATCTCTACAAATCAAAGGTTATCAAGCTTAAACATTATTTGTCCCAAGGAACACTGAGGTAAAACAAATAATTTAAATCATCAAGTATGGACAGGAATGGTCAAGTTAGGAACCCACATTTCCAGTCACTGTCCTGGAGGGAGCTACCACACTCCTTTCAGAGATTCATAATGTCACTGATTGTGACCAATTATTAGTGAAATCTGATCACTATAAGGTTAAGAAAGAAGTACCTATAAATGACTGTATAAAATATAGGTATGGAATTACATAGAGGCCCAACAATGCCTAGAAAAAGATAATTGGGCCGGGTGCGGTGGCTCACGCCTGTAATCCCAGCACTTTGGGAGGCCAAGGAAGGTGGATCACAAGGTCAGGAGATCGAGACCACGGTGAAACCCTGTGTCTACTAAAAATACAAAAAATTAGCCGGGTGCGGTGGCGGGCACCTGTAGTCCCAGCTTCTCCGGAGGCTGAGGCAGGAGAATGGTGTGAACCCTGGAGGCGGAGCTTGCAGTGAGCCAAAATCGCGCCACTGTACTCCAGCCTGGGCGACAGAACGAGACTCCGTCTCAAAAAAAAAAAGGTAATTGAAAAAATAACATATGAAGTAAATAGAAAAAAGTAAAATAAATACAAATTCAATTACAAAAAGAAATTATAGAATCAATATAATTCTAACAAACCCTGAACTGAGCAGGATGCAAAGATTAGTTCAGAGGACAAAGCTGGCGATTTTAGTCTTTATTTCATGAGTGTCAAAGGACATTCTTTTAACTCCTAGCAATATAACACTTTTTAAAGCCCTCTTCAACATTCTAGTTTGCTTCTATCCAGTTGCTGCTTGGGAGATTTTCAAAGGGCAAAGGCCCTAGTGTATCTTTCAAGCTGGGGCTTAAGAGGCGTCTCTTACACCCAAATTTAGAGATTGATTTATCTGCTTTTGCTAAATCTTCATCCTCTCTTATTGACTCTATAATTCCTTGCCTTGACTCTTCTCTTAATGGAAGAAAACAGGAGAAAAGAAGAGAGGGGTGGAACAGAGGAGGAGAGAAGTGGAGGGGAAACACAGGTTAGATTATGTTATCATTTTTATAATATTATTACAAAACAATAATTATTTTAATTCAAGTTATATTGAATCCTTATTCTGTGCCACAGAACTGTGCCGATTTCTTTACGTGCATTATCTCATTTAATTCTCACAAAGACCATATGTTCTAAATGATGTTACTACAAACATTTTTGAGAGCAGGAAACTGAAGATTAGGAAAGTTAAAGTAATTATTTCAAGGTCTCATGAAAAGATTGGCAGAAATAAGATTCAGGGAAATCCTAACCCTTAGAATCACTGTCTAAACAATTATAATCCCTGCCTACTCTAGGCCATATTCCCACTGAAACTATGATAGGCAAAGGAGGGGAAACTAGTGGGAGAAAATCTCATAGTTTAGGGGGTGTCTTATGAATACAAGGCTAGTATGGTTCCACGGACCATGGAGAATACGTCTCTGAGCTGGGATTCCAACAAAAGTAATTGTAGTCCCTAAGTGAAATCTTGACTTTTTCTTTATACATTATAGCTACCTCTAAAGAATGCTTCAGGGTTCAACATAACTGTAATTTAACCAAGTAAACTAAAACTGAATATCAGTACAATTTGGTTATTAAAATCCATATGAGATAGTTAGATAAATCTGCGGTCATTTACATCCTAAACTACAAAGGCAAGACAAAAGCTAAACAGGGGTTGGGAGTAAATCAATAATGAAGATAAGATAATCTTTTCTATTTTCTCTCTTTCAACTATAATTTTATATATAGATATATATATATTTCTCTCAATTATATATATGTATATATGCATATGGATTATATACATTATATATTATACATACACACACCCCCATATATATGGGCCACACTTAATGGAAAGCTAGAAGAGAATATCTGTTCCCTCTGAGGGTATAGTGCAGAAGAAAGCAGCTCAAATTAAGTAGGCACCGGCCGGACAGGGCTAATGTGACAGCAAAATGCAGCCCTACCTGCTTCACTGCTAGTTCAAACACCTGTCAACTGGAATGTGGGCTGCCTTTCAGAGCCTACTTCATACTAGATTGGAGCTGTTTTTATTTCCAAAATAAGTTAGTTAACCTACAAAAAATGTTTTCCACCAAAAACTTGTTTTGCAAACTTTTAAAATTGCGCAATATAGTCCTACACATTTTAGTAAAACTATAGTGATCTTTCCAAATGGCTGGCTTGAAAAGAACATAAGAAATGTCTGCAAATATATTTAAATATCCATTAACCTTCTTACTAGCTTATTGCTTGGTGTATCTTATACCTAGTCAAATTACTTTTAAGAATGGAATGTGTAACAGAGAAACAGGCAGAAGAGTGACAAATGCTAATTTCTATGGCTCAGCTATTGCCAAAGAAATAGGCTTAGTCAGCCAGTACTATTCCATCCATCAACTAACCTCATGACTGATGAGTCTTTAAGGTATTAAAAAAACAGTAAAATCTATGTATGCTTACATTTTCCTCATACTCTGGAAAAATTCACTATACATTTTTAAATAATTGAAGAATTTAAGAAATTAGATGTTCTAAAAAGTTTCAAATAAAAATTGACATGGTTTAATATTTTGATTTTATATATATAATTAAAATATCTCCAAATATAAAAAACAGAAATAATGGATTCTATGAACTAAAAATATTTATATGTACTTAGATTTCATTTACAGAATAACCTGAAACTAAGCAGTAATTACCAAGCTACCAATGTCCATGTTTAATGCATATGTTATTTCTGTTTCTGATTTCTATCACATTTTACATTTCCTTTGTAAAGGTCTAAAATAGGTGCTTCAAGAGTTACACAAAAATTAAAACATAGCTTTTCTTTGAAAAAAGCATGAAGACAATAGAAACAAACAATTCCAAACTATGTACAAATACAGAACAGAACGTTAGTATATCAAATTTCTCAGATGTACTAAAAATTTTTCTCAGCAAAAACCCATCAAAAATGTTTACTTTTTTCTTCTGGTGAGAAGTCATTCTTTTGGAATGACTTTTGGATACCTCCATTCAATTCTGACTGGGAGAACTTAGAACATAGTATTTTCCAGGTTATTCTGTGTGTTGGGCCAAGCACGGTTATATTTGTGATAATATTTCACTCTTTGCTCAAGACTTGTTGTTTATTAGCACTCTTGGCCTGAGCTACAAATGCTTCCAATGTTGAATGCAATAATTTACATCTAAATATAATTACTCTTAAGAGTAATTTAAATATGTGTAGTTTATAATGTGTACATTTTACTCTAATACATCTATTAGAAGTTAAAGATTCACCATTTTTCTTGGAAGATGGTACATTGATTTCATTTTATTCTAGAACTATCTAGAATCCTAGCAAATTAAACATCACTAATTTGTATCTTTCTTCCTTTTACATTCTAGTTTTAATAAAACTGTTTATATTTTTCTTGCCTTTTGTTTGTCCTTTTATAACACAAGCATCTTTTGGATAAGAACAATGTCTGTCTTTTTAATACCTCACATAGTATTCCATACACTGCCTTGCCTGTAGTAAGTATGTAAAAGAACTTTTCAATAAATGGATGAATTCAACCACCAAGTTCATTTAAACAATAAAAGAAATAGGTATTTGGGAGCTCTGAATAACAATCACACTTTGCCATTTAGCTAGAATGTATTACCTCCCAGAGGTACAGTGAACCAAATCTGTCAGCAGCTCAGACTGGGGAGGAATGTGAGTAAAGCCTCTGCCCCATTTCTAAATGAATTTATAGTAACAGTTCCTTGAACACATTTATCTTTCCATTAAATAAGTGCAGGCAGGTCCCCTTTGAGATCTGAATGCTAGCTGGCAGGTGGCAGATCCATTCTGGAACTCCTACATCTCAGATTTTGCTCATTTCTGAATTCCCATTTGAGGTACAGTGCATAGCAAAAAGAGTTGCATGGTCTAATAAATAGGATAGAAGTTTATGAATTCTGGATCTTTCACTGACTTGACTTTTAACTAAAGAAAATAATTTAAAAAAATCCCTATTGCCTTGTTTCTTCATTTTATAATCGAAAATTAAATATGATGATCTAAAGATTTTGTTGCTTGAAAAATTACTTTAAAAATCAGATAGTTTCAGGAAAAAAAAATATAAATGTTAGTTCTTAAGTTAGATAATACAGATATTAACAGTGATGGGCAAAGAGGTAGATCCTGACCTCGGGATCTCCCTTGCACAGTCAGCACAAGCCTAAAGGGACAATCGCCCACCCCTCTGAGCAAGAAGGAGGGGGTCACACATGGAGAACAGGCTGGTGCTCACTCATTCAGCTGGCACACTGCACTGAGCACTCTGCCCGGCACAGAGCAGGTGTGCAGTGGCTGCTAGCTGAACTGAGGGACTGATGAAGAAATGCCCTCAGACCCAGTCGGGAGCCAATTGTCAGAGACAATTCTCCCAGTTACACTGCAGCTGCCATTATGCTTTCTCTGTTGCTGGCTCTTTGTATTACTCTGAAACAGAGTTCTTTACCAGCAGCTGCGTGGACTACACAGACTGCATGAGATAATACATTAAAGCAGTTTGCACAATTCCTGGCACATGGTGCATAGGCAGGTGTTGGACGATGATGGTGATGATCACCAGAAGAGCGGTAATCTCTTCAGATGGATACTCTCCAGAACAAGGAACCAGTTTAGAAAGTATAATGTTTCAACCCTTCTGCACCCACTGTTAGCCTAAATGGGAGAACAGGCCTCATGCAGTTTAAAACAGCAGATCAGGTTCTAGATGGCAAAGGAGCAAGAAGGAAATTAACATATAATAACCTGATCCCTACACCATGTGTTATGTACATGATGCTACAATTCAGTTGAACTCAGAATGCCAAAAAATAAAAAATTGAGTACATATGAGTTACTGACAAATTTAGAATTCAAGAATAAAGATAAGTGGTAAAATATTATAATGTCTTGTATTTAATATTAAATAAAGGACTGCTATTGCACAGATAATTTCACTCCAGCATGTAAACTTGGACAAGTATGACTCTTATTTTTTCTAGTCTTCAGTTTCTTCATCTATAAAAGGAGGAGATTGAGTCAGGTGGATTTTAAGGTGTCCTGTGGCTAACATTCATATTACTAGAAAATCCACATTTTACTCTGATTTTATACCGGTTTTGTAATATAACCATAACCCTTATTTGTCTGTCTTCTCTACATAATCATTTATTCTTTACATTCTACATATGTCTGTCTCTCTCCATAATTCTTTATAATGTTGTGTGCTTGCTTAATAAACTATTGTATGAACATTTCATACAAATTAACAAATAAGGTAATCAAAAGTAATTATTCTTAGGCCCTTGACTGTGTTCATGTCCTAGCAAATTACTGCCTGAACAAATAAAACCTGCCAATATTTATATTACAGTCTTTTCTTTGTCGGTTCACCTTCATCACTGTTAAACTTCTCATGCACATTAAATCTCAGCCTGGCCTCCTCATTCTTTGAAGAAGAAAACTAAAATTCTTTCTTTCCTACTCAAAGTCATCCTCTAATATTACAGCATTTTACCTTCTTTTGCCTCCTCTTACACAGTGAAAACACAAATCTGCTTATGACTTATGTTTTTGAACTACCAGAGAGATTTTATTACAAATTAAATGAATTAAAGAAAATTTCAGAAATTGCATGATGAAATACCTTTAAAAATATATGGATTTTTAGTGAGCCAAGATTGTGCCACTGCACTCCAGCCTGGGTGACAAAGTAAGACCACATCCATCTCTCTCTCTCTCTCCATATATATATAGATAGATTCCATATATATACACATATATAGTTTCCATATACACATATATATATATTGTTTCCATATATATATATATGAAGAAATCTGTATCTTCACACTTTGCCATACAGCTAGAATGTATTACCTCCCAGAAATACAGTGAGCCAAATCTGTCAGCAGCTCAGACCGGGGCGGGGAATGTGAGTACAGCCTCTGTCTTGTTTCTAAATGAATTTATAGTTTATTACAAATAAACTATACAGTAATATGTGTGTGTGTGTGTGTGTATATATATATATATTTGTCTCTACATGTATGTCATTGAGTACCCATGAGGGCTGAAAGAGACAAATTGATGAATTAGGAAGAATATTCAAATTCAGCAATGTTCTGAAGATCAAGTAAAGTAGACAGCACTGAGTGATAGTGGTTGCTGAGATTCAGATAAGAAATGGTCTCGGCCAGAATTAATGCCATGAATAATTAACAAATCCATTTGTTTAGTGTTCCTGTGAATTTGAATAAATGTCTATGTCTCTCCAAACCAGTGCTCTCTGGCTTAAGCTGAAAGCTACCAAAAAATAGTGATTGCCAATTAGCTTATTTTGAACAACAACCAGTAAATACAGCCTAAAATGTGGCTGACACTAATTTTAACAATAAGAGTTTTCATTGGCCCTTTATGTTTATCTTACACAAATATGGGCTTTCAATCTTTCAAAAACTCTTGTTGGATGCCATTTTCTTTAACAACATTCAACAAGATAATTTTACAAACAGTATTATTTCCCTGTAAGATTTTAAAGCTTCAGAAGGAATGATGTTCAATACATGAAATTTTAAAGTTATAAATGTTAAAGCTTCAGAAAATGACTACTTTCCTTTTTTCCAAGAATAGTATGTACTTACCATACATATTTTCTCTATAACTTTTCTTTCTGATATATATATCTTTTAAATGTACCATTCCGCAAGCAGAAAACCCTATTTGTTTTTACTGCCACATTATCTAAACTGCTTTAAACATTTATACAAAAATTCCAAGATGTTTAGATAATTTTCAGACATCATGTACAGAAACTCTTCACTTTTTAAATATAAATGATTAAAGGACAGCTGTGAAGCAGATTAGAAAATGCCAACAGGTTTTCAATTAAAAGTTCCATTTAACTAATATAATTATTCTCACCTAATTAAATTTTTTTACTAAGATCAGTCCATTGAGATATCTCATCCTGTTTTAAAATGTTACATGAAGCTCTTACTAATGTCCATGAACCACGTTGTATTGATGAGATTGTTAATGAACTCTCTAGCAACAATGCACTGGCCTTAATAATTTAGAACCTGTTAAATCTTGTCTGCTTTTTACTACATTTGGAACTGCTATTGATTTAGAGAAGAGTCAATACCAAGGGGAAGTATTCTTTGCACTTCCAGCTGGTCTCCAGTACATCCAATTATCTTGATATTTGCAGCTCAAATTAGGTACTTGCATTTAAAAGTTTATATTCATCGATATTGTTTATATTTACTTTTTTCAATATGATGAATTAAAATAGATTTTTACGGTGTTAACAGAGTGTGAATTTTTTCTAAATTTGGGACCTAGATGTATGCAAACCAAAAATACACTAGAAATTTAGGTCCATGAGTTCAAATATTCATATAAGTATTAATTCCAAATGCCAATAAAAACTGATAACCTAAAAATTAAATTATTGCAAAGGCCATCTGTAAGCATGATTTGAAGAAGACTTAAAAATTTAGAGAGATATTCTGAAAAAAATGAAACAATACATATGCAAACAAAACATATCAATATGTATCCTTTATGACTCTTTATGTGCTTATTGTGTGGTTAGCTTTCTATCTTGTGCTCATTACTCTACAAAAATTGTAGTAGCAACTTGTCACAAAATTTTGAAAAAGTACAATTTTCATAGAAACAATCTGAGATTTAGCCTTTTAGCTTTTTAATTTCTTAGTGGCAATGGGAAGTTATGTTATCTTAGCTTCATTTTCCTCATCTTTAAGTAACATGGTAAGCTACCTCACAGAGTTGTTGTAAGAATAAAGTTAGATAAATTTATAAAAGTATGAATTATAAAGCTTTTTAAATATGTCATAATTATAAAACAACTTAATTGAAAATCTCAAGTATGTTAACAACTGATAATATCAATTTAGATGGGACAGAGATTTTGGTTTTGTTTTTTAAATAAGAATTGATTTCTACACTCATATTTATAGTGTACCTCAGATCCTTAACTTGAAGACCTTCCATCTCTTCACTAGTTTTTATTTTTCCTGGTTTTTTTTGTTTGTTTTTTTGTTTGTTTGTTTTTTGAGACAAAGTATTGCTCTGTTGCCGGGCTGGAGTGCAATGGCATGATCTCGGCTCACTGCAACCTCCTCCTCCCGGGTTCAAGCGATTCTCCTGCCTGAGCCTCCTGAGTAGCTGAGACTATAGGCACGTGCCACCTTGCCTGGCTAATTTTTTGTATTTTTAGTAGAGTCGGGGTTTCACCGTGTTAGCCAGGATGGTCTCGACCTCCTGATCTCGTGATACGCCCGCCTCGGCCTCCCAAAGTGCTGGGATTACAGGCATGAGCCACTGCACTCAGCCCTCTTCACTATTTTAATTAATATAAATGTTTCCTATTTTGAAAATATATTGCTTTAACTAATTGTTTTATTGCCATGAGGAAATGCCTCTGCTTGCTCATTCTTAGGTCTCTTGAATATCCCTGCCCCATATGAACATACACTTTCTCATTGTATTCTTTCCTGTGTCTGTAAGTGCATTACAGTTTGGTCATTCAACAACATTTATGTTATTAATGTGTTACTGACAACAAATACAATTATTTGGTTGGGCAATAAAACTTGGAAATCAAAGATGATTTAGATCTTTGGAGTACTTACAAAATGTGAGTGGGACAAACAAGTAAACCAAAATTTTAATACAATGCCATATGCAGGGTAATAGCACGGTACTTAATTTCATCTGGAGTAGTTCCTATCTATTAATGTTAGAGAGTGGTCTTTGCTTCAAAGATCTTTCTAGTAACATCAATAGCTTCAAAAAATAAAAGGAGTGGAAAAAAGCTAAAGAATCAAAAGTTGAGAGGAATGGTGGCATTAGGGAGGAGATCAAACCAGAAGTTTCACTAGTTATTTTCAAGATTATACTTTATTCATTTTCCGAGATTCCTAACATCTGCTTTCAGACTATTAAAATATTCTTGTCCTTTTAGAGGATAAACATTAAAGGATTTATTTAAGTTCATTCTTACTTCATCTTAGAACTGATCCATTTGAAAGACTCAAAGAGTAGAATATGGAACTCAGAAGACCAGGAGTATGGTCCTGGTAACTCAGTGGCATCTTCAGTGGGAACTGTTGTTCTGCCTTCTCAACATCTCTTCTTATTGCAGCAGAATCCTCTTCCACTTCAGTCCATTTCCTGCTTTAATCTTCTAGTGACAGTTATAAACATATATTTCAGGCCTTGTCACAGCTATTGCTTCAGGCATGGCCAAGTGAAACAAGCTCAGCTCATTAGTTAAAGCTTTTAGAGGAAGCCATTAGGAAAGAGGTACTTTCTTTCTTGTGGGGTCCCAGACTGGTGGATTATAAACCTTGATGCCACCTTTATATCTCTGAGAATGAAGCAAGTAGAGAAAAGAGAGAAAGTGGGAGAAGAGGAACCTGTTGATAAGGACTTTGTTTGGGCACCTGGATCCAGCTATATTTGAAGACAAAATATCCTATACTTTAAAAGAAAGATAACTATAAACACACATGCACACGCATGTTTATTGCGGCACTATTCACAATAGCAAAGACTTGGAACCAAGCCAAATGTCCAACAACGATAGACTGGATTAAGAGAATGTGGCACATATACACCATGGAATACTATGCAGCCATAAAAAAAATGATGAGTTCATGTCCTTTGTAGGGACATGGATGAAGCTGGAAACCATCATTCTCAGCAAACTATTGCAAGGACAAAAAACGAAACACCACGTGTTCTCAATCATAAGTGGGAATTGAACAATGAGAACACATGGACACAGGAAGGGGAACATCACACACTGGGGACAGTTGTGGGGTGGGGGGAGGGGGGAGGGATAGCATTAGGAGATATACCTAATGCTAAATGATGAGTTAATGGATGCAGCACACCAACATGGCACATGTATACATATGTAACAAACCTGCACACTGTGCACATGTACCCTAAAACTTAAAGTATAATAATAATAAAAAATAATAAAAATAAAATAAAATTCAAAAAAATTCGAAAAATTGCAACCTCAGGCATAAATGGGTTAATAATGAGTCTAGAACTGGGCTTCCATAACTGCTTTATTTCTTACATCTGTGTTCATTTAAAGGAAAGTTCCAGCAATTTGTCTAAAAGGAGAAATTGCAAGTGAAAAAGTATTCAAATGTTTAATTCAAATAGAAATTTAAATCAAATCACAGTAGCTATTTGTACTTTTTGTCTATAAAAGTTATACAACCTGTTGCACTGAATAAAAATTTTTAATGAGAAAAGAAAAAAGAAAGATAACTAATATGCTTCTTTTTGCTCTTAACTAATTTTATAAAATTTCAGACAGCTCAAAGTGAAAGAATCAAATGATACAGTTTTAGAGTTTAGTTTCTTCAAGGCAAAGTGAGATCATTACTTTTATCTCCATATAAGTTGGAATATACATTTAAGGAAAATGAGATGTGTATAAAATCATTATATGTATATGTATAAATAATTATACATATGAAAGTACTAGAGAATATAATAGGTATATAAAATAAATTTACTGAATATATTATCTTCTGATTATTAAGACATTTTTGTAGAAAAACATTCAATTTACTAGGAAAATTTTAGGCAATCACTGAACTATTCCTACAGTTTTGTAAAGGCACAAAATGGAATACGTGAGTTGGTGCAGAAGAACACACTATACCTGGCCAAAAATACATGGATCTGAATTTTGTTTGAATCAACACTACTCTTCCTATTGTGACTATGCAGGTTCAGGAATAATCAGAATGTGGACTGAAGCAAACAACTTTAATGGTACACTGCTGTGAACACTAATAAGAAAGAAATCATAGAGGACTCCAAAAACAAATGCCAACTAATACTCTACAATGCCCTTTTAGCCAGTAGGTTAATAGACTGACATCAAAATTGGAAATGACCGATTAAGCTGTATCAATTAACTCTTGACACTTATACTTCTGAGTTTTATACTTGATGAAACAAATTATAAATCACCAACCACGACATAAAAGATTTTCATTACAACAATAATTTTTTTGCACTGAATCGTATGCCATTTAGGAAATTAATTCAAAGTAGACAAAGAGCAGTAGGTGAGGTGATGCCACTTTACTCAGGAGAAATAACAGTTTGATAACCTTCACCTGCTTGATCTGATGACTAGCAACAGCTGCAGCCAAGGTAAGATAGGGTGGTGACATATGGACAAGGACTCAGAGGAAAACCAGAATGAACAGCAACTCCACAGATAAATAAGCACCAAGAGGATGTTAGAAATGTTTTTAAAAGCATAAGAATCATCACTGGAAAAAACAAAAAGACATTTCAGAAAAAACAAGACAGTAACGATAGACTTGTGAAAGGTGTCAAAATCAAAAGAGTCACTAATGTTAAAAAAAATGAACAAACAAAAAGCCCTGACAAATAGAACGAGAGAACACTGTAAAGAGAAGATTACCATTCTTGTATGTCTGATAACAAAAAAAAAACACAAAATCCACAATCTTGCACAAAGGCCATCAGAACCTTACACAAAAAAATATTTCTACAAGAGCATTTGCCCAGCAACTGCCTGTCTAACCTCGGACTGGCGATAACCTTGTTATTGGTCTTTGTAGCCAAAGATAATTATTTCAGAAGAATTATATAATCCTCCTGCTTTTTCTCTTTGAAAACTTCTGTCTTCCTTTACCTCCCTAACTATGTGCATAGTTTACTTTGACATGCATATTCCCATTACAATGCTTTATTTTCAAATAAATACCTTTTCTTTTAGAGGGCCTCTCTCACTGTTATTTAGGTTGACAGGCTATAGCATAAAATATTCTTTCCTCGTTATTTGGAACAAACAAGTAGATACATTTATTTAGAAAGAAACACAAAAAGATACTCATAATTTGTTTAATCTTAACCTTGAGTTTATCTTGTGGGCTAGATTTGAGAATCCAGGAGAAAGGATTCCTATAAAGCATACATTTACTCAAATAGCTATCATAGCACCTGAGTATATCCAATGAAGCTTAGCAAAGGGCTGTAACTATTGAGTAGACTTCTGTATTTCCAGGGTTCACAGCATCAGATAATATTTCTTCTCTTCCTCTGCATTCCTGACTTTAAACTCCTCCACTTCACTCTTCTGCAATTGTATATCCTTTAGTGTCTTCTCTTTCTGACCTCTTAAATAAAGGCTACCCAATGAATATACACATTCTATTGCATTTTGAAAGAAAAATTACTACAAACATACTTTCATTTATGTCAAATGGTGAGCAAAATTCAACATACTGTATACTTGGGCATTTGTATCTACTTTTTTCCAAGGAAAACAGTACAAAGGTATTACACGTATCCATCATGCAAGGTAGAAGTTTACTTTTATTTTCTTATACTTTTGAAATTAACCAAACCAGAAGGAATACCCTTAACCAAAAGTTAAAAGCATGAAGTTTAGTACAGATATAAAAAAAAATCAGAGCAATAATAAGCATATCAGCTTAAATTTTAGCCTCTTAAGTCAGTTTTTAACTATATATCCTAGATGATAATCTGTCTTTTTTTAAATCAGAAAAATAGTAAATATTTCACAAAGAAGTTATTTAGCCACAAGGTTACTTTCTGTAACACCTACCACATGGCACTGCAGTAGGCACTTTAAGATATTATTTAACTTAATTTTCTTTAACAATCTCATGATATAAACAATACACGCCAAGGAGCCAAGGCTCAAAGCACCGAGTAATAGGCACACCTAAAATCTAAACACAGGCTATTAAATTCCAAAGATTGTGAGTTTTTCTCTTCTTAACCATGAGGTTTAGATAATAGAAATTACTGCAATATATAGCTGTGTGCCCAAACTATATGAATTAGGCATCTATTTTAGAGTTCAGCATCCCTCATATTGACATAATACAATGTGCATTATGAAACAAAGATTATTGAAGACAGCTTTCATTCTATGTCATCTCTTGACGATAAAAATTTACTTTCCTGGTCTAGAGGTGAGAGAGAATCCATAACATTTCTAGGTGAGAGAAACCATAATTTGCTCACCAGACACAGATGAATAATGATGTGCTAGCAGCTATGATTAGGTGCTAGAGAAAGTTGGTAATATCACTGGGGAGAACAGTCTAAAAATGCATGTCAAGCACCAGTTGGGACACTGTAATTTGACTTGAGGAACTTATTCCATGGAACAAAAAAGGAAAAATGTACATGGATGCATTTACAGATGTGTGCATTACAACATGGTTTATATTACTTGAAAATGCAGCAGCCTTAATGTTTCTCAACAAGGTTAAGCAATTTATATTGTATTTATATAAATATTATAACACTATTAAAATTATACAGGGTGAATGTAGTGGCTCATGCCTCTAATCCCAGCACTTTGGGAGGCCAAGGTAGGTAGATCATTTGAGCCCAGGAGTTTGAGACTAGCCAGGGCAACATGGTGAAACCCCATCTCTACTAAAAATACAAAAATTAGCCAGGCATGGTAGCACATGCCTGTGGTCCCAGCTACTTGGAAGGCTGAGGTGTGAGGATCACTCGAGCCTGTGGGGTACAAGTTACAGTGAGCTGAGATTGCACCACTGCACTCCAGCCTGGGTGATAGAGGCAGACCCTGTTTCAAAAAAAATAAAAATAAAAATAAAATAATTATCTAGACCTATATTTATGACATAAGGATGGATGTTAACATTTCCATATTCATAATATAAAATAATATATTCCTATTATAATGCATTGTAATAGTACAGAATTATATCTAATAAAACATTTCAGATCCCAACACCCATGATCCTGACTTCCTCAGAGGTAATTATTCTCAACAGTGTGGGCCTATATAGACCCAGTCACACATATATTGTGTTTATTTTTATTATTTTAATCAAAAGTCAAATATGCAATAATTTGCTTTAAAAAACCTAAGAATATATTTTTCCAAGTTAGCATTAATAGATATACCTCATTATTTTAATAAATAAATGTATTTCAATTATGCATATTCTTAAAATGCATATTATTTAGGTGTAAAACAAAATATAGCTTATGACTGTCATATTAATTTAAATATATCTTATCCATCTATCTCTATAAATACGTAAAGAGAGAAAGAGAGATCATAATAAATCCAAAATGTTTATAATGGTAATGTGATTACAGAAAAGTTTACCTTTCTTTTTTATATTTCTATATTCTGTGAGAAGAATACTCTCTTAAGGAGAAAAAAAGGTGAATTGATTACTCTTTGGAAGAAAATAAAATAAACAAATAAAGCACAATTTTGCTCTTGATTGATATGTAAGAATTATAAAACTATTGTGCTGATAAACCGCAGAATTATTGGACCAAAAGCAAATTAAAATTTCAATTAAAAGTAGCAGTTATTTCTTCTGAATTCTAGATAGTATTCAATGTTTACCTGAGTTACTTCTAATTTCTCAGAAGTTCACAAATTTCCCCTCTTTTCATATGTAAAGCCAACCAGAAGTAAGAGTTAGGCACCAAGATTGCTAGGTTACATAAAAAGAATTGCCTAAGAGCCACATCAGTCTAAAGACAACCCCTGTGGACACCTACAAACACCAGCCATGCATGCCATCTTATCTACTGTGTCAGGAGACATAAACAATTATTTTCCAAAAATGAACATCAAAAGGAATAAGTGGTTAATCAAGTAGTATCATAAAGCTTTTCCACAAGCGTTGTTCTGTTAATTAACATTGTGTCTATTTCCTGCAAGTGAAGGCTCAAACCTAAATTAAATTACAGCAGCACTTGCTAAGAATGGGGCTCATTTGGAACAGGACTAATACACCTTCTTTCTGTCTTGAGCAGAGTTGTGAGTAGGAAGCTCAACTCCAGAGGACAACACTCCCAGAAGTCTTTTGGCCATAAAGACATGCTGTAGTAACCTAAAACACAGTTTTACAATTACCTGTCATGACTAGATATTGTAAACTAAAATAGTTGTTTTAGGTTTTATATCCAACTTTATCATAAAAAAGAATTTGAGGTAAGTGTAGAAGATATTATTCTTTCAACTGAATACTATAGAACTTCAACAGGTGCTCATTTATATCAAACATTACTTTAATGCTTCAAATATTTCAGGAACTCTTCAGGATATCATTTTGATATCCTCAATTATTAAATCTTTAAACACAAGATTCTTTAAAAATTGAGGTCATCATTAGAAACATACACTTAATAATACAGCCACTTCACTTTAAACAAAATTCTAGTAAATATTACGATTTTTTTTTCAGTTTGCTCTAAAAGCAACCTGAACAAAAGCCCAAACATACCAAGTAGTTATTATAAACATAAGTGGAATAAGTGCATACAATATATCAGGCAAATATGTTCCAATGATGCCAGACTTTGTTCATCATTTTCTTAAAATAATCTCTTCATATAAAAAATGCTTTAGCTTGATGTCTGGATCCTTATTCTAATCAATGCATCTTGCAAAACAAAGACAGTTTAACATACTTTAATCAAGAACAGTTTAAATGTTAATGATATTAAACTTATATGCAACATTTTTTTTAATTTAGGCTTTGTGATACAATAAAAAAAGGATTCCACAAAAATGACTCATAGCATTTTTGGAGAAATTAAGTTTAAGTAGATGTATAAGAAAATCCAAATTTGCTATCTGCCATGTTTCTAATTTCTAAATGAAGAGTAGTTTTCATCACATGCATGCAGATGAAACCCTACTTTAAAATAGTGCCTTCCATTTGTACAGACTTTCAAGAATACACGTTATAAGATTAATTTCTACTTCGTGGAGAGGGAGAGAGAGGGATTGGTTTCATAAGAAAACACTCCTTGAAGGAAAAAAATGTCTTGACTCTTTTCATGTGACTTCTCCAGAGACCATAGCAGGTACCTGCCTCTGGGTTAGGCAGATTAATTTTGGGAGTAACACAAGTAGCTTTTGCAAAATAAATGCAGTCTCCAAAGCTGAAATGCAATCTGAAATAATTGAATCATTCCACTATTCTTCCTAGAAAAAAAAAATATGATGTGTCCAATAGCCATTATCATTGTTATTTATATATTACTACATTAACATATACATAATGTCATTTAGATTCAGAAGGAATTCAGAGTGAAACACACAAAAAAAGCACACATGCATTCAGTACTCAGCTGCCCTATACTAGGCACTAAGCTAATGCTAGAGACATAAACATAAGCAAGATATAGGTAGTGTCTGCCTTTATGGAATTCACGCCCAGTAAAATGTAGGCAATTGAAGATGCAGTACAAATTAAGGTTAATAAGTGCTAAAACCGAAATGAGGAACAGGGTGCTATAGCATGCACATACAAAAACCACTAACTGAAATTAACTTGAGGGACTCAGAGAAGGCTTTCAGAAGAAAGTGATGTTGACGCTAAAGAAGTGTAAGAGTTAGGTGGAGAAGGAGAAAGATGTGACAGCTCAGAAATGAGAGAGAACAAGACAGTGTTGAGAAGCTGAAAAATGTTCCTTATAGATGAAGCACCAGTGAAGGTGTGGATTTGCAGTGATAATGGATGAGGCTGGAGAAGGTAATAAATAATAATTAACAACAAAACACACACACACACACACACACACACACAGAAAAATGAAGGTTTCGTCAGCCATGCCTAGGAGCATAGATTTTATCTGTAGGATGAGTAGAAGACATTAAAGTGTTTTCAGAGGACAGAAATGATCAGATTTACTTTTAGGAAAGAGCACTTCCTGAGTGGGGAGAATGATGGGCACATTGGTATAACACTGGAGGCAGGAGATCCTTCAGGAAACTCATTAAAAATAATCCTAGTGACTTCAGCCTGGATAACAGGGTGAGACCTCAACTTTAAAATAATAATAATGATAATGAACAAAAGGCAGGCTACAATAACTCCCAGGTTTATTAGTGTTTGGGCCAAAGGGAAGATGGTCATAATATTCACTGAGATAAAAAGTAATGCAGATAAATGCTATTAGAAATACACTTTCACATATTTCTTCATTCTCTCACCTTGCTTTTCTTCAGAGCACTTTTCACTTTCTCATCTCTCTCTCTCTCTCTCTCTCTCTCACACACACACACACACACACACACAGAGTGTTGGTTATCTTTTCCCTCTTCTAAAACATAATCTCTATGTGTATAGAGACTTTATTTGACTGCTTTATCCCCATCAGTAATCAAGAGGTTTCAGGAAGATGTCACGGAAGATGACATTGAGTTTCCAAACTTGCAAGTGGAGATGTCTGGTACATGAGTTCATGGCTCAAAGGAGAGGTATGGACCAGGGTTATAAATTTGGAAATCATAAATTTATGAGAAGGATTGGAAGCACAAGAGCAAATGACACTCAGGAATAAAGGTAAATTGAGAAAAGATAGCCCTGAGATTCTCCAACATACAAGTGATGAAGGAAGAGAAGCATGACAGAGAGAGACAGTGAACACAGAGAACCAGGAGATACTAGTGTCAGGGAAGCCAAAATACAGGATTTAAAACCTTATTTAAGTTTCTGATCTTGGGTTCACCTTCCTTAAGGACAAACGTTTACCTCTCTTCTTGTCAAATCAGATAACACATTCAAGTTGTTTTTGTTCTTAGACTTACTTGTGCAAACACCGGTACTATTTAAATATTGGAAGCAAACAAGGCTGGCTTCATAATTTGCAGGGCCCAAGAAAAAAAGAAAAAACAAAAACAAAAACATATGGCCTCTTTTCCAAATAATATTAAGAATTAAATAAGGTCCCATGTGACTATATAGATCACACACCCATGAAACTAGTCCAGAAAAAAATCTAACATCTTTTAAATTTCAACCAAGTTTAGATGAATTAACAGGAATATGTTATTTTTCATAAAAGATTATACTATTTCATCTGGCCAAATTTCTTAAACCTTGAGTGAACAAAGAAGAATTTCCCCTGGTTACTTATTTAATGGCATGAGATGAATTCAAAAGGGGATTGATTTTAGTAGAAAATACAGATGATTTTGATTGGCTAATAAATTGAATAAGATGCTAACTTCCATATAGTAAGAAAAATCAGACAAGAAATGTTTGTATTCTGGGAGACATAAACATTCATAACACATTCAAACAGCTAGTTAATTTGTGTTGTTTAATCAGATATCAGCAACTAACGAAGAGTGACTAAATAATACTTATATGCCATTTCTAGAAACCTCACATTCAGAGTGGTTTTCAGGATTGAATTAGGACAGTCACACTGACCCAGAGCTTTGGTACCCAGGAAATCACTCAGTTGTTAAAAACAAATCCTGCTACTCGAATGTTCTTACCACATTGTCATCAAATCAAAGCAGTAGGGGCAGCCACTTTGATTTTCTGCCAAGACCCTCAATCTGTACATTGTCCTTTTGTCATTTCTTGTTCCTCTGGAGGATGGCCTTGATGTTCTTTGAAACATTATTTCATTTGTACATGAGCGTCTCCAAGGAACGCCCAGCATGATTTGTCCTGGCACTGTGGCCTTTTGTAGACAGCCTTGGGATCTATACCTGCTGTTGAGTCTGTCTGGGCTGACTCTAGGAGATCTACAACCAAAAGCCAGCTCTTAAGTCTGATGATTCAGTCACAAAGAAGTGTCTCAGCCAAACAAATACATTTAAAAAAATCCAAAATGTATTGAAAATATTATACTTTGATGGTCACTTTAGTTTGCTTCTAGATTAACCTCATGGGTATCTGAAACTGACCTGCCTGACATATGCACTTTTTAGCTGAATATTAACTGGACAAGAAAGCTGTAATTAGCATCTTGAATCAGAAAAAAACTTCAAATCCTGTCAAGGCACGTACTTAATGACACCATTTCAGACAGAGTCATTTATCAAACTAGACCAGGAAAATGTTGGTCTTATCATCCTGAATACCTGGATTCGAAGGCAAATTAAGAGCCTAAGTCATTCACTCTCATTCAGAAGCAATTAGGAAGAACCTAATTTTAAAAAAGAAAGAAATTGGGGCTGGATGGTGGCTCACACGTGTGAGGCTCAGGCAGGATTATGTGAACCAGGAGATACTGGTGTCAGGAAAGAAAACCCAGCATTTTGGGAGGCTCAGGCAGGACTGTTTGAAGCCAACTTGAGCAGTATAGCAAGATCCTGTCTTTAAAAAAAATAATAAAATAAAAAAATTAGCCAGGCTTGGTGATGCCCACCTGTAGTCCCAGCTGCAATGAGTTATGATAGCGCCACTGTACTCTAGCCTGGGCAACAGAGTGACACCCTGTCTGAGAAAGAAGAGAGAGAGAGAGAGAGAGACAGACAGAGATGGAGAAAGAGGAAGAGGAAGGGATGGAGGAAGGAAAGGAAGGGAGGAAGGAAGGGAGGAAGGAAGGGAGGGGAAAGGAAAGGAAGGAAGGAAAGGAAACAAGAAAGAAAGGAAAGAAAGGAAAAAAGAAGGAAGGAAGGAAGGAAGGAAGGAAGGAAGGAAGGAAGGAAGGAAGGAAGAGAGGGGAAAGGAAAGGAAGGGAAGGAAGGAAAGGAAATAAGAAAGAAAGGAAGAAAAAAGGAAGGAAGGAAGGAAGGAAGGAAGGGAAATGGGATTATTATAAAATCTGATTAGATAAAATCTTTGCATCTGGTTTTGTTAAAAGTATAACCTAGAAAAATCATGACCAGAAAAGCTTTCAGTCTGAGTTTGAAGAAAGGCAAAGTATCTTAAGGCCCTGTTCTAGTGAATAATTGTGTGAGATACAGATTTTTTGCTTCAGTGTGGAGTTTTGTTAATTTTTTAGTCTGGAAAGGAATATTGCAAAATAATGTGGGAAAACTAAAAATATAGCCAACAGAGATAGAGCATGTGTGCTATCAGGAGCTCTGGAGAAATGAAGGGGTGGGGCCACAATTGCAAAATAGTGTTTTCCCAACTGATTTCCTAATGAGTCAGTTATATTTGCCTTTAGGGGAACCTGTATTAACTTAAAATAGCTGCGTGGAAAAAAAAAAAAAGAAGAAGAAATGGCTAAAAATCTTTAGAGTCACACAGACTTAAGTGTTCTTGCTTTCCCTTCATTTTCCTTTATTATTGCTCAGCATCAGACATACCACAAAGGCCACCCAGCAATTCACATCATTTCCATTTGTAGCCATGGAATTCAATGATAGTGGCCCTAGAGACTATTTCTGTATACAGGTATGCTTGAAAAGACTAATGTGTGATCCAGCAGTCCTCTTCTCCCTGAATGCAATGATCTTTCTATATGGAGTCAAAAGAGGACACTCAATATTAGAGTTGTTTGAATCATTTAACTGTCTTTGGATAGTTCCGTTCAGATTCATTTCTGAACTATCACTGAGACTTCATGTCATGTCCATCAACTAAGAGCTGACATTTGATTCTTATTACTATTTAACACGTATTAAGTATCTCATGTGAGACAGACACTGTGTAGATGATATAAAACACAGCTGTCAAAGTCAAGAGATGAAAAATTAATTTTGTATGACAGTGTTAACTTTTCATAGATTGTACTTGATAAGCAAAAATCTCAACATAAAATAGTACACAGCCTAAGAGGCATAGTGTGTGTTAACCTTGATTATGGAATGAAATATATATATAATTATATAAATTAAATTTATATATAATTAGATATCTAATTATATATAATTAAATGTATATATAATTAAATACATATTTCACTCCATAATCTCACACTCATTTAATTAAATATCACTGAATTCATATTTAGGTAGTTTATAAAAACTTTCACAGGTAATTCATCACTCAACAATGTTAAACATTTTACATATACATATTTTTGTTTAAAAAATAAAATACTGCATTTATCTAGCTAGTGATTATTAAAAAACCTTTTTAAAGTCTTATTTTAAAACAGTCAATTATTGTTGAAATTATTCATAGATTTGAATAATTACAAACACAATTGTGACTGTAATAAAATTATTTATATCGTTAAAAGCTAATATTAAATGTTGGCTGGTTAATACACAACAAAGGGCCTTAATGCTGTCTTTACGACTTGAACTCCAATGACCATTGCTGAATCTGTTCTGCACTTAACAGCCATATATCCTCTGGTAAACAGTAACCTCTCCAAATCTCATTTTTCCAAGGTATAAAGTAGGTGCAATAATACCTGCTCTACTTTCTCCACTAGGTGTAATGAAGCTCAATAGATACAATGTGCATTAAAACACAGCTAAATCTCTACACACTCAATGTTGCTGCTGTTTTGTTATGCAAATAAAGAGATATCTAGCTTTGGGGAAGCCTCCTTCTTTTACTCAGAAAATTGTTTTACAACCCCTACAAAAAAAGTAAAAAAAAAAAAATAGCAATTGTAGGTCTTACAGTTGAGAAAATTTTACAAATGTAACTCATTATAATCTTCAATAGCATATTCAAACTGTTTAATACTTCTTTACATAATTTAAAAGAAAGGGAAAAACAAAATAAATTTTAAAATATTTCCCATTTTACGTAAAGCTCCAATGGAATCGATCATTACAGATGCAGAGAATATGCCTAAGAATTTTTTAATATGCTACTTGATACGCAAAAATGAAACTCTCTGAGACAGCATGTTGTCAAGCATCATTTAATTTGGGAAGACTTTAAATGAATATTACAAAAAGAAGATTGGTCCTTTTTCCCTGAATGCAAAATACTTTCACTTACAGTTTAAAATATTTTAGCCATAATGGCGATAAGATTTTAGTAGTATAGTTTTATTCTTTTGAAATTAAACAAATAAAGTTAAATAAAAACTTTTAATAGTTTCAAGTTTATTTATTTTGTCTCCAAAAAGCTTTCCTATGTAAGACAATTATTTCCAAAGAATGAAGTAAGAATAAATAGCTTTGCAAAAAAAGAATGATTCCCCCAGTTTATCATGTAATAAAATCTATTACCCCTGAAATCATTTCACTTAATTCTGACTTGCTCTTAGATCCCATGCTCTATTCTGCTTAGTGAAATTTAATAAATCTCTCAGTTCAGGATTAAATTTTACTGTTTTATGAACTGTTAAATTACATTGTATTCTTATTAAAACTGGTGTTCTTTCACTCATAGACACATTCCCAACTGTACCCTGGGGCACAATTAAACAAACAGCAGAGATTTTGCTTTCATCATTGGAGTATCTTCCAACAGGGAGCAATAGATGAACATCAGCAAGTTATTTAACTATAAACAATGTGCATTTAATAATCCACATATGCTTTGAATTACATAAACTATATTTTAAGGAGGATAATATATCAAATGGATAATAATCCCCATATCATGCGTTCTGGCTTAGCTATAGCAAGATAAGTACTGAAATACACCGAAAGAAACATATTAAAATGCTTTAACTCATCATTTATACACTATACTTTATACTCAACCTACATTCAATCATTTATTTATTTACTTTTTAATTTATTTTAAGGCAGGGCCTCATTCTGTTGCCCAGGCTAGAGTGCAGTGGGACAATCTTGGCTCAATGCAACCTCCCCCTCCCAGACTCAAGCACCTCTCCAACCTCAGCCTCCCAAGTAGCTGGGACTAGAGGCGCTCACCACCACACCAGGCTAGTACTTTTTGTAAAGATGGGATTTCACCATGTTGTCCATGCTGGTCTCAAAACTCCTGGACTCAAGCAATCTTCCTGTCTCAGCCTCCCAAAGTGCTGGTATTGTAGGCTTGTGCCATTGCACCCAGTCGTGATTATTTCTTAATGCCAAAAATAAAGCTAGCATTTATAATTCAGATACCAATTCTAAGCAGAAAAAAACTACTAAAATGGACAGACTGAAGTAAGTAAAAGACAAAACATTAGAGAAATTGCTTTTTAAAAGAAATGAAGAAAATGTTATTTTCCATTTGCAGACCACTAGGGTAGACTTTTCAAACTGTATCTGGAAGGATCTCAATTCCATTGACGCAGGATCTCCAGAACCCACGCCTGGATTTATGAAAGAGAGGCCTTAGTAACTCAGTTTGTGAAATTACTCAGGTAGGAAGCCAGACTTTGTTGTTTGAATCTGGACTCTATGTCCTTAGGCGAATTGCTCATCCCCTTTGAACCTCAGTATACCAATCTATGAAATAGAATGATAATTGTATTTATCTCATCTGCATGTTGAGAAAATAAGTTAAATTTATTCCCACTGTAAACTTTTAAATGAAATAATGCATGTAGAGTGCTTCACTATACTAAACATCCAGGAAAACATAGTTATCATTATCACTATGTATAATTGTCCAATTTTGTTTACATTTTAATAATTTAACATATTCATGATTTTTCTTCCTTACTATATTGCGTTTTCCATGAAGAACTGAACTTTTAAATTTAAACTGAACTTAAAAATTTAAATACATTAGGTACTGTATAAATATTAATTGGTTTATTTGTAAAATGGTTGCCTAAACCCCAATCCTCATGTTTAAAAGTATTTTTCTTTTGATAGATAATGTAACAAGTGGCTCTAATATTCATCAATTCAAAGGCCACAAAGCATAATAATCCAATAATGTAATATCAATGAGAGGGCATATATTTTCCTTTCTCATTCCATGCTAACCATATACGTCCCATTTAAAGCTATTTAAAGCAAGATTTTTGTGGACTGTGAATCTCAACCACTAGAATTTTTACAAAGTAGTTACTTACAAGTTTCAGAAGGTCGCTTTTCAAAATGAAATGCATATCTAATAAGATGTCTTTGCTTTTAAGAATATCCATTTGATTTAGGGATTGTGAGGATTAATTCTTAGTAAGCACAATAGCAAAAAAAATGCCAACTTTTTTATCAAACTTCATGAAAATTCAGTAAATTCATAAATATTGACTGGCAGACAAGGCAACTCTGTATTTTAAACTAGTACACTAAAGCCTACTTGTCTAAGAAGTTGTAGTACTCTTATATTTGCAGTTAATTCAACACCAAAAATAAGTCTTATTTTTAATTTCAAATGGTCGTTTGAAGAAATTATTTTCAGAGAGAGCTTGAATGTTTCTTTTTATACCAAGCCCTTATAAACTTTTCCTTTGTGAAGAGTTTGTGGCAACCTTCAAAATGATGTTTAGTAGAACAGCCTCTGAGATTCATGACTGGCGTGAAGGCTTTGCTTAGGAGAAAACATATCTTTTAAACAGTGTTGGAATAAAATGTTTAAATGTTGTAAATGTAACCATTTATAAATGTAGATTATTTCAGGAATAAGAAACTTAATTTTCTAAGACACATTATCCAGACTCCGTTTAGGACAGTGGAGGGAAAGCCATGCCTTAAACTTTGTTCTTTCTCCCTTGGTTCTTATTACTCCCTTTTGTTCTTGTGTGTGTTTGTTCTTGACTCTAATTTGTTTTCTAAATATCCCAGTGCCTCCCTCAGTTTAATTAATTTTCTAACTACTCCCTTAGGGAAACTTACCTCTTTCGCTCGTCTTGTCTGCAACTGTGCAGCAGCAGCACTAACAAGGAATGGCATCATGTTGGCTTCAGATGTTATTAAACAACACAAAACCTGGGGGGGAGGGAGTTTTATACCACCTATAAAAGTCCTCTAGTATAAAACCTTTCTAATGAAGTGCCCACATGCCCAATCTTCACAGAAAGTATTCCTTATAAACATTTTCCCCAGGAGTTAACGTCTTGGTGTTCAACAACTAATTGAAAAAACACAATTTCCATTATAATAATGTTTCATAAAATTGCTTTCCTAGGATGAAATGCACTATATAAACCAGTTTTGTCAATAGACTAGACACATCTATAAGAAAATAATATAGTTCACAATAGTTAGTTACCACTTTGTCATACTGTATTAATGTTACTATAGTGCTGCATCTGATACTGTTCTGTTCCAAATGACAAAAACTTCTCATACACACTTAGTAGACACAGTTTTAAATTAGGTTTTTATTAGTGTGTAGTCTGATTTCTCATATATCTTATGAGCTAAGGCAGATAACACACTAGTTTATCTGGAAGATGGAACTCATTTTCTCCCATTATATCTCCAAGAGGAAAAATCTTCTTGAAAACTCTCTGGAGTCTAGACTAGGTAAAAAAAGATTTTGAACTCATATAATATGGTTAGGAGTAAATTTAGAAATGACTTATGCAGCCGGGTGTGGTGGCTCACGCCTGTAATCCCAGCACTTTGGGAGGCCGAGGTGGGCGGATCACAAGGTCAGGAGATCAAGACCATCCTGGCTAACACGGTGAAACCCAGTCTCTGCTAAAAATACAAAAAATTAACCGGGCGTGGTGGCAGGTGCCTGTAGTCCCAGCTACTTGGGAGGCTGAGGCAGGAGAATGGCTTGAACCCAGGAAGCGGAACTTGCAGTGAGCCGAGACCGTGCCGCTGCACCTCTAGCCTGGGTGACAGAGCAAGACTCTGTCTCAAAAAAAAGAAAGAAAGAAAAGAAATGATTTATGCTAATCCTGTCATAAGAGACAGTGAGTTTAAGTGACTTGTTTTCACGTCTTTTCTTCTTGTTCCTTGCTTTCAGGATCAACCTGTTGGTGTCGGCCATGGGCCACAATTCAAGCAGAGTTAATTTTAAAAGGCTTCAAGAGTGCCTCATTGCTGAAAGGATCAAGTTCATATTCTCCCATGTGGATTATGAGGCCCTTCATAGTCTAGCCTCTTTTCATCTGTCTTTGTTTACATTCTGCTATCCCTTACTCCTCTGATTTCCGTGATCCATCCATACCGAGTAACATTTCATTTCCTCACAGGAGCCAGGTTTTCTTACCTCTGAGCCACTGCACATATCGTTTCTGCTATCTGGATCACTCATCCCTCATCCCCATAATCCAATTCCTAGTTAGCATAGGCTGCACCTCCCTGATCACCCAGGATGTGAGTAAGGAGCCTCAGCTATGTGCTCACCTAGTACCCTGTCCTCCTTTACATAGCACTCATCACATTTTATGGGTAGTAATTGTAAACGTGTCTATTTCCCTCATGAGACTGAATGTTCTGTGAGGAAAAGGATTATAGCTCTTTTGGTTACATTTACATTATGATTGGTTAGCATAGGTCTGCTGTAAGGTAAACACTTATAAAATATTAAGTAGATAATTGAAATGCCTCAAATCAGACAGCTATGTAGGAGAGAAAATCTGAACTAGAATCCAGAACCCATATCCTAAATCATTTTACTGTCTCCTACAACATAATAGCTTTGTTTCCTTAAGCAAATTTGAGATAGAACAATCTAATTATGCACAAACATATCTTAGGCACATATTGCCTTTCAAAAGAGATTCACTTTGATACAAATTAAGATATCTTTTGGCATAAGATTGTGTTTAACGTTTGTAAAAGCTAATTACATCATATGAATACTTTTACAACTAAGTCTTAAATTCTGAAAATACATAATAAAAGAAGATAAATCCATCACTTTACCAACATAAATCTTATGTAATCAATACTATATACTTATAGGAGAAGAAGTTATCTAAGAAAATATTGTGATATTTCTTCTCCAGCAACTATTAACTGGATATTTTCTTCTACTTTTATTAAAAAAAGTAATCTATCTTTATACTTCATCCCATAGCTAAATTTATGTAAATTACAATATTTGATAGCTTCAATTAAAAAACATTAATTAAAAGTTTTAAATGTAATATGTAGAACACTCTTGAAAATTAATATAATTTTAATTAACAAATTATTGCATCCAGTAACATAAGACTGTATTTAAATTGATTTTGTTTGCACTATTATTTTAATATATTCTATGCTACAAATATTTTATATTACTATACACAGTAGAAAATCCCAGCAATGCCTTATCAATATGTTGGAAAACTATCAATTATCACGCAGCAAAAACATAAGACCCACATTTTCACTAATATTCTGTTCCTTTTTTTTTTCGTTTTCTTTGTCATATTAATATTAATATAAAACCTACCTGGTTAGTAATTATTAATGTTCAAAGAGTCCTTTAAAAGTAAAGACATAGAAATAAAATGAGTGTTCTTAAGTATATCTGGAAACAATTAGTTACCTTTCATAGATTGTATTCATAATTACGTATCTAGTTCATTTTCCCCACAAAGACTTTATACTCTCCATAACTTATAATGCATCAGATTATATTGTAAGTTTAAATTCTAGATCTTAAGAAAGAACAAAATGATTTCTTCCTTTAAAATGCCCTTGCTTCTTAGGAAATCTTGTTATATTCATAGGAATATTGCAACAAAAGTGTTTTGGAAGTTGGACACGGTGATCGTCTTGTTCTTTCCTTTTTTTTTTTTTTTTTTTTTTTTTTTTTTTGAGACAGAGTCTTGCTCTGTCACCCAGGCTGGAGTGCAGTGGCGCGATCTTGGCTCACTGCAAGCTTCGCCTCCCAGGTTCGCGCCATTCTCCTGCCTCAGCCTCTCCGAGTAGCTGGGACTACAGGCGCCCACCACCACGCCTGGCTAATTTTTTGTATTTTTAGTACAGACTGGGTTTCACCGTGTTCTCTATCTCCTGACCTCGCGATCCGCCCTCCTCGGCCTCCCAAAGTGCTGGGATTACAAGCGTGAGCCACTGCGCCCAGCCCGTCTTGTTATTTTCTATCTTGATTTAAAATGTTCAGTTTTACCATATTGCAGACCAACAATTCAAAGTTTACCTTCCAATATAAGTTCTTGTGTCAGTTTGTATCATATGTCTAACAATATTTTCTCTTTTGGAGATTTGTGGAAATACATCTAAAGTATTTTCAGGATAATATTTTAAAACTACTTTGTACAAAACTTTGAATTTACTGTGTACTCTTACATATGCAATATTATTGCTCATATTTATTACAGTTACAACATATGTTCATGTTAGTATTGGTATTCTGAGACTCTTATGATTGTTTTTGGAATAATGCAAATGACTACATAATATTCTAATTCTACCACTTCTGTTATCACTGAAAACCTAGATTTTCACTGTCAGGGAAAGGAGATACAGACATAAAATAGAAGATTAAATTATTGTAGTTCTAAATTTGAGTTGGAATTATCAGACTCTTAATGGGTTTTATAATTTAAAAAGAAATAAAATATTTTCCAGCTTTGTCTACAAAGAAGCCTATAAACTGTGACTAACTCGAGAGCAATGAGTACCACAGTGCCTATATTACAGTTTTGATGTAACAATTCCCACCAAAAGAAACCAAGCTACTTTCATAAACTGCTGATTTAGGGCTGGGGCAAAAATATATACAAGATAAATCTGGAAAATCGTGTTAATACTCAACAAAAGACACTATCAATGAGGAATAGGTCAGAGTCGAAATTATTTTGAGGCTCTGTTGAGGAGATTCACAATGACCAAAATAAAATAATTAAAACTCAAAAAGAACAATCATGGAAAAGACTTGAAGCACAATATATTTACTTATAGTTTGTAATGATACAAAAATTAACTTATAAGGTGTTGTAAGATGATAATGAACCAATTTATCATTTTGAAAAGTGGTAAATAAAAGAAAATAAGCATTTATTTTTTTCTTTCCTACATGAAACTGTATGAATGGGAAACCAAATAGTACATAGGGAAGGTTTTTCTTTTAGAAATATTCCAGCTAATAAATGAGGAGAAAGTGAAAGAAATAGAATCTCCTCATTTAGCCCCTAATGAATTAATAAATCTAGATATTGATCATCACTGGTTCCTAACATCACAAGAGACACAAACATTAACAACCTTCTGTTGGAAGAAGACAGTATCATCTATGAAGTAATTTTGCACAAGAACAAACAAACATATCCAACATAAGTGTGATTAAGCCTGTAGAACCAACCACCAATTTACAGAAAATATAGAGGACAGATGAACATGTTGAAGATTATCAAGGGGTCGCAATCAGCAAAATCCAGATGGTAAAATTATGTCAACCTATTATAATGGATAAACTTTATTTGAATCCCTACTCCAAAAACCCAGTGGTGGGGGGGGGGGAAAAAGTTCGTAAGGCAATTGGAAATTAGAACATTGTATATTTGATGACATTAAAAAGTTATTAGTTTATTTTAGGTCATATTTTGGTATTTTGATTATATATGGTTTTTAAAGCCCATATTTTTAGTAATGCAAAATATAATATGTATCAAAATGATGTGATGTCTTGGATTTACTATGATATAAAATGGAAAAGTAAAGTGAGAAGGACAAAGAAATAAGATGCCCTAGTGAGCTGATAATTTTTGAAACCTGGTAGAGTGCATGAGGGTTTGTTATTACTATTCTGTCTACTTTTGTACATATTTAAAATTCCCCATAATAAAAAGTAAAAGTGAAAAAAAAAAAAGAAATTTAGAAAATAGCTAGGTGTGGTGGCTCGTGCCTGAAATCCCAGCACTTTTGGAAGCCAAGGTGAGAGAATTGCTTGAGCCCGGAAGTTTGAGACCAGCCTGGATAACATAGTGGGACCCCATCTCTACAAAAAATTTAGAAGAAATAAATACATAAATAAGAAAAAAAGAAATTTAGAAAATAGAGGTGACCTTACAAATTTACAGTTAGTACATGGTAAAAGAGGGTCTCAATGTTTTGCTTCGAAATATAGTACTTTTTTCACTGTACCACAGTATCTCACAATGATGAGAGAATTTAAAATTATCTACAAATTAACTGGCAGTATTTTGAACCATTTGCCCTGTTAATTCCAGAAAAGTCATGAAATGTAAGTTAAAAAGCAGTGAATGAAATAGCCAGTGGGCCTGAATGAAAGAACATGGAAAGTCTATTATTCCTCTACCAAGCTCCTGTCCAACTGCAGCTAATACACAAGGCTTAACCAAACCCTCTATATAGTTACAACCCTTCTCTTTTTCTCTCTCTCTGAGCATTCAGCTACTAACTTTCCAAAATCAAGGAGTCAGAAACTACAGAAAAATAATTGCATCATTCTCCCTGAATGCTTTTTCTTGCTGTAGCATTGAGATATTGATAAGTCTTGTTACTACAGCTTGTGCTATAGATATGTGCAATAGGCATGCTGCTTTGTCTTCCATTAATCAGCTAGCCATGGAAGAAATACTAGCTATGCCACTGAGAGGACAAAGGATTGCTCTACAAGGTTTGATGCTTTTATTTACCTTACAATTTCCAATGAGTATGATTGAATGGTTTTCAAACACATGTATCTGGGCCTCTGTGAGAAGGGGAAAATGAAGGAAGCATCATGGACACATCACAAAATCTGGCTCTTCAGAAGGGCAGCAGTATTTATTGTGATTACAGAGAAGGGACCTTGGAGTCTAAGAAACTTATGTTCAAATCCTAGCCCTATCACTTACCTACTGTGTAACACTGGCCAACTTGGTCCCTTTAAGCCTCAGTATACACAAGAGCAAAATGGTAAAAATAATACCTCAACCAGGTAATTATGAGGACTACATGAGGCAACTTTAGGTAAAATATTTATCACAGAAACTGGCACACACTGCTGGGTGCGGTGGCTCATGCCTGTAATCCTAGCACTTTGGGAGGCGTAGGCAGAAGGATCACTCAAGGTCAGGAATTCAAGACCAGCCTGGCCAATGTGATGAAACCCCGTCCCTACCAATAAAAGCAAAAATTAGCCAGGCATGGTGGCAAGCATCTGTAATCCCAGCTACTTGGGAGGCTGAGGCAGGAGAATCACTTGAACCTGGGAGACGGAGGTTGCAGTGAGCTGAGATCGAGCCACTGCACTCTAGCCTGGGTGTCAGAGTAAGACCCTGTCTCACAAAAAAGGAAAAAAAAAAGAAGAAAGAGAAAGAAAGAAAGAAAGAAAGAAAGAAAGAAAGAAAGAAAGAAAGAAAGAAAGAAAGAAAGAAAGAAAGAAATTGGCACACACAAGCGTTCAATAAGCAATAGTTAGCTTGTGTTGCTACTGCTGTTGCTATTAAAAGAAACCAAGAAGTTGGAAATATTGAATAGTTGCCTTGATTTAGGAGTCTTGCTTATTCACCAAGAAGAGAAAATCACTTTTCTCCATGCAGGTCATACAGAAGTAAAATGCATAAATTTATGAAAACTTTACATTTTTTAACCCCATTAATAGACTACTATCATCATTTTTCGGAAGGAAATGCACACGTTAGGCTTTATTACCAGACCTCAGACCAGGTTTTAGGCCAGGCTCTGGAACTAGAAACTGGATAGTGGTTGTGGATAATTTATCTAACTTCTCAGAGTTTCAGCTTTAAACTCTGTTTAGCAAAAATAATACTCTGGCCGGGCGTGGTGGCTCATGCCTGTAATTCTATCAGTCTGGGGGGACAAGACAGACAGATCACTTGAGGTCAGGAGTTCAAGACCAGCCTGGCCAACATGGTGAAATCTTGTGTCTATTAAAAATACAAAAATTATCTAGGCATGGTGGTGGGCACCTGTAATCCCAGTTACTCAGGAGGCTGAGGACGGAGAATCATTTGAACCCAGAAGGCAGACGTTGCAGTGAGCCGAGATCGCACCACTGCACTTCAGCCTGGGTGACGGGCAGACTCTGTCTCAAAAAATAAATAAATATATAAATAAAATAGTAATACTTCCTTTGTAAAATGCAAATTTAACGATGTACATAAATTTATGTTTCTTATTCCAGGTGCTTAATAAAAGTTAGTTCCTTTTCTTTGCCCTAATTCAGTTCCTTTAAAATAAGAAAGATGAAAAGCCAGATTTAAATTACTGCACTTGTTCTTTCCAAGCACTTGCAAATTTAGTATTTACTGTCAGGCTAAAATGTTGGAGTTTTTCTAAGCCAATGTCTTCTTCCTAGACAAAATAAAATTATCTTTAAAAATGTTTAATATATGTATATATGTTTTATAATGTAACATGTATAATGAATCAGAACATAATTTGTAAGTCAATCCATGTACATATATTTTGAGAGACAGTCAATCAAACTGCTGGAGGCAACTGTCCTGGCGAATAGTCTCAGTTTCTTATTCAACGTTTTTTCAACAGCTGTAGAGTATCAGATACTGTGATATATACTGGTGATACACACATCAATAATCCTGCATTAGCAGGACTCAGAGTTTGGTGAAAAAAGATAAATTTATACAAATATTTATAATGCAAATAATGAATTAAGTACTACTTAAATTGAACCATATGTAATTATAAATATCAACCATTTTTTACTAAAAAATGGCAATTTGATATGGTTTAATTAATATACTTAATGTCCTTTTTAATGTCTTTTAGCTGTCCCAGAATTTCCCAACATTAATTTGTCCTTTAATTTAACAAGGATGATTAACTCCCAGAATACAAATTTTATCACCACTAAATAATTTTTATTTAATTATCTGGTTTTGTGCTAAATTGATGAAAGGAATTATAGAACCAAATTATGACTGTATTTCATGACTTTCCCTAACAGAGAATGCATTTTAGTCTAGTTCATTTCTAACAACCTCCAGAATAAGAAATAGCTTATTCCAACATTTTTATTAATTTGAATGCATGAATATCTTTCAGATATGCACTTTCCATTTTTAATATCATGTTATAACTTAACCCAACCAAGACTGCCCCTTGTTTTACATGGTAGTCACTGCACTAACATCATTTTGCGTATTTTTACCTAAAATATCAACATTTTCAGGAGAAATTCTAGCAATCGCAATGCCAGTTCCCTTTGGCTGCTGTCTCTTTCTGATTTGGCACTATTTGAAATCCTCCTGCAGAGACTCTGGCTGTTGGCCTCTATAGCACATGGCCTGCCAGCCACAGAACAAAGTAAGATAAAATTGTTATGAAATAATACCCAAAGATAAAGACTGTTTTGCAGTTTTCTCTCTTTCCTGAACTGTGACCTCAAAGATGGCACAGTATGGGATACTCTTTCCCTCTATTTTTATCGAAATTTAATTCTTATTCAGTAATTCTGATATAATTTAAGTCACCCAAATAATAATGAATGATGCATCTACCAATATTGTCTATAATGTTATTATAAAATAGTGCTATTAATCTTGGATTTATTTCAGAAATATATTAATATTGACTCAATAAATTAAGATGTACATATATCTTAATTTTATTACAGATATAAGACATAGAAATTCCAAAAGGTACAAAAATTCAGATATTAAGTACTTAGGATGAAATAACGGTTTATTTTCAGAAAAGAATGAAGGCTATCTAATTGAACAAAGCTAGTCATTCACCAAGGAGAATGAGTAAATTTTATGTAAACTTGACATGGCCAAACAGAAAGGTCACTGTCTTTCTGCAGCATGTATCCAGGACATAGTGGAAAAACTGCCAAGTCTTATCACACCTGCTGACAACTATCCATGCCTGCTGATTCATGTGGGTATGAATGATGCCATCATAATACACATGCAAACCATTTTTAGAATTCATGACATCCTAGGCAGAAAGCTAAAGGGTTCCTTTAAAGGATTCCAAGTTGTAAAATTTGTCCTCCCATTCAATGTGTGATTTAGGAAAGGAAAAAATGCTGAGCAGCTGATTATATAGATAGTGGCAGAATCATGATTTTAAGATACCAAAATTGGTGAGGATTTGAGACTTAGAAAGTATTTTCAAAGGGACAGGGAAGACTTATTTCTCTGGTGAACTGCTGATCTAATTCAGAAGATTTAAACATAAAATTTATGGGAAAATAAAAATAATATTAAAAAGTTAACAAGGGTTATAAAAATATAATAGATATGACACAGATAGAAAAACATTAGGGAATTTCCCAAAGCATTCATAGGAGAACATAACTGTATTACAGAAAATACCTTTGTCCTCCCATAGCTATATATCAACAAGCAGGGTATTACAATAAAGAATATATGGGTGTGTTTGGGAGTATATGTGTGTGTGTGCACATATGTATTTACAAAGGGAAACTGAGGGATTCAATATTAGAAAATGGAAGTGAAAATGTATATCTTAATAAAACAAGCAAGTCAATTTGAAGAAGAAAAGGGATAACAAAATCTGTCTTATCCACTGAGACAAAAATTTGAAGGTAGGCCAGGCACAGTGGCTAACTCCTGTAATCCCAGCACTTTGGGAGGCTGAGATGAACTGATTACTTGAGGTCAGGAGTTCAAGACCAGCCTGGCCAACATGGTGAAACCCCGCCTCTACTAAAAATACAAAAATTAGCCAGGAATGGTGCAACATGCCTGTTATCCCAGCTACCCAGGGGGCTGAGGCAGAAGAATCGATTGAATGCAGGAGGTGGAGGTTGCAGTGAGCCGAGATCATGCCACTGCACTCCAGCCTGGTCAAAAAGTAAGACTCTGTCTCAATAAATAAATAAATAAAATAAAAAATTTGAAGGTAGCAGGATGTTAACAATAAGACTGGAATCTAAGTTGCACTATTTGTGAGGATGATATACACTACTTGGTTAGATGATTAAAATAGATGACTATTCTGTATTTATACCCCCAAATGCTAGAGAGATTAGTTAGAAAAATGATAGAAAGGAGAAAGGAAAAACAGTACTCAATTCTCCTAGAACTATTATTCAACTAAAGAAATTAATTTCTTCACTTGCCTAGCTGGCTGGCAATTTAATGCCTCAGACACCAGAGACAGCAGTAAAGTTACTTTGGGTCAATAAGGAAAAACTCGTGGTGAAGTTGGAATGATGAGACTCCATGAAATATAACTTGTTATCTTGACATTCTGAATAATCTTGGGGAAGGGTGGTTAGGAGATGAGAATTGTGGGATATAATCATACATTTAGTTCAAGCTTTAAATCATATTTCAAAACTTTCAGAAAATAAAAAGACCTAAGATTCTCATATGGTGAAATAGCTCAATCACAAAGTATTAAAATGGAGTTATTTAAAAATTGAAGTGTTATGATATTAAATGATACTGATGAGGAGAGAAACTGGGAAACATCTAAAAATATAGCTGCAGGGAGAGCACCCTGAAGAGCTAAGGTGTTAAAAGAACATTGACAACAGAAAAAGAAAAAATAAACAGGGCTATTTTTTTTCTTATTTTTAATTTTGTAATGGGCATGAAATTTTAAGACTAGTTGAAAGAAAACTAAATTTTATACTGTGATTTCATATTGCCCATCTATTATTCATATATAAAACATTTCTCAAAAAATATGTAAAATATTTCTCAATCCATCTCAACAAGAATACCAAAAAGCCTTTATAATACATATAACTTGGCCAGGTGCTTTTTAAGCAATACCTGACTGTATTGGTAATCATCAATAGAATGCCAGGCCCATCATGCTCAGCTGTTTTCTATGAGGGTCTGGTCAAAAGTCCAGCCCATGTAACTGATTCTTCATAGAGTACTCAATGTGATGTGAAGGCTATTCATTCTGATATACTCCCTAAAGTGTATAAATCTAAAATTTTGATCTCCAAATCTAGATCAGATTTATATTTCACTACCAATAGTTATCCTTTCACTGAATAACAAGTTGATATACCCTCAGCTTTTTATCAAAAATTGAAAAAAACTAAATTACTCCATGAAGAATGTTACGATCATGTTGTGTAATAATCCTTATGTTAGCATTCATTTAATAAATTTTTTACAACAAGAAAAAATATCTTTTCAAATGGACAAAGATAATAAATAATTTCCCTTTAGTTATGGGAATTGCCTAAAATGCTTTGCTTGCTTTTTGCCCTACATACAAAGAAGCTTAGAATTAAACAGTGCTCGCAATTTGCAGTTGCAGAAATATGGAACCAGGCCATATGCCCATCAATCAACAAGTGGATAAAGAAATTGTGGGCCGGGTGCAGTGGCTCTCACCTGTAATCCCAGCACTTTGGGAGGCCAAGGTGGGCAGATCACCTGAGGTCAGGAGTTCGAGACCATCCTGGCCAACATGGAGAAACCCCGTCTCTACTAAAAATACAAAAAAATTAGCCAGGCATGGTGGCACGTGCCTGTAATCTCAGCTACTCGGGAGGCTGAAGCAGAAGAATCGCTTGAACCCGGGAGGCAGAGGTTGCAGTGAGCTGAGATCGTGCCATTGCACTCCAGCCTGGGCAACAAGAGTGAAACTCTATCTCAAAAAAAAAAGGAAGAAAAAGAAATTGTGATTGAGATATACACACACACACACACACACACACACACACCATGGAATACTACTCAGCCATAATAAAGAACGAAATAATGGTGTTCATAGCAACCTGGATGGAATTGGAGACCATTATTTTAAGTGAAGTAACTCAGAAATGAAAAACCAAACATCATATATTCTCACTAATATATGAGAGCTAAGCTATGAAGATCCAAAGGCATAAGAATGACACATTGGACTTTGGAGACTCAGAGGAAAGGATAGGTGGTGGCAAGGGATAAAAGACTACATATTGCTGGCCAAGCACGATGGCTCATGCCTGTAATCCCAGGACTTTGGGAGGCCAAGGCGGGCAGATCATCAGGTCAGAAGATCAAGACCATGCTGGCTAACACGGTGAAACCCCGTCTCTACTAAAAATACAAAAAATTATCTGGGCGTGGTGGCAGGCACCTGTAGTCCCAGCTACCCAGGAGGCTGAGGCAGGAGAATGGCGTGAACGTGGGAGGTGGAGCTTTCAGTGAGCCGAGATCATGCCACTGCACTCCAGCCTGGGCAACAGAGCGAGACTCTGTCTCAAAATAAAAGAAGACTACATATTGCTACAGTGTACACCTCTCAGGTGATGGATGCACCAAAATCTCAGAAATCACCACTGAAGAACTTATTCATGTAACTAAACACCACCTGTTCCCAAAAAAACCTATTAACATTTTTTAAAAAATTAACAATTAATACTCATATTAAGCAAATATAATGGCTACCTAACACTTGCTTTAAGTAGCTGTAATTTTTAATTATTTTTAAAGTAAGAAAAAAATATGGAAGTGATAGGACCTGCTACACTGAGCACTTGGTATCATGAATGAAATTGAGGGTTGGTGTTATTTTTAAAGACCAGAAGGAGAGTACAAGACCACATAACTCCATTTTGATTACTTTCTCTGTGGTAAGGAGAACAAGGTGTAGATAAAAGACTATGGAAAGAAGCCTCTAAAGGCCAAGATAAAAAAGCATTAGGAAGACAGCTATTAACTGGTCTAAATAAGTTTCCGTATGGAAGTGAATTGCATCCCAATGTGTTAAGAAATTTTTCAGATAAGATGGATTAAGCCCTGCTTAAAACAAGGGCTGACCTGATTAGGCCCACCAAACTTAACCCATCTGGCTTGCTTTTAGCTGCTTGCTTCTAATTAATTTTAAAACTTACATAGCTAAAAGTCACATAGCTAAGCGATATAAACTAAACTTCTCCTAACTTTCTTATAACATCGCTGAGGTGTAGGTCACCATGGTAATGATTGTTTAAGTTGTTTTTCAGGAACTTGGTCAGCTCTTGTCCAATGCAAGCTGGTTGAGACCACTAACCCTCCACTGGGCTGGTGTAAATGTCCAATAGGTGACCTTTTGATGTCCAGGGGCTAAAAACTCCACCTTAAAATCATGCTAACAAATGCCATTTTGTAAACATGATTCCTGTAAAGAGCCATGAAGCTTGACTATGCTCGTATAGATCACCAGTTACCTCACTTTTCCTTAATCTCTCTAAACCAAAAATAAAATTCTAAGCTCCCCCTGCGAACCCCCAACCATGTGAATAGACTTCCTCCTCAGCCAGAGCTCTTAAAATTTAACCTGAGAGACGGTTTCAGGCCATGATGGGAAGTGGGGTGTCTGGCATGCCTCATTATACCTCTCCGGCATTAACATCAACACAGACTTTAAGTATGATAAAAAATATTTTACAGCCTATTCTCTTTGAAACCTGCTAGCTAAATGCTTCATCTCCATGGTAAAACTTTGGTCTATACAACCACTTATCTTAACCCAGATATTCATTTCTATTTGATCCCAGGTCTTTAGACAAACTTAGCCAATTGTCAACTAAAAAATGTTTCAATTTATCTATAGCCTGGAAGCCCTTGCCTCAAATTGTCCCGCCTTTCTGGACCAAACCAATGTATTTCTTAAATGTATTTGATTGATGTCTCATGCCTCCTTAAAATGTATAAAACCAAGCTGCACCCCGACCACCTTGAGCACGTGTTCTCAGGACCTCTTGAGGGCTGTGTCATGGGCCACAGTCACTTGTATTTGGCTCAGAATAAATCTCTGCAAATATTTTACAGAGTCTGACTCTTTTTGTTGATACCTCAATCATCTTACCCCACACCTTAATCCACCCTGATTCTTTATCCCACAAATATCCCTAAACCACATCTTCAGGAGGCAGATTTGAGACCTGTCCTCTCACCTCCTCACTTGGTTGCCTCATGAATAAACTCTTTCTCTGCTGCAAACTTGTCGCCTCAGTGCTTGGCATACTGCATAACAGGCACACCAGGGCTGGTTCACTATCACTGCTAGGAAGCTAAAAACTATTAAAAAGATATACATTTGCTTTTTCCAAAAATAGAAAAAAGTATATTCTGATAATCTTCTCAAGCAGAATTTGTCAGGCCTCCAAGTCCAAGCTAAGCCATCGTATCCCCTGTGACCTGCACGTATACATCCAGATGGCCTGAAGTAACCGAAGAATCACAAAAGAAGTGAAAATGGCCTGTTCCTGCCTTAACTGATGGCATTACCTTGTGAAATTCCTTTTCCTGGCTCATCCTGGCTCAAAATCTCCCCCACTGAGCACCTTCTGACCCCCACCCCTGCCAGCCAGAGAACAACCCCCTTTGACTGTAATTTTCCTTTACCTACCCAAATCCTATAAAACGGGCCACCCCTATCTCCCTTCGCTGACTCTTTTCAGACTCAGCCCGCCTGCACCCAGGTGAAATAAACAGCCTTGTTGCTCACACAAAGCCTGTTTGGTGGTCTCTTCACAGGGACGCGAGTGAAAGAATTGTATGATAGCTTATTAACCTCCGTAGAAGTCTACAGAGAGGCAGTTACCACTAGGGCATATTAAGAACAGTGTGGTATAATAGAGTGTTGACCTTGGAGTCAGGTAAACCTGGGCATACTCCCAGCTCTGCTATTTATTAGCTGTTAACTGTGGACACATTACTTGGCCCTGGTGAATAAAACTGGGACATAATGAGCACTCAGTAATGCCATGCTTAAATTATTTGCTTTTTTGGTGTAGTTGTTTGTCATTTTCTCATTTTAAGAGTTATCACATGTAAAGAGATCACAGTTTGGCATAAAGATTATTTTAAAGTGAAAATATTTGAGCTACAGAAAATGCAAAAGAAATCTTATCTGAACTTCCCTTATCTGATTAAAGCAGAATGTCCTGAAAATATAGCTCCCATTAACCCCCCTGCAAGGAGTTTCCCGTGAATTCAGCTGCCATGGAGACAGGCTTCCTATTCTCATTAGCATCAAAAAGCCCAATAAACTTTCCATACGTTTCCATTGATGCCCTTTAAAAAAATACATTTTGTTAAAATGGTATATAAACTGTTATTTTTGAGGATTCAGTGAGTTACTCATCACTGGGTACTCCTGAGGGTTTGCAATGTACATATACATAAACACTATCTTTTCTTCTGCTAATCTATCTATCCTCAGTTAACTCTCAGGACCCCAACCATTTGAACCTAAGATCATAGAGGAAAAGTTTCTTCCTAAAAGATGAATTCTGCAGACAACTGTATCTGGATTTCAACAGAGAATTTAAGAAAACTCTAGTAATAATTGATATATTTGAGTGGATTCCTTATTATTGAATATTTGGTAGTTCTTGACCCTATTTCCCATTAAAATCACTTGGTGAATTATTTAAAATTCCAACACCTAGGCCATACCTCAGTCCAAATTATACAGTCAAGGTTGACGACCAGTGTCCTCAGGGAGATTTTCTAGTTGCATACTTGCATGCTTGTGTCTTTCCCTGACCTTGTCCTCCTCAAAGTAGTGGTTGTCTTTTCTTTGTTTATTGTTCCTGTTTTTTTTACCTTGAGTGAGAAGTATAAAAGCCAAATTAAATTTGCAGATGTCAGGCTGATATAGATTGGATAATTGTCCCCTCAAAATCTCATGGTGAAATTTGATCCCGAATGTTGGAGGTAGGATCTAGTGGGAGGTGTTTGGGTCAGCGGGCAGAACCCTCATGAATGGCTTCGTGCTTTACCCATGCCAATGAGTAAGTTCTCGCTCTATTAGTTAACAGGAGAGCTAGATGTTAAAAAGAACCTGGCACCACCCCCTCTTGCTTCCTTTCTTGCCAGCCGGCTCCCCTTCCTTTTCTGCCATGATTGAAAGTTTCCAGGCCGGGCGCAGTGGCTCAAGCCTGTAATTCCAGCACTTTGGGAGGCCGAGGTGGGCGGATCACGAGGTCAGGAGATTGAGACCATCCTGGCTAACACGGTGAAACCCCGTCTCTACTAAAAATACAAAAAATTAGCCGGGCGTGTTGGCGGGCGCCTGTAGTCCCAGCTACTCGGAGAGGCTGAGGCAGGAGAATGGCGTGAACCCGGGAGGCAGAGCTTGCAGTGAGCCGAGATCGCGCCACTGCACTCCAGCCTGGGGGACAGAGCGAGACTCCGTCTCAAAAAAAAAAAAAAGAAAGTTTCCAGAGCTCCTCACAAGAAGCAGATGCTGGCTGGAGCCAACTTCTGGTACAGCCTGAAGAACTGTGAACCAAAGAAGCCTCTTTTCTTTATAAATTACCTAGCTTAAGGTATCCCTTTATAAAAACACAAAACAGACTAATACGTATGCTTAAACATGGGGTCAAACCTAACAAAGAAAAACAAGAGCAAAAGTTATGTTCTGAACATAGCTTAAAAATAAAGTGAAAATAACCACTGCACAAATGTAGAATGCAGTTATGGATTTAAAAGCATTAGTTCTCCTCTCCCCCTTTTCCTTTTAAAAATTGCTGTTATTGGGTATAAATAATAATGGACATTCTGTTTTTCATCTGCCATGCACTGTTAGCAACCTTCCTATATGTTACTTCAATTAGTCCTCACAACAACCTCAGGAACAGGAAATATAATGCTATTTTATAGCCAAAGAACCCCTCAGAGACAGGGAGTACTTGGGAAGGATAAGCCAGTGCAGAGAGTAGGGGTTTAACATCAGATCCGGCCAGCTGAGCCAGTGTCCCACACTATACAGCCACAGCAGATTTGGACTGGGTTGGATCTGCCAAAAAGCTGCTGGGAATTTAGACTCCAACTTAACTTTGAGTCAAACATGAATTCTCAACTCAGCAGGGGTGGAAGGAAGGGCAATCGCTTTCCCTTTCTCCGCCATATCATTCCCAGAGAGCAAAGTTGATTCTGCGGAGGGCAGGAGATAAATCTGTGATGTTAGCATTTCATAGGTGAGCAACTACGAAAACAATGTCTACAAAGGCTCTTTGAGGGTGGGGGGTGATCATGAAAAAAAAAAAAATCCCTGCTCCAGAACCACAGATTTAACAGCCTCCTTATACTTTTCGGGTTCGGCCATGTCTTACAGAAAATTGTGTGAGGTTTGCAGTGAAACACGATACATACTGGCAAACTGGAGGGAGATTTACCAGTATAGTACAGGGGCCTGCAATTTTTAAGTAGGTTAGAGGAGAAGAAACATCAAGTGATGGAAATAGTCACAATTGTGGCTCCTCAACTTCAAGAATATCTGAGAAATGTAAATCTTCCTTATAATTACCTAATTTTTTAAAGAAAAAATATAACATTTTAAAAGATGATCTTACATTTGCTATATCATTTCTTCATTAAAAACAATGAAATAAATTAAGAAGGTAGACTAGTCTTCATTTAAGAGAAGATGCCCAGAGGTGAAGTGCTTTGCCCAGGGTCCTCGAGCCAGTCAATAACAGAGCCTGAACTAGAACTCAAGTGTGCTATTCACCGTCCACTGCTCTTTCATTTATCACAGTGTCACAGCATCTCCCATTCACAGTCCTCACAATTCTGAAACCCACAAAAATGGCAGACCAGCTATAAGATAGATTGAATAATGTAATAAACAAAAATTAATGGAAGAGTTTTAAATAAATGTACCCTCCAATCATCCACTGAGGGCCTATGTGACTTATTGATGTTCGTGTTCTCCAGTGGCAGAAACAAGACAGTAAAATCAATAGCATGCAATAGTCCATTTGAAGTTATTAATGTTCTATTCAGTTGAGAAACTTGACATATTCAAAAAAATCTTACTGTGACTGTGACATTTTGTAAATAGTCAAGAACCAGAAATAATTTAATCATGTAAGTAATACATCAGGCTCTTGCCTTAATTGGCAATTCCATAAACAGGTTTAGAGTGAATGACAGACATCTGTTAAAAGAGAAACAAGGCTTCTACATCTGTGCGCTATGCAGACTGCTGTCCTTGAGAAAGCTTTAGAACCCTTGCTCCTGCTACCACTTTTACCATAGTCCCGTTTTCTATTTTACTTCACAGCACTTATCATCACTAATATTGTGTTATGTCATGTTTCTTTATTGTTTTTCTTCTCTCTTGAACTGTGGTTCTTTACAGGGGGTGATTTTGACACCCAAGAGACATTTATTTGGGCCCTATCAGCGTATATTATGTAGAGAACAGGGATGTCACTAAACATCCAACATTACATAGGACAGTCCCCCACAGCAAAGAGTTATCTAGCCAAATTGTCAGTAGTGCCAAGGTTGAGAAACCCCAGTCAATAATGTCAGATTTGTGAAAATAGGGACTCTTTTGCTTAATATTTACCATATAAATGAATGAATGGATGAGTGAATGAATGAGACCAGTGTCTCAAAGGATAAAGTAGGAATGGGATAAAAAAAGCTGTGAAGATAGGGCAGGTGGGAACACTAGAACAATTCTCAGGGGAAAAATACAAAACTGCAATTTGCATTATAGTAGCTAAGTACAAAGTCTGAAAATAGGCAAAAGTTGACATTGTAATATAAACTACTTAAGAATTTTTCCATGTAATTTTAAGCTGCTTCTGAAAAGAATTAGAGAGATGATTTTCAAGAGTATATATACATATATACATGCAGTTGACAATTACAATTACAATTGACAATTACAAATGACAATTGACAATTGTCAATTACAATTGACATTTAATGTGTCAATTGTATATTTTTTCCTATGTTAGGATAATTTCCTAATTATTCCTCACAATGGTTTAATACCAAGTTACATATTAGAAGAGTTTTGTCTGTTTCTCTTCACTAAGAAAAAAAAGAAGACATATGTCTCAATCTCTGTCTTCTTAGGCCTGATTATTTGTAAGTAATCAATAATTCATTTGCCTCCAGAGCTCATTTAATTATTCTCATCCTAAATATCCTGTTGACATTGGAAATTTTTCCTGATTTTAATCAATTCTGACATGAATTGATTTTTGTTCAACCTTTTCTTTCACAATGCACCATTCTCTTTCACGTCTACAGCCAAAAAAACCAAAAGCCTATAAAAAATCATTTTGTAGACAGATGTAAAAGTCAACATAAAAGCAATAAAAGTTGAAATGCTCATTAAAACATAGTGCAAACCTAAAGATCAAATGTAGTCATGGTTTCATTACATTTTTCACCATGATACCATGTGATATTGTTTGGATCTGTGCCCCCACCCAAATCTCATCTTGTAGCTCCCATAATTGCCAGATGCTGTGGGAGGGTCCTGGCGAGAGATAATCAAATCACTGGGGCCGGTCTCTCCCCTGCTGTTCTTGTGATAGTTAATAGGTCTCATGAGATCTGGTGGCTTTAAAAATGAAGTTTCCCTATACAAGCTCTCTCTTTTTGCCTGCCACCATCCACGTAAGATATGTTTAAATGTTTCCAGAGCATGTCAGAGGTCTTTGCAGCAGTCCCTCCCATTACAGGCCCAGAGGCCTAAGAAGAAAAAGTGGTTTTGTGGGCCGAGCCCAGAGTCCCCATGCTGTGTGTAGTCTAGGGACATTGTGCCCTGCATCCCAGCTGCTCTAGCCATGGCTGAAAGGGGCCAATGTAGAGCTCAGGCTGTGGCTTCAGAGGGCGCAAGCCCCAAGCCTTGGCAGCTTCCATGTGGTGTTGAGCCTGTGAGTGCACAGAAGTCAGGAAATGAGGTTTGGGAACCTCTGCCTAGATTTCAGAAGATGTATGGAAACACCTGGATGCCTAAGCAGAAGTTTGCTGCAGGGACGGAACCCTCATGGAGAAACTCTGCTAGGGGCAGTGTGAAAGGGAAATGTGGGGTCGGAACATCCACACAGAGCCCCTACTGCGGCACTGCCTAGTGGAGCTGTGAGAAAAGGGCCACCATCTTCCAGACCCCAGAATGATAGATCCACTGACAGTTTGCACTGTGCACCTAGAAAAGCTGCAGACATTCAACACCAGCCCATGAAAGCAGTCATGAGGGAGGCTGTACTCTGCAAAGCCACAGGGGCAGAGCTACCTAAGACCATGGGAACCCACATCTTACATCAACATGACCTGGATGTGAGACATGGAGTAAAAAAAGATCATTTTGGAGCTTTAAGATTTGACTGCCCCACCGGATTTTGGACTTGCATGGGGCCTGTAGCCCCTTTGTTTTGGGCCGATTTCTCCCTTTTGGAATGGCTGTATTTACTCAATGCCCGTACCACCATATTATCTACGAAGTAACAAACTTGCTTTTGATGTTACAGGCTCATAGGCCTAAAGCACTTGCCTTATCTCAGATGAGACTTTGGATTATGAACTTTTGAGTTAGTGCTGAAATGAGTTAAGACTTTGAGGGACTGTTGGGAAGACATGATTGGTTTTGAAATGTGAGGGCATGAGATTTAGGAGGGACCTGGGGAGGAATGATATGGTTTGGCTCTGTGTCCTCACTCAAATCTCATCTTGTAGCTCTCATAATTCCCATGTGTTATAGGAAGAACCTGGTGGGAGGTAACTGACTAATAGGGATGGGTTTCTCGTATTGTTTTCATGATAGTGAATAAGTCTCACGAGGTCTGATGCTTTTAAAAATGGAAGTTTCCCTATGCAAGCTCTCTCTCTTTGCCTGCTGCCATCCACGTAAGATGTGACTTGCTCCTCCTTGCCTTCTGCCATGATTGTGAGGCCTCTTCAGCCATGCAGAGCTGTAAGTCCATTACACTTCTTTCTTTTGTAAATTGCCCACTTTGGGATACATCTTTATCAGCAGCCTGAAAACGGACTAATACAGTATGTTTTCTAAACCCTGTTATTTCTGAGATATTGTATAAATGTTGGCATATTGAATACAATAGGAGCCAAAAAGAAGTTGTTGGTACCTCCAGGGCTTTCCTTCCTCTATCCATCAAATACTGGGTGCCTTTTCATCAGATCCTTTATCTCTACATTTTTTACATTCTCTACCTAGGAAATTTTGGCCTGTTACAACATGTAAGTCTATCCCAGACTACACCTCTGGACCTCAGACCTGCACCACTTAAACTTCATAAACCTAAAACTAAAGTCATCCTCTTCCTATAAAACTTCCTCCTTTCTTCATTTGTGGTAAATCACACACTACAAATATATTTGCTAAATCTAGCCACTGGCCACCATTATTGATCCCTCCTTTTTATTCTCTCCTCGTATCAAATCAATCTCTCACTATATTTCAAAACTCTCCCATTCTCCATGAAGACAAGCTGGATCAAGCTGGAACTCTACTTTCTTCTCCATGAAGACAAGTTGAGATCAAACTACAATTTCTAACTACAGTACCACCTTTCTCTCTGCCTTTCCTCTCAACAACCCAACCCTCCTCATGTCCTTTTAAAAAATAATAATAATAATCAGATTACCTTATTTACCTCCTTAAAAATCACCAATGGGTTGTCATTTTCCCTAGGACAAGTTCCAAATTCTTTAATGTGTCCTTCAGGGCCCTGTAGGATATGCTCCAGCCTCTTTCTATAATTCCCCTCACCCAATGTCTTTAACTCTAGGCTCCCTGTGATGGTTAATTATATGTGTCAACTTGACAGGGTCATGGGTAACCAAATACTTTGACAAACATTATTCTTGGTGTGTCTGTGGGTGTGTCTTTAGAAGAGATTAACACTTGAAATAGTGGACTGAGTAATTGTCCTCCCTAATGTATTATAAGTAGGCCTTATCCAATCATTTGAAGGCCTGGATAGAGAAAAAGGGCTGACCCTCCTGTGCTGAACAGAGAACTCCTCCTGCCTGACTGCCTTGAGGTTAGACATTAATGTTTTCCTGCTTTCTGACTCAAGCTACAATTTTGTCTCTTTTTAGGTTTTGAGTCTGCTGGCTTTTAGACTGGAACTATAACACCAACTCTCCTAGGTCGCCAGCATACCAACTTCAGATCTTGGAACTTCTTAGTCTCCATAATTGCTTGAGTCAGTTACTTGTAATATATTCTCTGTTGGTACTGTTTCTCTGGGGAACTTTGACTAATACAGATTTTGGTAACAAGAGTGTGGTGCTGCTGTAACAAATACCTGCATATGTGGAAGCAGCTTTGGAACTCAGTAGTGGGTGGAGTCTGTAGGAGTTTGAAGTGCATTCTAAAAATATGGGCATTAATTAAGTGGTGATAATAGGAAGTTAAAACAAAATTTAAAGAAACATAAAAATATGAGTGTGAAGGGCAATTCTGGTGATGTGTCAGATGGAAATTAGGACATATCAGAAACTGGAGGAAATGTGATTCTTGTTATAAATTAGCAAGGGATTTGGCTGAACTATGTTTTAGTGTCTTGTGGAAGGAAGGACTATGAACAATGAAACTAGATAATTAGCTGAGGAGATTTCTAAGCAAAGTGTTGAAGAAGCAGCTAATTTGATTCCTCTTGACTGCTTATAGTGAAATACAAAAAAAAAAAAAAAAAACGAAAAAAAAAAAGAGGAATTAAATCAGGAATTTGTCAAGCGAAAAAGAACCAGACCTTGAAGATTTGGAAATTTCTCAGCCCATTCATATTATGAGAGAGAGAGAGAGAGAGAGAAAGCTTGTTCTGAAGAGAACACTAAAGATGTGGCTAAAACTTTAATAAAGAGATCATGAATGACTGTGATGAAGTTAATCAGCCATTCCAGCAGAGTCCAGGAATAGAGACAGGATTATTCCAGCAACACTGCCAGTTTGAACTAAAAGGAACAGAGTAAAAAGGACAGAATAAAGGAGGCCTAAATTTGCCTTGTTAGGATTTGGGCTTGTTTGGGACTCCCACCCCTTTATTCTTTTCTATTTTTCTCTTTGGAATGGGGATGTTTATCCTATACCTGTTCCACCATTGTATTCTGAAAGCATATAATTTGTCTGACTTCACAGGTTCATATAAAAAGGAAATTTTTCTCAGGAAAGAGTAATACTTTGAGTCTCACCCATATCTGATTTAGACAGTATTTAGATGAGACTCTGAACTTTAGAGTTGTTGCTGGAACAAGTTAATACTTTGGGTATTTGTGTGAAATGAATGTATTTTGTATGTGAGGACATGAATTTTGGGGTATCAGGGGCAGAATGCTATTGACTGACTTGAGTCTTCTCAAAATTCGTATGTTGAAGCCTTAATTTCCCAATGTAATAGTATGTAGAGTTAGGGACTTTGCAAAGTCATTTGATTTATTATATATGATCCTGAGTGTGGGACTCTCATGATAGGATTATTATCCTCATAAGAGGTGATTCTAGAGACCTTGCTCTCTCTTTCTCTCCACTATGGGAGAACTCAGCAAGAGGCAGCTGTTTGCAAGCCAAGAAGGAAGCAAGGAGTGGGGTGAGGAGATAGGGAGGATGAGTCTGCATAGGGCAGATCAAGCAGAGGCTGGTAGACTTCAGTAAAGGAGACAATTGAAAGGTTTTGAGCAGGAAAGTGAATGCTCAGATTTACTTTGCTTTTTAAAAGGATAATGTAAGAGAAAGGTTTGGATTTAGACACGCTTCTTTCCAAAATGCAAAAATAAACAAATATTAAGTTCTAATAAAAATTCCATTAATGAAAACACAGAGGCAAAGTATAGATATTTGGCCAGCTCTCTATATTTGATCTTTTGCCTTGGGAAAAATTCCACAGCGCATTATTTGTATTCGAGTTTTTTAGAAATGAACCACGAAATAAAGATATATATTGCTTTGATGAGAAAAGTAACCCTTAAAATAGTAGTAGAAAACAACCAAGTCTTTTCTCTTTTGAAAACCAAAAAAAAAGATTGTAATCACTTAATGTAAAAATCTCAATAATGTTTCCTAAAAATATAATCTAATTTTTTTTAAATATCATTTCTTCTACCCAGGAAGTCTACCATTAATCAAACTCTTACATATTTCTTTAAAATCCAAATAGGAGGTTGATTGTCTCATTTGTAGAACAAAGAAAAGACATCAACCCAAAGGACTAGATCAATTGATTAGATTATGTGAAATATTAAGTTTGATGTAAAAGGAATAACCAAAATATAAAGCAATTATCACACTAGGAGAAAAAGATGTGTGTGTGCATATATACACAAATAACTGACAAATGTATTATATAATAATTTTTGTGTTTAGGATTTCTATCTTTTGTAATGTTCAGGATATGCTGTTCACTACTCATTTGAAAATGATGAAATGAGTATTGTTAGGTAACAAGAGCACCCTAATGGTGCTGGTTCTGGGTTCTTCCTCCTCAATGCAAACCCGCCAAAGGAAAAACCAATCAGAGAGAGGTGTTTTTCCCGCCTCGCTCTAAGCCCCACCCCAACCAATCACAAACATCCACGCAGCCCTCCTGGGCATAAAAGAAGCAAACCCCCCACCGCTCTCTCTCTCTGTCTCCTGCCCAGCCCAGCCTGCTGCCTCCAATAAAGATCTCTTGGCTGAACTGGTGTAGTGTGGTCTGAGTCTGAGCCTACAGAGTCACTCTTTCATTAGTGCCGTGACTCGGACGGTTCGGAATACCCTCCTCCTTCCAGTCAGACAATGGCCCGGATTTTGTCTCCCAGATCTCACAACACATTGCAGCTGCCCTAAACATCCCCTGGCACTTCCATATTCCTTATCATCCTCAATCGTCAGGCAAAGTAGAGCGCACCAACCGCTCCCTTAAAGAAACCCTCACTAAACTCTCTCGAGCTACATCTAGACTGGACTAAACTCTTACCCCTAGGCCTTTTTAAACTTCGAGTACTCCCAAAAAACCCTCCCTAATCTCCCCTTTCGAGATCATGTACGGCCGCCCCCCTCTTCCTCCAGGTATCACCCCGTCTTCCAGTCCTCTCCCCTCCAACATGCACCTTCCCCTCCTTACCTTTATCCAGTCACAATTATGGAAGCAGCAAGATCTCACACTCCTGGATATGTCCAACCCTCACCCCCTCTTCCCTCTATCCCCAGGCCAATGGGTTTACTATTGTCTCCCCCAGCCTTCCCACACCCCTCAACTAACTCCAAAATGGATGGGGCCTCTCCAGGTAATGCTTTGTACCCCTTCCGCAGCCAGGCTCCAAGAATCTCCTCACTGCTTAACTCCTTGGCTTCACATTTCCAGGTTGAAACCAGCTGCAGGTCCAGACAGCCCAAGAACCAGGACCTCCGCCTCATGCTACGTCTCTACCCCTATACCTAACCAACCCTTAAAAATCCGCATTTCCAAAGTTCCTTCCCTCCCACCTATCCCCGAGGACTAACATGCTACTCCTCTTCCTCGTTCCTGCAACCAGTCTCCTCTACTCCCCCTCCCTTTCGCAGGCCCCATATTACTTCTTCACCCTTAAAGAAACATATACTCAAGGCCATAAGGTTCACACAAATGTTCTTAGTTATACCAACTGTTCTCTCAATGCCTCCAGCATAAATCTCACCATCCCTTATCTAACCATGATAGATAACCATTGGACCACGGCTACACAAATTAAATTTGCACTGTGCTTCAAACACCAACAGACCGACCAACAGTGCAAAACACAGTGGCCTCAATGCTATGGCTGTCCCTGGCGCTATTGCCACATGAACTGGGCAACGGACTGGACCCTGGGCAAATCCAACCGGCCCTCAGCTCAACCCTTTCTGTACTATACGCGAAGTAAAGGGTTTATGAATATTAGCCACGGCATCCACATTTCTGACCCAGCCAATTCAGTCTGGGGAGAAGGGGTGACTTGAGGCATTTACCCTAGCAATGCATACTCCTACCCAGTGCAGACCCTTACCATCACCCGCACTTACAAAACCCCTCCCAAAATCACACTTCCCGGTGACATCTCTGAAGCCGCTGAAGACCTCCTTCAGCAGCTAGACTCCTCCTCTGTTTCTGTCTCAGTACAGCAGTCTTGGCTCTTACTTCTACAGGAAGGAATCCAACTCTTAAACACCTCTAATATCTCTCCCTCCAACTGCTTCCTATGTGCCAGCCTCAATAAACTGCCACTTATTGCTGTTCCTGTCGCCCTCCCGAACACTACTAACACTACCAGTCATTCATCACTCCCCAACACCCCGTTAATATTCGGTGTTCCCCTCTTCAACACGTCCCAGGCCGTTACCTGCTACACAAACACCCCGGAATCCCCTTCCTTCTGTAATACCACCACCTCATACCCTAACTCTTCCGCCCCCGATGGATACTACTTCTGGTGTAACCACACTCTTTACAAAACAATCAACTCCTCCATCAATACCACCTGCTTCCCCGTCACACTCCTGCCACAACTTACCCTCCTCTCCCTTTCCGAAGGGACCACCGCCTTCAACCTTAACCACCCTCCCATAAATCAGGCCCCAAGAAAAAGATGGGCTGTCTTTATACCTGCCATCCTTGGCCTCTCCCTTGCAACCTCCCTTCTAGGCTCCGCTCTAGGGGCCACCTCCCTCGGATACGGAGTCTCGCAGGTTAATGAATTAAAGGTACACCTAGAATCCACTATTGAACAAACTGCGCAGTCACTAGCCACCCTGCAGTGACAAATCACCTCTTTAGCCGGAGTAGTCCTCCAAAACCGCAGAGCCCTAGACCTCCTGACAGCTGAAAAAGGAGGCACATGCATTCTCCTCCAAGAAAGCTGTTGTTACTTTATTAATGAGTCCCAGGTTGTCGAGACTAACATAAAAAATCTTAATGACATAAGACAAAAACTCCTCGAAACAAATACAGGCTTCTCACTTTGGGACACTCTAAAAATGCCTCTTTTAGCTTGGGTCCTACCATTTCTCGGACCCCTCCTAGGAATAGCAGCCTTTTGTACCCTCCTCCCTTGCCCAATAAAGTTCATGCAACAACGAATCTCCTCCTTATCTAACCAGACTTTTAACCAGCTTCTCATTAGGCACTGCCAACTCCTAGCAACCAAAGAAGACGACCAGGACTCACCTACCCATGGCCTCCACCTCCAGGACCTGTAATTTCTTAGATTTCCTCCAGGCCCTCCAAGAAGATACGTGGCTCATAGCAGATCCTTACATTTTTAGACTTCACACCCCGGGAAGTGTTCACCTTCAGCACCGTCTTCCTTGGCCTCCTGCTGTTGCTCTGCCCCTACAGTCCTCCAATATCCCTTCCCCACGACGCCCCGTTCAGCAGGAAGTAGCCAGACGAACAGCGACGCCCACCTCCCCACTTCTTAAAAAACAAAAAAGGGAGGAATGTTAGGTAACAAGAGCACCCTAATGGCGCTGGTTCTGGGTTCTTCTTCCTCAATGCAAACCCGCCAAAGGGAAAACCAATCAGAGAGAGGTGTTTTTCCCGCCTCGCTCTAAGCCCCACCCCAACCAATCACAAACATCCACGCAGCCCTCCTGGGCATAAAAGAAGCAAACCCCCCACCGCTCTCTCTCTCTCTCTCTCTCTGTCTCCTGCCCAGCCCAGCCTGCTGCCTCCAATAAAGATCTCTTGGCCGAACCGGTGTAGCGTGGTCTGAGTCTGAGCCTACAGAGTCACTCTTTCAAGTATTATTATGGTTCTCTAGGTTTTTGACCTTACTATTTTTGAGAAAAGATTTGTAATTCCTAGGAAAACTATGTATTATTTATAGCATTCTTAGTCTTGGCAGGCCAAGATTATGGTTCTATGGGATATAGTTTAAGACTCTGTAAATTGTAGGTAACTGACATACCTATGAATTCTGTCTTGTCTGTTAGAGGTTTTAAGTGACTTTCATACTCTTTTTTTGTGGAAAATATTTTGATGCCATTTGCATATTCCTAGTCTATACATGTGTCTGTTCCTTAGATTCTTTTTTGAATAGATTATAACATTTTCCTCGTTCCCATGTGAGTTAAATAAAACATTTAACATGTGTTCATTTTTATATCTGTATAAGAGTAACAATTTATAGCTTTTAATTTAAACACTATTATCTTTTCTGTGCCTTATATAATAGGTATGGTATAGCTTATTTGCCTCCAAACTCCCTAAAAGAAACCCTATGTGCAAATGTTTTTGTCATTTGACTCTCCAGGTTTTTATTCTAAAACTTACTCTATTTCATTATATAGTCTTTGAAATTGTATAATCGTGTTTACCTTATTTTCCCAATTATAATGAACTAGGGCAGAAACTTTGTTTATACATTATTTTCACTCCTTCCTAAAGTTCTTAGTGCAAAGAGATTTTGATGGTTGTTCCCTTTGTAGCACTCAGCATAAAAACAATAAAGTAACTGAGGGCAGGCATGAAAAATAAAGGCATCAAAACAGTTTCTTTAGCAACTGGGTTAGGGTGGAATTGTCCGTTGATCAAAGAGACACAATTTCACTTTTAGTTTAAATGTATTCCTTCCTAAAGATGAGTAATACTTTCTTCATTGCTCAGATAATTTCTAAGACTTAGCTACTGGGACTGAAACTGCATAGAAGTACTTGAAAATTTGCTTAGAAAGAAAGTTGAAGAACTATGAATAGTAATCAATCATCTACTTTGCATTTCAAAGCAGTGATAAGATTTGATATCACTTTGAAGACTAACATTCAAGTAAATTGCAGTGTGTGAGAGGCATGGTTTACTAACACTTCAAACTCAAAACAACTCTCTTTCCCCTCTCTCTTCACTCTTTTTAAACACTAACTTTGTATTCTTATTCTCTCAAATCATGGTTGATCCTCTCATTTTTAAAAAAAATCTGAATCTTGCCCAGCTGTGAAGTATGCTTCTCTCCTTTTCTTGAAGTTCCTCTCTCTTTCTTTTCGCTATTAACTCTTTATATTTTCTCTATTTCCTCCCCTTCCACTTTCACTTGTCTCTTTTCTTGCTTCTGATCTATATCAAGAATGTGACAAAAAAAAGAAAAAAGGAACAAGGTGAAAGGTGACCAGCATAAAACAATGGCACATATCAAGCAGTATCTATCAATTATTATACAGCAGTAATAAAAATGATTTTATAACTTTTCCATTAGGCAATAAATAGCATACCTGCCAGCACTGTTTTTGTTCATTTGTTTCTCTTTTTACTTCAGTAGTACTGGTGGGGAAAAAAGGGAATGTAATTTAAAAATCCAGTGAGAAAGTAAATACCTCCCATAGAGACCCATCAACCTTGAACTCTTGAGGCTATCCCCTGGCTGTCTTACAGAACAGGACTGGAGCAGGTTTTATATTATGTATTCTTAATTTATATCTCAGTTTTCATTTCTTTCTTACTGACACAGAAATGCACAAATATACTTTAGCTTCTGACTTTTAATTCTGGGTGATCCTTTGTTGATTTAGTCTACTCTTTAAGGACTAGGGGCTGTCTACAGAAAATTATTCACTGTCTCGGATTTGGACATGATAAAGTACATCAACACACCTAGATTCTGCCAAAGTAAATTGTGTTTTTCTCTAATGAAATGAAAAATAAGCTAATAAAAGACAGCCTGGTTCATCCTTATTTAATATTATGAAAGCCTTTAAATGATATTTTATTCACTGAAATTTATAGATCTAAAAAACCTAAAGCCATTTACAAATAACTTACAAATAATTATGTAAACATTGACTCAATAAACAACTAATTGCCACTCATCACTGCTGTTTAGAATTATGATATAGATAATGCCTGTGGTTTTCGACTATTTTTACAAATATCATTATTAAAGGTAATGCTTAAAAATTTCAAATGTTCTATTTCTGAACAAATATTGTTAGACAAACCTATTTTCACAATACAAATAACAGGACATATCATAACATCAAAACTATGCTTCTATGATTGATCTTTTATGCATGAGAATGAGAAAAATGGGAATTCTCTCTCTCTCTCTGTCTCTCTCTCTCTGTCTCTCTCTCTCTCTCTCCCCACACCACGGTCTTATTTCAGTGATTAGTAAACTAAATAGTTCAGGATATGATGCTTCTTTGGAATGATAATAAACAAGTAATATTTCAGTTAGTAAATAAGGACATTAAGGTAAAATATAACATATCTAGAAAAGCCTACAAAACAGAAAATTCCTATATGTGCAATATGCAATTTACTTATATTGAGTAACAATATATTCTATAATTTCATAATTAGTACGTTCTATACATACTCCATGGAACAATTAGCCAAGGAGCTGCAATGATGGCAAAATGGTAAAATTAATGTCTAAGGCAAGTTTGTATAAATCTGCGTGTGTGTGTCTATGTGTATGTGTGTGGGTAGATGCATAGATAGATACATAGGTAGATCTACAGATAGAAAAATTAGAAAGGAGGGGAAAACATACTTCTCTCTAATTAAATGCATAATCATGGATGCTGATCCATGTTACTGATGCTAAATGGTTTTTACTTTAATGAGCCATTTTAAATGAAATGGTTGCCTGCAATTAGACATCTGCAATCCAAGGAAAGCAAGCCAAATCTATACTCTAGCTGCCAGAATTACAGTGCATTCCACAGCAGGACAATGAAGAGAAAGGATAATTGTAATTACAACATATACATCTTTAGTGTTCTCTGGTTGGAAGAGTGTGCAAAACAAGGCTTCTTAATACATTTAGTTGCTGACAGCTAATAAAGGATTGTCAAAAAAATGCTTTTAATACAACTATATTCCATTAACAGTATTGCTAACCAAAGCCATAAGGCACCTATTTCAAGGCAGGAAACTGCATAGAATGAAATGGTAAGTGACTCTTACTTTTTATAGCCTCAGTTATTAGTTTGGGGTTGGGCAGGTTATGGTTACCATGTTCCTGATTGGAAGACAAATAAAACATGCCTTAAAATATCCAGATGAATATCAACAGAATTATATGTCATAGATATTTCAGTCAATTGAGGCAACATATATATCTTAATAACAACAACACTGAGTGTTTACTCTGTGTATTGTTATCTCCATGTTATAAATGAGATAATCCAGGCTCCAATGAGGTAAGTAACCAAGCCTACACAGCTAGTATATGAGTGCCTGTCAGAATTTAAACCCATCTGGTTTTCTTTAGAGCCCATGCTTTCAACCACTCTATTAAGTTAAATAATTAACTAATTTCATTTTCTCTTTTTAATATAAATGTCACGATGTCAGAGATACAGCTGCAAATTTTGGCTGTGGCACTCTACTGTGTGATGTGGGTAAGTTGTGTTTTCTCACGTATCAAATGGAAATGCAAGTATCTACCACGCAGTGTTGCTAATAGAATTTAATGACATAAGATACATGTTTTATTTAGCACATAGTATATACTCAATGGTTTGATATACTATTATTACTTAGTTGATGTCAGTTTTCCGACTCAAATTATACCAAGCTGTGATAAGTTAACCAAATTAGTTTCAAATATCTTCATTTGCTTCCACATTAGATATTTGCTATTACCTCAATAAAACAATTATATGTGATAAGTTAACCAAATTATTTCAAATATCTTCATTTTGCTTTCAAATTAGATATTTTTAATTACCTCAATAAAATAATTATATGAATTATTTTAAAATCAATTTTTTCTGCGTTTGGACAGGTTCTATTTGGCAATTCATTCATAATCATCTGCACATGAGTCATTTCTTAATTAGACTTTGATGCATTTAATTAATAATTGTATCATTTTTTGTGCTAAACATTAGCCTGTGTACAGTTCCCACCTCTAATATATATGCATACATACACATTGCTTCTCATGCACGTAGCTAACTCTCAATTATATATAGGCTATGTCACTGTATGTGTTTAAGCCCTCATTTCTATAATAGAAGCTGCATGGCCATTTTCCCCTTAACTTCTCACTTCACATTATCACCTCTTCTCTAGTGTTGTGTATTTTGTATTCTGTGCACAGATCAGTGGGAAGTGGACTGCACCCTAATTATAGCCACAAGAAAAACCACTGAAACTAAACTTTCAAATAACTCCATTTTGCTCACAGGAAATGTAAAAATGAGCCAGAAAATTATTAAAAGATAAAAAGTTGAAAGATAATGTACAACAAGTGATATGCCTATCATGTACTTGTCTGGCGAGCAATGCCAGCGGAGCTGTAGGAAGTTGACCAGCAGCACAGGAGAGCGAGGCCAGGTTGACCACATGGAATCTTCACAGACTTGCTGTCCTGATAAGGTTTCTATGCCTGCCAATAATTTATTCTTTAAAGTACATTCCAATACCAAGCATCTTGCTCTACTTTCCACTAGCTCTGTATTATTGGGGACAGTACTACTTGAAATATGAATTATAGCATCTATTTTCCTCCGATTTTTTGTTCTCCAAAGGGTTGCCTATTTCTGTGTATCAAACATAAGGAGCACATAAATCAGAATTAATAGTCTCATAAGGTTCAATAAACATATCTTGGGAAATTAATGTGTTCACTTATTAAATATAGCTTATTTCCTGGTATTCAATAAATATTTAAGTGATTGTATATATATGAGAATGAATTCATAAAAATAATGTTTACATTTTACCACCACAAAATAATATTTAATCTGAGAAATATAAAATGTCAGATACTAAAAACAAAGAGAAAAATGCAAGTTAGGGCAAATATTGTTAAAAATTAATATCTGTAATACTTTCAAACAGGTAGAGAGTTTATGTCTACAAAAGTCAGTCAGGCCAACAGCATAATAACTTCAGAATATAGTATCACTTTGTTTGCCTTCATGACTTGACTCCTATGTTGTGGAGATGTTATGAAAAACAAAATGATTAACAAGTACAGGTTTTTATTTAGAAACATAAACTTATTCTTTTGCATTGTCCATATCGTTTTCAGTTTTTAGCGTATATAAAAGACACATAATTTGACCAAACAGAAGATAGTTGTGCATATAAAATGCTAAAAATACATACTGCTCACATAATTTTATAATCTTTTAATGTACATTGTTCAAACATGCAATCATTGCTTGGATATTTTTGACAGTATGTTACTTTGGATGTATGTTCTAATTTCTACTTGTCTTCATGTGTAGCTACTCTAATCATCAATATAACTGTCATAGGTTTAGTTCCTATGAAAGCAAGTGATTATAAATGTTTATGCTCATTGCTGTCCCAGTTGATTCCTGTTTGTATGCATATCTGAGTTACGAGTTTATTATTAAAACAGAACTAGAAGCAATTCATGAAGACATTATATATTAAGTTCCCTTTAAGCGTTTTAAAATGCACCAGTTAGATTATCAATTCATTTTAGTACCTTTCATTAGCTTCTGGAAAATCACTGCTATAATCTTCTGAATCAACAGACACTATCTTTGCACTAGCAAGTCTTGATTTTCTATTAAACATAGCGGCTAAGCAAGCACAACCACTTTTAATGAGGATTATATCTTTTCTCTGGACACTGTTTGTATAAAGGATTATCCAACATATGAAGATTCTTCTTCAAATCTCTTATGAAGAGAAAATTACAATTACCTAAGGCCTATGTTAGCATTGTTTTATATATATAAGTGCAGTTTTTAATCTTTATGAGGTTTTAAAAGTCCTGAAAAATCAATGGCTGTATTTAAAATTAATTGTTTGACTTTAAGATTTAGATATTTTTATTAAATTTACAGAAAAAAATTGTTATAAACTAATCTCAATGAAAACTTTATGCAATCATCATGTAATTTACATTATGAAAAGCAAAAGAAAAATTCCCTTCTTTAAGGATGTATGGAATAAATATTCATTTTCCTTGTTGGGTCAAACATTCAGGTGAACATAATATGTCATTTGAAAAACATCAGAGTTAACGACAGTCTTTGGACTGTCAGTGACCAGTACAAAATGATACTCCCTTGAATTATGTCCAGAAACCTGGAAGCCTACAGACATTGAAGATTAAAATTGTACATTTAATCTTAGCATAGCTAAGGTAAACATGTATTTAAGTCAAAACTAATCAGTGAGCCATTCTTATGGTTATGCTACCTGTAACATAAAAATATTACATCTTTTCTGAGATGATTTACTCAAGAACAGAAAAGAACAATGTCGTCTATACAAAAAACAGTGAAAAATACTAAATCAATGTGTCTATTGTCCCACAGATATACAGGCAAATACAGATGGTTAAACTACCATTTCCTGAGAAATTTCCTGAACATTTGAATAATATCTTCTTCTATTATAAGACAATGCAAATTCAGATTCAGTGGAGGTAGTTTAGAGAAGATACTTCAGAAATTACAATAGAGAGGACTCTATAATTAACATTTTTAGAATCCCACAGAAGATCGTTCACATAGCCTTCAAAATATATTGCAATCAATTACTAAAATGTTTTCCCAATGGTGTTGCTCTTGGGAAATCCAACTTTTTGGTAAAAGGTACAAGAACTAAGGAAAGAAATCAATAGCTGCAAAAGTTCACTTTGAAGGAACAGATTTGCTGAGTATAAGGGCAGCCACTTAATATATGAATGATTATTACCCGTGTAAAGACATAAGCCTGGATCACTGTGGCAAAGTAACTAGTAGATTTACTGAATTCACAAAGTAAAAGAAAATATAACTTTTATGAGAGTTTAATGCTGGAGGCAATGGGAACACAGCAGACACACTAACTTACAGAGAGCAATAAAGTGAAAAAGAGACAGATAAGGCAGGTTCAGGTCACAGGAGTCCTTCAGTGAGATACTCATGGGGTAAGGAAATGTTAATCAGAGTAGAGAGAAGATGAAAAATGCTCATCATTTCAGCCCTCAAACCTCCTACTTCTCAGAAGTCTTAGATTTTTGAGGCATATCACTTATTCTGTCACTGAATTAGGTATTGTCTTAATCATTTAAAGTATTTATTCTCTCCCCAACCAGATACCAATTTCTAAATATTGGAATTGTGTCTGGACTGTCTTTCATTAATGCCTCCTCACCTACCCAAATGCTCTTATGCACAGTTGATGAATCCCATAAATCTATTTTAAATAGTGAATAAAGACTATACATAGGTGTCTATCAATAGTGGATGGAATAAACAAAATGTGTTACATGTACACCATGGAATCCTAGATAGCCGTGAAAAAGGACAAAATCATGTCCTTTGCAGCAACAGGATGCAGCTAGAGGTCATTATCTTAAGCAAATTAACTCAAAAACAGAAAACCAAATACCCCATGTTCTCACTTATAAGTGGGAGCTAAGCACTGGGTACACGTGGACATAAAAATGGGCATGATCCATACAGGAGACTATCAGAAGGGGAAGACAGGGAGGGACACAAGGGCTGAAAAACTACCTATTGGGTACTATGTTTACTATCTAGGTGATGGGATAATTTAAACTCCAACCCTTAGCATCAGACAATATTCCCGTATAACAAACCTGCCCATGTACCTCCTGAATCTAAAATAAAAGCTAAAATTATTTTTTTTATAAAGACTATACCTAAGGCAAGGGTGGACATATGACTTATCATTTAAACTGAGGTATTTTGAAAAGTGAAAGAGGGTATTATTAACTACTACCCTATGACAACCAGAAATGTCCAGGGCAAAACAGAACATATGATCTTCAACCTAAGATAAATATGGCTATTCTACAACTTTCTTGAGAGAAGAGAAATTTCATAGAGTACATAAAATATGCCAGTGGTTGTACAAATATATTTATAACACTACACAATCTAACATAAGAAAAAGATAACAAGAAGAGGTAAAGCAGAAAGGGTTTATACCAACATATGTTAACATTGTCTTTGAGAATTTCCTCCATAAGATATGACAATCAGTTAGAAAGAGAGAAATCTAAATTCTCCACTAGCTGTCTTATGTTGCCCAACAGTGAAGTCATATTTTGAATGTGTAGCTATTTATTCTTTATTATATAGATGCTATTAGCCTTCAAACATGTTTTAGTAGACTTCGCTTACTATTTATTCATTAACCAGTTTAGTTGTTAGATTCTTCAGCTGTGAAAAGAAGGGATTAACTAACTGATCAATAAGGTTCCTTCCAATCCTAAAATTATAGTCCTATAATTATAGGTATTGCAGTGTAGCGCAAAATGTATCTTACAGCCATGGAGGAAGGCAGCTGAAAGATGTTTCTCAGATAAATATATGTTCTAGTTCCTAGCAAGTGGCTTACTCAAAAAATGTTGCAAGGTATTTTGAAATCTACTATTATTTTTGAGATTTCTAATTTCTTTTTTTAAATCTTAAATGCTACAGTGGAAAACTTGTCATTTTACCACTACGTCTCATAGTTGTACAATGTCTATAATGGAATGGATAAACACTGTCTTTTAGTTGTCCATATATGAACATTTTACTTTTGCAGTTTACATACATTTATTTTTTGTGAAACACTATGCCTGGAGAAAAAAGAGATAAGTCTTTGACATGAGTCACTTTTTATCAACCCTGGCCTTTGGTGAAATTACTTGTTATCCTTTGCATTTGAAGATGACAATACTGACTCACTCAAAGTAGTGCATATGCTTTGAATTCTTTTTTCTAAAAGTGAGCATGGACTCTTAACTACTCATTCTTTCTGTCTCACCTACTCCAGGCATGACTAAGCACAACTTTCTATAAGATGTCTGGTATCAGAACGCAATTTCTAAATATGAGGCTTTTAAAATGGGCAGATGTATCCCTGATAAGGATTGGACCCTTAAAAGGACAGGCAGCAAAAATGACAGCATCCTCTCTCAGATTATTCCATGCTGATCACATCTTAAATCCTTTGCTTTTGCATCTTATTTGTTTCTTCTGTCAGCTTTGGCCCCAGACTTCCTTGGATTCTGACTCTGGTTCCACCATCTTACATATATCCGTAGACTAGGAATTAGACATTTATCTCCTCCCCACCATCTCATAATATTTTATTCCTTTGGTCCTCATCTTGCCTAACAAAAACACATTTCAAAACTGGGTTTCACAGTTGGCATCCATCCCTGTTTGTATACAGTCCAGATACACTGTCTGGTTGAGAAGAAGGTGAAGCCTTATAAAAATGGAACTAAAATGTAGTCTGAATCACTAGTCTTGTGCTCATTAACACCACATATAAATTCCTGAGCTATGAGTTGTTATCAGATCTATTTACTGTATTTATACAAACAACCTCAATAGTAGTAAAAATTGTGAAAGACATAAGTATAAACACAATTAGATCATGTAGATTCAAATGCACAGGTATTACTTGGATCTGAAAGTCAAAGGAAGATAAAGCCATCATAATTAGTGCAATTCAATATAGCACTATAAGGTCCAATTACAGAAATTTTTTTTGTTGTTGTTTGTTTTTAATGGACTACCTAATAGAAAGATTTAGTAGATATCAGTTCTGGCCTACTCCTGGTATAAGTAACCAATAAAATCTTTAGATAATTACTAATCTCCTCATACCATAATTTTTCTGTCTTGAAAAGAAGAATATTGCTAATCACTATAAATCTTTCAGAAATATTCAGGATGTAGTTGTGAATAATAACAATTATAAAACCACTATATGTAGTTCTCACTACTAGTATATTTAATGAAGTAGAAACATCACTTCATTACTCCTAGCCCCTTTAATGAGGTTATTAAAGCACAAATGGATTAAAGTATTTTTAGAGTTGACATAGATTTAACTTTCTTACAAAAATAAATCAGAAAAAAAGGCCTAAGTGAAAATATTGAGTTCCTTGAAAAGCGTGAAACATATTGAAATTCAGAAGTAATTTCTTAAAGACAAGTAAAATAAATGATATATACATGTAGTGAATTAAATAATGTATGTGTTCCATGTAAGTATGTCAGAATTACATACGGTTAAGAAAAGTCAAAGGCATGAAATGCAAACAATAGAAAGACCAGAGAAAGTGGTATAATTTTAAAAGAGGTAATAAAGAAAAATGAAACGTAGAACAACTTATTAAAGAAGAGAATATGCAATAAAAATAAAAACATATTTATTTATTTATTTATTTATTTATTTATTTATTTATTTTTGAGACAAGATCTTACTCTATTGCCCAGGCTGCAGGGTGCACCTGGAGTGCACTCCAGGGTATTATGTATCCCTGGAGTGCAGGGGTACAATCATGGCTCATTGTAGCCTCTACCTCCCTGGGCTCAGGTGATCCTCCCATCTCAGCCTCCCAAGTAGCTGGGACTACAGGAACACACCACCACTCCCAGCTAATTTTTATTTTTATTTTTGTAGAGAACAGAGTCTCTCTATGTTGCCCAGTCTGGTCTTGAACTCCTGGGTTCAAGTGATCTGCCCATCTCGGCCTCCCAGAATGTTGGGATTGCAGGCTGAGTCACCCTACCTTGTTGAACACATTTTTATAGTTTACTTGCATGCTATTTGTTGCTGTAAAAACTGCCTTTTAGAATGGAAAAAAGACATCCACAAGTTCTGGCAGCAAAAAGTGAAGAAACAATAAACTAAACTGTCCTGAGTACCTATAGAAGAAGCTGCCTGATTAAAGGAATTGTAAAAATTATTAAAAATTTATCATTCTGAAAAACAAATTGACATATTAGATAGAACCACCTATCTGAATGGTTACATCCATACGTTCAATGTTGCTATGCTTAATCGCCAGCTTGCTTAATGATCAATCTCCCAAAACTTGGCATGAACTGTATTTTCAAGATGAAGGAACCTGGACATCAAAATAATGCATATCTGACATAAAAAATGCAAATGCTAAGATTCTGGCCATAAAAATTTACAGTATTGTCTGAAAATAATTCTGAGTACAAAAAATTTCATCCAGCAATAAAATAAAGGTGAAGTACAGTTTTGCATTTTATTTTTTTTTAGTAGTTTGCAAATGAGTTTAACCAAAACTTTTTCTTTCCTTCTAGGATCTTTTAAATTTGTTTTACTGTAAGACTATTTGAAAATTGATATTTCCATACCTAAGCAAATCTTGGATGACTGAATCATTACTTGTCTTATTTTCAAAAGTACATAAACATAGATGTGGTATGACAGAAAATGATATTAGTAAATAAAGACAAATAGTCCAGAATGGACCAAGGTACTTTCAAGACCTATGGCAGAAATACCGGGAATTATTAATAGAGAATACTACACTTACACATTTTAATTTAAATCTAAATTAATCAAAATTCTGTTTGCTGAATATTTAAGAAGAAACAAATTAACTGCTATGCTTAAACAAATGGTGAAATGAGATAAGCATATTCAACATACATAGTATGAGAATATAGAACACATAAAAGATAAAGAAGAGAAAAAATAATTAATGGGAAAATATTTTAAATGGTAAAAGTATATTGGCTATTTTATATCCAAATCACAGTTTGAATGGACAAACACATTTTTTATTTTTTTCTGACAGTGTGGGCTGGGTCTGTCTCATAATCATGTTGGATATACATTCAAAATGCAGTACCCTTTTTTGTAAGTTTGATACAGCTCCCTAGAGGATGAGTGACACAAACAAGGGGGTACGGGGGAGAAAGAAAAAGAAAAATGAAATCATTCTGAACTACAATGAACATTCAATAAACACAAAAATAAGTATCTTTTTTCTTAAAATGAATGATTGAATCAATTGCATTTTTCTTTAATGCAATACTTGGTGTTTTTTCTCTCTTTTTCTGTTTCTCTCTCATCTTTTTTTTCTCTCTTCCTTTTTGAAAGAAAATGTATGACCTAAAAAATTTCTGAATACCTTGTGCTTCTTTGTGAAATGAAAATAAAGAGCAGCACCATCACCACAGTGGCTCTAGGAGGAGAGTCAATGGACTATTAAATGGGAAATCATCTGTTTTCAGATTTTACTTCGCCACAATTACATCCCTCCAGTGAGCTGTTATCTAGCAGAGGGGGCCTTAATTGCCTCCTATGCTGGCAGAAAACCTTCATGCATTTAGCACAGCTATTCATATCGTAATGTGCAATCACCTCCACACAAAAATTCCAAATAAAATATATGTTTTCCCAGCACAGCAGTGCCATTAGTGCATCTAACTGCCCACTGAATTCCAAAGTCCTAATGTTATTATATTCCAGCTTGTTGAAGGCTCATTATTTTATCTGAGCCTGTTTGATGGTTCACAGTTACTTAGTTAATTTTCCCTTTTTTTCTTTCTCCCATTGGGTGTTAAGTCCCTTGGTGTAAGACATACAGAGACATAAGTAAATGACATAAAATCAAATATTACCACTAAGTCGTGTATATAGTTTGGCTAGCAGTGAAAGTATATTTTGTTAACAACTCCTCTGCTCTAGCTGCTGTATAGTTAATGGTGAGAGAATATGAAAGCAAAACAGCAACCAATGGGCCTGCAGAAAATGTGCTTGCTACTTTCCCCAAACAGCTGCTATTTGATTCAGGAAATCTGCCATGCAACAAATTAAAAATGCCTAGGACAATTATGTATCCATGAAAAAAAAAAAACCCTTGCAGCATGTTGCACATTTCAGAAAATACATTTAAATGGCTTCTTTAGAATATATTCAAATTTAAAACATCATATATATTGTTCTTGGGAAGTAGAGTGAGAAAATCTTGGATTTGAGAAAGAGAAGATGGAAATATTGAGATAAATATATGCTTTATATATCCTTAGGTTTATATTCTGCTTAATAATTGCAGAAACTTTCCTCCATTTGTATTTTCTTTACAGACACAATTACGTTATTAGATAAACTGCATAACAAAGTGATGACTATTCAGAGCATGAAGATACCAAGTCAGGGTTGAAACCCTTGCTTGGCTGAGGATCACATGTCAGACTTGGTATCAAGTCTTCACTTCTAAGAACACAACAGGACAAACCCAAGTGACCTCTCTGGGCCTCAGTGTCTTCCTGTAAGAATAAAAGTGGTGAACTGTTTGATATCAAAGGCCCTCACCTCTTACAAAAAACTAGAATCCTTGACATATTGGCAGCATGATCTCTCGAGGATTTTTCACAATACACTGGAAGGGACACAGTCTAGATAATGGAGGGATGATGGTGGTTGGGAATATGGAATTTATAATCTTTTAACCCTTTCTCCTTCAAAGAATATTGTAATTTGGAGGCAATTTATAGTACTTGCATACTTTTTCAATTACTCTTGGGATATCAGTATTCAGTAATATTAAAAAGATTTTTTGTATACAAATTAAGATCTGAATGTCTGACCTTTTCTCTGATATGTGATATTTGTCACTTTTTCCATAGAAGTGTTTATAATAAAATGGTTCTTGGCCGAGCGCGGTGGCTCACGCTTGTAATCCCAGCACTTTGGGAGGCCGAGGCGGGCGGATCACGAGGTCAGGAGATCGAGACCACGGTGAAACCCCGTCTCTACTAAAAATACAAAAAATTAGCCGGGCGTGGTGGCGGGTGCCTGTAGTCCCAGCTACTCGGAGAGGCTGAGGCAGGAGAATGGCATGAACCCGGGAGGCGGAGCTTGCAGTGAGCCGAGATTGCGCCACTGCACTCCAGCCTGGGCGACAGAGCGAGACTCCGTCTCAAAAAAAAAAAAAAAAAAAAAAAAAGGTTATTATTTATATCATAATTTGTATCTGGCACCCAATGGTTTTCTAATTATTTTTTGCTACAAAGATTCTCCCTCCTCCAATGTGTTATAATCTCCTAGAAAATAGCCAATATGATTTCTCTTTATTTTTCTTAAAGGGCAACTAGAATAAGATAAGTGAAATTGCCAACAGCAGAGTTGATCCTTCCTAAGGTATTCAATTAGCATCAGTTTTCAGTTATTTTTTATTATATTTTAATAAATAAAATATAAAAATAAATATTGTAAATCCAAAAAATAATTTGATGGTATAGACAAGAGTATAATACCTGGCAAAGAAACATAGGTAGAAGAGTAAATAATATTTTATTATTAAATATGTTTTCATTATTAAGAAGAATGGCTAATATAACTTAATATGGCATTGTGTAACTTACAGGAACCAGCTATTTATGAACCTGGGTAGTATAATTTAATAAAGACTAAAGGCTTTCCCCAAGCACATACAACTAGACCGCTTACATATATTTTGTTAAATTCATAAAAACAGATTGCTAGAGGATAAAGATTTAATATATTATTGTGAATCTCAGTTGCCATATTTTCAATAAAAAGTTTAAATTGACACCTTTTACTTCAGGTACTTACATGTTCAATTCAGTACGTATTCAGTACTGAATTACTATTCACTGGCAATAATTAAAGATAACATTCAGGCAACTGCTTCAGTCCTATCATGGAAGAAGCTAGTACATACATGTCTTGCTCCTAATTCCACCAAATATATATAATGGCAAAGCCATATCTTAATTCTCATTGTAACAAGTGACTCTTTCCTAAGGAAAATTCTTATAACATACTCAAGAAATTAATTTCTTCCCAATTAAGAACATGTCCTGTAAATTCTAAACCCTTTACAAAAATTAGTAGTTTAGGCTTGAATATATCCATTTTTGATAAATATATTGTCAGTGTTAACACTGATGTCTGAAAGAAAACAGAACTTTCTTAAAGTTTTATTTTACTTAAAAAAAAGTGTTATTATTGGAGAAAGAATGCAAGATGAAAGGCAGTTTACTTTCCCCTCAAGGTTTGTCAGTCATTATATTTAAATTTTTTCATCCAACCCCCTTCGTTTTTTCTCTGCTTTCATTGTTTGCTCCTACTCTTGACTCCTTTTCCTATACCTCATTCACAAGGCTTGCTAAACCAGAAACACCCCCAGAACAAATCCAAACACTTTCCATTCTTCTTTCAGAAATCCATTTCCTTCACAAAGCTACTTAATTAGATGGAAGTAAAGTGCTAATTTGCTAAGGGGAAAAGATCATTTGCATATCAATTTACACACTTTTCTCCAAGTATTTATAATTGGAGAGCAATCAACAAGCTTTTGAAGGCTGATAGAAAAGGGGAAATGATTCCTGTGGAGATTAAGGAAGCAATAAAGTATGTAGAGGAATGGGCACTGGAAGAGGAGCCAGATGTCCTCAGGTGGAGCAGTTAATTTAACCTTTTGGAATCTCAGGTTTTTAGCTATAAAATGGGAATATGCTTACTTTAAACCTTTTGTTGCTGTGGTTGTGGTTATTTGTTTTGTTTTGTTTTGTTTTATTATTATACTTTAAGTTCTTGGGTACGTGTGCACAATGTGCAGGTTTGTTACATATGTATACATGTACCATGTTGGTGTGCTGTACCCATTAACTGGTCATTTACATTAGGTATTTCCCCTAATGCTATCCCTCCCCCCTCCCCCCACTCCACAACAGGAGGCTCTGAGAATTAAGCTCAACATGTATAAGGGCCCAGTACAAAAGCATTGTCTCTCCATAGGTTGTCAGTGGAGTCCATAAGAAACTATTCTTTTAACCTGTTTAACTCATGTACTTTTCTGTATAAACAGAAAACAGTATAGCTACTCCAGGATGGTTAGAAATTTAAACAAGACTAAATATTTAAAATATCTGACACTAAGGAATTCATAGATAGTATTTACAATTACTATTTTAGTTCCAGATTTTATTTATTGCCTTCTTTCATTATAGTATACCTTTCCTCTTCATTAGATTCCACCAATTAACCCAACTATATTTATTATTTATTATCAAAGGCCCTCAGATTTCCCCTTTTTTCTTTTACTATTAATTATTAATTAAACACCATTCAGATATGGAGAAATATGGTCTGAAAGAACATTAGAAGTTATCTGGACACTAATTTCCACAGTATTTTATGAAGCTTTAGGTTTATTCATAGATGCTCAGGAGCTAACATAGGAAGGTAGAAAATGTAGAAACATAGGAAAAGGAAGATAGCAGGGGAAGCAGGTAGAAGGTGGTAGTGGAGGAAGCTATAGGATGAAGGAGGTTGAATTTCAAGATTTCTGTCAGTATTTCCAACAATGACACTGTGTTTTTGTCTCTTGACTAACAGAGTTTTGTTAAAACACAAACAACATATTTAGGCCAAATATTATCCTGTATTTAGAAAATATAGGGTCAGTGATGACTTGTTTAGAACACAAAGCAGGTTTATAAACTAAACTGGAGTTAGAACCAAAATATCAGGGTTCTCTTGCTGTAATTCTTCCATATTAAATCACGGTCATTTATTTCCAATCTTCTTCCACTTTCCCTCCTTCACTTGCAACTCTGCTGATTTGGCAGGACCATCAGAAATAATTCTTTTTCATAACATGGGATTAATGAAGATTGCTATAAAAACTCCCACATACCTAGAACATTTATGGGCAGTTTGGACTATATTTTATTCTTGGTATAGTTAAAGATGTTGGTTTGATCTTTAAGTCCCTAGACGTAGACCAAACTAAACTACTGACAGTTTATGTGTCTGTGCTGTTATGTGTCCCCATGACTTTGGATAAGCCAGTTTCTTTCCCTACAACACTCCCCTTTAGTTTTGTCTTTCTTTCCTCCTGTCTGCCAGGGAACTTTTCATCTTCCAAGTCTCAGGTTAGCTTCAAGTCCTCTTTGACTTGCTTCAGTTCAGGTGGGGGATCTCTCCCTATCATGTCCTGTATCTAGATAAGCACTTAGCATCCTGAATGACATTATTTGTATTCAGGACTGTTTATGCAGGGTCATAGCACCCAGAAAAACATTACATTATTTCATCTTGAATTAGCCAGTGCCTACCAAAAAGGCGAGCAAATATAAACATTTTAATGACGTTTCTGAACTTAAACAAATTGAGAAAAAACTTTATAATCTTTATGAACATTTCTAAATTTTACTTATAACACTTCAGGCAAAGCCTATTTTTTTTTATGGTATTTTATATGGTTCCTTTTCTGATCCTGGAAATAAATTGTAAAAGGTTTGTATATGAAATAATATTAGAGTTAATATTGCAGCTATTCAAATTTTCTTTTAATATCAATTTTACTCACATTTTATATGAGTGCATTTGTTTATAATTATCATTTAAACTTGAAAAATGCTTCAGATTTTTAGTGTATTCAATATTGTAATAATTTGTTTGCATTATAGACTTAAAAAAATTAGTTCCTGATTTGAAATTCAAGGTAACAATAATTTCTAAGAATTTTAACTGCAAAGGTAAGCCACATTAAAGACAAAAATAAGGAAAACAGCTACAAAGCACAGGACTTGTGACAAAGAGAAAGGAATTAAGAAGCGAAATGATAAAAGTGAAGTTAGACATTGTATGTGATAAAACTTACATGAGAACATGAGAACAGGCGCTTTATCTAAAGCAAACCAGCAGTTGTGTGTGATAATCTCTAAAGTGAGCCTCCAGGGAGAAAAATCCAGTGGATAATTCAGAAGATAATATTTTAAAAGTTGATACCAGAATTTTAAAAGAATTTATCTGGAATACAACATTAAAGTTTTTTTTCTTAAGCTCAAAAGTGGTAATTGAATAACCCTCTTAGAAAAAGAGATGTAAAGTAAGATACATCAATATATTTGAAGCATGGCAGTCCAGGAATCCAAAAACATATTCATCTCTGGTTGCTCATGGCCCATCGAATGAAAGATCACAAAAGTCTTGCGGGAAGTGTTTCCAATAGGTATTGTAAAACTTAACTCATTAATTCATTTTAGTTTTGAACAATGATTTACATTTTAATTTTGGAAGTATGTCTTTTTGGTTCTCCTGACACCCAAAAAAGAACTTTACAAATGCTAACATGCTTGATCAGCTCTGGAGAAGCACTCTGGTAGCCTACCTCTATTCTGTATGACCCCTGCAAATAACAAATGCATATGTTACTCTAAAATATATATTTCTTTGCATTTTAATATAAGAAAGAAAGGTGAATCTTTATTTCACTAAAAAGAAAGTATATTTTGAAAGCAACACATTTTACCTGACAATTTAAATAAAAAGTGTTCTAATTTTAATTTACTCTAATATGAAGGAAAGAAAGCAATTCTTAATTCAAGTGTAGGGTAAAAACATAGTGTATATTTCACTTTTATCCCATTTTCATATTTTATAGAAGATGATAAGGCAAAGGATGGCTAGGTTGTTCTTTTTGCTTCAGGATAAAGATATGTTTAAAAATACTACTATTAGAAGGTTCACCTTTCTGTCACAAATGTAATTATAAATTTGATTATTTCTATCCAAATCATCATAAAAAATGTTTAAAAGTCCTGATTACCAAAGAGAGTTTAAACATTAATATAGAAGCTAGCAAGAAACAGTTGTTTGTCCTGCAGACTTAGACTGAGCTGGAATGGAAATGTCAAAGTAGCTTCTTCCATAAAGAGAAACTGATTTATCATCATCTTTTGCTGAATATCTTATTTCGCTTAATAGACCACATGCTTGAAGATAATAAAGCCCACCTTGAATCTTTTCTTTGATAAACATATTTCTTCAGTAATACCCATTTTTTTTTTTTTTTATGAAACAGAACTAATGAATGACATTAGGTCATAAACAAATAATGACTTTCAGGCTTCACGAACCGAATTACCTGAAGAAAATTAGCATTCAGGATTACCAAGAAAGCCATAGCACTGTTTAACAAGTCCTTAAGGAAACCGAATTCACCTGAGTTATGAAATTTAAAAAAGAAAAGGTCAGGAGGTTTTTTCATGCATACAAATCAGTAATGATGACAGACACCATGCCTCTAAGTTCATTAATGGTATAATTTTTTTAAAATAGTAAGTGGTTCCCACAAACGAAAAGACAGTGGATGTTGGCCTTTCGTCATAGTCCCATTGGTTTGCTGACAGCCTGCCCTCTTACACTTAGAAAGAGGTACTGCTTCCAGCTCTTCTCTTATTCTTTCTTTGTGACAAGCCTACATTGTAAAATGAAAAATTAAAGATTTTTTTTTCTGATCTTTACCAAACATATTAGAGGTATGTCTTTGTCTATACACTCAATCCAATACTGGTAGGGAGATAGGCTTAACCTTTTGAAGAGCTCTACTTTTTATGATGAAGCATGTAAAATATTTGAGGAAGAAGAGTCATGATTATGTGATTGTGCCTTTGTGTGGAATTTAAAGCCTACAAGAGCTTCTTGTCTAAAGTCCAATTGGAAACTGTAAATAAGATCTAAACAGTATTCTGTTGAACAATGATTTGAGCAAGAATTTTCTAGTCAGATAATGATACTGGATGCATTTGAGAATGCTGTATCCCTCAATGGTGACAAAAGTAGAAATTCAGCTCTGATACCTTATTTCTCATAAGCACTTTGCCACTTTAATGCAGTATTTGGATAGCTTTAAATCTTTACCTGTAACAAAAATCAATACCTTATTAGAAAAAAATAAAATACATATTGCATAGTTCACTCTTTGGAGTCTGGCTTTCTCAGACTCATACATGTATAAACACACTAATGAATATTTGACGTTTTATGACAAAGTTAATATTTTTTATTGCAGTCCACCTTAGCAAGTAGTTCACACCTATTGCCTGTAAGAAAAAAACTGAGAAAATATATAATGATGTTTGAAATCGTGCTTCTCCAATTCCAATGGACATATAAATCACTGAGGATCTTGTTAGAAGGCAAACTGATTCAGCAAGTATGGGCTAGAGCCTGAGATTCTGTATTTCTGCACTGATGTTGATGCTGCTGCTCAGTGGACCACACACAGGGTAGCAAGGTTCTAAAAGATAGCAGTCAGCTATGATCCTATGGCCCAAAAAGGGAACTTTAATGTGTTGAGGAGCTAAATATAAAATTTTCTATGATTGGCTCCATTCAATTTCAAATATCTTTTAAATTATAATTAAAAGTTCTAATTTCAGCTTGGTTGCAAATTTACTCAATCATTTGAGGTAAGTAATTTGACCTATGTAGGGGATCTTTTGTAGTTTCTATTTTACCAGTTGAAGGAAATGTGAAGTACAAAATAAATACAATCTTTAAATCAATTGTTATAGGAATATTGATAGAAACAGCTACAATAAGAAGCTTTTCTAAATGTCATGTATAATGCCATAGTCTACTATTTTTGAGGAAAAAAATGTTATTTGCTGGCTTTCATTATGTAACATTTTGGCCAATTGTAGCTGATTTGTGTGCCCAGAATATATGAAAATGCCACTACATGTTTTTAGTTATGATACTTTGAGTTTAGACCTTAACAGAATTTTCTACTACTTTATCTGTCATAACACACTTCCTCTTTTGATCTTACATGTATGTCAATAGCACTCTGTGACATTTGAATTCTCATCACAGCATTAAAAACATTTTATTTCAATGCTTTGCTTCAGAGGGTTTGGATATAGGTCACTTGTTTCCCAAGGAAGTAAAGTATAACTAAGAACAAAGCTATTTAAACTCAATCATCCTCTTTAATACAAATTATTGCATTATAGAGTTTATGAATAGTTAATATTACTACTATATATTTAGAGAGATCATATGTAAGTATATGGTCATGAATATTACTCTTCAGATTTTATATTAAAATCATGAATTTTTATATCTCAAATTATGGAATCAAATTTAGAATACAGATGAAAAGTAAGCTTAGAATATTTTTAAAATATTATTTTGTGGGCATTTCTGTATATTTGGCAACATATTTACTATACAGTCAGTGAATTTCATCATTACACTGCATTTGTTTTAAATAATGTTTTTAAGTATTTCTAATTTTAGTCATAAACATTCAGAGTTTATCTTCTAAAATTTAGCAGCCAATTAAGCTACCAATGTAAAAAATAGTAAATGTTAATTGGGATAGAGGGGTGCAATAACAAAAGCCAACATAGAAAAGGTGTTTTTCCCTTGTGAACTTCCAGGCATTGCCCTAAAGATTCCTACTGTTCCAAAGAATCTTAATGTGACACTCTTCAAGGGGTAAGTGGCTATTTTAGGGTGTCCACACAGCCACTTCAGCAAGGTTTCATCCACTGAATAACAACTTCAATGCTATTAATACTGCAGGTATGTGCCAAAGTCAACCAAAATAAAAATAATCTGAGTAAAACAAGATAGCTCTTCATAAAAATTATCTTAAGGCTTATAAACCAGATACGAACATACTTAAATAACTTTTCCCCTTTTTATCTCAATTTCCCTCACCTTTTCCACAGAAAATATAATAATGTTTCTACCCTGGTGCTTCAACAAAGCGTGGTGCTGAGCATGAGGAAGTCTTGGGACCCCAGGCGAAGACCGAGCCTACGTGGAAAGGAAGGAAACTAGGACTGAAACAGTGGATGAGCTACAGGAGTGGCTGTGAGCAACCCTCAGTGATAATCCTCTCTTGCTTAGAGCCAGCCCCAAATAAACAAACCTTTAGTGATTATAAAGTGTTTTGTTTTTATCTTTAGATTAAATATGACAAAAATATTTACAAAAGAGAGAATAGAGGTTTCAAAGTCCCATCACTCTTGATTCAAACTAAAATTTCTGGAACTGAAAACATTTTACATATATTTAACGCTAGATGTTTCCAAAATACTTGCATAAACATGGTCACATTTGATCTTCACGATCACCTTTTGAAGTATACTTTATAAGCCCATTTGACTCACGAGAACACAGAAGTTCAAGTCACCATTCCAAAGGCCCACAGCCAGTAAGCAGCAAAGCCACAACTAGAATGCTGGCTTCTGACTGTTCTCCCATCTCACCTTTACTGCCTTACACTCTGCAACTGCCTCATCATCCCAGGAGATGACATTTACAATGCATTCTATTTGAAAAGAACTCCACAATGAGGAACATCAGAGGGCTCTTCTTGTACTTAAAACATAGTAAATGTCATTCTGATCAAATCAACCTAAGACCAAGCATCTCTAACAGTGGCATTGATCAATGTTTTGTAGGAGTTTTTGCCTCTTACGATATAATTCCCAGAGTTAATAATAAACCCAGAACATCCTTGAATTGACACTGTCAGAAAGCTATTTCCCATCTAGACCAACTCTGCATATTTCAGCAGCGAGGCAAACCCCTATGAGAGAAAGGCTGAACATTAATGGCAAGAATTCTCAGGCTTCTATCTCATAGAAATGGCAGATGATTCTGTGCCATCCTAGGTCTATGCCAGACCCTGAAGCTGAGAGATAAGAGGTTAGCTAGAAAATAGAAACATATGATTTGAACCCTGCAATCCAGATACTGCTATAGCCATAAACTTAAATACCTACCCCACACAAAGCCCAGTTACTTGACTGGGAGGATGACACCTATCTATTTCTTTAATGGAAGATTCTTTTCCTTCCATTTTAAAGCATTTTTTTTTCTATATTAACTAGAGAATAGCTGCTTAAATCCTTTTATAAAACAAAGTAAAGGATAACAGGTAAGTATGTTGGTAAATAGACAAACATGCATATATATGACTAATGTGAAACTTCTCTGCCTTTTATATAATGAGATTCATTTAGTTTTAAATGTATTAGGTATCTTTGTAATTTTACTTTTCTAATGGACAGAGTAATAAAGTAGTGAGAATGCTCAATTTAGTGATTATGAGGGTAAAGAAGCACTCTAAAATGTTAGAGGTGGTTTTTAGTTTTCCTGGACTGCCTTAACAAATTACTACAAACTAGGATGGCTTAAAACACAGACATTTATCTTCTCAGGTCTGGAGGCAAGAAGTCCAAACTAAGGTTCCTGCAGCGCCACGATCTATCTGTTTTATGTCTTTCTCGTAGTTTCTGGTGTTTTGCCAGATACTATTCATTGGCTTGCAGTGAAAATGGAATCTCTGCCTCCATTTCACCTCGTGTTCTCCCTGTTTGTCTGTTCTTCACACGGTACTCTCCTTGTGTGTGTGCCTGTGTTCCAATTTCCCTCTTCTGTTTTAAAAATTATTTTTAAATTATTTTTAATATTTATTTTTTAATTTTAAATTGACAAATTACGGTGGTATATATTTATGGGGTACAAAGTAATGTAATAATATATACAAGGAAATCAATTATATTGGATTAGGGCCGACCCTAATGAGCTGATCTTGACTTGATTACATCTTAAAAGACCCTATTTCCAATTGAAATCACATTCTTAGGTACCTGGGGGTAAAGATTTCAACATATCTTTGTTGGTACATAATTCAATCTATAGCAGAGGAAAAACTGAAAAACTGTTAGACAAGGTTTGAATAGCCATTTGAAAATATATGTCAAAAATTAAAATACGTAGAAATTTTGATCAAGTGCACCCTTGCTAAGAATCTATCCTAAGAAAAAAATACTCTTATGGAGATTCATATATATAAAAACACGTTCTTCTTAGAATTGTTTATTAAGTAACGGAAGACAATCAACATATTTATCAGTAAATTAGCATATGTCCATATATTGTAGTAATTATAAAGGAAGGTAAATTTTAAAGAGTGACAATGGGCATGAAATTAAATTTATGTAAAAATATATGTGTAGATGGATTTACTCACTAAAAATTATGAAAAAATATATATCAAACCACTAACAGAAGTATCCTTGAAGAGTTATATTATCATTATCCAAATTTATATATTATTTTATTAAAATAGTAATGTAGTATCACAAAAAGCAACTGATTAAGATAATTTTAAAGATATAAAGGAAGAAATGTTGAATAATGCTGATTTCCATTTCTTTAAACAATGGAATTCTTCAGAGAAGTTTTTATTCTCTTTTAAACATTCTGTATCTCAACTTGAGCTCTATATTGTAGAGTTTACGGTGTTGTCTATTAAGGAATTTAATAGTGTTAAATAAGGAATAAAAGATTCCATCTACTAAGAAAAATTCCACAGCTGCTATCCAGTTGTATTTTGGGACTTGTTTATTTTTCATTCATTTATTTTGTCTGTTACATTTATTTACTGTTGTATCCCCAATGCCCAGAAAAGCAATTGGGAAATATATTATTTTTGCTTAAGGAGTGAATGAATGAAATTTTAACTAATTAACAAGGGAAGAAGTAACACTTGATTTACTTGCCTTTGTATCAGCAGTACCAAACAAAGTGCTTAGCATGCAATGAACCTTCACTGTAACCCGTTATTGATCTTTCATCTATATTACTGATCAATGATAACGAGTTCAAAAATAACAATAATGAATTCTCATCTAGAACTACTGAGAGATCTTGCAATCTTTGTGATTTTTTGGTGAGAATCAAAGACTATACATCAAATGCTAAATTATGATCTATTAATTAAAGTAAGTTGAGCACCTTTCCAGAGCTCACTGAGTATGAGAGCCTTGTCACTCTTTTCCCGCTTGTAGAGTTTTACTTTCTGGGGGACTATTATCACAATTCATATATATATATATATATATATATATACATACACACACACACATACATATATATACACACACACATATATATTCACAATTCTTTTATATATAAATAAAAGAATTTATGTATATTTATATATTATATATAATATATATAAAAGAATTGTGATAATGTATATAAAAATATATATATATATACTGCACACATAAGTCATATGGATATTCTTAACTAACTCAGTTATTAAACCTATGTACCTTGCTGTCTGACTCAACTATTTTCCATACTTGCTTATAAGTTTCTCCCTCTATTTTGTGGAACATTGCTGGCATGCCTCATTGAAATGCAATAACTATCTTACATTTACGAATTTGTTTCTTAATAGCATTATGAGTCAAATTAAAATATGTGCTTATTCATTTGCAAACATATATAAGCCCACACTGCCCCACAATCAGGACATATGTTTTGAGATTTGATTTAGTAAGGTTTTTGTTGTTGTTTTTTAAATTCAGAGCCTATGATGCAGCCACAGAATCCATCTTCATTCTCTTACCTAATAACACTTAAACACTTATAGGACATGGACCATTGGGGTGAACATATTAACTAAGAAAATTAAGAAAGAAAACCTATTATCTTCTTAACAATAACTTCACTGAAAGGCCCAAAATACATATATTTGATGACTATGCAGATGCTCTGCTGAAACTGCTACTGGGAACATAACTGAAGGACAGCCTCTAGCATCTGCACCTTTGCATACACCACTGTGTTCAGCAGGCTGCTCTTCACACAGGCTGCTTCCAGCCAGTGATTGAGCTTGGCAGCTTTGCTAGAACAAGACCATTCCTGTACAAAATTCCTCTAATGAAAAGCTGTGGCTCTAGGAATCCCCATTGGCCTGGCTAAGAATTTTGGCATAGTTGTCTGAGACTCTTTCTATCCAATCCTGTCTTCCCTCTCTCCTTTTACAAGTTTCAGACCTATATCACGGTCCGAAAACTGTCTATTCTAACCTCCTGCCTGTTTATCTTTCACAGGCATATCTGCCAATAAATCTGTTGTGCATCTAATCTCATCTTGTCATTTGTTTCACGAAGGAGAAAAACAGATACAATATTTGATGATATATACACCTATTATATACTCATAATAATATAAAATAAAATAAATTTTAAAAAGCAATCAATGTTTGCATAGTATACACATTTGTAAATATACAACAATATGAGAAAGAAATTTTGAATAACAAATATGTCAACGGATATGTCTTAGGTGTTATATTTTTAGAGTGTGATGGCACCTACTTGATTTAATTTTATTATGCATTGGTTAATATTCCCTAGCATATTCAAAAAAGGTTTAATTTTTTTAAATTATCATGTACATAGTAATGTATTTGGTAGAACAAAAGACAAGAAAATTCAGCTTTCACTATGAGATCTGAAACAAAACACGATAAATCTGTCTCTGAGTGATGTCCTCATGATGTTCATCTTTGAACTAATAACAAAAATCAAAGCCTGAAGCACATTCACTGATTTGTAGCTGAGTCATTTACGGGGCAATACAGAGCTACTAAAGATCACAGAAGCATATTCTGTCCAGTTTTTGTGCATACATTTTGATAAGGACAAAATATTTAATACAGTAGTAACAAGATTAAAATCTGCATGTCTCCTTACGTATTTTTTAACATTGCTGATTTATATTTTTATTGTTGCACTTCTTAAAGAATTTATTTTAAACAGCTCATCAAAGAAACAGAAACAATGCAGTTTAAAGAACTGTATGTTCAACATTTTAAAGTATCAAAACTGATAGAAAAATTAATTGGTATGCAAAATATTCTTATCACACTTAACTTTGTCATTTGATGACAATTATAAATGATTGCTGTTTTACACTGATAGCATATTAAGACAGCAGATTCGGTTGCAATAACCGTCACTATTTTGATTTATTTGATGCATTTGACCAAAATCCAAGTTTCCTTTAATTTCAGAAAAATTCCACCACATGTACGTGTACATTTTCCATAGAGCTATTCCTACCTCTCTCCAAAGTAACACTTGTATCTTACAAAAAGAGACAGTCATTAAAAGAAAATGTTCTAATAACCAATGACCAGTGAAGTTCAATACCCAGTTGTAAGGAGAGTTCATATGCGTTTCATCTAATGATGTGAGGATAAGTAATGTAGTATACCTGCATCTTAACAATAAATATGGTAAACTTTTGGTATTTTTGTAGAACTTTATACATGTTTCACAGGAAAAAGGAACTACCAAATAGGCTACACTTAAAAAAAAAAAGAAGAAGAAGAAAAGCAGGCTAACAAAGCTGAATTAAGGTGCATTGCTTTACTAAGCAAGCAAGATGAGGCTACATTTCTCAAGAAAAGAAAAAATAGTTCAGGTTATGTTATACACATTAATGCCAAGCTCCTGCTTCCGAATTAAAAACCAAGTTAAAAGAGAAGTAATCTAAATTTAAAAATTTATGACATGGTTTCTCAGAAGGAGATAAAATTCTACAAAAATCTATATTACATTTTAACATTCATAAATATATAAATATAAATACATGTAATATAAATATTATATATATAATATAAATACATATGAAAGTTAGAAACGTGGATTTAGATACATTTTATATATAAAAAATAAAGGCCAATTTATAATTATTATCAATTTTAGCTGTTGAGAGAATCTTAATAGTTTAAAAATGAAGATGATAGAACTCAATGTTTCCTTGTTTAGTTATAATAAAACACTTGATATCTTTGAATTGTAAAGAAATTATGTCTGATAAAATATTAGAGGCTCATATTTAAAAATTCCACATTTGTTTCATGGATAGAACCTCCTTTACTATTTCCATTACATGGGTTTTTTTGGGGGGTGGAGAGAAGGGAGGAGGCCACATATTCTGAAAAAAGACTAGCACACAAAATAATAGCGAGATTCAATTCTATTTAAATTGTTAAACAAATAAGTCTAACTTTCTAAGAATTATTGATTTAAAAACATAATGAATAATAGTATGGTACACATTGGAGAGTGTATAAATTAGTTCAGCAATTTTAGAAGACAATTTAGAATTGCTTAATAAAATTTAATTGTATCTTTTAATTGTATATTTTCACCCAGCAATTATTTTGCATGTAGCTCATTTTTAACCAATCCCCTATCCTTCCAGCCCAGTGACTCAAATGACCCTATTCCACCTAATTTTCACCCCCTTGGAGAACTTCAATCCACATTTTCACTGTCCAACACCTCACACATTCCCTTACTTCCATTCTAACTTCTATGATTTGGTATTATAATTATTTGTTTATAAATACTGGCAACTCTTTTCGCTCTTATTCTCCATCATGGTCTCTTAGAGAAATTAAACTCATTAAATTTAACTATTTGCTGACTTAACTGTCCTTCTGGGTTTAGTAGGATACAGTTAACTGAAATCACTTAACATTTATGGCCCCTAATCTCAAGTGGGCCATAAACCCAGAAAATGTTCTATATTTCCCTACAATATTCACTTTTCCCCTTTCCAAAAAGATAATTTTGCTCCTATTGCCCCTTCTTAAACCTTCTAAATTTCTCTTCCAATTCAACTCCATTTCTGCCAGTATACTCACTTCATTTTTCACCAATAAAATGGAGAAAATGAGTCAAGAACTACTCAGCTGTCCTGTCCAAATTCACCCACCCACCTGCATCTGAATTTCCACACTCTGCCTTCTCTTTTTTTTTTTTTTTTTTTTATAATGGAATAAACAATCCCTGCTTCTGTCTAAGACTAACTCCCTCTAAGTGTCCCTTCCTTGGATTTCAGCTTTGCAAGTATCTTCACTCTTTCCTGCAACATTATTTTTTCCTTCTCTACTGGAATATTTATACCTATATAAACATGCTTTAAAAATTCGACATTTAAAAAAAAATTTCTGTGACTTTATGTATCTCTTCAGGTTCATTTCTATGGTATCCTAAATTGAAACCCCATTGAAATAACTGATTAGACTTGATATCTCTTCTCTCTCACCTCACATTCCCTCAATACAGTCCAGCTTAGCTTTTGTCCCCAACACTCCAAGCAGACAATAGTATTGAGGTCACTAACAATGCTTTCGTGCCAAATCAAAATGATTAGTCTTTCAACCTTACCATAATTAAGCAGTCCTCATGGCTTGATTTGACACAATTGACCATGTCCTTCTCAAAACACTTTCTTCTCTAGTCTTCCTGAAATTAGATTCTTTTTGTTTTTCTTCTACCTTACTGCACATCTTCAATCACCTTTGCTTCTCTTTCTCTTCTTTACTTCTAAGATCATTCTTTGGCACTCCTCTATTCACAATATATTCTTAGATAATCTTATCCAGTTTCTTAGCTATAAATACTATCTATGTGCTAATGACTCACAAATTTATTCTACAATCCTTTCACCTGAGTTTCAAACTCATAAAACATTACCCATCTCAAAATTATTCCTTCCCAAAATAATTCCTTCCTTCATTCAACAAATATTGATTGAATGCCTATTAATGTGCCAAATACTGTTAAAGGCTCAAATAATACAATAGTAAACAAAACTGCATATTCTTGCTTGGATATCTAAGAGGCAATTCAAAAATAATGCATCAAAAGGATACCCTTGATTTTTTTCATCCCAAATTATGAAAGAAAGGCAACCTATCAGTGTGCTGGGTTACCTTTTTCTTTCCCTCAGATGCACCTTGCTTGCTTCCATCTCAAGAAGTTTGCACTTGTTCCTTCTGCCTAGGATGCTTTTCTGATCAATATTTGTATGGCTACCTATTTCTTATCCTTTAGGACTCATTCCACATATATTTTTCTCCCATAACCCTAGCTAAAGGGCCTTCCTCACTCCTAAATCACTCTCCATCTTCTTATCCTAATTTGTTTTCTTTCATTGTTTATATCTTCTATGTACCACATAGAAGGTGAACTCCATCTCAGTCACCACTATAGCTCTATTCCAAAAACAGTGCTTGAGACATAGCAAATTTTAAATAAATGTTAAATTAACTTAAGAAAACATTAAGCAAGCTGTGTACACCATAAGATCCTACTTTTAATGAAATATGTACAAGAGCACAGAAAATTTATTATAAATAATTTTCCAAAGTAATCAAAGCTAACATTTGGCCAGTTAAACAGTTAAGGTATATATACTTCAAAATTTCTATGTTAATATACAACATCTAACTGTAAATGTATTCCTAAATGTATTAATGTAGAGCCAAGACCTTTTTCATGGGTCTGCTGATTGAAATTCCTCTTCTGTTTTGCATAAGCTCCAAACATAATGGATTATCCATGATTTTCAGCTTGTTTCTTTTAAGTGAAACAAGAATAAAGAGATACTTGCAAAGTACCTTTATCAATTTTTTTCATGCAGTCATTTGAGTTTTCATAGAAACAGTTATGCTTGCACTTTTATTTAACTATTTTATGTAATGCTTAATTGAATTATGAATTAGTAGGTACAACAAGCATAAACTGGTTATAGAAAAAATACTACTGACCTTTTCTAAGAATACCAAACCATGGAGTCAAAATACAGAAACATGATAGTAACCTACTGATGGTGAGTTTTCTCACTTCTGTGGATGTCAATCAGTATATTTTAGCAAGTGGATACAGAGCTTTAGTTACTCTTACAGATCAGTTAGGGGAAGGTGGGTTAACAGAACTTCTACTGGTCGTTAAAATGATAATTGTCATTTTCTTTGCTTGGTATGTTAATAAATGGAAAATTTTAATTTTCTTCCACATATTTTTTATAGCTTACAAATTTTCTACAGTACGTAATATCTATGTAATAGTAAATGTTCAAATTATGATGTTTTAAAAGTAAGTAATATCTATATTTACCTTGAGATTTTGATTGTTTCAAATTTTAGTTAAAATAACATCTAAGTGAGACTTTCAAATCAAGAAAACTATGCATAATTTTTATCAGTTAAATTCATGTGCACCTGCCTTAGGGGCTAAAGTAGTTCATATTTTAAAGATATCTCACAGTCTTTAATTTATCACTTATTCATTTCCCTTTTCCTTTTGATTTAGTAAAAAAATTGGAAATAGGAATAAATATTTGAAGGCTGCGAATGAAATCTGAGAAGTTTATTTTATGGACAACATTAGCAAGAGTAATATTTTGCTTGAAAGCCAGAACCAGAATTCAAATTAACATCTCTTCTCCCAAGGCATTATTCGTAAGATCCCTGACAGATGTACTATGGAGCCACAGGCTGTTCCGGCATGACTACTGAGAAACAAGGACACTAAAGTATGCAGTAATTCTTTGACATTCAACACTACTTAAATTCTCTCAGCTTCTGGAGTCACTTAGTCTAAGTGGCCAAATAGGTTGACTAAGTCTTTTTCTCTGAAGGATTGTAAACATATGCTCCCAAAAGTCTGAAATGTTTTTCCCCATTTCTGAAATAAACAGAAAACTGAGTCATTATAGAAATGAGAAACAATTTTTCAGCTTCCATCTTTTTGTTGGACCTCTCTTCCTTTAAGGTATTACCATCATCTCAAATCTTCCTGTTTGCAATCAATACCATCTCCTTTTCAAGCCCCCTGCTTTTGCAATAGCCCCATTTCTGTGAAAAGCACTAGTCTTCCTAGTCACCTAAGCTGCAAAGCTCTAAGGTCTCTTTTGTCTCCGTACTATCCTTCCCTATCTCGAAAAGATCTTCCCATTCAATCATTCCTTTGAGCCCCCTGGGCTCTATACCAGTCCTTATTAACTCAGGCTTGAATTGCAGCTTCCTGCTACCTGCTGGAGTGTGTCTTACGCATTCGCACAGAGCCACCAGATATGCCTTCCTGGAAGCAGGACAGAGCAGGAAAAGCACAAGTTATCAAGTTAGAAGGGACTGATCTTAAACGCTCAGCCTTAACCTTACTAATCAAATGTTCTTGGGCAACATACTAAATATATTGGCACCTCAGTTCCATCATCTGTAAAGTGAGAAATAATGCTCGTCTTACAGCATTTTTGTGAGACTTAGAATTAGTGTAAGGCAAATATGTCTTTATATAACCACCACAAATTGCATGATATTTAGCAAGGAATGGTAAATGATATTACTTTTATTGCACTTTCCTATTCTAATATCTTTAATGGCTTTCCATTATCTTCTTCCTAAATGGCCTTCCTACTCTCATCTATTTTTATCGAAATGCTATTTTATGTTTATATTTATATTTGAGATTCAGTTTGAGCCCTATCTTCCCCCAAATTCCTTTTCCAATAACATCAAACTGTCAAATTTTTATAACATTTATAGCAGGGGTGTCCTGTACTTGGTGATGCTAAAATAATAACAATAAAAATTATTAGTAGTATTTATTATTATTAATTTAGTTCTATGTGAAAAGATAGAAATATCAAATTCTCTTTGTATAGGGATTTTTGTTTGTTTGTTTTGTGAGACAGTCTCTCTCTGTCACTGAGGCTGGAGTGCAGTTGCATGATCACAGCTCACTGCAGCTTCAACCTCTCAGGATCAAGTTATCTTCCCACCTCAGACTGCCAAAGAGCTGGGACTACATGCGTGTGTCACTATGCCAGGCTAATTCTTTCCATTTTGTTTGTAGAAACGGAGTCTCAATATGTTGTCTATGCTGGTCGTGAACTCCTGAGATCAAGCAGTCCTCTCACCTTGGCCTCCCAAAGTGCTGGGATTACAGGCAGGAGCCACCAAGCCCGGCTTTGGTGTAGGTTTTCATATTGTGAATGGATTCATTTAGTGACTTTTTTCTTTCAAATAGATTAAAGTCAACTTTGCACCTTCTCTCTGGTAGCCATGCATATTTGGCTTTACTGAGACTACTCTCTCCTCTGTTTCTTACATTGCAACTATATATATGGATTTATAGACACCGCTCTGTCCTTCACTCCTTAGTAGTACCAGGGCTTGAAAGTTGCTAGGAAGAAAGTGGATAAATTTACAAAGAGTCAAAGAAACTCCTAGGAGAAAAACAACCAAGACCACAATCCAGGGTACCTTTGAGGGACTGAGGATGCTCAAGCAGAGTTAGGTGAGAGAACACATTCTCAGCTGAAAGTAAGTACAGTATAGACAAGGCCTGAGAGTCTCAGAGAAGAGCTGGATCTGGAAATAGCTTTTGACTGATATGTGGGTCCTAACTCAGCCACTATGGGCAGACTCAGAGGTGCCTTTTGTTGCATAAAGAACCAGATAACTAAAAAGCTGGAACAGTGGGAGTCCAGGTCAATTTGAGGGTAAATTTGAGCTCTAGTTCTAGTGATGAGTGACCAGACAGGATGTGAGGAGACAATTGGCAAAAATGACCTTCAACACTCAAGGCAATGGAAGAAAGGATGAACAGAGATAACCATTTGACTGCCATATTTTCAACAGAAATACCAGGACCCCAGGTCTGGCAGTAACTCTAGGACTGTGGTAGCACTTTTTGTAGTACTTCAAACCTGGCAGCAGCTATGAAATTCTCTAGCTTGAATAGAGTACATATGTGCTGAGTATCTTACAATGAAACCTGTAGTTCCATCAACCAGTCTGCTCAACCTGATCAAGTTTCTGAGTTTCTTTGACTTATCACAGGAATGTAGAATTTTATCCAAGTCCAGTGAGGTAACTACAAAGGGAGTGAACCATTCTTCATGTTAATTGGGCACATAACATTCTCAAGTTGTGTCTTTATGTAAAGTTATAGTTATATCCTAAACAAAAAGTAGATAAACGCTCATCTAAATGCATTGTTTTCTATATACATTTCTCACTGCATGCCAGCATTTTTTTTTCAATGATTTAAGGCTATGTTTCACTTGTTTTATTAAACTGATAATTCTTCAAGTGCAAACATCATGTAATCTATCTATTTATTTATATTTTTCTTATCCTTCACATGATATAATATCATACATTGCATATAGTAGATGTTCAGTAAATATTTGGAGAATGAATGAATGAATAGCAATACATTGGAGTTTTTTTATGAAGGATCGATTTGGTACCATTTCAACATCTGTGTCCGTTTAATAACTTTACTTTCCCCTTCTGGTTCAATTTGGTCACAGGGCATTCTGAAGATTAATGAATAAAATATGTATGAGTTCTTTTAGAAAGGCAAATGAAAGATCAACATAATATTTCCTCTCTGCATAATAAAGCAGGAGAATTCCTAATATCCTTTAGGCAAATTCACCCTAAAAGTCTTCATTTCATTTTTGTCTGAAACATTCTTCTGATTTATTAATGCGGATTTAAAAAGTATTGGCCAAGCATATCTTGGAAATTAGTGCATCAGATTAGATTCTTGACCATTTCTTAGGCCTTTATATCACAAAACTGCATAGGCTACACTTTTTAAAATTTGTCTTTCTAATGTAAATATAATTACTCAGATAGCACTGTCATGAAAAAAGCATCAACAATTTGACATTAAACTAGCTATAAGTCATGTTCATTCATTCAGTTAATTTCACCCAGAGCATTAAAATAAGCAACTACCTACTCTTAGATTTAAAAGTAAATAAATATTTACACAGTTGCGTCCTTATTCAATTTTCACTTTTGTATAAACGGGGATCAAAAGGTCCTTTGAGAATGATGAACTGTACTCAGAACATAGTAGCACCTGCACTAAAGTGCAGAAAGGGCATTTATCTTGAAACAAATGGATCTCACTTATGGAGGATCAACTACTAGCCAGACACTGTCTCCAAGTGGTGTCAGAGTTTGGAATTTAATCTTTAGAGTGACACTGTGATGTAGGCTGGTTTCATCGAATAGCTAAGGCAACTGAGGCTCAGAAATATTAAACAGTTAGCAGAAGTTTACAAAGGAAGTAATAAGCAGACTGTTTTCAAGAGTTAGGTGTTTTAGATTACAAAACTCTTGCTCTCAGATGGAAATAGAATAGATTTAATAGTCTTCTACTCCAGGCACAAAAAACCTAACCAAAAATCCATCCTTTAGTTCTGTGTCCAACAAGCCATCTTTTTAACTTAAAAACGAAATGATCTGACATTGAGAAAAAATAAATGACACATTCCGTTTTCATAAACTTCTAACTAGACTTAAATATCTGTTAAATAGGGATATGTTATTATAATAGCACATTTCAAATCATTGTAATTGGGCTCATTTTAAAAAGAAGACTACTGGATTCAAGTTTTAAGCAGATTCTGTATGAAAGTTTCTTATGATTGCATCCAACACACACACAGACACACACGCACACACACACATGCACACACGTACACCCTAAGTATCTATTACAGTGATTTTGCATACAACAGATGATAATTAATGCTGAAATAATGAATCAATTAATTAAACTACAAGCACTCTGTCAAATTCTATGCCGTAAGTCGTGGGGCCTTTAAGAGGAGGCAATAACTTATAATTATAAAAAGCCAGGTAGGTTTTCAACATTTTATATGTGAATTCATTATCCCTTTTGATCCTTATGACAACCCACTAAAATTTATTATTTCTATCTGACAAGTGAGGCTCAAAGAGGTTAGGTAACTTGCCTAAAGTAACAGCATTAGAGAGGTTGGGAATGAGATTCAGATGTGGCTTATGACCTCTATGTATGAGTTTAGTCTGTAAGGAAAGAAATAAGAGGGTTTAGTAGACCAACTAGCTACCACCTTACCCAAAACTGGTGTGAAATTCTATAAGGTTAAAAATGAAGCAAAAAATCTGACAGCACATCTAATTTTTTTTTTCCTGGTTTCTAATTCATCATGCTCAACTTTTTCCTTTAGATGCTTAAGGATTCTTTTATATTTGCTTCTGACAATAGTTTAGGGATCTTTCTTTCTATATATAACCTGCCTATTCTATGTTTCTGGATCTATAAAATGAAGATGATAACTGCCCCATGATGGCATGAGTTAATAAGGCAGAAACAGCAGTAAAATGCAGTAAGCATTAAATACAATTCACGATTAGGTTATTTATATTAGATGTCAAATACAAATAGTAACATTTGCTGGTAGCTAGACTTAGAATTTGTATAAAGTCATTGTTTGGGTCACTATTCCTAGGGCCACTGTACACATCCTAAAATTCATATCCTTAAAATTCATATTCTTTATATATGCATATACTCTTATTTCTAATAACAGAGTTGAGTACTTTTTTGGATTAGGCAGGAGAAATTCTACACTGGTGGGATCCAGAGGTAGGTAATTTAAAACAAAAGAAATGGAAATATCTACTGAAGAATATATTTATATTAAAACATCAGAGGTAGGATTATTCTGCATTATATTTGATTATATGCCAAGTTCTTTATTTATTTATGATAGTTTTTAGAATCTCTATTTTTAAATAAAATTCTTCTAAAATTGAGCATGACTAAAAAAAGCTGCAACGTGTTCATTATAAATCACAGCAGGGAAAACTGTTAAATTTCTTACAGACATATTGATTCTAAAATTAATGTAATCTACAGTTATGTGTGTCATTTATTTTTTGATATTTTTATAGTTTATAGCTAATATTTAATAACAAAAGTATGCCAAAATCTGATACACACAATCGATCCCCTGCTTAACGATGGTGAAACTTGTGATTTTTTTGATTTTATGATGTTGCAAAAGCCAAATTGCAAAAAGTAGAAATTGTACTTCAAGTACCCATACAACTATTCAGTGTTTCACTTTCAGTACAGCATTCAATAAATTCCATTAGAGATTCAACAATTTGTCTTAAAATAGGCTTTGTGTTAAATGATTTTGTCTAAATGTACGTAAGTAATACTTACTTAATGTAAATATTCTGAACATGTTTAAGGTAGGCGAGGCTAAGCTATGATGTTAGGTTAGGTGTATTAAGTGCATTTCTGACTTATGATATTTTCAACTTATGATGGGTTTATAAACATGCAATCCTGTCATAAGTCAAAGAGCATTTGCATATACTGAGTGTACTAAGTCTATGTATTATAAATGCTTATCCTATTAATACTGTGACCAGTGACACTGTCTTTCTAGTAGATAAAAATGAGTATAGATATGTATAGATAGTATAGTTTAGTACATAAATATAGGTATGAATATGATTAAATAGATAAAGATGAATATTGCTTACTATTCACAAAAGTGCCTGCTATGGTTTGAGTGTGCCCCCTTCCAAAATTCATGTTGAAACTTAATCTCCAATAAAACAGAATTAAAAGGTGTGGCTTTTGAGAGGTGATTAAGTCATCATCACTGCATTAAACATTCACGAAAGAGATTAGCAACCTTATAAAAGAGCTCCAGGCTGAAAGGACCACTCTCTTGCCCTTTGGTTTCTCCCACCATGTGGGGACACAGTGTTCCTCCCCTCTGGAGAATATAACAGGGTGCCGTCTTGGAAGCAGACAGTTGCTTTCACCAGACACCAATCCTGCGAATACCTTGATCTGGGCTTCTTGGCCACCAGAATTGTGAGATAAATTTCTGTTTTTTATTAATTATCTAGTCTCAGGTATTCTGTCATAGCAGCACAAATGTATTAAGATATTACCTAAGATAATATGATAATATGAATTTAGATATAAATAAGAATTATATATTTTTATATATTTCCCCCTTATTTTATATTATTTATATTTATATAAAATCATATATAAATGTAAGTATTCAACTAAATGCAAATTTTAAAGACTGGGGTGAGGCCAAGGTATTTTTTTATATGGCATTGGTTTTAAATTTTTTGGGGGAGGAGCCAAAAACAAATTCCAAAAATTATTCATAAAATTGAATTAATATGGGAAAATCTATAGCTTTGATAATTACCACCAGTCTACTCCATCTCAGTTCATTCCAAATACAACATATAGATAAGTTTGGTGCATTTTTACCCTGAATGCAAACTAGTGTCCAGAAAACATATTTTATACATTTTAAAAATAGATCCACTCTTCCTTCTATGATGAGAGTGCACTATAGTTACAGTAATAAACTTACTTAGCCAGAACTTTGCTGTAGTATATTATGAATATTTGAATAATAAGATTTACTTGTAGGCCTCAATTCCATCTCTTACTCTCTCTTCTTTAATAATTTCAACCAGTATTTGGTGCTTTTTAATTATTTTGATTTTCTATGCTAAATATAGAATATTTATAATTATCTTTTAATTAATTAGCATGAAAAAACATTATCCCAGATTTATATCCCACTGTTTCCCAATCCACTCCTTTAACTTACAACATTGAACATTATGTCAAACTTGCTGTTAACTTCATTCTCAGGTTAGAAACTGAGTGCCTACCCCAGTGAAATAATCCATTCTCTATTTTCTTGACCATGTTGTATTTCCTTTACTTTGTGCCCTGTACTTGCTTTCTCAAGTTCAATGCCTTGTTACCTCAATAAGCAGCTTGGCATTTTCGTTTTTCAAGGTCACATTCATTGCTTTCATTAATTCTACCTTGATGCCACTGTCCAGATGCAGATGTGGAGTCTTAAATCTCAGAATGTTGTCAGTTCTCAGACTCTACAAAGTTGGACTTCATGCTTTTGTCAGGGCATTGGGCATCACCTCTTCTGGGTGTCCTTTACATTGACTGTCCCTTGAGGGGCCCTCCTTCCTGAACACCACAAATTTCTGTCTAGCTAGACTTCCTCATATCATTGGTGATTCGTCATATCCACATAAAACCATATAGCTGTTGAAGGAGTTCAGGATATGCCACCCCAAAATATGCCACTTGTTGGATCATATACATATACATATGATATAATCATATCACATGATATATGTACATGATCATATACATATATATGATATAGTCACATATATATGCTTATGATCCTACAAGTGGCAATATTAGATATATATAATTTTTTATTTTTATATAATGTTATATGTATGTATCTACCTGCTCACAGTTTGCCACCCCTAAATTCCTAAATCACTTTTCCTTTGTCTTGGCACTTTTCTAAAAAGATATCTTTCTTTGTTAAGAGGCTACATAAGCCCACATTCTAACCACCCCTTGAGCTATTCCCATCTGAGTTCTTCAGTGTGAGTAGGTGCTGCATAAAACAATGAACTTCAGTTATTTTTTCATGTTAGTCTGTCTTCTGTCAGAGGTCCCAGACAATGAACAAACCTAAGACAGGTAGAGGAAAACGTTTTTTGTTGTTTTTTTTTTCTCCCCTACATTTTTAAATATAAAATAAGAGACTGAAGAAAATTGCGTGCAGAAATGTATTTATCCTTTACAAGTTGGTGTCACATAATATTATATCAATGCTTTGAAGATAAATTTTGCTCTTCAGGGTGAAGGGGAAAAAATCTCTCTTGATTTACCCTTACTTTTCCCAAGTGAAAAGTTTGAAAATTGACCTATAAAAATAACATGACCATTAAGATAATGTTTCACTGCAACTGCCATTTTTCATGTAAAAAACAATTACTTAATGGGATGGCTGGGTCAAATGGTATTTCTAGTTCGAGATCCCTGAGGAATCGCCACACTGACTTCCACAATGGTTGAACTAGTTTACAGTCCCACCAACAGTGTAAAAGTGTTCCTATTTCTCCACATCCTCTCCAGCACCTGTTGTTTCCTGATTTTTTAATGATGGCCATTCTAACTGGTGTGAGATGGTATCTCACTGTGGTTTTGATTTGCGTTTCTCTGATGGCCAGTGATGATGAGCATTTCTTCATGTGTTTTCTGGCTGCATAAATGTCTTCTTTTGAGAAGTGTCTGTTCATGTCCTCTGCCCACTTTTTGATGGGGTTGTTTGTTTTTTTCTTGTAAATTTGTTTGAGTTCATTGTAGATTCTGGATATTAGCCCTTTGTCAGATGAGTAGGTTGCAAAAATTTTCTCCCATTCTGTAGGTTGCCTGTTCATTCTGATGATAGTTTCTTTTGCTGTGCAGAAGCTCTTTAGTTTAATGAGATCCCATTTGTCGATTTTGGCTTTTGTTGCCATTGCTTTTGGTGTTTTAGACATGAAGTCCTTGCCCACGCCTATGTCCTGAATGGTATTGCCTAGGTTTTCTTGTAGGATTTTAACTGGGTATATACCCAAAGGACTATAAATCATGCTGCTATAAAGACACATGCACACGTATGTTTATTGCGGCACTATTCACAATAGCAAAGAGTTGGAACCAACCCAAATGTCCAACAACGATAGACTGGATTAAGAAAATGTGGCACATATACACCATGGAATACTATGCAGCCATAAAAAATGATCAGTTCGTGTCCTTTGTAGGGACATGGATGAAACTGGAAAACATCATTCTCAGTAAACTATCGCAAGGACAAAAAACCAAACACCGCATGTTCTCTCTCATAGGTGGGAATTGAACAATGAGAACTCATGGACACAGGAAGGGGAACATCACACTCCGGGGACTGTTGTGGGGTGGGGGGAGGGGGGAGGGACAGCATTAGGAGATACACCTAATGCTAAATGACGAGTTAATGGGTGCAGGAAATCAACATGGCACATGGATACATATGTAACAAACCTGCACATTGTGCACATGTACCCTAAAACCCTAAAGTATAAAAAAAAAAAAAAATAGAAAAACAAACAAACAAACAAACAAAAAAAAAAACAATTACTTAAAATAGAAATTCCATCTCTATCAATTTTAGATGCTTAAATGCTGCTTATTTAATCTGTCAATGAGAAAAGGCAATTAGATGAAATGTTCTATGTTAGTAAAACAATGGAGGTTTTTAAGTCATCTCAATTATTTGCATTTAGATTTAGCTTGTAGCTTAGTGCATCTTAGAAGATTAATATGTACATAAAATAAAGAAATATAGTGCCATTCTGTTATTCACACTCCATGCTCCATGTCCTTTTACCATTCATCAAATCAAGCATATATAAATGTAACAAATGTTGTACTTATGACTTCATTACATACTCTGAAATATACAAATATTTCTGCCATATTTTATTATATTATGAACCCCAAAATGTTTCTTCTGTGGTAACAACAAGAATAAGACTAGTAGTTATAACATTTATGTTAATAAATTTTGTGAAATGTTACACATTTTTCGACAAAATACTAAGAAGTTATGTACAATTCCTGGTAAATATATGTGTGTCTCTTGCTATCATAAATGATCATGGAAAACAAGAAATTTTAACAAGAATTTTCAGGAAGACAGGAAAGAAGATCCCCAAATACAAAATTAAGAAGCAATCAACATCACATTTTGAACACAATTTTTCTATCAACAAAGATTGTGAAGTGATCAGAAAAACAGTTACTATCTTCTGATTTTATCAATTCCCTTAGTTGTTTGATGAAATAGAGGTATTGTCTTCATTACCAAATCCTGAATGCCTGGTATTAAATCCTGTGTGCTGCATACAATACACAGTATTAAAATTGATTTTTAAAAAGTTAATTCATTAATTCATCATGTTGCTACGCTTTATTCTTTTATTTTGGTGATTTAGTGCAATATAAGATGAAGCCAACTTTTTCAAAATGCTTCACCAATTTAAAAAACGTTGAGTTGGTTTGATCCGTTACTTGCCAAAACCTTATATTTATATTCATTTCAAATAAATTAAAGAAAAACAGCTACAATTAATTAAGACAAGCAAATAGCAACAAAGGTGGGCTTGCAGTTGTTCTAGCAGTAAATGAAAAAGCCTGTCTGTTCTGTTCATACTTTATTTCTCTATGGTTTTATTTCCATTGCCTTTTTTTTTTTTTTTTTGAGACGGGGTGTGACGTTGGAGTTTAGCTGGGTGAACACTGTTCACTGCAGCCTCGACTTCCCAGGCTCAAGTGATCCTCCCACCTCAGCCTCCCAAATAGCTGACTACAGGCCTGCCCCACCACACCCAGCTATAAAAGTAAATCTTCATACAGTAACAAATGATTACTTGTGTCACCTTAGTGGATGAGCTAAATTCCTGCTGTAAAATGTATATACAAGATGCTCACTTTTATTTTAAGATACTCAAATAAAAAAGGAAATTATAAAGCTGGGGTCTGTGGTCTGTTGTTATAAAGAAATAACTGTTAGGAGGTCTTTAGAATTAAAACACATAAAGACTCACCTCTCATAAGCATTATCTCTTCCTTTGTAAAAAGAATGGGAACTACTCTTCTAACTTACTATACTTTCACTATTTAATCAAAAGTATTTCTAATGGCCGAGTGCAGTGGCTCATACCTATAACTAATCCCAGCACTTTGGGAAGCCAAGGTGGGTGGATCGCTTGAGGTCAGGAGTTGGAGACCAGCCTGGCCAACATGGTGAAAACCCATCTTTACCAAAACTACAAAAATTAGCCAGGCATGGTGGTATACGCCTGTAATCCCAGCTACTCGGAGGCTGAGGCACAAGAATCACTGCAATCAAGGGAGGCAGAGGCTGCAGTGAGCAGAGATTGTGTCACTGCACTCCAGCCTGGGTGGCAGAGCGAGACTCTCTCTCAAAAAAAAAAAAAAAAAAAAAAAGTATTTCTAAGCTTTTGCCATTGAGACTAGCCTAATTCCATCTTCTAAATGATTAGGTATCTTGATAATAAAGTACAAGAGGGCAAATAAAATGCTCTCTAACATATATTTGGGGAAATGAGAGGAACTAGTGATTAGAACATAGATGTAATATGATTAAAATCAATTAACAAATGCATTTATTCAATCAGGCAGTCAATCCCTCATTATGAGCTCCTATTTTACACTAGACATTAAACTAGGTATAGAGACTTCAAAGATTACAATATCTAGTTCTTGCTTCAAAAGAGCTAACAGTCTATTGAAAAAGTGATATAAAAACAAACTAAAGCACTAGAGTTAACTTTCAACATGGATTTATACATAAAGTTCATAAAAAAAGGACCACACATATAAAATATCTGGAGGACTCAGTGCACATTCCATATAGAAGGTAACAGAAAACCTGAAAATTAGAGTATGAGTAGGAATATGCCAAACATTCAAAAAAAGGTAGGTGGTTTAAACAATGGAAGTATCCTCTGCTGGAATAGGTGATACATGATGAGTAATGACACATCAAAGGTGAGATGAGAGAGTGGCTTGGTGGAACAGGGAGTAAGCAAATATGAGGCTGGACAAGTTGGAAAGAGCCAGATCATAGAAGGCTTTTTAGGCTTGGCAAATGAGCTCAAATTACACCTGGTAAATGATGAGGAGCCATGAGCAAAGTTCTGAAAAAAATCATACTAGAAAGAAGGTGAATGTAGGAGGGAGATGTTAGGAGTAGGACTTCAGTGAGGGGACTATTAGGAAAGCCAGGGGAACGATCATAACTAAGATAAAGTTCTGGGTTGAAAAGATGAATGTAGCTAAGAAAAATATTGATACAGTAAAATTGACAGTGCTTAATGATTTTTGAGGTGAAAGGAAAGGGAGATAGCAGTCGGTGTCCAGGGTTTAAACTTCTAAAACAGTAATATTCCTATAGAAACCCAAATGATATAGTCAACCAATATGATTATTATTGATTTGTGTAATACATTTATATTATCAAGGAAATATGTGGTTTTATCTATCAGCACAAGAAAAAAAGTATTGATAATTATTAAGCTACTGAATGGATTACAGGTACATCGGTATTAATATGCATATATATATATATTGGAACCACCGGGAAGGATTTCTGGGACACAGCTAGACTGTTTAAAATGTACCCTGAGGTGTTTGTATCTGATTTGTCTTGACCTGAAATTGCTGTAAACTCAATAAATCAATAATAAGTATCACCATTATCAGGCTCTGATTGGCACTGGTTTTCATCCTATAGTAAATGTGCTATATAAAGGCAGACAATGTCTGGTTAGAGGACTGGGGAAGATGTTATCTGATTTTGCAGTAAAGAACAGTAGTAATGCTCATTGAAAGGTATTTGCACACCTCCAGGAGCATGAAAAGATGGAAACACAACACAGAATGCATAGTATAGAAAGAGTTTTACAATAAGGGGTTTATGTCTGGGAAGTTCAGAGCACTAAATGGATGGCATTTTGGGGGAATGGAGAAAAGTGGGATATCATGTGTTAAAAGAAAACCCTCATGTGTAAAGGAAGAGTGTTGAGCTTTATTTCTTCCTCCTTTACTAGATCAGGTTTGGAAGTACTGTGTGAGTTGGTTCCTTGGTTGGGTTTATACCAAGTGAAACTAAAAATTTTACTGAGTTACTAACATTAACATCTTTAATATGATGACCCTAGACTGCAGAGAAAGAAACTACAATGGCAAGCGAAGTGGTTTTGTATTCAGTAGTCATTTAACTGATAAACAGTTATCTCAAAGGCCAATTAAAATCCTAACTCAACTAGAAAAACTCTTATGAATCCAATTTACTGTTTCCTTTTATAGCTCAAACATGAAGAAAGGATGTCAAAGTCTGAGCACTATGATCTTACACAATGGGAAATGATTATGATACTGATAATAATAGGTCTTGCTCCAAGCACTAGAGACTTTGCTGATAATCCCATTTCTTTATGGGACCATAGGGGATAAAAAGAACAAGAGATACACAAACACTGAGATCTCATGAATTGACTGAAGGGAATGTTGCCAATGCCACAATGCCAGGCTATAATTCTTTTTTCTTCTTTTTCGAACTAGAATCCTCTTAATTTACTGACTATATTCATGGTGGAAACAGCCTATTAATTTCTTTTCCTAAACATGCAATGACTTGTGAAAATGCTTACAATACAATTTTAAATGGAAAAGAAAAAGAATACTTATGTAAGACATAAATATGCCCCCATTTTAATAAAGAACTCAATTGGTTTTATTTTAATCATATGCTATTTTATAATTAAGAATTAATATTATAAAATGAAACTATTTTATGTATATATTTTTTAATTTTGGTATAATGTTATATGATGAAAAGATTTTTAAATATATTAATTTTCCAAAAGAGAAATTGTGAAAACAAAATCAGTCTGCATCTATTTTGAAAGAAACACTTATTTTAATGACAAACTTCATATCTACTTTATATTTACGAACTATACCAAAGGGAAAAGTATTGCATGGAAAATTCTTCTAAATAACTCAGAATCCATGGTTTATATACAATGCCCAGGATTTTTAATAGACACATTTTTCATCAGTCCATTTTTATTTTAAAATTTTTAACCTTCCAAGAAATCACCTGCCAGTTCAACAGGGAAAAACAGAAGAGGAATAGACTCATGCCAAAAAGAGAGAAATTAATCTGTAATTCTCCTAATATCCTGTCTCTTTTTCCATATTGTAGGGGTTAATTCTCTCCAAGAGCTTCTACCTTGGAAATTAATACATCATTCTTTGTACTTATCTGTCTTTCAATAGTTTACATAAGTTACCACAAATTAGGGACTACTTCATTTCAGGAGATGATGTGTAAAGTCACAGAGGGACTCACATAGCTATACAGAGAGTACCAAAGTAAAACTGAATATTTTTTATGATTCTGATACATAAAGGGGCACACTAGTCCTTGGACTTATTTATCTGTGGAAGTCAATATATAAAGGTGTAAAATTGTTCTGATACCTACTGATTTACTTTTCGTAAAACCATTTAATAACGGTATTGAAAATAAGATATTCATCCTGAAATCAAAGAATTGTAAAGAAAGCTATAATATATAAATATCTTTATATAATATATAAAAATACATGATCATAACAACAATTTAAAGGATAGTATACATTATAATATTAAAAAATCGCATTGTCTTAAGTTTCAAAAGTTTGATTCACCATCTTTAAACTGGTAATAAAATATAACATTTATAATTTTTTCTAGTTTGTATTTTATCTTAAATCTGTCTCCACTTTGAAGGAAAATATTTTCATTCTTAAGTTATTTAGGTATTTTCCTCTCAATAAAAATTCTCAAACATATCATAAGTTAAAACTAAACTACTAGAACTGGTCAACTATCTCTATATGCAACCAAGTAAAATTTCCCTATAGTGTTTCTTTTAAAACAAATTCATACGGATATATTTTCAAATTCTAGTAGGCGATTTCTCTCACAAACAGAAAACAAATGTATTTTTTGTTCCATCAGAAAGTTGATGCCTTTAGGCTAACCATTCCTTCTTCATAGTCTCTATGAAGGCACTCAATTTGTATTACAAAACCTTCTAAGGATAAAAAAATCAAATTTTCCTTTTATCCCTACAGTATCAAAAACATGCTTTGAAGCCATTGAAGTAATTAATGGAAAAATTACAATCATAATAGAAAAAGCTTTTCTACAAACATGTATGGATAGAGGATGTTTTTGTTTATAAATTCTCCATTTAGACTAATACTCATTAAAAGCAGGTGGTAATTACCTATGAAATGTAAATATCACCCCACTGCTAAGCTATTTCCTTAATTATAGTGATACTTTAGTCTGTAGATAAATGATTTAGTAATTTTTAAAAATAACATGATACATACCTACCAGGTCTGACAAGGTAGACACCAGCCACATTTGGCTACTACAGAGCAAATATGACTGAAATGTGACTACTCTGAATTAATATGCATGATGTCAAATACATACCATCTTTCGAAGACTTAGCATAAAAAATATAAAATGTCTCAGTCATAATTTTTATATTGATTACTTATTAAAAATAATTATTTTTACATAGTAGCTTAAATTAAACACACTAATAACACTGATTTTTACCTATCTTTTGGAGGACACAGTATAAGAAAACTTCAAATTATGTATACCTTGCCATTGATTTCTATTGTAAGCATTGGTATAAACAATTAAGTTATATAAGAATATACCCTTCTTTTATAGTTTATGCAATAGTGCCGCTTCTGGGTTTAAACTGGGACTTGAAAATGACAAATGTGATTATTGATTAGTCTTCAGCCTTAAAGAGTGAGTAAGCTCATGGGAGAATTTTGTGTGTTTTGTGTGACATAAGTCATTTATATAACACCAGATATCAGAAATCATCATGTTGAAGAGTATTCGTATATTGATAGGTAAGATCAGAAGGATAACTATCAGACTAATGTCTTCTTTTCAGTCTCTCATTTCTCCCATGTAGGGCACTAATTAACTTTACAGAAATTCCTATGTTGTAGTACCCTGGTGATAGTTGTAATACCTTTTGAGATACTTGGATGGAATCATAAGTTTTTCATATAAAATTGATTTTAAAAAATTGATAATAAAATTATTTGCATTGTAGCTCTGATATTTTGCTTTTAATATCAAACAATTATACTGAAGTTTATATGTATGCATATAAACCCAGAAGTTAATATGTATGCAATACTATTTAGAAACACACAAACTGATCTTTAAGTGGGTATTCATACCGTCATAAATCCATCCAGCAAACCTGAATCGGGTTTCGGAGGTGCCTGCAATCGTTCCATCGACCACTTTTCAATGATGGAGGAGACTTGGGTATTTTCTGTATTTAATATTCTGAACCCTGTCATATTAACACCACTGTATCGGTAGGGCTCAACATCAAGAGCAAAGAGGTCCTAAAAGACAAATGTTATTGTGTTGTTATTATCGACAGAGTATCTTCACAGGTATGTATTACTGAAATAGTCACTTATTTTTGTTTTTTTTAGGTCACTCAACACCTTTGTGTCAAGTGACGTTAAACATCACAAATCACCAAGATTCAAATAAACTGTCCTCATGCTTTGGCATTGCAGAGATACATGCTCTGTATGTAAAAATCTATGTATATTTTTTATTCTAAATCCACCAGTGAAACAATGGGATCTTCTATAACTCACATCTAAGATTTGCAATAGCTTTCTTCTCTCTGTTTAGGATAGCTTGCCTTATTTTACGTATTAATATTTTGCTTTAATTTTTTCTATGCCCTGCTTCCTCACCTGGTTATTGCTGTTTTTAATTTTTTTTTTTTGTCAGCGTTTCTTTGTTTGATTGTTGTCTTTAGAAAGCAAGTCACAAAATATGGCTTCTAACTAATGAAAACTATATGAAAGGTGTGGAAAAAATGCTAAGAAGACTAGCCTTTTTGGTTGCAGAAACAATACAGTTCCTTCATCTCATGTCTCACACCTAGAAACTTCACTATAAGTTTCCAATAAACACTTTATGCCTGTTTGTGTTTATGCCTTTTCTAGTCTGCATATAGTGAACGTTCTTGCTCTGCCCTTTAGTTTTCCCAGGAGCTAGGAGGCCAAAGCTATCATGGAAATGGATGCCACCATGAAAACATCCAGCATGTGGAGTTTTGCCCTCTTTCTAGTTGGCATAGCTAATCCTCAGAACGTATGGACAATATTGAGAATCAAGGCAAGATTAATGCCATTGGTTCTGTGAACAGCTTGCCTTAGACTCATACAGCTACACAGGCTAGATAATAAGAATAGAAATCAGTGGAAAGCAGCTGGCATTGGCCTGAGCTCTAGTCTGTGCTATGAAAAACATAGGAATCTTTAGGTTTTTATTTTTTAATAGTTTAGTTTACAATCTAGCCAAGGAGATAGGATATATTCAAGAGGTGAATAAATAAAGCATGGCAATATATGCCAAGTGGTAAAAGAGTAGAAATCATAAATGCAAAAGAAGTCAGAAGCAAGACAAGTTATTTTCAATTTGTATGGTCAAGAAAAACTTCACAGAGCAGATGGGATCTTAGCTGTGATGAGGCTCAGAACATGCTACCCCCAAATATGGTACTTGGCTATAGGAAATTGAGAAGACACAGAAGCAGGAAGGTCACTCTGTGACCTTATCCCACCTTTCTCCCCTGAAGTGGACCATAAAAGAATTACCTACCCCCACAGAAAGGAGGTCATAAGACTCTAATTCCAGAGGGATCCAGCCCTATACCTGGAGGTCAAGAAGAATCTGAACAATTTGGCCTTGCTAAGTTTTCTGGATTTATTGCCATTAGATCATAACCTCCCTTTGTCCAATAATTTTCCTACATAACTATCTACTCTTTATCAAACCAAAACAAAAACAAAAACAAAAAAGCCAGATTTTCCCATTTCTTTGAGTCTTCATTTCTGATGGCTTTTGTGTCACATAAAATTTATATTAAATACATTTTTATGTGTTTCTCTTGTTAACCTGTCTTTTGTTATAGAGATCTCAGCCTTGAACCTCATGATGTGTGAGGAAAAGAAATCTTTTCTCCCCTACAGCTGCCATTAAAGAAAGACTGGGCTGATGATTGACAAAAAGAGAATTCAAAGTGTGAGTGGAGACACAAAACTTAGAAGATATAAAACCTATTCAGGAGACTGATCCACATCAGTTCAGCTATAAATGAGAATTCCTAAAGGAGAATAGTAGCAAAAGGAAATGGGAAAGTTTGATTAGGATCAAAGTATAAAAGGCCTTCAAGTGTAGGCCTATGAGTTCTATTTATCCTAAACTAGTTGTTTCATTTATTTTCCTTATTGAGAGATACTTTTGATTTCCCCAAAATCTTACGCTTATGCTGAGTTGTAACAGCACTGAAATATAATTTGCTGATGAGGGAATGCTCTCACTTCCTCTCTACCCCCACCACTAAGTTTCTTACAAGCTGCAAAAAGTTGTCTGCTAGGAAATAATATAGAGATATGCCAGAGCCAGCTTTGCTATTTTTAAGTAAAATACATCCTACTGCATGAATAATCTCCTTTAGAGGTAAGAGTTGTCATCGCAGGAAGCTATTGCAATCAATTAAATTTTAATAATCTGATCTGGCAGCTTCAAGACTTCTAGAAGCAAGGAGACTAACTGAAAGAATTTCAAGTTAATGGAGAAAACATTGGTTAGACTGGTTGTTGTGGGAATGGAGAAGATAGATGCTAGAGACACTACGAAGGAAAAATCAGTAAAATTTTGTTGGTGATACAGGAGTCAACAAAAGTTGAAATTTTTAAGATAATCAGAAGACACATCAATTCAGAGGACACTAAAGTTTAAATATTTTGAAATTATCTAATGGCACAACAATTAAAAGTGTTTACAGTATACAGTAATTCATAAATATTACATAGAACATTTAGACATCATTCGAACAAAGATGATAACTGAGGCTCTAAATACTAACAAGTTCTGAAGAAAATAATTGAAGAGAAAATAAGATTGGATGAAGTCCAAACTTGGAGATGCTCTCATATTTGGGACATGTGGAAGGAAGAATTAGTAAAGAGACAGCTGTTTTACAGAGAAAGAAAGGTCAGGATAATGTATTGATAACAAAATGGAGCTAACAGTAAGTTTGATAGAGGTTAAAGTCAGATTTTCATATATAATAAGGGAAAATTGTGTGGTGAGTATGTGAAAACAAAATATAAAGGTAACATTCAATTTGCTGATGGCAAATTAAAGCATATTGACTTTAAAAAAAACCTAACTAAACATAGGCAAAAGCAGAATAGAAAATTTAATCTACTGAAAGGACAGCTTCAATACATCTGATTTTCAAAAAGTGAATAGAGCTGAGATAACATAAGAATCTGTGCTTTTGTTTTGTTTTGTTTTTAGATGGAGTCTAGCTCTGTCGCCCAGGCTGGAGTGCAGTGGCACAACCTTGGCTCACTGCAACCTCCGCCTCCCAGGTCCAAGCAATTCTCCTGTCTTAGCCTCCTGAGTAGCTGTGACTACAGGCACCCACCCCCATGCCCGGCTAATTTTTGTATTTTTAGTAGAGATGGGGTTTCACCATACTGGTCATGCTGGTCCTGAACGCCTGACCTCAGATCCTTCTGCCTCGGCCTACCAAAGTGCTGGGATTACAGGCGTGAGCTACTGCGCCCGGCTGAATTTGTGCTTTTCTAAAGCACTGATTTCTCAGGAAACTAATTTCAAGATCCATTATGTTCTGAAAGTTCTCTAAAGCAACATAAAAAGAAGACATGTAATATTTTGAATTGATATCTGAAATAATATTATTTCAAAATCATCAGCTTCTATTAAGAGTTATCCTCTCTGATAATAATTTTGGTGGGGTCTTATCAAATTACAATATAACTACAAAGGAATCAGTCATAATACTTCTTACTAAAAAACCTATTTTTCGGCCGGGCGCGGTGGCTCATGCTTGTAATCCCAGCACTTTGGGAGGCCGAGGCGGGCGGATCACGAGGTCAGGAGATCGAGACCACGGTGAAACCCCGTCTCTACTAAAAATACACACAAAAAAAATTAGCCGGGCGTGGTGGCGGGTGCCTGTGGTCCCAGCTACACGGAGAGGCTGAGGCAGGAGAAAGGCGTGAACCCAGGAGGCGGAGCTTGCAGTGAGCCGAGATCGCGCCACTGCACTCCAGCCTGGCGGCAGAGCGAGACTCCGTCTCAAAGAAAAAAAAAAAAAAAAAAAAGAAACCCTATTTTTCATCTGAAAAAGTCATAATAATAAAATTCAGAACATTTTAATAAAGTACTTACCAGAGTGGTAAAGATGTAATGATAGTATTCTGTCATCATTCCCATAGCTAATGCCTAAGGAAAACAAAAAATACTGAAGGTACATATTATAGGAAAGACAGTATGTCAGTAATTCAAGTGAGAACAAAACATAGTAGGATGTGATAAAGAATCAACCTACAATATTTATGTTACATACAATTGGATTAAACTAAATCTTTCCCCAGTAGTTAAAGATTAGTGGTTACTGAAGGAATTTCTGAAGCAATTCTCTAGATAGAAAAGCTATTAGCTGAGTGTTTGCAATTGTAAAGCTATGGCTTAACACATTAAATAAGGCATTAAATTTGACACAAAACTTGAAATTAGCACATCTTAATTTGTTACATTCGTAATGTCTTCTCTACAAATACCCTAATGAGGAACACCATTTTATTTTAATGAACAATATTACTGAATTAGGAAAAAAGTGCTGCAAAACACAATGCCAACAGGCATTTATTTTAGCTCTTTAGAGACATTTCCATAGCATTAATGAAGGAAATGTAAATTACCACTCTTATTTAAAAAGTACATATAATTAAAGAAATGTTTTTGTTGTTATTAATAAACTAGTCACAAATTACTGTGTTTTATTTCACTCTTCTACAGTCGTCATCAATTTTAGACTGTCAATCTCAAAAACAAGGACTTTTGGGTTAGAACTTTCAGTTATAACAAGTGTCCATGTCATATAAGAGAATGCTTTTGAAATAATTGCTTATCAATGAACAGCAGTTGGCAAGGACAATTAAAAAACAATGCATTTTCAGTTGAATGAAGAGTTCTTAGTAGGAAATAATTATTCTCAGGTATATCTGATAGCCTTCCACAAGCCACTAGCTACAAAAACTCATTTATGAAGTAGCTGCCTCAGCTACATTCTGCGTGTAGAAATTAATGAGTTAAAAAAATAGAAGGAATAAGATCTAGTATTTGATAGCACAACAGGTTGACTATAGTCAATAATAATTTAATTGTATATTTTAAAATAACTAAAAGAGTACAAATGGATTGTTCATAACATAAAGGATAAATGCTGTCTGGGTGCAGTGTCTCACACCTGCAATCCCTGGACTTCGGGAAACCAAGGCAGGAGGACTGGTTGAGCCCAAGACCAGCCTCGGTAACATAACAAGATCCCATCTCTACAAAAAAAAAAAAAATAGCCAGGCATGGTGGCACATGCCTTTAGTCCCAGCTACTCAAGAGGCTGAGGTTGGGAGGATCATGTGAGCTCCCAAAGCCAAGGCTGCAGTGACAGAGCAATACCCCATTTCAAAACAAACAAACAAACAAAACACAGGGATAAATACTTGAGGTGATGGATGTCCCATTTACCCTGATGTAATTATTACATGTTGTATGCCTGTATCAAAATATCCCATATACCTCATAAATATGCACACCTACTATGTACCCACAACAATTAAAAATAAAAAATAAAAATAAGAAAAGCATCATGCTCATAAATCGGCATTAACCAGTTAGGTAGGATAGAATTTGTAGTTCTGCAACATGAATTCTTTAAGAAGGAATAGATATTTGTGAAAAATTTGGAATGTATCAAATATATTTAAAAAGGGAGAAACATTGGTTAATGAAAGGTGGCATCAAAGAATTGAGCACAGGAAATTTAGGTATCAAATTACCAAATAATATTTCTTGAGTGGGTAATAATTTTATAAACCAATAATATTCGGATTAAAATTTCATCTCAAGCAAAATAAGACCAAATTTCCCTTATTAAATACAAATTTACAAGATTATATTTGTAGAAAGCATTCATTGCTCCTGATGGATATGTTCAGATGGCTCCCTATCTCTAGTACCATTCAATGACAGCTCAATATTATGCTTGGCTTTTTTTTTTACTTTATCAACTCCATAGGTATAGAACTAGAGATAAAGGTAATTGAAAGAAATAATAATTCAGATGTATAACTAAAAATAATACTTATATAATGCTTAAAATGTGTCAGATACTATTCTAAGCACATTACATATTTAAGCCTCATAAAAACCCTAGAAGTCAGTCCTATTATTATGTTCATTTTATAGGTGAGGAAACTAGGACATGAAAAGAATGAATAAACTGTCCAACAAAGTGAGACAGTGAGTAAACATGGACTCCAGGTCTCTAATGAGGAGTTTGGAATCCATGTCATTTTCTAAAGTGGTATATTTCATATTCCCACAGATGTAGAACAATTTTTGACTCCATGAATTCTAAAATTTTTGCCTGTTCCTTCCTTGAAAATTTGAAAACACGGACGTCTCAGGCAAGTGCATCAAATTCTGCTTTGGTGCAGGGGAAGGAGTTGAGATGGTGGAGAAAAAGATGATTTGTTCTGACATATATATTTCCAATGGCTACAGGTTTTTTCTTCATCACCTTGAGAAGAAATCTATGAGGGTAATTGGAGTCTGTTTCTGGCTTTCATTGACCTTGTCTCAGCTTTTGATTTTGAAAACAAGGATCAGTTATGTGCTGTGATATATGATGTAGAAAACGCTGGAAGGCCAGGCGCGGTGGCTCATGCCTGTAATCCCAGCACTTTGGGAGGCCAAGGCAGGTGGATCACGAGGTCAGGATTTCAAGACCAGCCAGGCCAAGATGGTGAAAGCCCATCTCTACTAAAAATACAAAAAAATTAGCTGGGCGTGGGGGTGGCTGCCTGTAATCCCAGCTATTCAGGAGGCTGAGGCCGAGAATTGCTTGAACCCAGAAGGTAGAGGTTGCAGTGAGCTGAGATTGCACCATTGCACTCTAGCCTGGGCGACAGAGCCAGACTCCATCAAACAAACAAACAAACAAACAAAAAATTGGAGGTAGAAATAGTAGTTATTTTTGATTAAGTACCTACATTGTAACCTTACTCAAAAAGAATGAACAACAGGAATACTCTCTTAAAAGATTAGTTAATAATTTCCAGTAGAATTTTTTTTTAAATAACTTGCTCTGGACCTGCTTTTAATTATAGCATGTTTTACTGCTACTTTCGAGTGAATTGTATGCACACTTCAAACACATTATAGAGAATAAAATCAGTATCTTTTTATGCACAAATAATATAATTGCCTCAACATAAAAGCGGTTGTGATAGCATCTCTCCTAAAAGAAATACTACAGATTACATTTTCTAAAATCAAAATATTATTAGAAATCCCAACATTAAGCTGTTGTAGTGTTAACAACGCTATATGACGAATTAACACATGCAGTTATCTAGGCAGATAATCTGCAACCAGTTTATTTTTCAGGTTAAGATCCAGAAATTATATTGCTCAAGGTCAACAATAGGAGGGGGGCCTATACACATTTCTTCAATTTTTACTTTATTTTACTTCTCACCGCTGTAGGATTTTATTAGCATTTTCTTTTACATTTTTTCCAGGCTAAAAGTTTTTATTTCACACTGTCTGATCTGAACTTTGAAGTTCCTGATTACTATTTTTTCCCTGTGATATAATGTCTTTGTGAGGTTTTACTTCAGAGGATCTTGGCTCTGCCCTAGGGTATTTTCTTTGATAAATCTGGATGGAGGTAGAATCATCTGCTATGGAGGCATGAGTGCCAATTAGTGTACTCAACTTGCCTCAGAGGAAATCTATTCAACTGCAAGCTCCACTCACTTTTAAAGCTTTCTAGCAGGAAAACTTCAAATTCACTGTTGTTCAATTAGTAAAAGCTCAATCAGTTTAAATAAATAAATTAAATAAATTACACAAACAAACACACAAGAGTAAACTGATTAAGGCCATTTCTTTTTCTGGATAGTCCTAATATTCATTCTTGGATGAAACCAGACTAGCTGAAAGCTCATCTATTTTTGCTCTTCAACTCCTATACCATGTCTTAGGAGTTCCAACATCAGTGAATGTTCAGGAATCTCAGAAAAAATTCACAAATCACAAAATAAGACCCTATTAAATGCACTGCTGAATTTCCTAGAAGCTATTCACTTTCTTCTTGGTTACTAGAATAACTGGAAAATTCAAATGTGAGACAAAGTTAAAAATAACACCACCATATTTGTGGTCTTCCGGTATAGGACCTCAGAGGATGCATACTGTATAATAATGTCACTCTGGATTCATCTTAACTTTCATATTCTCATTTTACCTATTTTCTAATTTTTCACCTACTGACCTTGTTAAAATTACATTTTTCTGTTATATGTATTTAAATATTCTATTATTTCTGTTTTCATTTTGCAAACAAAGCATGTTTGCAAAGAACACATAAGAAAACAAGTATAAAATAATAAATATATCTAATAGAAGGCAGAAAGAAATTCAATTTTTAAAGGTGACAGGCTTCTCACCTTCCAGATAGCAAAATAGTGAGAGTTAGTTCTTTAGAGAAAAGACAACTGATCATTTACATACTTACTAGAAGCCTAGAGAAAGCAGCCAAAGCTCTGTCACTGAAATAGCTTAGTGCTACTCACTCCAGGAGTAAAGGAAAGGTCTCCTTTCCAAGCCTGTGTATTCTAACCATGATCAGGAATTGTTTGGGAATTATGTGAAATAAATCTTGACTCTAGAGTTCAGTAGTTATGTTAGTGCATTGTTTTATTCGTTGCCAAAAAAAAAGAAAACCCTCATATGCTTCATTATCCAAAAGATAAAACTATAGCAATTTTCAATTCAAATTAAATATTTTACTGTGAAAATCAACATTTATATTGGAATATGGGATAAACATCTGCTTAATAAATTAACCATGCTATAACAGGCATTTACTATTGGCAGTTATATTTAACGGGATATAATTTGACATCTGAATCTGAATAACTCTCTAGTAGAAATATTTTATCCTATACATGAGAGGTTTCTAAATGACTGACTAGTTCCAAGCTACCAAGGTGTCAACTCAGTGTGCATAAAAGAGTTTAAGAAACAAAATCCAAAAATTTGTGTTCAAATCCAGGCTCTACTACATAGTAAATGTATGGCCTTGTTCTGGCCATTTAACTCCCAACTTCAGTTCCTTCATCTGTAAGATATGGACTGATAGTAATTTCTCTTTTCCAGTTTGCTGTTAGGTCTGAATAATGCTGACATAATACTAAAAGATTTCACAGCTACAAATTGTTTTGTTTGATTGATTTAGAAGGTTTTGTTTGTTTGGTTGGTTGGTTGGTTGGTTTTTGTCAGGCAATGCTTTATTCTGCAATGAATACTTGTTAGCATCATTAGGTTGGATATCAATCCCTCTGCTATGTTCTTGCTACTTGACATTGGTTAAGTTACTTATTCATTTCGGGACTCAGTTTGTCTGTAAAGTAGAGATAGTCCCTACTTCTTTTTGTTGTAGTGATGATGAAATAAGATCAAATATGTAAAGTCTCTTACAGTAGATATCAGGTAAATGGTAAATCTATTACATCTTTTTCCTACTGGTTGATTGTAATGAGTGAGCTGCTCAATTGGTTGACTCTTAGTTCCCTCCCTCATTTCAAAACAAAAAGAAATAACTATCTCATTAATCAACTATCTCATTAACCAACAGCATTGCAGTCATTTGAAAATAACTTCAAAACTTCAAACAACCCGTTTTGAAGATCATCAATGTTTACATTACTTTTCTTTTAAGACAATTAATTAAAAGCAATTGTCAGACTTTCTATCATAAAATTACATCAAGGTTATTATAATTGATTGCATAACAATAACATTTGGATTTAAAAGCAGATCATATTGTAAGTGCAAGTTTATGAAGAAAACAAGAATTGAAGTAATTTAAAGGTTACCTGTTTTAAAATGCCTGCTGCCATTTCATGGCTACAATCAAAGATTACGTGAAACTCCTTGCCTCTTTTCATTTCTTTTAGTAAGGGTTTTGCATCTTTTGTATCAGCAGGTAACTGACGAATTTTGAGTCGAAGATTGTACCTTGATGGAGCTTTGATGAGCTCTTGCAAACGAATGAGACCTTTATTAAAATGGAAAAAAAAAAGAATATTAGAGATAAAAAATAGAGTAGGCCAAAGAATCAGAAAACACTCATTAGAATGCATAATTTTCTTCTTATTTCATTTTAATTTTTGTAGTTACATAGGTTTGTATATTATAAATTACATGAGATAGTTTGATACGGCCAAGAATGCATAATTTTCTTGACCATGTATAAGTGTATTTAATGGTGCAACTTGAAATTCCTATTTCAGAACAATTCCATATCCTCTGTTATTTTTGTTAAAATAAACATTTCTCAAATTCTTTAGGGCATTTTTCAAGTTATGAAAGAAACACAGGACTAAAAGTTAATATAAATAAATGTATAAAAAGACATAGAGCAAAATAGTTTCCCTTTATACCCCAGTTCTACTCCCCTGTAGGCTGTCACTATTAAAGGCTTGAAATACTGTTTTTCCGTAACACTTTCTGTGCATTTACACATGTACACACATAGCTTTGTTTGTATCATATTTTACATTAATAATTGTTTTGTGATAATGCCTTAGAGGGCCTTGTAAGTCAGTGATTATTATTCAAGTTTGCCTTTAATGAACACTATGTTTTATCACACACCTAATTTATGTAACTATTCCCTATTATTAGAAACTTTGGTTACTTCGTTTTCATCTTCAGTAACACGTAATGCTCTGGTGAATAACCTGAAAACTCAAGTTGGTGTATATGTAACAGTGAAAGAACTTTCCTTAATAAAATACATTTTAAATAGACTGAACCATAATTATTTTAAAAAATAATGCTAACAATTTTTGTATTGTTTTCTAGTTAATAACATTAAATTAAAAAGTAAATATACCTGCACACATTTGTAAAGTAAGCATTCTCCTAGAGAAGTACTTGATAATTAAATTAAAAATATATCACATTAATGAATATATTTACAATAAGTCATATAACTGTGATGCATTTTAAAATAAGAGACAAATTATTGAATGTATTCATTTATACAATCTTCAAGTAATGAAACACATTAAAGAGCTGACACAAAAGATCCACTATATAAAAGTGTGAAAAGAAAAATGATCATCCAATTCCATTGCAGCTTGGATCAAATGAAGCAATTTTCTTTCTCCTTCTACTCTTTCTCCTTATCTTTTAAAAATCTCATCTCTATATTATTATCTATTTCTATTTTCCCTGAAAAGCTACCTTCATCAATACAGTATGACAAACAACGATAAAGCAAAATATTTGTAAATAATCAGAAACTGTCTCTTTCTCCTTCTCTGTTTCTCGAGTGTGTGTATGTGTGCGCGCGCGTGTGTGCAAGCATGCGTACTGTCTGTATGTATGTATACATACCTGTTACTTAACTTTTTTGAAAACAGGAATAAATATAAATAAAAATAAATGGAGGGTAGGGGAAGAGAGGGATGGAGAGGGAATGATCAGTGGGTACAAAGTTACAATTAGAAAGGAAGAATAAATGCTGGTGTCCTGTTGCTTAGAAGGATTACTATAGTTAACCATAAGGTTTTATTTACTTCAAAATAACTAGAAGATTTTGTCTGTTCTCATCACAAATAAATGATAAATGTTCAAGGTAATGGATATGCTAATTACTCTAATTTCATCAGTACATATATACATATGTCAAAACATTACATTATAACCCATAAATATGCAAAATTATTATGTATCAATTAACAATAAAAAATGTGAATTCACCAATATACTTGGTATATTTTGTTTTAAAAACACATGGCCCCATAAAATTGCTTCACTTTAAGTTATTTTAGAATAGCTAATTATATGTACACCAAACCCACAACACAAAATTTACCCATGTAACAAACCTGCACATGTACACCTGGAAACTAAAATAAAATTTGGAAAAAAAAATAAAAATAAGGAATAAAATGAAATAGTTAGAAGAGAGTAGTGATAACGCAAGAGAGGTAAGATGCATATTCAGGGCAAAATATCAGGCAGAAAAAAAAGTGGATGGAATACTGAGATATTTATAAGAAAAGATGATTGAGAGCACTTGGTGAGGAAGAGATCAGAGTCTGGGAAGTTTCTGACTTCTGGTTGGGCATCTGGAGAGAGAGCGTGCTTTCACTGAGTGTGAGATCATGGGAGGATCATACAATTGAGTCAAAATGAAGGGAGTGATCAGCCGTGTCAAGGGTTGCTAACAAACAAATCTCAGTAAGTACTTTTTAAAAAATAGTTATTGAATTTAACAAGATCACTGCTGTTCCAGGCAAGGGTAATTTCAGTAGGGTTGTGCGGGTTGGTTGTTGTGTCATCAGTGGGAGGGAGGTAAAATACAAACCTCCACTCAAAATCATCTTCATATATTTCCATAAGACAGTTTTAGCATCCATCTTAGCCACATCTAATACCCTTGTAGGAAAGTATCAGCCTCTCTCTAATCGATCATCAGTAGCAGATCCATGAGACACCTTAATTTCTATGTCTTCTAAATGAAAGTTTTATCTAGATCAGCAGCTCTCGAAGTGGCTCCACAGACACCTGTACCCTTCAGAAGGGTCCCTGAAGTCTAGCTATTTTTAAATAATACTAAGTAGTCTTGCTGTTGTTGTTGTTGTTGTTTTTGACATAGTCTCAGACTCTCGCCCAGGTTGGAGTGCAATTGCGCAGTCTTGGCTCACTACAATCTCCGCCTCCTGGGTTCAAACAATTCTCCTGCCTCAGCCTCCCGAGTAGCTGGGATTACAGGTGCCCACCATCACGCCCGGCTAATTTTTGTATTTTTAGTAGAGATGGGGTTTCACCCTGTTGGCCAGACTGGTCTCAAATTCCTGACCTCATGATCCACCCTCCTTGGCCTCCCAATGTGCTGGGATTACAGTCATGAGTCACCGTGCCCAGCCCTTCGATTTTTTAACTTCCATTCTCTCACACATGTGCAGTGGAGTGTTTCAGATGTTACAGGACATGTGATGTTACAACAGATTGAATGAGGAAGCAGATGTGAAAATCCACCTGCCTCCCATTAAACTAAATAGTAAAGAGACTTATAAGTATATAAAATAATGCTACCTTTCTCACTTTTTTTGTTTTGTTTTGGAACATCTAGGTACTTATCATAAAAACATAATATTTATGTGAAGAGGTAATTAGCTTACTATTGTTATTAAATAACTAATAATGAGTTTAATGTTCCAATTTTTATTGCTAATATGGTATCAAGGAATATAGCACATATTTCAAATGCTTTTAGAGTTATTCAGTAATTATTAAGGATGTAAAGTAGTACTAAAACTAAAATGTCTAAGAATTGCTAATTTAGATTACCCCTAAATTGTTCTTATTTTAAATTTCTATCATTCTCACAAAATTATTTCCATAAATGCAGAACGATCAATTAGTAACCCTAGGTGAATAAAGAAAATAAAAATTGCTTTTGCCTTACTTACTTCACAAGATTTTGTGAGTGTAAAATGTAAATTTGGGGGATTTAGTCTATTATAGCTGGGTGTTGGGTTTGAATCTTAGTTCAAAACTTTACAATCCATGTGGCTTTGTGCAAGGCACTATATTACTCTCAGCTTTGATATATTTTTCTCTATAAGAAGGTACAATCATCTATGGTTTAACATGTAAAACTCTGAAAAATAAACTGGCATATATTACACTCTCAGTAATGGCTGTTTGTCATTATGGTTATATTGGCTAACATGAGAAAATATTGTAAAAATATTAAATTAAAAATTAACATGGGAAAATATTGTAATAAAAAAGATTGTATTAAAAATGTACTAGCTACTATCTCTATTTTTGGATGATATTTTGACACTGATTTAGATACAAAACCTAACATTAGAATTAAAAAAAAATTAAGAAATGAACTCATTACCAAAGGAAAGGCGCTATATAGTTACATATTAGCTCATAAGTTTTGAATTGAAAAAGCTCAGCTGACCCCAAAATAGAAATTTTCTGAAAATAATATCCACAAATAGTTTTTGTAGAGTTCATCCTAAGGATAAACACTGCCAAGTATTTTCAAGTCTCTTAAGAGCTCATGTGGATAGTCCATTGAGCCATCAGGTAAAATAAATGTTTACTTATTCTCTTCACACTCATACACCTCTGCTGGCATTAATGTAACAGATTTCAGTTTGCCAGCTTCCCTGGGGAATAACATTGAAGAGTGGAAAAAAAGATAAAAACCTCACTACTAGTAGGACCTGCCATCTCCTCCTTAAAAATTTGAGTAAAATGTTATCTTCATTCATTCATTCCACATATTTTTTTTGCACATCCACTATGTGTAACACACTGATCCTAGATAAATATAATGACTGGAATAATATTATTTATTCTGTCTTCAACTGCATGAGATACAGTTTGACTCTGGCATTTTTTTTAAATACAAAAGCTGTTTCTATAATGCTTTTCACATTCAATGTTTTAAAAAAATGGTTTACTATTTCAATCAGACAGAAACAGTCTAGAGAACTGTTTAAATACAGAACGCAGAATCATTATTTTTAAATTCTCACTTTCCATCAACTCCTGCACCAGGAGTTGATTGGAATCTTCTCTTAGGTTCTAAGCCTCTCTTGTTCTGTCCCATGATATTATTTCTCATATTTCCATATTTATTTTCATTCTTAATCCTTTGCTTTCCTTATTCCCCGACATTTAGATACAAGTCTCTGAATTCTATTATTTAGCGCACTCTATAAAAATGGAAGATGGTTGACAAAAAGAAAGATGCATTCAAGACATCCAAAAAATAGATATTTATCCACCCATTTTATGTGAAATACACGAAGGCATTCCTGTAGTATAACTTATGTGGATGAAGGTTTTTATCCAAAGAAGTATGGACTTAAGTAGAAGCAATGTGTTTAAATTACATTATTGGCTATATATTTTTTTCTGTGGGTCTCTCTCCATCTTTTCACCAGCCATGTCTTCTCTTTGCAATTCATCAGGTTCTAAAAATGCCAATTTCAGAAAAGATTACCTTAATCAGACATATCGCACACAAGCAAATATGCATACTTTGTAAAATGAGAGGTTTTTCTCTTTTAGGAAAAAATAAGTCTCTCAAAATAATTGAGATGGTTTCTATGTCTTCCTATCCTACGATCCGTTGGTCAAAATGAAGAAATCAATGGACACTTTGATTTGATGAAATAAAAAGGCAAAATTAATTTTGCTGAAAATGTGGTTAATATAAATAATTTGCAAACAAACATTTTCAGAATTATTCTTTACTAACAAATTTGGTGCCTATTTAAATTGTTAAATTATTTAATGACAGAGTAGAATTATAACTCCTTAAAACAGCCTTTTAATTAAAGTGTCCCCTTCTTCCCTAATGTAATTAATTGATGTAATGATAGTAAAAAAGAAACAATCTGCACAGATGGGCTCCACAAAACCTTCTAACAAAAAAGGGTACCACATTGCAATTATCCCTATATTTTGGTAGATGAGTAACATTCTATTACCTCTAATTCCTTCACTAAGAGTACAGTACTGTTATCTTTTTTTTAACCTTTTTCTGCTTTTACTTATTTCAATAGTAGCTGAAATCAAGGTTTGTCTTTATCTTACAGGGACAGAGGGCTGAGCTGCTCTTTTAAGAGACTGTCATCAATTTAGCTTTTAAGGAGAATCCAGGAGGAGCCATTTATGCACACTGCAGCTGGCACTCTCTTCTAAAGAGATTAATCACACCACTTCTAAGGCAGGCCTCGTCTACCCTATCCCCAGGAAGGGAGTCCCAGGTTTCCTCCCATACCCAGGTATCCATTTCAGCAGCTACACAAACTAGTGATTTGCCACCTGGCTTAATCATCAGGCCTATTTATCATTTCAGTCAGTCTTTATGCAAGCTCAGACTCAACCCAAAATGCATTGTATTATAAGCTACACAAAAATGATTCATCTACATTCCATGTTTCATCATCATCTTTTTTTTTCAGTTGAGAAAAGATAATAATTTATTGAGAAGCCAAAGTATGGCCTTTCAAAGAGTTAATTTTATTAGAATGTATGTGGGCTACAGAAACGTTTTAAAGCTAACTAAATAGCGCATATGTACCAGCTATGGATTTTGTAATGTATGGTAATGCTGTAAAAATAGAGAAGAGAGCTAACTATAATGAGAAAATTTAAAATGGTTTGACACAAGTAGTAGATTGGCACTGAAACAAAATCCAATCTCCAATTTTTTATCAGCCATTCTCTCCTTCTGGAGGTGGGTGATGATGTGGATTTTTTCAGTACAGAGAACATTGAAAACAGAGATAATTGGGGCTTAGAGAAATAAGAGAGAAGAGAAAGGGAAATGAAAGGAAACTTTCAAAGAGTTTTTCACCTTCTCAGAGGAGGAAAAGAAAGCTATGCAAAATAGAATTGGAGGGCTAGTCTCCTTGGGACATACTCAAGTCTGAACGCTAATTTTACAGAGATATTGCCTTCTTTCTTTGAAATTTTCTTTATTTTAAAATTGTGATATAACCTAGTAAATTGAAGACCCAGAACATGTTAAAACATTTTAGCTTGATACATTATAAACCAAGTGGCAAATGAGTTTTAACTTGCATGTCAGGGATAATTGATTATTTGTAGCTAAATGAAGCACTGTGCCAAGAATGTTTCTGAGTCCAATTCTGTGTCTAGGGGCATGTTTTAATATGGGATCTGACCCCAGGTTGTGGGATAGGCATGGTGGGATTATATAATGGTTATCCCCATATTAAAATCTCTTGATTATTTTTTAGATGCTAAATCATATCCATTATATTGTTTTATTAATGGCAAAGCCCTTCCACGCTTTGTAACAAAAATCATTATAATAATACAGCATAGACGATACATCCTAGGCACTATGTTCTCTTTGAAGCCAGACACACATGATAACCTCGAACCATGATACATTCAAATAAATAGAATTCCAGCAGGAATTCAGACCTTTACAATCCCATGAAAACATTTTAAAAGTGTACAAATTTATAGTCAGTTGCAACTAAAATCCTGTATTTTTTTCTCTTCTCAAACACACCCAAATCCTGAAAACACACTTTGACACTTAATACATGTACGTGTGTATGTGTGTACACACTTAGAAACATACACATACATACTTCCTTTGCTTCTGTTTTCCTGGAAGTCTAATTTACCTCTGCCCTAACTTCCTTCCACAGGAGAATTCGGCCATTATGTTTTTGTTTTTTCTACTCCACTCCCATTTGTAAACTTCCATACCAGAAATGCTCACAACCCTGATCTGGCAAAGCAGAAGCCTCTCAGGAACGCCTAAGTGGGAGAGTCACTAACTAGACACCCTTTTGTGGGTAAGTCATGGAGAGCGGCTGAAACCCACGGGATGATCTTACATGTGGCATAACAATGTCAAATTTTGGAATCATGTAAGTGGCATGGCAGCCTGTGGCAGGCAGATTCAGGCTGAGTCCCAGGTCATTAACTCTCTCCTGAACAAATATAGACAAAGGTATTTAAATGTTTTAAACTTTAGTTTTCTCCCTTATACGCATTTGGTAATAATAACTACTACCATATAGGAAAAATCAAATGAGCTAATGCACACAAATCACTTAGCACTGTGCTTGGCACATGTTAACCCTTTTCATTGGTTCTGTTAACTGCTTTTCCTTTGGATCCCAGGGTGTGCTGTTATATATGTGCCTCAACAGGCCCTACTTGATCTCAAAATCTTGCCTGCAGTCCTGTAAGGGGTATCTTTATCAAAATGTTTTCATTAAAACCATCTAAGTGAATTTTACTTTCTGCTAGGACTCTAGTACACTGTCTGTACGCTGGCGTATCTCTTACCAGTCCACTTTCTCGAACTCTAGACTTTTAAATTCACTTTTCTATTTGGCGTCTGTGTAATAAAGAATTAATTTTACCTAAAGAGAGATCTGGCCTTTGCCATTAGCTCCTAGGAGATACTCTCTAAGCCCTTGGCATGTCCTATCTAGCAAGAGTGCTTTTGTTTACTTGGGCACCTTGGGATAACAATGTGATTAGTCTAACAATGTGATTCATGGTAGGGGCTTTGAGCTATGCGGCATCAGCTCAAGTTCTGGAGGGGTTGGAGACTACAGGTCAGCCAAGTGGGTGGCCAGTCATGTCTACATGATTAAACCCTAATAAACACTTTAGACACTCAAGCTCTAGTGAGCTTGCCTGGTTGGCAATACTACATGCACATTGTTACAGGTCACTGCCTGGAGAAGTGAGCACTGTCCACAGATCCATTGGGAAAGAACAACTGAAAAGTCTGGTCACGGACCTCTCCTGGACTCTTCCCTATGCACTCCTTCCATTGGCCAATTTTAACCTATATTGTTTTGCTGTTATAAATTGTATCCATGAGTATAACAGCTTTCAGTCCACTCTGTGACTCATTCCAGCAAATTATCAAACTTGAGAGTAATCTTTGGGACCCCTGAAATTACAACTGGTGTCAGAAGTGAAGGTGGCCTTGGAGGCCCTTGAACTTTTCAGTTGGTGTTAATGTGAGGGTGGCCTTCAGGGTGCCTAAATAATGCTACATCTCTGTTTTGATGATTAGTAGATACTACAAACAGTATTCCCAAACTAGTTCTCCATCTCTGTACCCTCCAAAGCTGCTCCTGCCTCAGTCATCTCTAAGTAGGATAACAGCAACTCACCTTTCCAGTTACTCAAATAAAAAATATAGGTGTCACCTTTGATGGCATTCTTTCTGGCATAACCCATATCCAACATTTTAGAAAATCCTATCAGATCTACCTTCAAAAATACCTAGAAAATGACCAACTCTTACCTTTTCTAACATACTGGACTAAACTACCACAGTCTCTCGAATGGATTCTAACAAAAGCCTCCTAACTAGTATTGCTCCTATATATTTGTATATCCAACAGCAATTCATAACCTTTAAGGTTTATTTTTAAAATATAGAGAATTTAGTGACAGAAAGGTAGGAATAAAGAAGGCAGGAACTTGCCAAGGGTGTTTTGATGCAGTATTAAATACATGAAATCACCTAGGTGAAACTATATTCAGTGTCTACTAGAATATAAAATTTTAGATTTGACTCAATATACAATGAACTCCAAAGCAGACATACACTATGACAGTGGCTGTGCTTCTCTTGGCCAGGTGGAGTGAGTTACTGTGATTCCAAAAAACCAGTCTTTTCATAGAAAATTGTACAGTGAACAGCATGGAGAACAGAATGCAGTCCTACTAGGTGGTGTCTTAGATATAACCAGAAGTTTCAGGTTCTGGATGGGGGAAGCAGTAGGGTTAAGGAAAATGAAGTGGACGGAGAGTGCCAGAACTCCCATCATATGATTGAGGCTGGGTCCAATATGCAAGACTAGCCCTACAACAATGCCAAGGAGTACCTACCTGGTCATAGCCAGGGCTAAACTGAGGTGTTATATGGAGTTTATCTGTGATTCCAGCAGAGAAATGTTAAGGAAGGCAAGGGCTAAGATATTTAGCCGTGTCCCCACCCAAATCTCACCCAGAATTGTAGCTTTCCTGATCTCCATATGTCATGCGAGGGGCCCAGTGGGAGGTAATTGAATCATGGGGGCAGGTTTTTCTATACTGTTCTCGTGTTAGTAAGTCTCAAAAGAACTGATTTTTTTTGTTTTTTATAAAAAGGCTGTTCCCTTGAGCATGCCCTCTTGCCTGCCACCATGTAAGATGTGCCTTTGCTCCTCCTTAACCTTCTACTATGATTGTGAGGCCTCCCCGGTCATCTGTGAGTCCATTAAACCTCTTTCTCTTTATAAATGGCCCAGTCTTGGGTATATCTTTATTAGCAGTGTGGGAACAGACTAATACAGGCTGCCAGCCTGACTATTACTTATAAAGTCAATATGCTGTTCCTATTTCTGCTTTCACTGATATGAAAAAAAGCAATTATGCCATTATCAAAAAGTAAGCAGTGCTTTTGGCCATGCCAAGGCTAAAACCTTTCGGCTTCTAACACTTTAGGGTCTAAGCTCAGTATATGCTAATTTCAATTTTCTCTTCAGAATATTTCAGTTTGTGAGAGGCCAGTAAAATTAATGTTGCATTTTAATTCTACCTCTTTGCTTATTACTATTAAAATTTGCTTGCATCTCAATCATGAGAGAAATAAGCACATTAGTGACTGATATAAGAGCTGTGCTTGCTGGAGCACCAGTCATGGACAGTGGCTTAGTTCTTTGCTGACCAAAGCCTAGACCCATCCTATTATCTATTTCTTTTTTGTCCTGTTTGTACAGCTGCTGCACATGGGCTTATATTTGGTATAATGAGATGGGGCAGATAAAAAGTTGGACAGTTTAGTGAAAAAGCAGTTGTATTTGTCAGCACTCTCTTGGTAATATGTGCAGGCCCAATTCACACTACACTGAGCAAAAAGGTAACTTATTGTCTCCTATAACTGAGAATAAACTCCAGGCATGGTTGAAACAAGGAATTCTTTGTTTCTCTGTTCTCTTTTCCTCTGTTACCTTAATTACTCCTTCCCTTTTTCCCATTTGATAGCACAGATGACAATCAGAATTTCACACTCATAAAAAGATACTTTCCTCAAAAGTTCTGTCGGTATCCTAGGAAGGCCTCTGTCCCAGACTGGTGTGATTTGGTGGGAGAGTTGCAGTTAGGTTCAATGCCTACCGAATGGCATCAGTGGGTGACTGAAGCAGCCTTGCCTGAACTACATGGACTGAGAAGATTCCCTCAAAGGGATTCTGGGCACACAGACACCTACACAAACACAACCCAGAAATGCATCACAGCAATGTTTTAGAAACTCTTTAAACAGGATTATTGTAACTTTGGTCTGTGTCCAGAATTTGGTAATATTTTGATTCAATGGTTGTTTATAGTCAGTCGCTTTTATTTTTTTTACCAAACTGGCATCTTTTTAAGAGCAGAAGACATAGGGGTAGTTGCTTCATAATTAAACGAAGACAACAAGCATAATCCAGGAATATCCTGTATATTTCTTCTCCTGTATATTTCTTCTCCTACTTCACCATACTTCATCATACATACTTCATCATCTGCTATCCTGGCGGTGTGACAGACTCACCCTCAGTGGGACCAACACACTTCATTGTTCAACTCTGATGGCCACTTCGCAGGCACCTTTGTCTCCTGACAACCTGTTCAGATGTACACCTGTCTTTCTTTCGCTCTCACTGCCCTCTCAGCTTGTGATAACCCAACTTCAGCTCTCCAGACAGTGGCTGATTAGGTAGCCTGCTGTTCTTTAATCCCCACTTGTGCTCAAGTCAATGCAGTTATGAACGGCAAATGATCCTTCACAGCTCTTATTCTGGCTCTGTCCCAGGATGCTGCTGTTATTGGTTTTATGCTGGCACTTAATACATCAAATATGATTTAAAGTTGACATTGATGAAACAGCTTATGATGTTTTATGTTGCTGGGCTCATGACTAACAATTATCAGAATTTCTATGTCCTGGTGGGAATGCCAAGTAGAATGTAACTCTTTAGAATCTCAGGTTTTATTTTATCTTCTTGTTCCAGAAATAATGTCATCAACCCCAAAGTCTTTAGTAATTGTGCTTATTTAAAATACATCTTATCTTATGAATGATTAAAAGATGTAAGTATATCAGGAATACATGACAGCACATATTGTGTATTTGAATTGAGAATACAGAAGTGCAATTTAAAAATATAAATGGTATATGTTCACCACCTGTGAGATTATAGGGTGGTGGTGGTGAGACAGATATGCAAATCATTTTTCTTTAATGACTTATGTATAATAATGTGAGAATCTCCAAAGCACAATAGAAGTGTTCAGAATGGGTAACCATTTAGCAAGTGGACAAGGATGGGTGATTATTGTAGAAATAGAAAATAGTATATAGAAAGCACCATGGTATGAGAATATAAAAAGTTAAAATGTCTTGTGTGGTGTTTGGTGGAGAGATGGGGAATCAAGCAGAAGCTATGACAGTAGAAGGTGAGGCTGACCAGTAGCTGGTAAAAAACACTTAGGAAGGGTATCATGTTAGATTGCACTTTCCAAGAGAAGGAGTTTCATAGTTACAATCAGTTAAAACATAATTCAGGATTAAGCTAAAAAATAATTTGGCTTAAGCAGAAAAATCTAGGCAGTTTCTTGAAACACAAGTGTGGGAATTCAGTAAGTCCTTAGAAACAGAAACAAGGAGAAGCGAGCCTATGAAGATGTCACCTTCTTTCACTTCTGTTCTTAGTGTTTCTGTTTTATTATTTTCTAACTAGACCAGCTTTCTCTGCTTCACAGTTCACACAGAAGACATGGTCATCATTCAACTACTGAGTCCAGAAACTGGAAGAGAGTAATCTTTCTTCATCACAATTCCAAATTTCTAGAAGAAAGAATATAATTGGCCCAGCTGTTTTAACCCTTGGTATAATCAACTGTAGCCAGGGGCATAGATTTACTTTAATGTATGAACATTACTGCCTGGGCCCTACCTCTGAGGGTGAGGAAGCTGGAGTATTCTGTGAGTTAGGTAAATACTTCCCCTGCCCACTGTGAAATCACTGAAGAAATTAAGAATGATATAAACAAATTTTCTTGTTATAAGATCACTTTGATAATTGGGAAGATGGCCGAATAGGAACAGCTCCAGTCTGCAGCTCTCAGAGAGATCAATGCAGAAGGCACTGCATTTCCAACTGAGGTACCCAGCTCATCTCATTGGGACTAGTTAGACGGTGGGTGCAGTCCATGGAGGGCAAGCCGAATCATGGTGGGGCATCGCCTCACCCGGGAAGTGCAAGGGGTCAGGGAACTCCCTCCCCTAGCCAAGGGAAGCCATGAGAGACTATGCTGTGAGGAAAAGTGCATTCCAGCCAAGATACTGTGTTTTTCCCATGGTCTTCACAACCTCCACACCAGAAGATTCCTTAGGTGCCTACACCACCAGGGCCCTGGGTTTCAAGCACAAAACTGGGCAGCCATTTGAGCAGACACTGAGCTAGCTGCAGGAGTGTTTTTTCATACCACAGTGACATCTGCAATGCCAGCAAGACAGAACCATTCATTCCCCTGGAAAGGGGGCTGAAGTCAGGCAGCCAAGTGGTCTAGCTCAGCGTATCTCACCCCTACCTAGCCCAGCAAGCTAAGATCCACTGGCCTGAAATTCTTGCTGCCAGCACAGCAATCTGAAGTCGACCTGGGACACTTGAGCTTGGGGGCAGGAGGAGCGTCTGCTATTACTGAGGCTTGTGTAGGCAGTTTTCCCCTCACAGTGTAAACAAAGCCACTGAGAAGTTTGAACTGCTTGGAGCCCACTGCAGCTCAGCAAAGCCACTGTGGCCAGACTGCCCCTCTAGATTCCTCCTCTCTGAGTAGGGCATCTCTGAAAGAAAGGCAGCAGCCCCAGTCAGGGCTTATAGATAAAACACCCATCTTCCTAGACAGAGCACCTGGGGGAAGGGATGGCTGTGGGCACAGATTCAGCATACTTAAACATTCCTGCCTGCCGGCTCTGAAGAAAGCAGCAGATCTCCCAGCATAGCACTGGAACTCTGCTAAGGAACAGAATGCCTCCTCAAGTGGGTCTCTGACCCCTGTGCCTCCTGACTGGGAGACACCTCCCAGCAGGGGTCAACAGACACCTCATACAGGAGAGCTCTGGCTGGCATCTGGCAGATGCCCCTCTGGGATGAAGCTTCCAGAGGAATGAACTGGCAGCAATCTTTACTGTTCTGCAACCTCCACTGGTGACACCCAGGCAAAAAGGGTCTGGAGTGGACCTCCAGCAAACTCCAGAAGACCTGCAGCAGAGGGGCCTGACTCTTAGAAGGAAAACTAACAAACAGAAAGGAATAGCATCAACATTGACAAAAAGGAGGTCCACACAGAAACTCCATCAGAAGGTCACCAACATCAGACACCAAAGGTAGATAAATCCTCTAAGATGAGGAAAAACCAGCACAAAAATGCTGAAAATTCCAAATACCAGGATGTCTCTTCTCCTCCAAAGGATCACAACTCCTCACCAGAAAGGGAATAAAACTGGACAGAGAATGAGTTTGATGAATTGACAGAAGTAGGCTTCAGAAGGTGGGTAATAACAAACTCCTCCGATCTAAAGGAGCATGTTCTAACCCAATGCAAGGAAGCTAAGAACCTTAAAAAAAGGTTAGAGGAATTGCTAATTAGAATAACCAGTTTAGAAAAGAACATAAATGACCTGATGGAGCTGAAAAACACAGCACGAGAACTTCATGAAGCATACACAAGTATCAATAGCTGAATCAATCAAGTGGAAGAAAGGATATCAGAGATTGAAGATCAACAATAAAAAAATGTGAAGACAAGATTAGAGAAAAAATAATGAAAAGGAATGAACAAAGCCTCCAAGAAATATAAAACAATGTGAAAAGACCAAACCTATGTTTGATTAGTGTACCTGAAAGAGATAGGGAGAATGGAACCAAGTTGGAAAATATTCTCCAGGATATTATCAAGGAGAACTTCCCCAACCTAGCAAGAGAGGCCAACATTCAAATTCAGGAAATACGGAGACCACCACAAAGATATTCTTCGAGAAGAGCAACCCCAAAGACACATAATCATCAGATTCACCAAGGTTGAAATGAAGGAAAAAATGTTAAGGGCAGCCAGAGAGAAAGATCTGTTTACCCACAGAGGAAAGCACATCAGACCAACAGTGTATCTCTCTGCAGAAGCCCTACAAGCCAGAAGAGAGTGGGGGCCAATATTCAACATTCTTAAAGAATTTTCAACTCAGAATTTCATATCCAGCCAAACTAAGCTTCATAAGCAAAAGAGAAATAAAATCCTTTACAGACAAGCAAATGCTGAGACATTTTGTCACCACCAGGCCTGTCTTACAAGAGCTCCTGAAGGAAGCACTGAATATGGAAAGGAAAAACTAGTACCAGCTACTGCAAAAACATAACAAATTGTAAAGGCTATTGACACTATGAAGAAAGTGCATCAACTAATGGGCAAAATAATCAGCTAACATCATAATGACGAGATCAAATTCACACATAACAATATTAAAATGTAAGCAAAAAGAACAAAGCTGAAGGCATACTGCTTCCTGACTTCAAACTATACTAAAAGGCTAGAGTAACCAAAACAGCATGGTACTGGTACCAAAACAGATATACAGACCAATGGAACAGAACAGAGGCCTCAGAAATAACACCACACATCTGCAACCATCTGGACAAACCTGACAAAAACAAGCAATAAGGAAACGATTCCCTATTTAATAAATGGTGTTGGGAAAACTGGCTGGTCATATGCAGAAAACTGAATCTGGATCCCTTCCTTACTCCTTATACAAAATTAACTCAAGATGGATTAAAGACTTAAACATAAGATTTAAAATCATAAAAACCTTAGAAGAAAACCTAGGCAATATGATTCAAAGCAAAGACTTCATGTCTAAAACACCAAAAGCAATGGCAACAAAAGCCAAAATTGACAAATGGGATCTAATTAAACTAAACAGCTCCTGCACAGAAAAAGAAACTATAATCAGAGTGAACAGGCAACCTATAGAATGGGAGAAAAATTTTGCTATCTATCTGACAAAGGGCTAATATCTAGAATCTACAAGGAAGTTAAACAAATTTACAGGAAAAAAAACAAACAACCCCATCTAAAAATGGGCAAAGGATATGAACAGACACTTCTCAAAAGAAGATACTTTTGCAGCCAACAAATATATGAAAAAAAGCTCATCATCACTGGTCATTAGAGAAATGCAAATCAAAACCACAGTGAGATACCATCTCATGCCAGTTAGAATGGAGATCATTAAAAAGTCAGGAAATGACAGATGCTGGAGAGGATGTGGAGAAATAGCAATGCTTTTACACTGTTGGTGGAAGACAGAGTGGTGATTCCTCAAGGATCAAGAAACAGAAATACCATTTGATCCAGCAATCCCACTACTGGGTATATACCCAAAGGATTATAAATCATTCTACTATAAAGACACATGCACACATATGTTTATTGTGGCACTATTCACAATAGCAAAGACTTGGAACCAACCCAAATGCCCATCAATGATAGACTGAATAAAGAGAATGTGGCACATATATACTATGGAATACTATGCAGCCATAAAAAAGGATGAGTTCACATTCTTTGCAGGGACAAGGATGAAGCTGGTGGAAACCATCATTCTCAGCAAACTAACATGGGAACAGGATACCAAACACTGCATGTTCTTAGTCATAAGTGGGAGATGAACAATGAGAACACATGGACACAGAGGGAGAACATCATACACTGGGGTCTGTTGGGGGTGAGAGACTAGGGGAGGGATAGCATTAGGAGAAGTACCTAATGTAGACGATGGGTTGATGGATGCAGCAAACCACTATGGCTTGTGTATACCTATTTAACAAACCTACATATTCTGCCCATGTATCCCAGAACTTAAAGTATAATAAAATAAATTAATAAATTTTTAAAAAGAGATCACTTTGGTTGCATATCTAAGGGTGGGTTGGTAAATTAGGGTATATTGAAATAGTCCAAGTTACTAATAGAAAGGAGATCATCTTGCATTTTAGCCTCCATCAGCATAAGTGAGAGAAGAATAGGGAGAATTCTCTCTATACTCCCCCTCATCCTAGATTTGACTGATGCCCTACCATGTATCTATATGCATTCTCTATTATTTATTTCCCTGGAAACAGAATTTCTTATGAAAAAAAAATTTACACCCTTAACTGAGGCAACCTGTGTTGAATTTTTGAATCTTGACATTAGCTCAAAAGACCTTTGGGTTGCTATCAAACATATGCCACATTGCTAACATAATAGACTCATAATAATCAAGATCATAAGACTGGAATATAAGAGTAGAAATCCAATCCATTAATTTATAATAAAAATACAAAACCTGTTCCAGGCATGCCAATACTCAAATTGGCCATTGCTTTCTTGAGTTATACAAGAAACCATATCATAATCTGAAGGTTGCTTAATGTTAATTTCAAATCAGGGCAAAGGGAATTGGCTCAATGTATCAGTCTGTTCTCACACTGCTATAAAGATACCACCCAAGACTGCATAATTTATAAAGGAAAAAGGTTTAATTGACTTTAAGTTCCCCATGGCTGAGGAGGCCTTAGGAAACTTACAATCATGTTGGAAGGAAAAGAGGCACATCTGACATGGCAGCAGGAGAGAGAAGTGTGAGGAGCAAAGGGGGAAGAGCTCCTTGTAAAAATATCAGATCTTGTGAGAACTCACTCACTACCACAAGAACACCATAAGGCAAAGTGCCCCTTCCACCAGGTCTTTACCCAGACACGTGAGAATTAAGGAGATTACAATTCAAGATGAGATTTGCGTGAGGACACAAAGCCTATCAATATCACTCAATAAATGTAATAATCATAGATAACATTTATTGATAGTGTGTATTTTACCCACATGAACTCTACGAAGAAGCAATATTGTCAGCCCCACCTTCAGACGAAGTGAAAACACTGATATCTGGGATATTATTTTGAAAGGCCCATGGCTATTAAATGGCAAAGCCAGATTTAAACCCTGAAAGTCTTTCTCCAAATATAGTACTCAGTCTTTGCCTCCAGAGTGCAATATAACTGGTCTTATTGGTAGTAAATGTTAAGGATCTATTTCCCGTTAACAATTTTTGGAGAAGTGTTGTGTTTGGTTTCCTCTGCAAGCCTCTGTTTTAAGAAACTTAAATGTCTGACTTAAGTCCTCTTTCTGATGGACATTTTCTTTCTTCTTTCTTTGGTTATATTGGTACCTTCAGTAAAGATGTAATACAGTCTTAACTGGGAAGCTTTCTGTCTTTTTTAAGGTAGCTTTGCAACTTTTCATAGATATTCATTATGTGTTAATTTCACAGTTTAACTATCAAAGGGCAATTTAAATTCCAAATGTTTCCAAAATACTTTACTGTTGCCCTTAACAATGACAATGGCTACTAAATTTGTGGTAAAGGTTGAATTTTATCTACCTATATGTTTGGGCAGTAGAATTATCCTATTTGCTGAAATGAAAAGTCTAGCCTTGTATTTAAGCATAAATCCTTTTTTTTATTTTTAAACACCTATTCCAAAATATTTTTAGAACTTTTAAATATTTTCTTCATTGTTATTGTCTTGAATATTTTTCTCTTATGCCTTTCTTATTGTCATTTATCATTTCTTTTTTCTTGGATGGAGTCTCTCTCTTGTTACCCAGGCTGGAGTACAATGGTGCAATCTCAGCTCACTGCCACCTCTGCCTCCCAGATTCAAGTGATTCTCCTGCCTCAGCCTCCCAAGTAGCTGGGATTATGAGCACGTGCCACCACGCTCAGCTAATTTTTGTATTTTTAGTAGAGATGGGGTTTCCCCATTTTGGCCAAGCTGGTCTCAAACTCCTGACCTCAAGTGATCCACCCACCTTGGCCTCCCAAAGTGCTGGGATTATGGGCATGAGCCACCATGCCTGGCCTGTCATTTATCGTATCTATCACTTTTCAAATCTTTACCACTTTCCCATAAATCAACTAACTTAATTTTTCAGTCCTAATAAGATGAGAGAAGGGTCCATCTCATACTAAGTTCTTCCCAAACAATAAGCTGATGCATTGCACAGCCTCTCTCATAACTGATATTAAGCAGTGGTCCTTGTAATTCTGTAGGGAACTCCTAAAAACTGGGGCTAGTTAGCACCCCTTCCCATGCACATTTAGATAGTTATACATTGTTCCTTACTCCTATTCCCTATCAACATTATGTTATCTTGTCATTTCCACTGGTTGGTACCCTAAGTACATGGCTATGGTCCATTGTATTTTATTCTACATTTTAAAAAGAAAATAAAAATATACCATTCATTATTTATTTTTGCTTTAATGCAACTCAGGATTTTTGAGAATGATATTTGATAATATTTATGACAACTTACTACAAGGAAGTGGTTTTTTTTCTTCGTACAGGAAAATGAGGCACAGAGACTTAAGCAAATTGAAAATTACTTTAATAAGTGGCAAGTATGGATTTTACTCTTTGGTGCAGCTGTATTTTTCTTGTAAGTAATTGTTCTTAAGAATAGGTGGTAAGATTAATTGAATTAGGTTGGGCTGCCCTGTTTCTTTTTGCCAAATCTGTCAAAATATCTAGGTAATGATCTGCCTTGAGAAGAATTTAGCCATTTACATGATGGGTGGAATACATTTCTACAAAAAATTCTTACTCTACCAGAAATTCTGGGCAGCATACAAATTCTGCAATCCATGTGTTCAAACCTAAAATACTCTTACCACATTTACACATGTGATTTAATCTTCCTAGACAGTTGGAGGAAACCTATGAACTTGAGCTTTAGGGATAGGAATGAGCATTAAATGAGTACCTTAAAATCAGAGAAATGTGGAAAATTGTTAACTTTTTATTAGTCATTTGGGAACCAGAACTAGAAGAATCACTGATTTGTCATACAAAGTTCCATAGCTATAGTTTTATAGTATTCAAAGGTCAAAGTTAGTTGTACCAGGACACTCAATCCCCATACGTATGTCATCTGCAAACTTCCTGATAAAATTTATAATTTCAGTAAAAGACACTAAGTTGTTAACACAAGGAAGAGCTGAGAGTAGTACATGCAAGACGAAGAGTGGGAATTGGGAAAGATTTCAGAGCAGAGGTGGATAGGAGAGTGGGTTGAGCATGCAAAATGATTCAGCAGGTAGACATCTCGCATAGAGGTTAAAGTGGAACAATAACCCAGGTCTCAGCCGTGAGATGTACCTGACATCTTGGGTGGGTGGGACAGGGGTGAAGTGTAAGTTGGAAGTAGCCTAGTTGAGATAGAAAACCAATGCAATAGTACAGTAATACTTCTTCCCAAATGGGATCCTAAATCCAGTCACAAAATTTGCCTTATTACAGACTGGTGCTGGTATTGAACATATTACAGAATGGGGAGAGGAGTAGGGAGAAAAGAGTCAAATAGCAGCAGATGCTGTGCAATCTCAGTCTCCTAGCCATTCAGGCTCTAGAGAATGTAGGCCAACTACCTAACCTTGGGAAAGGCTCTATTAGCTGGAAGTATAGAAGCAGACATCAGAAGAATTAATCTGAAGGATAGGACTCCAGCCAAATTCGTTGTGATTCAGGACCAATCAGCTTCTAGTTCTAATAGAGGACTGGGGAAAAAAAGTAAAATAAAATAGAAACAAACATCAGGATCCCCGTTGTATCTTTATATAGTTGTGAGTACCAGGGGGTCACTACTAGATACAATGACCTTGATTTTAGAGCAGCAGATGAACTCTAAGCCCCACTCATATGGGGTCAGGGCTTATGTTAAGTTACCTAGTACTCACGACTTTTGACATTAGATGTTTATTCAGTTTTCAACAAATATTTATTAGGTAGCTACTATGAAGTAGATGCTATCCTAGGTACAAAGAATACCAGGATGATAGAGACCTCACAGTTTAAATGAGAAGACAGAACATAAACCATCAGTTGTGGTACATTATGAAAAGTATCACCATGAGAGAAGTGCAGAAGCCGGTATAATTTTCCACTAGAAAGATGTTTAAAGTGCCAGGTGCAGTGGCTCATGCCTATAATCCTAGCACTTTGAAAGGCTGAGGCAGGTGGTTCACCTGAGGTCAGCTGTTTGAGACCAGCCTGGCCAACATAGTGAAACCCCATCTCTACTAAAACTACCAAAATTTAGCCAGGCGTGGTGGTGGGCAACTGTAATCCCAACTACTCAGGAGGCTGAGGCAGGAGAATTGCTTGAACCTGGGAAGTGGAGATTTCAGTGAGCTGAGATAGTGCCACTGTACTCCAGCCTGGGCAACAAGTGAGGAAAAAAAAAAAAAGAAAGAAAGAAAATAAAGATGCAAAATTTTAAAGGACTCTGAGTTAAATCAGCAAAGAGGAGGCCTTGACTGTTGAAAGAGTAGAAAAATACTCAGGCAGAGGGAACTTAATGCACAAAGACCTTAGTAATGAGACAGCATGATGAGTTTGGGGAACTGCAAATAGTTCACTTTGCCTGGCATTGATCAGGAGGAAACATGGTAGTGAGAGATCAGGTGGTGGGGAGTGGGGGTGCAGGGTGGGGGTGAGGAGTAAGCAGAAGCTGGGCCATTATATAGGCGTAGGACGACAGCTCCGAAGGTCAAGACCAGGTAGCTAAGTTAGGAGTCTAGAGTGTGTGTTGCCAGGGAAGACTTTGTAGAATGAGACAGGTATGATGTTCTGAGGGGATAATTTGATACAAAATAAGTGAGAGCTGCCTGGGGCAAGCAATAATAACAGAAGTCTGTCAGAGAGAATCCACTCTGTAACCCTCATGTCTTGTCCTTCCATGGGCAGGCTCTACTTTCACTCTTTAAATCTGTTTACAACCTCAAGGCAACTTTCAGCACATCTTGACATTTTCCATTAGCAAAACTACAAGTGTAGATTTTGGTGAAAAGTTAGAGAGACAGAGGAGAGGGTTTATATCACAAGTCACAATGCACTCCCCACATCTGTCTTCTTGGCTACGTGATATGTAGTCTTCTTCCCCTCATGCCTTGTCCAATTCTCTTCCTCTTTCCTATGGCAAACATAAACGCATTTCAACTCTTCAAGCTTAAGCACCAGCTGACAAAGAAGTCCTGGAGGCCTATCCACTAAGCAGGCTTATGAAAGAAATCACAAACAGGGTCTCTCCTTTGAGGAAACCGCTTTGCTACCTGCTATAAAAAATAACATTTCCTTTGTATTGTTACAGTTGGTCACAATTCTCTCAATAATGCATTATTAAGTCTTCCTTCTCTCCTGATTTATTCCCAGCAGAATATAAACATACTGTTATTTAATTTTAATTAAGTTTTATCTTGACACCAATTCCCCTATCATCTATCACTTCATTTCTCTGCTTTTCTTTGTAGAAAATATTCTAAAAATTGTTGTCTATATATATAAAATCATCAATCCTTGCCCCCGCCTTAATTAGTTCAGGCTGGTATAACAAAGTACCATAGACTGGATGGCTTATACACAACAGATATTTCCTACAGTTCTAGACGCTGAAAGTTTGAAGTCAGGATGCCCGTATAATCAGGTTCTAGTGAGGACCTTCTTCTAAGTTGTAGAGGGCCACCTTTTTCTATCCTCACAGATAGAAGGAGAGTGAGCTAGCTCTCTGGCCTCTTATGGTAAGGACACTAATTCCATTCATGAGGGCTCCACCTTCATGACCTAATTACTTCCCAAAGGCCCCATCTCTAAGTGCAATAACATTGGGATGAGAGTCTCAATATGAATTTAGGGGGAACACAAACATCTGGTGGACTGCACCTTGCATTCTCACTTAAGCTCACTCTAATCAAGTTTTAACCTCCATCACTCCACGGAAACTGTTCTTGTCAAGATTGCCAATGACCTCCAGATTGCTAAATTCCACAGCCAAGTTTCAGTCTTCATTTACTTGACATACCAGCAGTATTATTCCCTGCTTCTTTGTCATGATTTCTTCACTTGACTTTCAGGATACCCCACATTCTCAGTTTTCTTCTTATCTTAGAGATCATTTCCTGTCATCTCCGAGTCTTCTTTGTTTATACTCACTTCTGTGATGATCTCTTGCAATTTCATGTTTTTAAAACTACTCTCAAATGAATAGTTCATCCCAGACCCTACTGGATCTTCAGACGCCTATATCCAACTGCCTACTCCATCAGATCTCCAGTGAGATGTGAGCAGGCACCCAAAACTTAACATATCCAAACACAGCCTTCCCAGTCAGCTGATGGCAACTCCATTTTTTAAGTTCTCACTTTAATGTATATCCTTTGCCTGGAATGTTCTTCTATCCCCCATGACCCCCCTATTTAAAATTGTAGCCCTCCCTTAAGCTTCAGATTCCTCTTGCATTGCTCTATTTTTTTCTGTTGCATTTATTACCTTCTAACATACTCTATAATTTACATATTTATGACACTGATTTCTTATTCTCTGTCTCCCTCCACTAGAATATAAACTCTAGGGAGGCAGGGATTTTTGTCTGATTAGTTCTTGGCTGTATTGCAAGTGATAGCACATGTCTAACACATGGTAGGAGCTCAAATACATTTGTTGAATGAATGAATGAATGAATGAATGAATGAAATGGTCTTTAATCTTCAGAAGCTTGTAGTCCATTTGGAAAAATAAATTATATGTTAGAAAAAGAATATCTGCCAGTACCAGACAAAATGTGCCAAGTGATAAGTGAGTAGAATAGACCCAAAATGCTAAGGCATTGTTTTTTCTAAGGATTCAGAAGACTGGGCTCAATTTGAATTATTCATTCTGGGGAAAATTGATCATAATCTAGGAAAGTGAAGATGAGAGTGAAACATTTTAGATGAGAGCAATTTAGGGCCTCAATGCCATTTCATTTCTGAATTTAAAAGACAGCTATTTGTTGCCAAAAAATAAAAAAGAAAAAGAAATACGAAAAGAGTTCATTCTAACTGGAGGTCTCTTTCTTCTTTGTCTGCAGAAGTGCAAAACAGTGCTCCACTAATGGGTCTTTTGTTTAATGCATATGCGATGGCTGTTACTAGGTGCTAGGGGGTGGGGAATGGGTCGTGGGATGTACTGAAGGAAAGAAGAAATTGGTCTGTAAGCCCCATTTCGAATCAGATATTTTTTCAAGTCAGTTAACTGCAAAATAAAGGGGAGAGGGAATTAAAATAGTTCCTTAGAAACAAAAGAAAAAGGGAAAAGCTTTCAGCAAATGTGAAAAAATCATGCTGGCATTGATAATGGGCCACTTAGGAGTGATTATTTCTAATGGAGCAAAGAGGGAGGGCAGATAATGGGAGGTTCAGGCTGGAGTCTCCTCAAAGAGACCCTGGGCTCACCAACCATCACTTTTACTTGGGGCTTGACCTGACTTTCTGCTAATGCACCTCACTCCCTGCATCAGCTGTTTCTGGGCACAGCTGATTACGGATGAAACAGTTTTTGGTACAGCTTCTCTTTGTCGACTGAGTATTCTTTGACAGGGGAATTTGGGGACTTAAACTGAAAAGGAGGTGGATGAAGTTAATCTTTGCTCTAAGATTCCCCTCTCTTATCCTTTTCCTCACATTGGTGACCCCTCTGGTGCTTCAGAAACCAAGTGGTCAGCATGCCTTTTTCCTCTCCTTCTAGCCAAACAGTGGAAAATATCTTCCTGGTCATTTAGATGGATATCCTTACTAATTGGTTTCCAGTGTTTCCTTTCTTGGAATTATTAGTATTTTAAACCCTTGCTCTTTAGTTATGGTCAGAAAAATCCTATTTGCTCTGGAAGGGAAAGGAGAATTTAAGTACCTAAGTTTATTCTAATAAAGAGGTCCAACCTGTTTTCAGGCTGCTTTGGTCAAAGGAAACAGTAATTTGTCTGGACTCCCCAGGAAGCCCTGTTACAAAGAGCTTGTCTAGGAGCACTTAATGAGCCTTAACTATGTGAAACTTATTTCTAGAAGATGTAGAGATGGCAAAAGGGATCATCTGGCTTTTACTGATCTCCTCTGCAGTCCTAATGTGTAGTTTCTGCTCAGACTTGGTACCAAACTCCACCCACTTTCACCCTTCTGCACCTTTCCCTTCCTCAGCCCACAGCATCAGTTGTCAGTGATCCAGAATCATACTCTGGGCTTTCTCCCTTTACTCTTAGCTGGCACCTGGTCTAATTTCCCTGACTCTACCCTGAAGCACAGTAACACTGCTGGTGCCTTGAACATTTTATAAACTCATTTACCTGTTTGCTATAATCTTAAATCTCCAAGATTATTATAAGAAGGGTATCCAGAGTTTAGGAAGGCGACTCAGTTCTACTAATTTATGAGAATACAGGTAGAAAATTAAATGTGGCTTGTACTTGTATGAAGGCTGGGTCTTCTAGAAGGGTGAAAGCTGATTATCAGCTAGTAAACATCTCTATGATGTACGACCTGTTGGTTGCTGTCTATAAGATCAGTTGTTAAACATTTTTAATATTACTCTAACCCACGTGATCCAGAGGCAAAACAGTGGCATGACAAAAGCATGGACTTAAGATTGAGTCAAACATGGGTACCAAGCACTGTGTGACCTTGGGCACATTGCATAACTTCTTTACTTCTTCAGTGCTCTCTGTGAGTTTTCTGTACTTCCTGAGGGGATTGAGTTGATGGAAATAAAATATGCTATCACAGTTTCTGGAGCTAGTATTATGTCACTTGTTTGTCTTTTTGTTTTTATCCCAGGACCTAAACTACCTTCTTGAAAGGAAGAGAGGAGAGAGCACAGTTAGAAGGAAGCTTCCGGAGAGAATGATTCTGGTAAGTACTCAGAACATTTATTGATATGGTTTGGCTGTGTCCCCACCCATATTCTCACCTTGAATTGTAATAATCTCCACGTGTCAAGGGTGGGGCCAGGTGAAGATAATTGAGTCATGGGGCAGTTCCCTCCATACTGTTCTTGTGGTAGTGAGTAAGCCTCACAAGAACTGATGGTTTTATAAATTGGAATTCCCTTGCATAAGCTTTGTTGCCTGCCACCATGTAAGACGTGTCTTTCCATTGTCTTCCACATTTGTGAGGCCTCCCCAGCCAAGTGGAACTGTGAGTCCATTAAACCTCTTTCCTTTATAAATCACCCAATCTCGGGTATCTCTTTACTAGCAGTGTGAGAACAGACTAACACATATAGTTTCTTCTCTAATTCTCTAACAAACAATATAAATAATTTAAAAAATAGAATTGTTATCTCAAATGATAAATAAAATCATGGGTTGATAAACAATCTTTATGCTTTGAATTCAATCTTTAGTTTATCATGTAAATTGTTATTTGGATTGAAGACAGTGAATAGCATGGTGCATGGTGTCTTGGTTCATCACTTTAAAAAAACTAAAAAATATTTCAAAGGAAATTTTTATATTCATTTCCCAGGGAAACCATGATAACTTAGGAAAAATATTTCTACATAGATGTAAGGTAATATGGCCTAACAATTTATGATTTCTGGTGATGAAATTAATAGAATACAAAAGTAGATCTTGGAGAATCTGGATGAATAAACAGTTTATAGCACTTTTGGTATAATGCAGATCTCAAATGTGTCCTTTATTTTTGTATTCCTAGAACCTGGAACAGTGACAGGCATTCAATGGGTATTTAACAAATAGTTATGTGAATGAATATAATCATCAGTAGTCCAATTCCAATTCCAATTGTACTGAGTCTATTTATAGTAGTTTCTAAGATATAGACTTCTAAACCATATCTAAAGTTATAGCATATCTTTATTGCAAGTCTGAAACATACTTATTTAATGAAAAACAATGATTAGAAATATACTCAAATGAAGCCAGTGATTCTGTCTTCAACATCATCCATCAGGGGTGATGTTGCCTCTAGGGGACATTTGGCAAAAAGTCTGGAGATATTTTTAATTGTCACAACTGGGGATGAGAACTGCTACTAATATCTACTGGGTAAAGGTTAGGGATGCTGATAAACATTTTACAAAAAAAAATAGCCCCCCATGATTTCAACTAAACAGCACCAAGGTTGATAAACTCTTGCCTAAGCCATGAATATTTGAGACTAGCACTTAGCACATCACAGTGATGTGTAATGTTGTCTTCTGCTTCCTACACTGAATGATTGATGTACTAGTTCATAAGACATGTTTTCCAGTCATTTAGGTACATTTTCTAAGATTGAACTTTATATTGCCTGCCCTTTTAAAATATGGCAGAGGCTATTCATCCTTAGTTAAAAACAAATAAATAAAAGACACAAATGACTGAGTCATATGAAGTAATTTTTATGACATTATGCATCCTTCTTGTAGTGACATTATGCTGGTTCAGATATAATCTGCATCCTTTCTATAACTGGAGATACTATATACCATTTACTCATCTCTGCTTGTGCCTTATTTGTACGGCTGTGATTTCTTATATCTCATAAAACAAAATATTGGCTTAAAGTGCACTTCTATAGGCTGGGAGAAGGCTCTGGATCGTCAGAAATGCATACAGCGCAAAAGTGGCAAAGATTATAGCAAACAATTGCTTCTACTTAATGTTTTCCACTTGTCTTAACTTGTGTCTACCTGGAGTTAACTGTCTACAATAGAGCTCTGTCTTGAAGAGATGTGTAGATAGCTGTGGGCCCTGGCCTTGCTGCTAAGTCTCTCCTTATCTACCAGTACACATAGAAGCTTGTTTCTTTTTGTTTTACCTCCTTGTTTTTTACATTTTGTGTCTGTTATGAAGAGGTATAGAGTTCAGTGAAGAACCTGACTATTAGGTTCAACATTTTGAGTTTAAATCCTTATTCTGACACTTGTACTTTCCCTCAGAAAAGTTTCATAACATCTTTAAGACTCAGATTTTACATTTTTTATATAGGGACATTAAACAGAGTTGCCATGAAAACAGAAAAATGAAGAATGCATGCTAAGTGATTAGACTGTTACTGGCATGCAGCGAGCTTTCAATAGCTGTTGTTGTCATGATGATTATTATTAATGTTTACCTCTCATGTTTTACATCTCTTTCTTGTCTCTCTTCTCTGTGCTCATAGTAATGGGATAATTCCCTCTCCAAACTCTGTTCATCTCTCCTTTCCATCTATTTCTGTTTGAGGGATGAACATTTCAAGATGATGCTAGCAGAGACAGAAATGTGGCAGTTTTAATTTATCGGGCAGGAGATTTAATATATTCCACGGACAAAGAATCTCAGAAGTAATCCTCAATTGCCTGTAGTGATCTCTTTTGCAAATTTTGAAATGTAGAGGAAGAATATTTACAGAAATATTGCTGTTGTAATATAAAGCAATTTGATATGTTATTCTTACTTTTTTGGCTTTTGTTTTCAATTTTATTCTAATTGAAGTAAACTAAAATGTATGTACTTAAAGTGTAAAATTTGATTAGCTTTGACACCACGATATAATTACCATAGTCAAGATAATACATATTTTCATAACTAAGGGTTTTTCCTGCCCTTTGTAATTATGCTTACTTTTTACCTCATCTGAAGTCCAGGAAGTAAGAATTTACTAGATGCAGATCAACGTACATAAATCTTGTCCTGGCTAAACTAGATGCGCAGCATTATAATTAGATCATCAAGAAGATACAAAAACTTTTTCTTTTAAAATCCAAGTGGGGGATGTAGTTGTGTCAGAATACGGGTTATTGGACTCAGAACTGTATAGTATTTATCCATTAGTTCACTCCCCAAATGTGCGTTAAGCATCTACTACAAGCCATGTCCTGATCCAGGAGGTGAGGACAGAGTTCTAAAGAAAATAAATTCTCTGCCCTTGCGGAACAGCTTACTGGGGGAGAAGCAATAAACTAAAAGTCTTACGAGAAAAATGGGCAGTCACAGTTTACACATCTTAATATAATGCAAAAAGAAATGGCAGAAATATAAAATGTTGTCCAAAGCACTAGATGGTGATAGAATTTATCACCAAAAATGTATAAATGTCATATATGCATAATAAGGCTTCAAAAATAAAGCTATATTTTTATTATTAACTGTAGTGTTAGTCAGTGAAGAGCAGAAAGGATACTGACATTCAACGTAAATGTGCATTGATGCATCTTAAAATATTCTATTATCATTAAAATTCTTAGAAGGATAAGGACTAATCAAGAGCAATAAAGTTCAAGCTTTTTTACATAATACTGCAATAAAAACCCATCAATTTGTAAAATCAGATCTATAAAAGAAAATTTTCAACTAATTGAACAAGTTCATTTATTTTTAAAGAACAAAATGACAAACGGCATACACTTGCTTAAGGGAGATGGGGAATTATTACATTATGCTCTAGTTTTGTTGAACAAAAATGGTTTATATTTTAAAAGTATCAAGTATTTTAAAATTTCAATAAGCAAACCTTTAGAAAGACAAACGGCCTCTCCCATCTTTATTGTTTAATGTACTATGTGCCACTTATTTTATATACCTTGTCTCCTATGAGATTCAAAACAACCTTGTTATGTATCGTAGTTTCCCATTTAAGAGAAAAATCGATGATGGCCAGTTATAACACAATAGCTACTGACAGGGAAGCTAATCTCCTGAGAGAGATAGCAACAGCATATACCTTTAGCAGAGTAAACATCTGTCACAATTAAGTAAATAATTGACATGATGAATTAAGCTTCTATGTAACACTATAGTTTAAGAGGTAAATATAAAAATAGTTACGATGACTCATTTGGGTAAGATTATGGTTGATTTTAGTGTTTTTTTCTTCTTATTCTGTTATCAAGGCTTTCTACAGCCATTATTATGTCTTAGTTGTTGTACAGTCAGGATAGGGTAAGTTATGTTTACATGTCTCAGGGGCTAAACAACAGGCAAGTTTATTGCCATTCCTATCGTTTGTCTAGCATGCATTGGTAGGGTAGCTTTGCACTTTGTAGTTACTCCAGTACCTCCATCTAGAGTCATGTTCTCATCATTACTATAGCATGGAGAAGAAAATGTGACAAACTGATAACTGACTTTTGAAACATTCACCAAGAAGTATTTCAGTACTTTTGCTCACATTTCACTGGCAAAAGAAAATCACATGGCTTTGCCTGACCTCCAAGAGGGTGAGAAAATGCAATTCTGTTCTATGCCTGAGACCAGAGCCAGATATATTTGGTAAATAGCACCAAAAACTACAAAACTTAATAACCTTTTAATGTTCTAAATACATTAAATGAATTAAAAATTCCATACTTAAAAATTGATTATATCACTTTTTCCTAAAAAGTTAATTGATTCTTGGTAAACAGCATTATGAGGCCTAAACCAAGACTGTTCTTTGGAACCTATTTATGCCTCCGACCTGTCCAGTGATATTTAATAATTTCAAATTCCAGTCACAGCATCTTCTACAGGGTTGCTGGTGACTAACCTACTTTAGTCTTACATGGTTATATGCTGTGATTTTCAGTCTTGCCAGTCCCTTCATGATCTCTTTTGATCCACTTGTCTTTATTCTTGGGCATCTCTAGATGATGTCTGGTGTATCAACCACAGTAGATGTCTCATCATGCTACCAGTTCACCATACCATTTCACGGCTCTGTACATTTGCATTTTCTATCTTACCTACTCTTAACATTACTTGAGACCCAGTTTAAATGTCATCTCTGTTTACTTTCTCCAACCAACTGGATCTCCTTGATTTCAACTTCCAGTTTGCATTAACACTTTTATATAACTCTCTTTTAGCATTTATCATACTGTACTGTAATTTATTTGTAACACTAGTGTTTAAGCATTTGGAGAATCAAAACATCTTATTCACATTTGGTTCTTCTTTGGCCAAGAAAGTAGTTGATAAGATATTACTTTATATAGTTGTATATGTCATCAGTATATAAAGTTTATAAAGAAAAAAAATTTTTCAAACCCAGCAATTCCACATCCGGGTATATATTGAAAAGAATTGAGAACAGGGCCTCAAAGAGATATTTGTTTACCCATGTTCATAGCAGCATTATTTATAATAGCTAAAAGGTGGAAGCAACCCAAGTATTTGATGAATGAATGAAGAATATGTGACACATACATACAATGGAATATTATTCAGCCTTAAAAAGGAAGAAAATTTCAATGCTTTACAACATAGCAATAAGGAAAGAATATAAGGAAGTGAGCTCAAATGAAAGAATATGGTAGACCCTAACTGAAGCAGCAGATGTACTGCTATAGAAAGAATCTATGTTAGTTGATTGGCTACTAAATAGACTAATAAATTGACAAATAGATGTTGTTTTATTTACAAAGTATATTTTAATATAACTCAAATTTGCTTGGGTTTTAAAAATCTGAGTACATTACTCAAAGTGATCTATAGATTTAATTACTGTCTATCAAAATCCCAATAAAATTTTTTGCAGAAACAGAAAAACTCATCTAAAAATTCATATAGAATCTAAAGAAATCCTGACTAGCCAAAACAATCTTGAAAAAGAACAAAGTTGGAGATCTCATAGTTCCCGATTTCAAACTTATTACAAAGCTAGTTAAAACAGTATGGTACTGACACAAAGGCAGACATATAAACCAATGGAATAAAACAGAGAGCTCAGAAATAAACTCACAGATGTGGTAAAATAATTTTCATTTTCAACAGTAAACTATAACATATGTGGTCAATAAATGACAAAAGAATAGTCTTTTCAATAAAAAGAGATAGGGAAACTGGATATTCACATAAAAAAATAAAGTTGGACTCTTACGCATCAAGACAGAAAAAAAATTAATTCAAAAAACATAAAAAACCTAAATGTAAGATTCAAAACTATACAACCCTTAGAAAAAAACATAGGGGAAAATCTTCATGACAATGGATTTGGCAATGATTTATTGAATATGACAGCAAAAGTATAGGTTTTAAAAAAAGTAAAAATAAACTGGATTATGAAATTTAAGAATTCGCATCAAAGGACACAACCAACAAAGTGAAAAGGCAACCCATGGAATGGAAGAAAACGTTTGCAAATAATATATCTGATAGCAGGTTAATATCCAAAATATAGAAAGAATTACTGAAACTCAACAACAAATGAATCAAATAGCTAAAATAAAAAAAACAGCATACAACTTAAACATTTCCCCAAAGAAAATGTTCAAATGATCAATAAGAATATAGAAATGCGTTTAACATCATTAATCATGAGGGAAATGCAAACCAAAACTGCAGTTAGATATCACCTTACACCCATCGACATGAGTACAATTAAAAAATATATATATGTTAGTGAGGATATGGATAAATTAGAACTCTTGTGCACTGTTGGTAGGAATTATGTTGTATCTATTATGGAAAACAGTATGATGGTTCCTCAAAAAGTTAAACATAGAAGTAATATATGATCCAGCAATTCCACATCTGGGTATATATTGAAAAGAATTGAGAACAGGGCCTCAAAGAGATATTTGTTTACCCATGCTCGTAGCAGCATTATTTATAATAGCTAAAAGGTGGAAGCAACTCAGTATTTGATGAACGAATGAAGAATATGTGACACATACATACAATGGAATATTATTCAGCCTTAAAAGGAAGAAAATTTTGACACTTTACAACATAGCAACATCGATGAACCTCGAAAATACTATGTAAGTGAAATAAACCAGTACAAAAAGACAAACACCATACAATTCGATTTGTATGAGGTATCTAGAGTAGTTAACTTCATAGAAACAGAAAGCAGAATGATGGTTTCTGGAGACTATGGAAAGACAAATGGAGAATGGTTGTTTAGTGCATACAGAAGTTTAGTTTTGCAAGATGAAAAAGTTCTGGAGATTGGTTGCACTACAATGTGAATATTTTTAACACTACTGAATTGTACATTTAAAAATGGTTAAGATGGCAAATTGTATGTGTACTTTACCACAATTACAAATTTAAAAAATCTGAATACAAGATTATGGTATTGTTATACATGTTCTAAGAAAACTACAAATGTTTAAGTGTCTCTACTCTGAAACAGAATTTTGTTTTATTTTGCAAAATTCTTTAAAAGTTAAATTAAAAAGTAAAACTATTTATATATGTATATTAAATTAGTACTATAGTATTATAGAACAGTTTTACAATGTCTTTGGTAAACAATTCTATTCTCCTAAATAGTGAAGCAGCTACAATAATAAATTAAACTGTACCAAGAAAAATGCATATATAAATATGTAAACAATACCACAATAGATCACTCACTGTGCATATAAACTTTGTCCTGCATAATTTGGATTTACCCTACCCCATGTAAAAGAAAAAAGTCATTTTCAAGAATTACTGTTTAATGGCAGAGAAAACCATTCTATTTATCTCTGGTTTGCCAGTAGGCTCTGTGAATGCTCTTTGATCTTTGCTGTAGGCTAAAAGCACATGGAATCCTTTTTCAATAGTGTAAAAGCTCAGACCTGGACAATGTTTGGAAACCCTTTAGATTTGTCTTCTTAACACACAAATACAAGTATCTTTGCTAGGTTATTTCCTAATATATAGTAGTTGTTTTCTTTAATAATAGGAAAAATTATGTTTAAAATTATATTTTAAATATTGATCTAGTCTCTTCGCTGAATTTCTAATGGCATCTGATGATATTTAGAAAAAAAATGCTCATCATTTGTAATTTTCGGTCTCTCAATATGGCAGCAAGACAGCTCTCTGACCTTCAGCCATATTTTTGGAAAAGGAATTATAGCTTGTCATTTTTCATTGTGTTATTAATAGGGTAATTAACAAGTTAGTGTTAAGATTTTAAGGGCTGACTTAATTTTCTCTCTTTAATGCCAACTCAATTATTTCAACTGGATAAAAAGTTCATTGTGAAAGTGGAATGGGGGATTTAAAAAAAATACTTAAATGACAAGTCAGAATCACTGCACATGTAATTAATTAGTACTTTTTGTACATTCTTTTAAAGTTAAATTAAAAAGTAAAATTTATATGAAATGGATATTATAAAACATTCTACTAATACCAGATTGTTTTAAATCTCGATTTATACTTCACAATTTTTACTGTATTTACAGGGGAATATTCTTCCTTCATATTAAAGCTAATTCAAAACCATTTTGAATACTCTTAAGGACAAGAATATTTAGCAGAATAATTGCTACTCAGTGTTGAAGTTCAGACAATTAAGTGTTTTTAAGAAGTGATCAATAATTGTCAGTGTTAAATCACTAAAAAATTATGCTTGTGTAAGCATTTTAAATTTGTTTTACATACAAAATGAGGCCTTTGTTTATCATATTGATAAGTTTGACTTAATGTCAATTTGTTTCAAAATATGAAAATTTGTATATTAGTCAAGATTGGCTAGATCAGTGATTCTCAAGCAGAGTTGCTAAATTAACAGCATCATGATTACCCAGAAACTTATTAGTAAAAGAAATTATTAGGCCACAACTATACCTATAAAATCAGAAACTGGGACTCAGTCTGGCAAGCAGTGCTTTATCAAGCCTTCCTAACGTTTTTAATACACATTGAAGTTCAAAGACCACTTGACTAGGTTATACCGTAGTAAAAATCATCCCCCCACCCAAATCACAGTGATTTAACAGAACAAGATTTCATATCTCATGAAAGCCAGGTCTGCTGTAGGTCCAGATAATTCTCCAGGGTAGCAATCTTTGATATTTTGGCACTATTTTAGGATGCTTTGAACTTGAGCACAATTGCTATGTTGGGAAATGAATGAGTTGGAGAGGAAGAGCAAGGCAATTAAATGCATCCACCTGGAAGTGAATACCACTTATCACATTTCATCAGCTAAAGCAATCCACTTGGCCACACCAAGGATTTGGAAACTGCAACTCTTTGACGTTTAGAAGTGAAAATAACCAGAGATATTGGTAAATGTGAGGAATGCCTGCTACAATTAGCTATGTTTCCAAATGCAAACCCCTGAATATAACTCTAGAGTTACTGAATCATAGAGATTTGCCTAGGAATCTTTAGTTTTAACAGTAGCCCAGATATTATATTCCATGTTATGAATTAAATTTAAAAACCAGTGCTTTGAGTTATAACTGTAATATATGCTACACAGTAAGTTTTGTTTTCTCAAAAGAAAGATTACTGGGCTTACAAAAATACAAGTATTTATGAATAGTAAAACAATTCCTTTGGGGATAAGAAGAGGGGCATGTTAGGCTTTGTATTTTCATTAGGGTTTGTTAGAATTCTGTTTGTAACAAGATATTATTAGTATGCATTTAATGCATTCATGCAAAAAATTATTTCTTTGGTTCCTTTTTGAGTAACTGAAATACTATCCTAGTGGACACTGTTCCACTTCTAACTTGGAAGAACTCTGGAATGGACAATTAGCCTGTCTAGAATTTGAGTTTTAATTATTTTCTTGCATTCTGAAAAAGTTAGATTCTTAGATAATGTTATCTCTGAATATACCATATATATTATATATTTAAAACAAGGTAAAGTTTATAGAATGTTGAGTAGCAAATATTAGGTCCCAGAAAACAGAAAACTGTGTGTAGGTATGTATGTATGTATTGAGATGGAGTCTCGCTCTCTCGCCCAGACTGGAGTGCAGTGGCACTCAACTTTTATGTGGACAAGTCCTTACACTGAACTATAAAGAGGAGAAATAAGTCTAACATGGTCATTTATTGAATACTTAATTAAAAATAAGTGATTCTGTATCAGAAATACCTCTAAAAAGTCTAGATCCTATCTGGATTAAATTTAAACCTAGGTTTGATACATATGATACACTAGGTCAACATAACTGTGTTTTAAAATCAGTTTTCTGGCTGGGCTTGGTGGCTCACGCCTGTAATCCCAGCATTTTGGGAGGCCGAGGAGGGCAGATTATTTGACCTCAGGAGTTTGCGACCCGACCAACATGGTGAAACCCCGTCTCTACTAAAAAATACCAAAATTAGCCAGGCATGGTGGCACGTGCCTGTAGTCTCAGCTACTCAGGAGGCTGAGGCAGGAGAATAGCTTGAATCCGGAAGGTGGGGGGTTGCAGTGAGCCGAGATGGCGCCACTGCACTCCAGCCTGGCAACAGAGCAAGACTCCCTCTTAACAACAACAAAAATGAACTTTTATGTGGACAAGTCCTTACACTGAACTGTTTTTTGTTTGTGTATTTGTTTGAAACAGAATCTGACTTTGTTGCTCAGGCTGGAGTAGGGTGGTGCGATCATGGTTCACTGTAGCTTCAACTTCCTGGGCTCAAGCAATCATCTCACCTCAGCCTCCTGAGTAGCTGGGGTTACAGGTGAGCGCCACCACACCTAGCTAATTATTATTTTTTTCTCTGTAGAGACCAGGTTTCACTATGTTGCCCAGGCTTACACAGAGCTATTTTAAAAGAAATGACATTATTGTTACTAAAACAGTAATGAAACATATACATATGTAATCATATATCTACAGACCTACATACACACACACACACAAAACAAATGACAGATATCACAATAGTCTTCTTTGGTTTTTTAGATTTTCCCAAAACTCATCATCAAAACTAAAACATGGCTCCTTTGGCTCAAAATTCTTAATCTGTTTTCCCTTTGGTTATATTTTTCCTCCTTGCTTTTTCTGAAACACTTTTCTTTGGATATGGCATAATTGCTTAGTTTATTCTAGTCTTAGTTCAAATGCCATTTTCTAAGTAAGGTATTTTCTGACAACCCTTCTTAATACTGCAATATTTCTTCCCATGTACTCCCTACACATCTCTCCTGCTTTATTTCTCTTCATAACACCTATCACATTTGATACTACAGCATACACATATTTATTTCGTTGTTGTTTATCACCTAACATTAGAATATAAGCTCCATAAGGCAAAAAATTTTTGTTTCGTTTACTTATATATCTCCAGTACCTAGAACAGTGCTGACACATACTAGATACTTGATAATTATTTGTGGAGTAAATAAAGTAATAAAAACACAAACAAAACAAATCAGTAAATGAATAAATAGATAAATAAATTGTAAGATATTTAGAGCTTCCATGACCAGGACAGCATCACTCCTGCTAAATTACTTATGTGAGGATGCTAAAAATAAGACTTACTAAAGAAATGAAGATGAACTATTTTATCTACTAAAGTAACTCTTGCATCAAGAAATAATATTCTAAATATTAGCATATTTAGAAATATTTAGAAATAATTTATAAATATTTAGAAATAATATTCTATTTTAAGGTACATCTTAAAGTTGATGAATAGGCCACCAAATGGGAAAGACACATCAGGCAGAGAGGACAACTTGTGCACAGCAAAAAGATTGAGACAGCATAGCATGCTTGGTAAGAGAGAGCTATAATTATTCAAGGAAAGCTGCAGCACAATATTAAGAGAAGGAATAACAGAAATTTAAAATTTCTGAGGCATGAGAGTGTCAATGATGGACGCTGTATGTGACATGCTGAGGAACAATTCATTTTTCTCTGAACTCGGGAGACAATGAACAGCTTTAAGCTTGGGAATGACCTCATGAGACTATCATTTCAAAAAAAGACCCTTTTCTCTATGTCAGTTGGATGCATTTAAATAGAGCAGCAGGCAGGGCATGGTTCAGGCACTAAATGATATTAACTAAGACAGGGATAGAAGCTAGGAGTAAATTTGAGAAATGTGAGATAAAAATGGGAAGTCTAAGTGATCAATTGAAAATAGAGGGTGCGAGAGAGGAAAGAAACTAGAATGATCACTAGGAATCTGATGTGGGCAACCCAATAAAGAGGGAAATTCAGGAGTAAAAAGCAAATCTGGGGCAAAGATACTGAGTTTGGCTTTTGTTATGTTGCATTAGATGTACCTATGAGACATTCAAATAAAGATGATCAGTGATGGCTGGAACTGTGAATATGGAGGTCAGTACAAACAACTGAAAATGTAGATTGGTGAGTCTACAGCATATAGGTAGAGAAACACGAGTCAAGTGAAAGGTTTTACGGACAGCGAGGTAAACAATAAGAAAACAAGACTGGGAATAAAATCTTGAACAATATCATGGGTTAAGAAATAGGAAAAGAAAAAGGAGTTTAAGAGTATGACAATGGGAATAAATGGCCAAAAAGAAGGAGGTAACACAGATAGAATGACAGTGCAGAAGCCAAAGCAAAAGAATTTTATTTTTGCCCTGAAAAAAGGAATAGTCAAAATTTTCAAGTGTTTCGGAGAGATGATACAAGAACTATCCTTCCCACTTCACCACATAGAAAGGAAGATAGCCAAGAACAACGAAAGGCTGTAGGGGGCAGGAGGGCAGTACCTACCAAAAATGTGCATGCCAATATGCTTTAATTTAGAAAAATGTAAATTAAAAAATGGCAGTGTTTGACTATCACCAGAATTATTCTTCCTTCACATGTCCCCCCCTCCTCAAAATGCAAATATTATTGAGGTTTAGTACAAGACTTGCTTCTTCTATATTTTTAGATCTAGTATGGATTTATTTCACTATCTGCAGAAACATGAATTGTGTGATTGCTACAGATTCAAAATTTGATTTTTGTCTTTCAGTGTTGGCATATATTTTAAAGGTTTTAAAACTTGAGAATTAGTCCTATTGACAGATTTGTAAATATTCACCATTATTTAATCAGAACCCAAGAAATAATTTTCTTTTCTTTTTTTTATTATATTTAAAGTTCTGGGGTACATGTGCAGAACATGCAGGTATGTTACATAGGTATACATGTGCCATGGTGGTTTGTTACACCCGTCAAGCCGTCATCTACCTTAGGAGTTTCTCTTAATGCTATCCCTCTCCTACTCCCCCACCCACTGACAGGCCCCAGTGTGTGACGTGCCCCCTCTGTGTCCGTGTGTTCTCATTGTTCAACTGCCACTTATGACTGAGAACATGTGGTGTTTGGTTTTCTGTTCTTGTGTTAGTTTGCTGAGAATGATGGTTTCCAGCTTCATCTATGACCCTGCAAAGAACATGAACGCATCCTTTTTTTATGGCTGCATAGTATTACATGGTGTATATGTGCCACATTTTCTTTATCCAGTCTATTATTCATGGGCATTTGGGTTGATTCCAAGTCTTTGCTATTGTGAACAGTTCTGCAATAAACATATGTGTGCATGTGTCTTTATAGTAGAATGACTTATAATCCTTTGGGTATATACCCAGCAATGGGATTACTGGGTCAAATGGGATTACTGGGTCAAATGGTATTTCCGGTTCTAGATCCTTGAGGGAGGAATCACCACACTGTCTTCCACAATGGTTGAACAAATTTACACTCCTACCAACAGTGTAAAAGCATTGCTATTTCTCCACATCCTCTCCAGCACCTGTTGTTTCCTGACTTTTTAATGATTGCTATTCTAATTGGTGTGAGATGGTATCTCATTGTGGTTTTGATTTGCATTTCTCTAATGACCAGTGATGATGAGCTTTTTTTTCATGTTTATTGGCCACAAAAATGTCTTCTTTTGAGAAGTCGCTGTTCATATCCTTCACCCACTTTTTGATAGGGTTTTTTTTTTCTTGTAAATTTGGTTAAGTTCCTTGTAGATTCTGGATATTAGCCCTTTGTCAGATGGATAGATTGCAAAAATTTTCTCCCATTCTGTAGGTTGCCTGTTCACTCTGATGATAGTTTCTTTTGCTGTGCAGAAGCTGTTTAGTTTAATTAGATCCCATTAGTCAATCTTGGCTTCTGTTGCCATTGTTTTTGGTGTTTTAGTCATAAAATCTTTGCCCATGCCTTTGTCCTGAAAGGTATTGCCTAGGTTTTCTTCTAGGGTTTTTAGGGTTTTTGGTCTTACATTTATGTCTTTAATCCATCTAGAGTTAATTTTTTTCTAAAAAAATTTTTTATGATTCTTAAATAGAAATAAAAAAAGAAGTTCAAGCATAACCAACTGTGTGGAAATACTACTACACCAAGCTATGTAATCAACTACATCCAAATAATTAAGTTTAACTCATAATTGCTAATTGTATTTGCACTTGGAATTAGAGAACACAGCACTTGAAGCTTGTATTTAAAATGTACAACATATAATTATCAGAGATCCAAATTACCCCACTCCCTAAAATAAAATTGAAATTATTTGATTGTATGCTTGATAATATAAAAATTATCTTATTCAAAAATTAGTGTCTTCCAGGAATATATATTTTTATATTAACTTTAATTTTATTTTAACCTATTTAAATATACGTGCAAGATAAAATAAAATGAGTTTTCACTATTAATTGACTTTCCATTATATTACGCTAACTCCAAAAGCACACAAAAATGTATCTAAAGCAGTCTATAAATATACTTCATCCAAATGAATAAAGTTAGTGTTTTAAGAAAGTGTTTTTGTTTTTGCTTAAGATAAAAGCTTTGGCTTTTTTTTTCCCTGTGATCATATCATAGAAATTAGTCTAGGCTCAATTTGGTAAATATTACTATTTCTAAAAATATTACTGCTTTTCCTTCACTAATGAAAAGAACGTACATTCTGTCCGTAAGCTCTTCTCATGTCTATATTTATCTCCATGGCTGCCCACCCACTAACTCATTTCTTTTGTACTATCACCCTATTTTTGTTTCATTGTTTTTTTTGTCGATTTTCTTCATTTCCTAATACTACAAAGAAGTTCAAATGAAGGGCACAGCAAAATGCCAATGGAAGCATTATATGCCTGCCCAGACCAAGTTCCTATTTTTAAGATGAATTTATGATATATACAATACCACTGAATGATAGCAAATGAATATTTCATAGATGTTTCAAACTTCGTATGTTAAGAAGCAGACATCGTCTTCTCTCTTGAAGCTCTTTTTCTTGTTTTCCCCTTCTAGGTAAATGTACCACTGATTAGTATCCCCAACAAGAAACAGAGTAATTCTTATTTCCTGTCTTCATCATTCCTTCCCAGCATCCACTTACTAAATTCTACAATCTGTATCTCCTAAGTCCTCTTAGAATTATTCACACCAACATTATTCCATCAAAATCTTCTTAATTGAAACTGTCATCTCTTTTCAACTTGGCTAATTCAGGAATTCTCCTGCTTCCGGTGTTGCCCTATTGCTCTCCATATCTCATATCCCCAGTACATTCTCCACACTGCAGTCAGAAAGCCATTACCAAAAATAGTTCTAATCATGCCATTATCTTGCTTAAAATAATGACTTTTAAAAAGAGCCAAATACAAAAAAAAATTAGCCGGGTATGGTGGCGGGTGCCTGTAGTCCCAGCTACTCGGAGAGGCTGAGGCAGGAGAGTGGCGTGAACCCGGGAGGCGGAGCTTGCAGCAAGCCAAGATCGCGCCACTGCACTCCAGCCTGGGTGAGAGCGCGAGTCTCCGTCTCAAAAAAAAAAAAAAAAAAAACCCACAAAATAAAACAACAACTAACATCATGTGACAGTATTTAACAGAGTGGATTCTAAAGTTGACTGCCTAGTTTCAAAACCCAGATCTATCACTTATGTGCTATGTAACCTTGGGCAAATTACTTCAACTCACTGCATCTAAGTTTTCTCATATTAAAACAGTGGGATTACAAGCTACGTGCTTCTTCTGTTTCTTTCCCGGAACTCTAAATGATATGCTCTTCGTGTGTATGTGTATGTGTATTTGTAGAGAAACAGACTGGAAAGAAATCCAAAATGATTAACTTGATAGTAAAAAAATCTTGATTATTTTATCTTATTTTTATTAAACTTTATTGTAGTTCCTGAATTTCCTATAATAAACATGTACCAATTTCAAAAATTGTGAGATTAATAATAATTCCTTTATCATAGAGTTTAGTGAAGAAAAAATGGCACATGGCCTGTAGCATTTACATTGTTGAAAGTTTTAAATTCCTGTTATGTTTCCTCTATGAGGCACTTTACACGACAACAATCCTGTGAAGTATGATACATATTATCCTCAATTATACATGCATCAACTCTTAGAATTTTATTGGTCAAATCCCTTGCTAAAAACTACACAACAGGGTCAGGATTTCAATATAGAATGTTCTGACACCAAAGACCATAGTAACCACAATAGCCTAGGCTGACAGATGGCCCTCTATGTCTTTTTCTGAGTTTCCAGGAAAACGATGAGTGTATATATGCCGATTTTTGAGGCATTCCATGGTGGTTTGAAAGCAGGCTCACATCACACAAACATCACCAATATTGCTATAACTATGCAGATTCCAGGGCAGGGTGGGCAAGAAAAGGTGGACTTGATACTACAAAGCTCTCTGTGATCTCTCCTACGCTAGCTTTTTATAAAATCCATTGATCATTCCTCATCTTCCTTGTTTCTGTTACTTAGTTATAATGAAGTGCTTGCAATTTCCTGACAAACTGGCTCCCTCAGGCATCCTCACATTTACACATGTTGCACCCTGTAGACCCTTCTCCAGTTGCAGCATTTTACTTATCCTTCATGATAATTTTATAATAATGTCACTTTCTCTAAAACTCTTCTCCATCCTTTCCAGGCAGCTTCTTCTCCTGAGCCCTTCTTCTCCTGAATTGCCATGATATTGTTTTCTTGCCTCTCTGTGTACTTGTTACGCTAGAGTATAGTGTTATTCTCTCCTAACTTACTCTACTCTGAGCCCATGGAGAAGGTCAAAGTTTTATCTATAATTCTTGTCCCCTCTGCCTAAGATAGCAGCTGGTATACAGAAATTTAACAAATAATTGCTCAAATAAGAATACATATATACATATATACACACATATATATGTTTAATTGCAGTTGAAATCAAAGAAACACAATTCACTCTAGCTTTCTTATAAAATTTTTGAAATCATGAAAGAGTCATGTCCATATATCTGAAAATTATGGCTGAATCTATTTATTCCATGGCAAGTACTTAAAGGCTACTTAACCAAATTTGACTTTGGCAGAATACTTAACTCATTGGAATTATCTTGCTTAAAAATGGATATAACACATCTTCCTATTATTAAGAAGTATTAAGGTACTTCCACAACCACGCAGCATCCTGGATGCTGGTGATAAAACAGTGAGCAGCCTTAGGGTTCACCCTGCTCAGATGTGTGGTTGATCCAGCAGAAGATCCACCCAAGAAAAGCCATTCAGAGTGTGATGAGAGTTCTCATGGGGGTGGGGATGGTCATGGGAGTTTCCATGGTCCTTTGGGATGTGTTTGGAGAGATCTATTCCAGACTTGAAAGCAGGGGTCAGGGCAGCCTTTCTTTGTGACACCCAAGCCAGATGGTATGCATGAGTGTGTTTGTGCAAATGTGCACATGTACGTGTGCACACTTCATGGCTAGGAGGAATAGGATCAGAAAGAGAGCTTTCTAGGTGAACAGAATATTATTTTCAACAACTAAAAGGTGTCTACTGGCTCAATTTGAAATAAATTAGTCAGGGATTTGGACTCAGATATCACTGGACAAGTACAGGGGCTAGATCACACCAAGCATTGTAAGTCTTCTTAATGCCTTAGAGGAATGAGAAGCTTTTAAGAGAGAAATGGATCAGAATTGCATTTTTTAAAAAATTACACTAACTGCAATGGAGAGACTAGAAAAAAGGAGACCAGTTAGAAGGCTGTTAATCATCCAGCTGACAGAGGGAGGTGATTTTGACCTAAGAAGTGGTAGGGGGTAGGAAAAAAAATAAAAGATTTGAGAGATCATACAAGTATAGAATTGACAACCGATTGTTGTGGAGCCAAAAAAAGAAAAGAATCAAAGAAGATGTTCATGTTTCTGGTTTAGGCTCTGGTGAGCAGGAGATCCAGTCTCTGGAGATGACAGGTATGATGTCATGATCACCTGTTTCCTCTGGGACACACAGAATTGTTTTGAAGATTAACTGAAATAGTTTACGTGACAGCAACTAACACAATGTCAATTCATATTGCATTATAGCTCATTTCTGCAGGCATTTCCATTCCCTTCTTGTCTTTTCTGAAGTTGTACCAGTAATTTAGTAGCAAAACTGAGAATAGAATCCCAGGCTTCTGTTTACCAGTCCAGAGTTTTTTTGTTAATGGACTGCTGATCTATAAACAAAGATGAAACACAGGGATTTTAAAGCAAATATGAACAACTTATTCTGGAATTGCTTACAAGCTGTCATCTAGCCAACTTATTTTTAGTTTATATTTAAAATGAATCATATGTTCCAAAATGACTGACAGAAACACAGCTTTGTTTCTGAAGCCAATTCTTTTCCATCATTTTTGGACATCATTCAGAGCTATAACAGACTTTCAGGGTGTTTAAACGCATTCATCCATGACAACAACAAATGCTAATTATCATAAAAAATAAATAGCTCCTGTTAACATCATTTTAAGAATTTATCCTATTCCAGCACTATATTTCATTTATCATCCCATCTGTTTTGGGGGTGGGAACAAAGACTTGATGAAAGTACAATTATCATGTATCAAACCGGACAACACAACAAAAAAGAAATGAATACAAATGGGAGGAACAGCATACATAATAAATAAATATGGAAAGGAAAAAGGAAACATGTAAATAAAATGGCACATGTGTGTCCTGCAGTAAAAGCAGATACATAAGCCCATCATAAAGACAGTAATGTTTATCTTATTGTGTATGAGGTGGATTTTTTCCCATTTCAGTTCACAGTCCAAGCTATAATCAAATTTCCTATGACATCATCAAATAGTCATCTTGCTCTTTTGAGAAGCTGACAAATTCTCTTTGCTGAATTCTATCATTAAAACTATACCTTGCAAATATTCACAAACTATGCATCAAGCAAAGGTCTAATATCCAGAATCCAGTAAGAAACTGAAATAAATCAACAAGCAAGAAACAAATAACCCCATTAAAAAAGTGAGCAAAGGACATGAACAGATACTGCTCAAAAGAAGATGTACACGCAGCCAACAAACATATGAAAGAAACATTCAGCATCACTAATCATCAGAGAAATGCAAAACAAAACCTCAATGAGATACCATTTCACACTAGTCTGAATGGCTATTATTAAGAAGTCAAAAAAATAAATGTTGGTGAGGTTGCAGAGAAAAAGGAATGCTTGTACAGTTTAGTGGGAATGTAAATTAGTTCAACCATTGTAGAAAGAAGTTTGGAGATTTTTCAAAGAGCTAAAAATAGAACTACCTTTGACCCAGCAATACCATTACTAGATATATACACAAAGGAAAATAGATGATTCTATCAAATAGACACATGCATGCATATGTTCATTGCAGCACTATTCACAACAGCAAAGACATGGAATCAACCAAGATGCCCATCAATGGTGGATTAAATAAAGAAAATGTGGTACATATACACCATGGAATACTATGCAGCCATAAAAAAACAAAATTATGTTCTTTGCAGCAACATGGATGTAGCTGAAATCCATTATCCTAAGTGAATTACAGAGGAACAGAAAACCAAATACTGCATGTTCTTATTTATAAGGAGCTAAACATTTGGTACATATGTACATAAATTTGGGAAAAAATAGACACTGGAGACTAGAAGCATGGGGAGGGAAAGAAGAGGTTAAGGGTTGAAAAACTATCTATTGGATACCACGTTCATTGGGTGATACCACGTTCAGTTGTACCCAACGCTCAGCATCATGCAATATAGCCTTGTAACGAACCTGCACATGCACTCCCTGATTTTAAAATGAAAGTTGAAAAAAATTCTACCTTGAGACTTTGAAACATAAACAGACAAAAAGTCTGCTATATATTAATAAACACATTTCAAAGGGACTCTTCTGCCTATCTTAGAGTCAGTTCTGTCACATTAATCAAAAACACTCAAGTTCTCAAAAATGCTGTAAAGTAAGAGGCAACAAATGGACAGTTACAAGTGCAATTATCCCACTGCAAATAGTATTAAAAATGTGAGTAATCACATGTCCCTCAATAGGGATTAGAAGCTCAACAAGGGCTGAGCCTTTGTTTCCTTTAGTGGCATATAATTCCTTTCGCAGCATATAACTCTTCCTGGCATGTATCAGTTGATAATCAAAATTCATTGAATTAAATGTTGCATAAAATGTAACAGCAATATGTTTTATTCTTCAGAGGATTTCAAGACATATTCATCCTATGAATATTCTGTAACAATTCTAAGTTAGCATTACCACTTAACTAATCAGACCTTTCAAATATCCAAGTATCTATGTCACCTTCAAAGCCAAGGGAGTGGCAAAGTTTCCTTTAAATAATAACTAGTAACTAAATAGTAAGCATTTTAATAAATTTGAGGTCAGGACTCCATTAAATGTATATAATCAACTAGTTATACATGTGTACTTATTTATATTTGCCTCAATGATATAATTGAGAATATAATTTAAAGCAGGAATAGATCAATTACATGAGGCTGTATTTACCAAATTATTGTAGGACCTGATTGCAAATCCCATTATCTATTTAGTGAATCACTTAAGAACCACATGTATTAAATAAAAATGCCACACATGTGCATGTGCACACATACACATAGGATTGTGAAGAAAGGTAATATGTCTATAGACATTTTGAATACTTGTCAATTTTCTTCCTCTTACAAGGAATTTAAGGACGATAATTAATACAAAATATCACATGTATGATGTACATATCTGTGTGCATGCACATATGTATATAATGTATACATTATAAGGATATATGATGTTGGGACTGCCTATACCTGAATTACATCAGGGAGGAATGGAGAAGTAAACAATCCACAGATTAACAATGCACATGTATCTATATTTATATATTTTTGTAGATGACCATCCATAAACATAAGTGGACCAATTTGCAACTGAGGATCCCTTGGATCATTTTATTACACATACTCACAGAAATCATTCATACAGAACCTGACATTCAAAATTTGGAACACAGAACTTTACCAAATGAAAAGATTTAGGAAGTAAGTAATGATTTAGGAAGAAAGCAATATAATAAATTTAATAGGTTTAATTTGAGCTAAAAGAGATATCAAACATATTTATTGTAAGGACTCTTAATGATGCATTGCTAATTTTTATTTATAAATATTTCATATTTTAAATAAGAAAAAAATTACTCTAATTTGTATCTAGATGCCTTTCACTCTTTCTTACGTAAACAAAAATGTTTTTGAAATTATTTTCCCTTTTTTTAATCCTGTAGCTCCCAGTTTCCTATTCCCTTGAAACAGTTCTTATCTGTCAATTTGCAGATGACCAATTTTACTGGCAAATGGGCAAATTTCTGCACAGAGTTCTGTACACTGCATGCATGAACAAAATGTGCTCCTGGCATATTTTGAGAGAATTTAAATTCAAATGAAATACAATCTCAATGTAATTATGAAAGTATAGTGAAGTGTCCTAAAATAAAATGTTTTTCTGTTTTAATTCAAAGAGTACTGTTTATATTGTTGATAAACATCTTAAAGTAAAATTAATTATCACTCTATAATAAGCAAAATAGTATGCAGCTGCTTCACCAATGTAACTTCCAATGAAAATTAAAATTTCATTTTTATTGTTACTTTATTGTATTTCTCTGAGACTTGTTTTTAACTGATAATTCAAGATAACCATTTGTATGCCAAAATAATAAAATGCATTAACACAAGAAAGCAGTCAACCTGTAGTTAGCAAATATTTATTAAAATATTCCTTTAACTAATTGAAATAAATATCATTTAGTAAATTCTATTTTCTAAGTCTCTAAATGACATCTACACAAAAGCAGTTCCACAAACTTGAGTGTTTCAGTGAATATTATATTGTTCCACATATGAGTAAAAACTTTTCTAACCTTAACATGCCTTATAAAGTTTGTTATGTTTTATATGCATTCTTTGCACATAAACAGCCAGATAAAATAGTAAGGCATAATTCTGAATTTCTTGGCAAGTGTCACTGACTCATCACAAGGCTTTGCCTTGAGAAACTACCCCAGCAAAAACTTCATAGCAGAAAAATTCTTTAAATAAATATTTCAGAATGGGTCTGGTGGCTCACACCTGTAATCCCAGCAGTTTGGGAAGCCAAGGCAGGTGGATCATTTAAGGTCAGGAGTTCGAGACCAGCCTGGCCAACATGATGAAACCCTGACTCCACTAAAAATACAAAAATTAGCCAGAAGTTTTGGCATATGCCTGTAATCCCAGCTACTTGGGAAGCTGAGGCAGGAGAATCGCTTGAACCTGGGAGAAGGAGGTTGCAGTAAGCTGAGATTGCACCCTCGCATGCCAGCCTGGGCGACAGAGCGACTGTATCTATCTATCTATCTACACACACACACACACACACACACACACACACACACACACACACACATTATTCAATATGATCTAAATTGTTAGACCATATTGTTTTTGAATAAATTGTTTTTGAATACATGGATTCTTACTTTTTAAATGACTGGAATTCTAAATATATATATATATGTGTGTGTGTATGTGTATGTGTGTGTGTATCTATCTATCTATCTATCTATCTATCTATCTATCTATCTATCTATAATATTGTTTACTACATCTATCCTGCATCCAACCTACCAAACTAGCTGATCTTTCACAGGAATAAAAAAATGCTTATTTTACAAATACAGAGAAGAAGTATTCAATATAGGTATTCTTTGTTTGGATATGTGAAATTAGGGTTGGTGTTTGATTCTGTCTTTCTACCCCTTAGATGAATTTTCAAAAATCAAAATAAAGCATATAAGAATACAATAAGAACCTGGAATGGGCTTCAGAAAATTATCTATATTTAAAGCATAGCTCCAAAAGATACTGATTTTTCTTACCAGTGCTGTCATCATACACAACCGTGACGGTTTTCCACTTGAAAAATTGCACCAGGTCTAAAATGGCACGGCTGAGTGAAGAGAAGTCTGGGTAGAGACTGACATAGAAGGAATCTTTGTTGTCTGACACCTGGTGCTTCCAGCGGGTCTGTATGTGGGGAACTCCCAGAGCATTGCAGATGGACTGCACTGCATTTGCTGATGAGCTGTGTGAAGGCCCGAAGATGGCAGCCACCCCAAGAGACAGCTGATCACAGGCTGAAGAGGAGATAAAGGTCTGTCAGTAATGAGAGGAGAGGTGCCAGTGTGCCAGCAGATACCACATTATTATTTTTAAACCCAAAGGTATCATCCTCAAGGAAGATTTGTGTTTTTAAAAAATATATATCAGGCCGGGCGCGGTGGCTCACACTTGTAATCCCAGCACTTTGGGAGGCTGAGGCGGGCGGATCACGAGGTCAGGAGATTGAGACCACGGTGAAACCCCGTCTCTACTAAAAATACAAAAAAATTAGCCGGGCGTGATGGCGGGCGCCTGTAGTCCCAGCTGTTCGGAGAGGCTGAGGCAGGAGAATGGCGTGAACCCGGGAGGCGGAGCTTGCAGCGAGCCGAGATTGCGCCACTGCACTCCAGCCTGGGTGAGAGAGCAAGACTCCGTCTCAAAAAAAAAAAAAAAAAAAAATATATATATATATATATATATATTTTTTTTTTTTTGCCTCAATGAGGCAAAAGTAGATATATATAGATATATATATCTATAAAGTAGATATATATCTATAAAAGTAGATATATATAGATATATATATCTATAAAAGTAGATACATATATCTACTTTTCACTAATTTAAAATTTTGTCTGACTCTGAACATTTTCCATTTGTTACAAGGGAATTAACTCACCCTGCAGCTCAAAGTTCAAATAATTCTATAAATAATGTCAGGGGAGGGAGACAGGGAAGGAGAGAGAGGATGAATATTTTTTAATTTAATGGGGCAGTGCTTGTTTTCGAAGACTAGTTTATATGAGGGGAATGAGGGAATAGTGCAGATTCTCAAATTCACAGAACAGTTTTTACATTTTCCATTTCTTAATCAAAAGCCACGTGGTTCCCCCTTTACTCGTGCAATTAGCTATGCTCACACACAGATGAATGCTTCCACATATCTGATGATACAGGTCAGGTTATGCAAACACTCAGCCACACAAAACCTGCTATAGCTCTTTTAGAGTGATTTCATATGGATCAGTCTCACTGAGTAGAAAAACAGCAAAGTCATTAAAAAAGTACTCAGTCATCTTTATATATTTGGCTTTTGGATGCTATAAGTGTTTTCTATTATTCTATTTTTTTAAAGTTTGTATTTACTCACAGAAAATTTTATTCATATCAATAATAACCACAGTAATTAAGACAGGCATGAACAAACTAGAGGGTATTCAAATTAAAGTAGACTGTGCCATGACCTGAACTTTCTATAAGGCACACTGACACAAATAGCGAGCTTGGGCCTAGAAAGTGAGTAATTATTGGGAACACAAAAATTATCTTTAAATATTTGAAGACCTGGCATGAGACAGAAGCTTAAGTTTGTTTCACTTGATGGGCAAAGGGGAATTAGAAAAAAAAAATAGAAGCTTCCCCTGAATTTTTACCCACTTTATTATTATTTATTTATTTATTTATTATTTACTTTGTTGAGATAGAGTCTCAGTCTGTCGCCCAGGCTTGAGCGCAGTGGTGCGATCTTGGCTCACTGCAACCTTTGCCTCCCGGGTTCAAGCGATTCTCCTGCCTCAGCCTCCCAAGTAGCTGGGACTACAGGCATGTGCCACCAAGCCTGGGTAATTTTTTGTATTTTTAGTAGAGACAGGGTTTCACCGTGTTAGCCAGGATGATCTCGATCTCCTGACCTCGTGATCCACCCTCCTCGGCCTCCCAAAGTGCTGGGATTACAAGCATGAGCCACCACACCTGGCTATTATTTTTAATTCTAAATATGGCCTCATGCCATGGTTCACACCTGTAATCCCAGGACTTTGGGAGGCCAATGCAGGAAGATCGCTTGAGACCAGGAATTCGAGACCTTCCTGGGCAACACAGTGAGACCTCCTCTCTACTAAAACAAAAACAAACAAACAAAAAGAAACAAAAAAAAATTCAGCTAGGCATGGTGCTGTGTGCCTATAGTTCTAGCTACTTGGCAGGCTGAGGTGGGAGGATCACTTGAGCCTGGGACATTGAGGTTGCAGTGAGCCATGATGGTGCCGCCGCTGGCCTACCTGGGTGCCAGACCGAAACTGTGTGTCAAAAAAAAAAATAATAATAAACCATGTTCAGAAATGAAATAGTCTTCCCCAAGAGGCAATGGTTTGCCCATCACTGCAAATATTTAAAGGACAGAGAAGGATTGTTATTGAGCTGTAGGCATAAATTAGGTGTTCAGACTCAATTCCTCCACAATGGAGTTTATAATTCTACTGTGTGAAAATTTCTGCTATTTTCCCTCAGTTTTCTGCATAAAATATAATATTATAGTTAAGCATGGAAATATTTAATAATTAAGTAAATTATTGTCAGAAAGAACACTTGTTTAAACATTCTTAAAAAATCAATATGATCTAAATAAATTGTTTTTAAATACATGGATTCTTACTTTTTAAATAACACATGGAATTCTAAATTAGTATAAATGGTGCTTAGACTTTAGAATTTTTCACTCAACGTGAGATTTTAATTCATATATATTGAAGATAAATGATCTTCCTTCACTACGTTTGTGACAAATCACAAACCAAGAAAAGCTAAAAACACTGAATTAGGTTATTTAGAATGTTTCTAAGTGTGTTTCAAGCAAGATGAGAGCTTTCAGTTATCAGAAGAGTTATTTTAAAATATATGATTCAAACAATAATTCAAGCTCTAATACATCAAAGTATTTATTAATTGAGCAGAACAATATTACCTATTAAAACTATAACAGAAAAAAATTAGATAAAATGTCAAAAGGTAACATCTCATTTCTTATTATTTTCTTGCATTGGATAAATAATTACATTTTTAAAATATCTAAAGTTATTTTATAATTAATCATTAACAATATTATCAATATATACATTTCTTGATAAAGTTAAAAAAACATATTGGCTCTGTTATATGATGTTTTTATGTATTGCTGTGTCCTCCAAGCAGTAATAACTCAACAAACAAGAGATTCAGAAGATAAAATCCAAACCATGACATTCACGAAGAAAGTTACTCATATACTTATTTGAGCTTTTCCTAGCTTCAAGCCAAAGTGAAATGATGGATTTGATTCCCAGGGAGTTTTTATTGGGTAACAAAGCTTGTAAATTTCTTATAATATTTTGGTCAAACCACATGAGTTTATCAATTCATAATTTTGCTAGGCCATTCCCAGGATAGTACTCTGTTTGTTGTGAGAACATCCGAACCTGTGTTTTTTTTATGCTGTTCATTTGAAATCGCCATTAAGAAATCTACTAATATTTTATCTGTACTGCACTCATACTCCATATTCTTTGATCAAAATGCCTTTATTAGAGGCAGAACTTCTTCTTCCTAATGGAAACAATCGTGAACTATGCTACTAATCAAATGTAATAGTCTTGAATTAATGATTTATTTTGCAATTATGATGACAAATATAATATTTCACAGTTACCTTTAACCTTTTTCTCAGTCTTCAAAACCTTTCATCACCTGACATAGTTCTGAAATGTGGAAACTTATTTGTATTCATAAAGATATGAATTCAAAGGGCATGCAAAATATGGCTTTGATAAACACTACTTAGCTGCTGGGGGAAAAGAAGGATACTTTCATCTCGAGAAATACTGTACCTTGTCAGCTACCATTAATATTAATGAGCCTAAACAATTTGCACTAACCTGGAATTATAAATAATTATGTACATTTCCACCAATATAAGGTAGCTACAGCAAAACCATATTAGCATTACAGAAAGGCAAACATTGTTTTAAAATATAATGTTAGAACAAACACTTTGTAAGCCTTTTCCTTTGAGAAAAATCTTTATAATAAAATTTAATTCCTATTACATAAATGCTAACTATGCAAAAGAAAAGATCACCTACTATAAGATTATCTACCTATATAAGAAAAGATCACCCACATAAGACTATAGAAACACCTCTCAAACACATTTACTACTGACAGCTGTCTGGTTAAAATAAATGCTTTAATAATAGTTTTCTCTATTGCCTTCCTTCATATATAAATATTAAATTTTTATTCCACCAAATTATTTTTCTTTTTAATTTTTTTTCTATATTTTTGTCATTTAAAACAGTTACAACACAAAAATAAAATTCATAAAGTATTCTAATTATGTCCTTATATAATTCAGTTTTTACATAATCAGCCATTTATTTTCAGTTACAAAAAGAAATATTAGATGGTTAAAATATGAGCATGGAATATACATAAACTAATGGTTGTTCAAAATTTTCCAATTAAGTTTCAATATATGCTGACATTTTGAAGTCACTTAGAACCACATAACTTTCAAGGTAGCCAATAAATTGAGACCACAGTAATAATATAATGGGATTGACAGATAATGCAAATAAAGATGCAAGAATGGATTGAAAAATTGGTAAAATCCACTCATATAAATTTTATTTTTGTGGGTTCTTAAAAATAGGAATGCTTCAATAATAAGATAGAAGGATCAATAGAAAAAAACAATTTCACTAACAGATGTAATTGTATTTCATGTTATAAGCAGATTTTTTGCAATAGGAATTATACCACTTTATCTTCTCTGACAAAATTTATATGCATTTTGAAAATAAATCTTTGCATGCAAATATTCCTAACAACTTATTAACTGTATGCTGAAAAATAAAAAAGTCTCTTAAGAATACCTAGAAATTTGAATTCCAGGAAACAAAGATGTTAAAAATCTATCAATTACCTTTCTTGGATGCTTCAAAACTATCATAAAGGTTTATCTTCTGGGTGTCATAGGTAAGGGTAGTATTGGGTAGCAATGTTCTGTTTCTGTTAATTGTGTTCACAGCAAATCTGAATGCAAGTTCCTCAGCTCCCATTGGGCCAGATTCCACATATTCAAAAATACCACCTGGCAAAAAGAAAGAGAATAATCATAAATTTCGCAAGAATAAACATAATTTTTACAAGACAAAGAAAATATCAGAAGTTTTCTGTACTTTTATATAAGTGCAAGTGCATTTGTGTGTGTGTGTGTGTGTGTGAGAGAGAGAGAGAGAGATTTAAGTACATGGGGTTTGTGCTTACTTTATGAACTTTGGGATATTCTCTTTTAGCCACAGCCATACTGGTAAAATTGCCTTAGTATTGCTGCCAAAATTTAACATGATACAAATATGATTTGGACTTTTTTTCATTAGTTATTACTTATTTTAGGGCCTAGGTATAGAGAGGTCTTGACTTAAGTACTGAAATTTATCCCCCCAGAATTTGTAAACAGTTCCAGAATAATCAATCCTCTTCATTGATATATACTATAAAATTAAGCATTGAAAAAAATGTGTTAAATGTCATCTCCATTCAGAAATCAAAATTCTTTTGCACATTTTTTTTTTCTTTTTTTAAGACAGTCACTCACTTGCCCAGGCTGGAGTGCAGAGGAGTGATCACAGCCCACTGCAGCCTTGACCTCCTTGGGCTCAGGTGATCCTCATACCTTAGCCTCCCAAGTACTTGAGACTACAGACGTAAGCCATCATTTCCAGCTAATTTTTGTATTTTTTGCATAGTCGGGGTTTCACTATATTGCCCAGGCTAGTCTCAAACTCCTGGGCTCAAGCGATCTGCCTGCCTTGGCCTCCCAAATTGTTGGGATTTACAGGAGTGAGCCACCTGCATTTATTGTGTTAAAAGCCCAAATTATTCGCAAATTTCAGCATCTTACTTGCGAGAAAAGAGAGTTAGCATTTTGCTAGTTATTTTATTCTAAGTCCCTTTTAAGAAGACACTTGACATTTATGAAGGAGGCCTCTCCAAAACAATGCAACTCCTTTAATCAATGAATACAACTGTAGTATATAATTTTGGCCATAAAATGTAGAGTATAATTTTAAAATACGTCCCTTCAATTTGTGACCTTCCACCAGCTCTGTCTCATTCCAGTTCCCTCACTCTTGTCACAGCCTTCCTTCTCTCTAACATCATTGATCTCTCATTAGGTGGGAGTGACCCAACTGAGGCCTTTGCCTCCAAAAGAATCATTGTTGGTTTGGAGAATGAAATAAAAGGTGGAGCACCTGATTCCTAATCCCCTCCAACCTCTGTCCTTAGGAAACTAGTACTTTAAAAACGCAGAACATTTATCTTTCTTCCTTTCAAATTTCACACCATGTACTCCCAGTACAGTCATTTATAAATTAAACTGTCTTGAATAAGCCATTCCACATCTAGCAATTCATACCTCACCAAAGATATTTTGACACATGAATGTCAGGTGACTATACTATTAGCAAACTACCTATTATAAATTAGTAAGAAGTCGTAATGTTGTAACAATTCCTCTAACTATGAGGAATTAGGACTCAGAATAGACTACAGGGGTGAGGCAAATTTATATTCAGGAACAAGATAAAAAATATTATTTGATTTTTTCTTGTAAATTTGTTTGAGTTCATTGTAGATTCTGGATATTAGCCCTTTGTCGGATGAGTAGGTTGTGAAAATTTTCTCCCATTCTGTAGGTTGCCTGTTCACTCTGATGGTAGTTTCTTTTGCTGTGCAGAAACTCTTTAGTTTAATAAGAGCCCATTTGTCAATGTTGGCCTTTGTTGCCATTGCTTTTGGTGTTTTAGACATGAAGTCCTTGCCCATGCCTATGTCCTGAATGGTATTGCCTAGGTTTTCTTCTAATGTTTTTACAGTTTTAGGTCTAACATGTAACAAACAATCCCATCAAAAAGTGGGCCAAGCATATGAACAGACACTTCTCAAAAGAAGACATTTATGCAGCCAAAACACACACGAAAAAATGCTCATCATCACTGGCCATCAGAGAAATGCAAATCAAAACCACAATGAGATACCATCTCACACCAGTTAGAATGGCCATCATTAAAAAGTCAGGAAACAACAGGTGCTGGAGAGGATGTGGAGAAATAGGAACACTTTCACACTGTTGGTGGGACTGTAAACTAGTTCAACCACTGTGGAAGTCAGTGCGGCGATTCCACAGGGATCTAGAACTAGAAATACCATTTGACCCAGCCATCCCATTACTGGGTATATACTCAAAGGATTATAAATCATGCTGCTATAAAGACACATGCACACGTATGTTTATTGTGGCACTATTCACAATAACAAAGACTTGGAACCAACCCAAATGTCCAACAACGATAGACTGGATTAAGAAAATGTGGCACATATACACCATGGAATACTATGCAGCCATAAAAAATGATGAGTTCATGTCCTTTGCAGGGACATGGATGAAACTGGAAACCATCATTCTCAGCAAACTATCGCAAGGACAAAAAGCCAAACACCACATGTTCTCACTCATAGGTGGGAATTGAACAATGAGAACACATGGACACAGGAAGGGGATCACCACACTCCGGGGACTGTTGTGGGGTGGGGTAGCGGGGAGGGATAGCATTAGGAGATATATCTAATGCTAAATGTTGAGTTAATGGGTGCAGCACGCCAACATGGCACATGTATACATATGTAACAAACCTGCACATTGTGCACATGTACCCTAAAACTTAAAGTATAATAATAATAAAATTAAAAAAATATTTGATATCATATTCATTTGAAATATTTCTCTTATTCTGGATTTTAACCAATTTGAGGGTGTACTTACTAAAACAATCAACTTGTGAAATGGCATTCAATATATTTGAAGTCTTTGGTGACTTATGTTAAGCAAAAAGATAATAATTATTTGTGTCTAATGGGTATAAAGAACCAACCTAGATTCCTTCTGTGTATGTGGAGAAGAACAGTGGTATTCTTTACTCTCTACACTTATATATAACATTTATTTGGAGCTAGACTGGGTTTACATTCTGTATTTGCCAATTGCTATCTGTATAATTTTGGGCAGTTGCTTAAAACCTCAGTCTGAGCTGCCTCATCTCTGAAAAAAGAATGACAAGGGAGGTTACTGCATAGAATTGTAATAAAGAATAAATGTTAGCACGTACAAAACATTTAGAGTGGCTGTCACAGGGTAAGCACTCAACAAATATATGAGGTCACAATGAACCTTCAAAGTCATCCAAAATAGCATTATTTTACAGGAATTACCCTTTTGGTCAAAGATCACATAGCTATCAAGTGACGGAGCCACTAGTAGAATCTGCTCTTGCCTGACTTCAAAACCCTTGCCTGTTCCACTACAAACTAGTAGTTTTCTGCAAAATTTCAGTCAGGCAAAATATACGGAACTTCCTAAAATGTGAGATAAGATGACTTAATAAGATGTAACTAAAAATGTAAGATCTTATATATGAAACAGAAAAATAGTTAACTAATTGTAAGGTACTTGTAAAGTTAAGTAGGAATAAAGAGGCAATTATAGAAATGCCAGCCTTAAGTGGTTTCTTATTGGCAAATAAAATAAAAAACTGAATCTTCTACTTTTTTCAGTTCAAAATGGTAGTTTCTATGTAATAAAAGTATGCAATAAAGATCATATTTTATAACATTGGATCAATATTTTACCCAGTTATAATATTGAATCAATATTTGATGATAGTGAATTAAAACTTTCTTATTCTTTATCAATCTTTAAAATAATAATTCAAATACCACTTTAAGTTTACATATTTATCACAAGTTTGAATGTTTAAAGAAATCTTTTTCTTTCCTTAGGATAACCCATTTTCTACCTTAAATTAAAAAATAAATAGTTATATTTTATTAATCCAAGCCAGAGTTTAAAATTTTGTAATAAACAAAAACATCCAGATAACGCAACCTTTTAAGACAAAATATAACCACCCAACAACGTTAACTGAAGAAAGGAGATAAATCATGAATAGCTTATTACCCCTTATATGTAGAAGGAGATGAAAAAAATCTAGTAAAGAATTGGTTTCCAAATAAAGCTAGATTGGTGTTACAAACTATTGAGGAGAAAGAACTTTTTAATTCTATTTAAAAATTTGGAAAGTCTTACTATCATCCAACTTAGTAATTGTTCCAAGAAGAAAAAAGTAGATTCACCACACTAGATAGTATAAATGCAATTGATAATTATTTTTATTTAAAAATACTTTTTTGGAAAACAATAAAATAATGCGACTTTATTAAGATAAAAATCATGAATGAACAGTAAATGTTATATATAAGAGGAGGAAGTTCCATTAAGGTCAGGAAAAAGATAAAATAAAATGTCTACAATATCCACTCTTCTTTAGTATTTATTTTCATTTCGTAACATATAGAGAAGAGATACAAATGTGTTTTGCCAAATATGTTTGACCATATCAATGAAAATACCAAAATTGAAAGGATTTATCACCAACAAGCCTCCACTAAAACAAATACTAACTACATCAAGTTCTATAGGCAGATTATTGATTACAGAGGAAGCTACTACATGGCTTAAACATGTGAAGTATAAGAGAAAATATAAACACATGGGTGAAAATCAATAAATTTGGACTATAAAAAGAAAGAATAGGAATGACTGATGAAGTTTATGTTTAGAATTAAAGTGTATGGTAAGTATAATTTAAAAAGCAAAAACTGCATAAATAGAATTAAAGGATTTTAATGTTTTAGCAGTATTTGGAGAAATCCTATGTTCAGAAATAACTGAACATAGTAATTCAAGAATGCACTTTGAATTCTAGGACAAAGACTAAACAAATAATGAAATAGTATCTGATAAAAAAAATTAAGAGAAAAATAGATAAGTAGAACACACAATCCATAAACAGTTTTGCATTTATATAGACAACAATATTAAAGTGATAATACTGCAGTTCTAATAAAAAAGGATTGTATTTTCAATAAATATTTCTGGATTAAGTAGATAATTATATAGAAATTATTTCAATCATACATTGAAATGTGACATTAAAAATAAAGTTGTTCAAAAAAAGCTAAGAAAAGATGTTTTAAAAGAAAACAAAAAGTGATGCTTATAAAGGTAAAAATGTGACATATTAGACTTTCTTAAAATTAAGCACTTCCTAATCAAAGACACACACAAGACACACACTCAACAGACACACACACGTGTATATGTGTGCCACAAACAAATGAGGACAAAACACACACACACATATATACACACACATATATATATGTCATTTTCTTTATATCCTATAAGTAGAATTAGTGGATTCACACATATATACACACATTTAGTAGATAGTTTCACGTGTGTGTGTCTGAGAGAGACAGAAAAGACTTCTCTTTTAAAAAATCTGCAAAAAAAGAAAATGGCAGTCAAACCAATAGAAATATGGGTAGAAAATTTGAACAAGCATTCCCCAAAACATAAATTGAAATGGACAATGTACATAAAAAAGTGATCAATTTCATGGTATTATGGAAAATGAAAATATAAACCACAATTCGAAACAATTCTATATACACCAGCATGGCTAAAATGAAAAAGACAAACTGGCTCAATCAACATTGAAAATCAAGTGTCTGAATCTTCTACCACTGAAAATATACAAACTCTGTGACACAGAAATTTCAGTCTGGGATAGCGGATAAACAGAAATCTGTACATAAGTTCATCAAAGCATATGTGCAAGAATATTCATAACAACATGGAAGACCTGCATCAATAAAGAACTACATGCAACAACATGAGGTGAATCTCACAAACAAATGATTGAGTGAAAGAAGCCAGACACAAAAGAATACTGCTGCATGATTTCATTGTTCAAAAAGTTCAAAAAATGTTAGTGGTGGGAATAGTAATAAGAAGAGAGCATGATGTGCTTTTGGGATGCTGGTGATGATCTGTTTCTTAATCTGAGTGCTTGGATACCTATTACTTGAACTTTACTTGTATCGTGTGTGCACTTTACGTAGATCATTCTTTAATACAATTTTACTTTAAAAAACAATTGTATAAAAGTGCTAAGGCCTTTCTAAGTTTGATAACACAAGCAGTAAAAATAAAGGCAATATTACTAAATGTAGCTTCAATATTTGAAAAACATCTATGCATCAAACATAACTAAAGAAAGACAAATATGAAAATATATGAAAGGTATATTAAATATCATAATACATTTTACAATAAAATAATACATTCAATAAAAAGAACTAGCTATTGAAAACACAACTCCAGCAGAAAAATTGTCAAAGAACATAAGTAGATAATATTCATAAATAATAAATGCAAATAACCACTAAATGTAAGAAAATGCTCAAAAACAGGAAAAGGGAAAGGTTAATTAAAACAATGAGACAGAATCTTTATGAATCAAATGTATTGAGGTGTAAGAAACAGCACAGTTGAATAGAAAAATAAATCAACACAAACTTTATTGAAGTCCTTTTTTAAATCTATCAAGCTTTAAAAATATCACACACTTGAAAGCACTAATTCTACTTACGGGATGGAAACTTAAGGAAAATGTCACTGATTTAGCTGCAAGGATGTTCACTTCTTTATTTATAAGAACACAATGATTCAAAATTTTCTAAGTATACAGTGGTAAAAGACTTTTTACAGAAACTATGGTAGATATACTTAATAAAATACTATATATTTAGCCATTTTAAAATTATTCTATAGAAGGTATTTGATGACAAAATGCTTTACAGGTACTTATAATATGCCCTTATGCATAACAATATATTAATCTTGGTTCATTTTAGATGATAGGCATTTGATTTTGATTTTCTGATTTTTTGCTTATTTGTATAATTTAAATAGCTAACAATGGACATATGTTAATCTTGTTATTTAAAAAAATGAATATTCTTCAAAATGAAGCTAGAATATTAAAGAGTAGCAGAAAACAGGACAGTGAAAGGTGAAGATAAAATCTCAGGGTGTTTGTGCCTTTGCTTCATTCATAATGAGAAAGACTTAACATATTTATATGCAGAAGGAAAGAACCAATAGGAAGAGAAAGCTAAAAGGTAGAAAAGAGAAGGCATTAGTGATGGAGCCAGGCGTCTCAGGAGCAAGAGAGGATCAAATCCAAAGCATGGCAAATAGGCTAAGCCTAGGGGAGGAGGACACCTTATTCACTCCAGCAAGAAGCAATTATCTGTAATCTGCAGATGTGAAGATGGGCAGGAAATCAGGGACATATATATTTTATGTATTTTCTTTGTAAAGTGAAATATAAGGCTCTATATATTTGATTCTCTGAGGAAGAACTCAGCTGATTTTTATAATTTTAAAAGAACACCTTTGATTTTAAAATTGCTATTATAAAATTGAATGGCAAAGCATTTTTTCCACCTGTTCATGAACCTGCAAAAGGATAATTGTTCACATGATTTTAAACAAGATGTTTTTCTTTCTGATGACTTGAAAAAATAATATCCATTTTGCACTGGGAATCTTCTATAAAACTGCTTGCTCCTATAATTCTTCTTTTTATTATAAAGTGTCAGGATTTTACATAGTATTTCATAAGCATGTGATCCATGAAGAGAGAATTGCTCTCCTAAGAGTTCATAAATCATGTTCGATGGATAAAATATATCTCAGAATAATAAAGGACACATAAGACCTATATGATCTTAAAAAAGCATCTTAGTAATTGATAATTCTGTGCTCTTTCTAGACTTACACCAAAATTCAACCAATTTCACATTTTCAAGAATCTAGAGACTCCTATGTAGTTATCATCTAATTCCTTATTCTCCATACAACACAAGCAAAATGTACTGCTTTCTCATACTTACCTTCAACTTTTTAGATTCAAAACATCATCTAAGAAAATCATTCTCACAGCTTTATCATTGTTTTATTTCTTAATTCAGGAAGGGCCATCATATCTCACATAACCTCTATATCAAACCACAAAATGCCCGCAATTCTTTTTCCAAGCTTATATTAAAAGTTAACAGCTCTCTTCACTATAAAAGGCTTGTTAAAAGAAGAAAAAAAGGAGAGAATACCTTTCTTTTCCATGGGCACAATTGCCCTCCTTTGTTTTGTAGATATAGGAAACCAAATGTCAAGTGATCCCTGGTTTACACAGAACACTCAGTGCTGAAACTTTTCACATCACAGTCTCTGACTCACAAAAGAACATCACTACTCAAGACTCGAAATAAAAGATTTATTAGTCAACTGCTAAAGCCTAGTCAATGCCTTTCTCTTTTAAATCAATTGTAACTACTACTGAGGGGTGTATGACTCATAAACCCATGATGGATGTACCAACCAACATCACATCTAACCTCTGAGACTTTTCAAATAGGTCTTACCTTAAAGCGAGTACAATCTGTGTTTTATAGACTTCAATTTAATAAAGAAACTGATGTTCTAAATGGCACACCATCTGTTATCCTCCCAAAAGATATGTTGATTTTCTCCATCAAATGTTATACTAATCTTATTTCCTGTCTAAGCAATTGCAAAAGGCTCCTCTCCATTTTAATTTTGTACAAATCATTATCTAAAGGACTAAATCATCAAGCTTCTTTAATTTTTATACAATATAATGCCAAAGGACAACGTTACATTGGCCTTTGGCTATTAAATGACATGCCCTGGATATTAAATGACATTAGGGTATTATTTTTTTCTCCTTAGGCAAAATAATGATATAGTGGTTATATAAGAAAATATCCTGACTCTTAGGAGATCAAGTCTTTAGGTATGAAAGAAGTATCATAAACAAAAAACTGGAAAAATATTAGCAATTGTTTAATCAAAGTGCTTATCAGTGTTTATTATACTATTGTTTGAACTTTTCTGTATGTTTAAAAATTCAAAATAAAAGTTTGGGGGTAAAAGAAAATGGACAAGAAGAAATAAAACCCCAATACTCATTTTGTTCTTAATTCATATTTTTAACAGACTTCTCAAAATGACCATTAAATTAACCTGCAAATATTTACATGTACTATGCACTAAAATTGCACTATTATCCTGAGTGTAAAAGATGGAGTCTAAGAATCATACAATCAATAAATCATCAGGTCTACCCATCATTCAGATACATAGATTGCCTTTATTACTACACATTGGCCTCCAGGAATGACAAACTTATCATCTGAAGCAGTCCCTCACCTCTCTGGAGAGCTCCAGCACAAACTTCTGCCATATATTAATCCATTACCTGTTTTCCTAAAGTTTTTAATCATATCTTTTTATTGAGATACATTTAATCCCAACTTTCACATGATTATCTTCCAGAATTTGAAAACAGATTTCATCTTCCTACTGCATTTCTTTCATCTAGCCTATGAAATTGTTTAACTGTTTGTCACATGACTAATCTGATCCTTTCGTTTTTCTAGTTTTTTTTTTTTTTTTTTTCTGAACACAGCCCAGTGCACCCACAGTTCAATGTTATACTCCAAGTGTATCCAAGCAAAGCAAATTATGAGAGTGGCCAGCTCCATAAGTTAATGTATTACAGATAAAATTAATAGTGGATTTTTTTAACAGTACAGTATCACACTGCTCATTCATCTTAAGCTTATTGTTTAAAAAGTTTATGTTTGTGATGTACTCTTTAAAAATTTTTTTACAAGTATCCCTGATTAATATCATCTACTTACAGTTGGTTTAATTTTCTAATTAAAACCACTTGGGGCCTCATTCTATCATCAACTGTTATTATTAATTTATTCAACATCTAATGTATCAAAGCAATTTACTAATATTACAAAGGTATGTGAAATGTGTTTCTTTACCTTCTGCCTTTAGGTCAATTTCAGTTTTGCTTTTATATCTAAGTCAGTAATAAAAATGATAAGCCAGAAAGAGTTAAAGACCAAGCAAAGCTTTAGACCATAACCTCATAGATACCTCACTGGAGTCTGTCCCTATTGTTAAACTAGGTAATGGTTTTCTTAATTATTCTAGCTAACAGTTCATAGATTCCCATCAATTCTACAGGAATGTCACTGTAAACCTTTTCATATGCTCGACTAAGTCCAGAAGTGCTATGTCTTCCACACCACAACAGTGCATCTCCACTGGATTTTTCATGGATATTTGCACCTATTCTAGCTTTTTTTAGTAGTTTATATCTACTACAATCAAAGTCATTTTTATAACGTGAAACATTGATCTTATTATTCAACTTCCTAAAATCTTTCAATGACTAATCTTTAAGCTTAATACCATTTACAAAGTTTTTCATAATTTGTCTTCTACCTTCCTTTCCAAACTCTTTTCTTACCACTCCCACTTCCCCAGTCATACAGCCATATTAAACCACTTACCTTTACCTGAATGAACCAAAACCAAATGCCTCCATTGCTTTCCAAACAGGGCTCATCTGCCCAGGAGTCCAGCTTCTTCTTACTGACCTACATACCTATACACACACACACACACACACACACACACACACACACACACACACACACCACATTAACACATAGATCTGTAAATTTATCTCTCATTGTGAGCTTTTGAAATAGTCACCTTTTCTGGGAAAACATTCCTCACTGGTCCTAACTGCACTGAACTAATTGTGTCTCTGCTTTATGTGCTCACTGTTCCAGACCCCTTTCAAACATGATAATGCAAACTCCTGCAATCTGAAGCTAAAGAAATTTAAATAAGTATGAAACATGTTTACACCTAAGCTCAATCTCACTGAAGAATGAAAGTTCCTAACAGTCAACATTTATTGACATCATACGCTATATCAGGCACTGTGTAAAGTATTTTACAAACATTAATAAAAAGTCATCAAAATTTATTTGACTCACATTAATCTATTTCCCATCAAATAAAATTTATATTTTAAGTCTGAATATAATAATGATATTTAAGTTGTCCAAATTACTGAGTCTAAGATTTGTTTTTCTTTATGTTTCAGTCCTGCAAGGTAGATTAATTTAGCCCAAAGAACGTGCTTCACTGAGCTTACTGAATTCTGCTTTAGCAAGACCATGAAACAGGTCTAGCATCCTCAGTGTCTTCCTAAGGTCACTTACACAGTTGGCAAGTGATGGATGCTGGATTAGGACACGAGGGACCTCAGTCCAAGCCCCATCTTTTAATTGCTATTCTGTATGGCTTCTTGCTGGGTAATATTGCCACTCTTTATTCTCAACTTCTGGCTATTTTCTCAATAACTTTCCTCCTTCTAAGTGGTAAATACTTTCTGTTTCTTTGAACAAATTCTAAGAGTTTTATGTCCATATAAACTATGACTATAACAATTTGAAATTAATTTTGTGTGAAGTTGGTGAGTGCCTAAATGTATGCTGGTTAAAAAGTGAAAACAAAAACAAAACACATACACATGTGACCTGCGGACACACCATGGAAAAATAAGTAGGTGACAGCTTCCTAAAAGGTGATTATGTGGAAAGTATATAGCGTAATGTACTCATTTTCCAGGCGAGGAGGAGTGTCTGGTCTCCACTTCACGCTGAAAAATATCTCCCACCCTTCCTACTTGCTTTTGAGTCATTTGAGCCATGAAACAACAGGTATTTTTAATTTACTAAAAAGACTGGCTCCAGTATTTTCAACCTTATTTCTAATGACAATAACCTTCTTCAGTGTTGCTATCTCATCAAAGCATACATATTAGCACTCTGTCAATATTTCAGGTGAAATAAAAACTATACAAATATGTAACCAATGAAAATTTTGTCTGCAGAATGTCCTGGAATTTTCAAAGTTCTAGTACTCTTTGCAGTTCTTCAACTACAGAAGACGTTAAAGTTCCACTTGCATACATCTTCCTACATCTATCATATTCAGTTCAGCTCAGACTTGTCCTGGGCATTTGAAAAAAAGAAGTTGCTGATACAGTCCAGAATAAAGAATATGAGTTAGAAGTCAGTATATAAACTGAAATCAAGTTGCAGGAAATAATGTAATAGCCCCATTAGACAAAGATTGGTTGTTTTCTGGCATGTAAATGTGCTTTCTTATTTTAAAAATAAATAAGCTTTTACTTGACAAAGCTCCTACACTTTCCAACATATTTTTCAGTAGTGGATGGAAAATAAGTGTTGATTTTTCTTTCTATAAATGGACCATTAAAATCCAAGGGAGGACCTCAAAATACACATGCAAATAATATTAATTTTAAAGTAGAGGCACTACACACTGAGAAGAAAATTGGGAAATGGCTACTTAAATGTTAGCAATTAACAACCTAGAAGGCATGCATACTGATTGGGAAGGCAGACGCTTGAATAGTATCAAGATATAAATAGAACTGATCAAACTGAGATAACAGGAAAGGTAGTCACATAATTATCACATAAACTTTATAAATAATACCAACTATTTGAAGGTAAAAAGCATGTGCTTAATCACACTTATTTAAAAGAAAATAGTCAACCAAATGAAAAGGCAAAAAGTGACTGGATGAGCAAGACTCTTCACTCCCCAGACCTCCATTATCTCTTCTGCAAAATGAAGGGATCAGGTGAAATGATCTGAATATCAGAGATTTATAACACTTTAATGATTCTAAAACTGCCTTAAGAACTGCACAGTAAATTGTGGAGGAATACTGATTCTGAATTTCAGATCTGGTTAAATGCCAGTCTTTTGCAAATATGGGACACTTAACTCTCTTTTGCAAAAAATACATTGATGTGAGAAATCATCTGCCAAAATATTATGAAATTCAATCAATAAAATATAGATGCAAATATGTTTTGAGTTTAGAAAGATGATTTAGATATCATGAGGTTAAAATGAAAGTATTAAACATTCTAGAGTTTTAATCCAGAAATAGTAATTTAATGGCTAGCAAGTTAATATTTTATAAAAATGCAAATTAATTTAATACTGTTATTTATAAGGCAATCTACATATGTAATTTGATATTATATACAAAACAATATCTATTATTTATATGGACTACAACTTTAAGATAGGTCCTTCATTTCTTCTTACCTATTTACTTTGCAGTTTCTTTAAACAATATTTTAATGCTCTTAGGTGGAATATTTACTATTATATATAAATGTATATTTTTGTGTGTTTATTATTTTATTTTGTTTTAAATGAAGGAACAAAGAAGAGTAAAACAACTGTTTACTTCTACATTTTCTGGCAAAGTTTCTTAAAATTCTTAAAATTACTTTTGGTTTCCCCCTTTTTAAAACTATAGTATTATCTTGAGATTGCTAAAATATTAACATTCATATTACATTAATAACACCTCATCTTCTCCTCCAAGAAGCCTACTTCTCTACAAATATCTATCTATTCCTCATATAGATTTCAAGCTCCCTCTCACACCATCTTTCTTTTTCATTCCTTTTTTCTACTACTTCTGACAGCACCAAGGGTATAACCTTCTATTACCATACATGGTTCCTCTGAAAACTCTTTGATGGCTTACTCTTCTTTGACTTATTGGACTTAACTTGGTGCCTCACATGTAGTGTGAGTTTTTAATAAATGTTTGGAGAATCTCATTAATATGGAGAAGAAATATGAGAGTGTTTCATGTATTAAAACAAAATGAAATTTTAAAGCCATATTTTTGTATCGACATAATATTAAAATGTTGTAGAAATTGATCTAATGGCCATTATTTTCCTTTTGCAGGCAACTAAGAGAATCATGGAGATCACACTGTGTTCCTTCCAGAAATCCAGAAAACCTAAGGTATTTGCTAAAGCCTTTTGTTAATTACAAAATGACATGAGTTATTTTTATAATTAGAACAGTCTGTGGAATAGAGGATTATATATCTAATGCTAACTAGAATTTGTTTTAAAAATTCTTACTCTTTACAACTAGTTTCAACATACAGTAATAGGTATTTTTTTCCTGTGAAATTGAAAAACGGAAAGAACCCAAAGCAGGTATGGAAAGAAAATATTGTAGAAAATTGTCCAGGGAAACTGTAAATGTATAAATAAAGAGTTAAAGTTTAGTAACTTTTCTTTTCTAAACATCTCACTCAAAAACTGATTGTGGAAATTCGAATTGCAGATAATGTGGCTAATCCAGTAGAGATCTAATGCAGAAATAATGTATACATATGAGTTTGCATACAAACTGATGCATACCCACAAGGACTCATATAAAAGCAGTCTGAAGAAAGCTTTAAAAACCTGCTAGTTAATCCAGAGTGAAAGTAGACCAGAAAAAGATACAGTGGTGTGACACTGTCAAACAAAGCAGTAGGTCACTGACCAAAATGTTTACATTGACTTTGTGTAGACATAGCTTAAGCAAATGTCTCAAGATCAAATGAAATGACCCAACTGTAGACTATGGGACTTTGTGTGTTCAGGGTGGAGAGTGAGACACACACACACACCTCTATGAGAGATTTCCATTAAAAATGATAATACTCCTAAACATCCCCTGAGAAGTGAACTGCGTATCTATAATCAAGCAAAGGTTTTAAAGCATTTGTTCTAAAATCCGTTAGTGAGAATTATTAGTCTATAACCTCTTGTGCATTTACTCCATGTTGAATGTGCAGCTCTTAACTGAGTGTAACATAGTAGGTGCTCAATAAGTGTTTTTTGCATTAATATAATTATAATGATATGTAGTGTCAAGGAATAGTCTTTTAGCAAGCAATTTTGTATATTTCTATTAGTATGAAAGGCAAATTTCATAGCTATTGAAGAATTAGACAAATTTTGCTAGAAATTACATGTGTTCAATTATATTCATGGAAGAACTATTTTTAATTACGAAATACAATTGAAACAATCTAAATGTATATCACCTGGGAGGTGGTTGTACAATAGCATTGTAAACCACCAGAGGAATACTGTGCAATCGTTAAAATGCATGGTTAAATTTATATTTATTGACGTGGAAAAATATTCAGAATATATGGCTAATAAAATAGGAAATATTGTATAGTGGTTAAAGATAAGGGCTCTTGGAGTCAGTTGGCTTGGGTTCACAGTCCATTTCAGCCTTTCTGCTGAGTGGCCTTAGGCAAATCACTTCATTTTTTTATACCTCAGTTTTCTATTGAAAAAAATTGCTACATTATTTGTATAACCAAGTAGTAACCAGTAATTTTAAGTAACTTTAAATTTTTAAATAATTTTAAAATAATCTTTTAAAATGTCCTCTGCTTGCAGCCAAGCTGGTACTGGGAAAGACAATGATAATTCTCCTGCGAAAAGTAATCTTGGTGTGGTGAAGAGGGTTTGCATGGAATCAGAAGAATGGGCAAAGTTTCCTCTGCAAGGTGAGTTCATGATCTGCCCCTAGGTAGGGTCTTCAACTAATCATTCATTTTGGGAAAAGAATGATGAAAGTAACTTCTATTAATTTTTACCCAAAGGCTCTTGGTTCCTTAATCCAAAATTTACTAAGAGCCTACGTAGGTGATGCTGATTGCATACCAAAGAACTACTCTGAAATATGTCTTGCTAGCATGAGGTTATCCTGACATTATCAGCTACTTTAAATTAGACACTTTTCTGTAGCTTCTAGAATACTTAAACTACTAAACAAATTGCTGTAAAGGTTAACTTAATTGATTCCAAGAAAGACAAATAACTCCCTAGCTGGGAGCACCCATGTGAGAACAATAAAAAGCAAGCTCTCTTTCTACCTCTGGTAAGTTAAAGAATAACACGTTTCAGCAGTATTTTCAAACATTTGCATTTGCATAAAGCCACAGATCAGAAAAGTGACTTTTATTGCTTTACAATTCAAAATCTACTCTCATTCACCGTTTCAGTTATTATAACAGATGTTCTGATCATCATTCCCAGGTCACTGTGTACAGTGTACACGTTTACATAATTACAAGAAAAAAGAGGTTAAAACATTGTGCCTCATCCAACCCTGTCAAAATGAACCCATATAACGCCTCACACAGGGGAACAGCAAAAGAGTAAATGCAAGCACTATAAATACACATAAGCCACAACCGAAACGGTTTCCCAACCCAACTTTCAAAAATGGATTTCTCCCAATGGACATATAAGAGCCAACATATATCCTTATCTGCCTAGTGTGACCTAGTTGAAGGCAGCCTAGAGGCAGAGATGGAATTTCCACTACATTTGTAGGATGTCATGAATATGTATTTAGATTTTATCAGAGGACAACAAATATCTCATATTCCTAATTTGAGTAAAAGCACCATTTGTTTTTCTTCTCACATACCTGTTTGTGACACAGAAAACGTGGCACAAAGTACACCTCAGAGATAAGCTAGAAAAGGTTATTTATGGACAGATTCATGGAATAAAGATACTGAGAAAACAGTACAAACTTAAACAAAGCCATTTTTCCTCTAATGCAGGAAAAGGCTTGGGATGTTAAGTACACTGATTGCTTCTAAATCCACCTGAGTTTTCTCTGGTAACTTTTGTTTGCATTTTATATATTTAAGTGCTAATACAAATATAAGGTGTCTAAGCATAGTATACCATACTTACATGAACTCACAAGAAAAATTAAAAGTCATCTTACTTATGATAAGTGCTTAACAAGGAGGTGGCTCAGAGTTTGGGGTTCTAGTCCTGGTTCTGCTATTATTAGCCAATTGAAGTTTAAGAAAGTCAGTTAAATGTTCTTAGCTTTAGTTTACCTAGCTGTGATCTGAGGAGCTTAAAGGACTCAAGAGAAAGAAGGCTCATGCTGTTCTACCTAACTCCAGCGCCCAGCACAATGCTGAGCACATGAAAGATACTCAATGATTCCAATATTCATGGAAATAAATGATGTCATTATTTAACAGATCAGTGAATAAAGGTACCCATAAGACCCTTGCCAATCTAATCTGTCTATGACATTAGGTGATTAATTTTTATAACAAACGACATGTTTAAAATTAGATGCTATTTCTGAGAAGAATGTGTATTTTCTGAAATGGATAATCACAGTCTCTAGAAAGTAATATTACAGCACCACAAGCTAAGTCCCCTGTCAGTCCAGTTTGAGTCATGTACCTGTCTGGAGGAAGCAAAGTTAATATAATGACTTAGCTGAGTCATCCAGTGAGAGCCCAGTAATATGGGCAAAGTTGAAGACCTCATCTGTGATCAAATTTCCACGGTGGTGACTTAATTAACCATTGACCTTGTACTGAACAGCAAAAATCATAACTATGGATTTCTGTCAGCCTACTGCCTTTCTTGTTAATGCCACATCTTATCCAAGAATAGGAAGTGAGCTCTACTTTCTAGAAACAGAAATGTATTTGAAATAATCCAGTAATTATATTTCTACCCTGTGACATTATTATGTTAATCAGTTGCGCTCTACAAAGTAATTCTCTATGGCTTTTATTCAAGGTTAGAAAAAAATGATTAAAAAGAAATAACACTGATTTGAGCCTCTACCAAGGTAATCACTCAAAGTATATAGTCACCTTCTAAATATCTACATAAAAGGAAAAAATGTAGTTAAAGTGTTTGTTTTTTTGAGACGGAGTTTCATTCTTGTCACCTAGGCTGGAGTGCAATGGCATGATCTCGGCTCACTGCCACCTCCACCTCCTGGGTCCAGGGTAGTTAAAGATTTTTAAAATCACATCCAACATGTAGCAATTTAAAATATAATTATTTAAGCTTTATTTTTATTTTAAATACCTGCGTTAATATGGACAGATATTGGAAAGAAGATGAAGAAAAAAAGGAAAGAAAAAGGAAGAGAAGGAGGAAAGTAAGAAAGAGAATACAGAAGAACTAATGAATCCAAAGCACTTGGTAATTAACAGTTTCCATAAGCATGCATGAATTCACCACTGCGTAAGGAAAGTATCAGTACTGATCCATTTTTCAGATGAGTAATCAAGTCTCATTCACAGAAATTAAGTAACTTGTTTAAGATCACACAGCAGGGATGCAATATAGCCAGGACTTAAATTCAGGCCTTCTGAACATAAGCATCAAGCCTTTCCTTTGTATTTCAGCCACAACATATGCATTGTGTTGAGAGGTGGTAAAAAATATAAATAGATTTAAGGAATGAAAATGGTAACAATTTATCTGTCATAGGATGATATCCAGCCAAAAGATAGGTGTCAAAATCAATGAAATTGTTTCATTCACTAATTATGTAAGATTCCAAAAATCATTAGCAAGGGTAAATCATTAGCAAGGGTAAATCCTTCCCATTTTACTCTATTGTTCTTGTCATTTCTCCAAATTTCTACGCCTATTTTAAATTTGAAGAGTCAAGCTACCTGCTGGTTTGGGGACTTATATTTAATTGTACCTAAAAAGGGAAGCTAGTCAATATTATGTTTTAAACGCTACTTATTACTACAAAGAAATTAAGATATCACATCTTGCTTAGCAAAGAGCAGGAAAAAATGTTCATCATCAAACAGGTCATTACATATCTAAATAAATTATTGGCTTTTTAAACTATCATTATGTGGATAATTAACCAATCTTCTTGTCTTCTAACAGCCCTTCAAATAGCATAGTTTATCATCCTCAGCTCTGAAACTTCCCTGTGGCCATTGATTAAAATGAATAAAATGAGTGTTACAAAATTTGGAAAATGGCTATTCTTCTCAAAGGCAATATTTACTTCTGTTAAATTCCAACAGCACTTAAAGCTATGCCATTCATCACTTAATTATACATTGTCTTGCCTTGTTCTTTATTTCTGTCATAGTTTCATGTGTATTAAATCATGCTCCCAAGAAATCTCATGACTGCAGAAGGGCAAATGGAAGATGCCTAAAATTTTTAAAATTGATTTACTGTTGGCTGTCAATATCATCCATTGGATATATCCATATACATGCAGCTGGTGTTGTAATTATATATTATATATTATATTGCTATTTTTAAATACTTTAATTTTAGTAACAGAGAATTTAAGCAGAGTTTTCAAACGGTATTAATGTTTTAATGAGAAACAAGGGTTTCAATTTGCTTTTTAATTTTCTGGGATAATTTGTAACTAACCTTTTCTACTCCTAACAAAGATAAATCCTCAAAAGAATTTTAATTTTAGTACAGTGCTAGTATGCTAATATATATTTTCAGAAAAATTATAAAGACAAAACTTTTTTACTTTATATGAGTATTATCAAAGTAATTATTATACTTTATATTTACATGTTATATGGGCACAGTATCCCCTCACCACTAAAATCTACTCTGAATAGAAACTACAGTTGTAAACCTTAAAAAAAAATGCATGCACATAATTCTTTTTTCTTATTCTTAGAAATTATAAAAGTAATTATGAACAAGATTGCTGGCCAGATGTGTGAAATTCCTGGTTGTTAAAGCCCCAGCTCATAGCCTCTTCTTTAATGAAATATGTCACACAATACATAGTTCTCTAATATCATTTAACCTATAAATCGTGCTTCTGACCCTTTCATCACTCAAACAGAGGATACAAAGAATAGAATTCATTATAAATTCATGGAGCTCCTAAAACATGAAAAGATACTAGTTATAATTCATTCATGAGTTATTTTCAGTTTATGAAGGTCTTGCCAAAAGAGAGTAAGAAGCAAAAGCATGTTAAATCATAAAATTATATTCAGACTTTGTGGAGAGTAGCCTTTAAGTTTTTTTCACAAATCGCTTTAGACCCAATCTCACTCTATTCTTAAAATTAAGTAACTCTTCTTTCTCATCACACGAACTTCAGTAGCCCAACCAAAATTCTTGCTTTCCAAATTGTGGTTATTTATTCCTCTCTCCTCCAATGATCTACAAGACCCTGTCTTATCCACCAGCTCATACTTCTATTCTCTTTCTTCAGTCCTCTAACAAAATTCTCACCTCCTCCTAAGGTTATTGTGATTAAGTTAGGTAAATTAACTACGTATCCCCTTTGGCTTGATGTCAACATAAGGGAAATTGTGAAATTCTACTGTATTCAGTTGATACTGTGGGTGTATATGTTGATTATTTACTCTCTTAGGTCTATTTTACATCCAGTGTTTTCAGGTATATGATAAGATCCTTAAGATTGGGGATTTTGTCATTGATTTGACTTATGTCTGTTCAAAGGAACATTATATATTAAAATAATCATTTGGACACTCAAAAGGCAAACTAAGGCAACAATGGAATGTAGTGAAGAAGATGAGCACTTCTGTAGGACCCTGCTATAAGAAAGTAGAAGATATAGAGAAGATAGAGATGATAATCTTGTTCCGAAAAATAATTCTGTTTGATTAGAGCTATGACTAATATGATGCAAATCACTCAACAATTCAAATAAAAGTTGACTTCATATTATATTGAACATTGTCCTTTGCGAGAAGTGTGAAAGCAGGATTGTTTCTTTCTATACTGATTCTAGTTAAACACTACTTACTGGATTTTTATTTTATCCTAGAGTTATATAACAGAACAAGGAAGGGTGCGGGTACAAAAGTATTCTGAGTTGCTTGACTCCAATCCAGGCACTGAAACACAGACCTTCTGCAAGTCATATAACCAATGAACTCAAAGTCTTCATTTGTAAAATGTAGGGAGATACACTGTATAATCAATAAATTACCCTCCATTTCTTAAAAAAAAACAAAAAAAACTAATCATTCATTTATTCTCTCCCTCTGATAATCAGTATAATTCAAATTTTTAAAATGTAAGAAATAATGAAATAATTTCTGCTTAAGAGGTATTATCTAGTATCTTAGACTACTAGAAAAAGAAGAATTGTTTTTCTGTTCAGTAGGGTAAAACCCTATTTACTATATATACACAATGAAAGTACAGAACATACTCTAAGACCAAGCACCTATTGGTCACAAAGCAAGTCTCAATAAATTTGAAAAAAATTGGAATTATACCAACCGTACTCTCAGACCATAGTGGAATAAAAATAGAAATCAACACCAAGAAGATCTCCCGAAACTACAGAATTATATAGAAATAAATAACTACAACTTGCTCCCGAATGACTTTTGCATAAACAATAAAATTAAGGGAGAGACCAAAATATTCTTTGAAATAAATGAAAAGAGATACACAACATATACCAAAATCTCTGGGTGCAGAAAAACAGAGTTAAGAGTAAAGTTTATGGTGCTAAACACCTACCTCAAAATGTTAGTAAGATCTCAAATAAACAATTTAACATCACACCTAGGGATAATAGAAAAACAAGAACTAGCCTAAGCTAGCAGAAGAAAATAACTATAATTAGACAGGAACTGAATAAAATTAAGACCCAAAGCCCATACATAAAAATCAATAAAACTAAAAGTTGGTCCCCTGAAAGGATACACATGATCAATAAATTGCTAGCTAGATTAACCAAGAAAAAAAGAGAAGCTCCAAATAAGCATCATCAGAAATATCGAAGGTGGCATTACAACTGACCCCACAGAAATACAAAAGATCCTCAGAAACTATTATGAACACCTCTATGCCTACAAACTAAAAAATCTATAGGAAATGGATAAATTCCTGAAAACACACAACCTCCCAAGATTGAATCAGGAAAAAACTAAAACCCTGAACAGATCAACACTGAGTTCTGAAATTGAATCAGTAACAAAAACTACAAATCTAAAACACCCCAGACCAGATGGCTTTACAGCTAAATTCTACCAGTTGTAAAAAGAAGGGGTGGTACCAATTCTACCAGAACTATTCCAAAACATCAAGGAGGGATTCCTCCATAACTTATTCTGTGAAGCCAGCATCATTCTACCAAAACCTAGCAGAGACACAACAAAAAGAGCAAAACTACAGCCTAATATCCCTGGTGAACACAAACACAAAAATTTTCCCAAAATACGAGCAAACTGAATCCTTTAATACATCAAAAAGTTAATTCACCATGCTCAAGTAAGGTTCATTCCTGAGATACAAGGTTGGTTCAACATATGCAAATCAATAAATATGATTCACCATATAAAAAGATTTAAAAACAAAAACCATGTGATCTCAACAGATACAGAAAAAGCATTTGATAAAATCCAACATCTCTTCATGATAAAAAAAAAAACTCAACAAACTAGGGATCAGAGGAACATACTTCAAAATAATAAGAGCCATCTATGGCAAACACACAGCCAACATCATACCAAATGGGCAAAAGTTTGAACCATTCCCCATAAGAACTGAAGAAGACAAGCTTGCCCACTCTCATCACTCCTATTCAACACAGTCTTGGCTGTGGCTAGGCCAGTACTGGAAGTCCTAGCCAGAGCAATCAGGAAAGAGAAATAAATAAAAGGAATTCAAATCTGAAAAGAAGAAATCAAACTATCTGCCTTCACTGATGATATGATTCTATGCCTAGAATACCCTAAAGACTTCACCAAAGGGCTCCTATAACCGATAAACAATGTTAGTAAAGTATCAGGATACAAAACCAATTACAAAAATCATAACATTTTACACATCAATAATGTTCCAGCTGAGAGCCGTCAAGAATGCAATCCCATTTACAATTAGCTTAAAAAAAATTCACAGCAAACAAAAACCTTCAACTACATGTAACCAAAAGAGTGAAAGTTCTCTACAGGAAGAACTACAAAACACTGTGTAAAGAAACCATAGGTGACACAAACAAATAGAAAAACATTCCATGCTCATGGATTGAAAGAACCAATATTGCTAAAATGGTCATACTGCCCAAAGCAAGTTACAGATTCAGTGCTATCCCTTTCAAACTACCAATGCCATTTTTTACGGAACTAGAAGAAAACTATTCTAAATTTCATATGGAACCAAAAAATAGCCCAAAAAGCTAAAGCAACCCTAAGAAAAAGAACAAAGCTAGGAGCATTACATTATCTGACTTCCATCTGTACTATAAGGCTACAATAACCAAAAGAGCATGGTACTGGAACAAAATCAGCCACATAGACCAGTGGAAAAGAATGGAGAACCCAGAAATAAAGTTGCATGCCTACAGCCATCTGATCTTCAACAAAGTTGACAAAAATAAGCAATGATAAAAAGGACTTCCTATTCAATAAGTGGTGTTGGGATAGCTGGCTAGCTATATGAAGACTAAAACTAGATTCCTACTTTTAACTTTACATAAAAATTAACTCAGGACAGATTAAAGATTTAAATGTAAGACCTTAAACTGTAAGAATCCTAGTAGAAGGAAACATCATTCTGGACACTGGCCTTGAGAAAGAACTTATGACTAGGTCCTCAAAAACAATTTCAACAAAAACAAAAATTTACAAGTGGGACTTAATTAAATTAAGGAGCTGCTGCACAGTAAAAGGAACTATCAACAGAGTAAATGGACAACCTACAGGATAGAAGAAAAGAATCACAAAATATGCATTTTACTAAGTTCTAATTCCAAAATCTATAAGAAGCCTAAACAATTGAACAAGCAAAAAACAACTCCATTAAAAAGTGTGCAAAAAAACATGAACAATTTTCAAAAGACATACATGTGACCAACAAGCATATGAAAAAAAGCTCAATATCACTGATCATTAGAGAAATACAAATCAAAACCACAACAAGATACCATCTTACACCAGTCAGAATGGCTATTATTAAAAAGTCAAAAAAAGTATAGAGGCTAGCAAGGCTGCAGAGAAAAGGGAACGCGTATACGTTGTTGGTGGAAATATAAATTAGTTCAGGCATTGTGGAAAACAGTTCAAAGACTTCTCAAAAACTTACAACACAACTATCATCTGACCCAGCAATCCTATTACTGGGTATATATCCAAAAGAAAAGACATAGTTCCACCATGAAGACACATGCACTCGTCTATTCATTGGAGTACTATTCACAACAGCAAAGACAGGGAATCAACCAAGGTGCCCATCAATAGGGGACTGATCAAGAAATATAATACAGGTACGTCATGGAATAATCTGTAGCCATAAAAAAGAACAAAATGGTGTCCTTTGCAGCAGCATGGATGCAGCTAGAGACCGTTATCTTGAGCAAATTAATGCAGAAGCTGAAAACCCAATACCACATATTTTCACTTATAAGTGGGTGCTAAATATTGGATACTCATGGACATAAATATGGAAGCAATAGACACTGGGAACTACTAGAGTGGGGATGGAGGGAGGGAAGGGCACAAGGGTTGAAAAACTAACTGTTAGATACTATGCTCACTATCTGGGTGATGAAATCATTAATATTCCAAACCTCAGCATCACATAATAGAGCCACGTACAAACCTACACATATACTCCTGAATCTAAAACAAAAATTAAAATTATTTTTAAATTGTACAATTTAACGTTGAAAAATAGCGAATTGAGCCCTAAAACATAAAATTATGATGATCACTTTCCACAGGAAAGAGAAAACTAACTGACCAAAATGAGAATATAATACCCTCTGGTGTTGAAAACCTGCTACTTGCTTTCTTTAGAAGGGAAAAATTAATTTTACTTCAATTGCTGACTACTGAATTCCTTGTGGTAGTCCTATTTGTCTCTGTTTAGTGAAAGTCATCGTAGAATACTTTTTTTTTCTTTTTGGTTTTCCTTTTCCTTTTTAAAATTTTCTTTTTAATTAAGGAAGAGAGCCCTGGAGCAAGACAATAATGTAAAATAATATTTAGTGAGAGCTTTCGACCACACCATGCTTTTCTAAATGCTTTACATTCACCAATTCATTGCAAGCTTGCAAAAAACAAATAAAAATGTAACTGGGGAAGAGAAAAGTAAGTTTTCTAAGATTACAAAGCTAATAAAGTAGAGGAAGACTTGCACCAATAAAGTCTCAGTCTGGAGCACGCATCTTTAAATACTGAACTGGTGTTGCCCGCAGGATGAGTTGAGACAAAGGAAAGACAAACTGTTCTGGTAAAAACGTATTAAAGGAGGTTGTAGACAAGGGCAAATGAACTAGGAAGAAGATTGAAAAGGGAGTATTGGAATGACTAGCTAGCTCAGCAACAAGCCAGGTTTATATACAAGCAAGAGAGAATACAAGTGAAAATGCAGAAGGAGAGACAGCATTATCCAAATGACTTTTAAAAATAGAAAGGCTTACTATTCAGTTCAGTTGAAAAGTTACTAAACATTTTCTAGCCATACAATCAGTCAGTACATTCTGTCATAACTGATGTCTTTGTGTGGGTGGTATTTGGGATAATCAAGGACTAGAGATTTTGTTCATATTTGGGGTGATGTCATAACAGCTGCCCGACCAGATTGAGATGAGAGAATTCAGAGAAAGCAACTATAGCCAGAGGTGACTCGGTAAAATACCAACCCCACCACAGGACAGAATCCCCAAAGATGTTGAAAAGGGCTGAGTGGCCCTGATGACATCTTGGTTATTCTTCAATGCTGTCTTTTTAACAACTCTTCTACTAAAAACAGAGAACGTCCTTGCTTTGAAATGGAAGAAAGGGGTGAGGCCAGGGGCACAGGGTATGGACAGGAATGCTGCAGGAAACCAAATGGGCTCTGAAGGCTTCACATTAACTTTGTTTAAAACTGAAGAAGTTCTAAATTAATTCATTCAACAAATTAGTATTCAGAATCTTCTTTGTGTCAGAGAATAGAGCATTGAACAAAGCAGACAAAAATTCCTGTGCTCATGAGGTTTACATTTCAATGGGCTTAAATTCTGATTCAGCATTAACTACTAAAGACCTTAAATAATGGTGAACCCATCCCTGTCTTTTCCGTATACACTAAAATCAACACAAAACTTAAGTTCAGATAGGGATTTATTTAAATTTACATAGATGCTTTAAAAATTATGTCAACTTTTATTTAGATTCAGGGAATACATTTGCAGGCTTGTTACAAGGGTATATTGTGTGATGTTGAGGTCTGGGGTACAAATGATTCTGTCACCCAGGTAGTAAGCATAGTACCTAACAGTTTTTCAACCTTGCTTCCCCTCCCTCCTCCTCCCCTCTATTAATGTCTATTGTTCCCAAATTTATGTTCATGTACACCCAATATTTAGCATCCACTTATAAGTGAGAACATGTGGTATTTGGTTTTCTCTGTCAATTCACTTAGGATAATGACCTCCAGCTGCATCCATGTTGCTGCAAAGAACATAATTTTGTTGTTTTCTATGGCTGCATAGTATTTTATGTTGTATATGTACTATATTTTCTTTATCCAATCTACCATTATTGGGCACCTAGGTTGATTCCATGCCTTTGCTACTGTGAATACTGCTGTGATTAACATATAAGTGCATGTGTCTTTTTGGCAGATTAATTTCCTTTCCTTTGGGTATATAGCCTGTAATGCAATTGGTTATTCAAATGGTAGTTCTATTTTTAGTTCTACATAAAGACGTTTTAAAAAAGAGTTACCTACTTTGGCTATACTGCTCCAGGGATCACTGAATTTTTACTGAAGGACTCCTGGGTTCTAGAAGAGCTTTAATTGCTGCTTCCATTTCTTTCTCCATGCAGTTAAAACACTGCCTCTATTTAAGGGTTTTTATGATTACTTTTCTGAGAAAGTAGGCAAAAGTAAATGAGGTGCTACTAATAATCTCTAGAGTATCATCAAGCCCACTTCCCATAGACACCAAATTATAAATTTCATTCACTCACCCTTTAAGAAAGAGTTTATGCTTCCCATTTTGACTATGTCTTGATTCTTCCTATCATCTATTAAAATGTAGAAGATAATACCAACCATACAATACAGAGTTGTTGTGATCTCACAGGATAACATAAATTAGATGACCTAGCAATGCTAGACCCTAGTTAAAAAAGAAAAAAAACCTGATACTTCTTAGAAGTTAAGCCTCTCAGGTAAAAAGGTAAATTTCTAGGTGATGGTTGTTAGCAAAGATATAAATAATGAAAAAGTTAACTGAATCCTGTGTGACACCCTTCATTCATTTATTTTGCCTGAGAGAAAAAAAAAAAAAGGACACAGCAAGAAGAAAAAAAGGATTAGCTTAAAAACAATTCTGCAAGGGTCACTTGACCACTGAGAATGTCTTGGTGGCATGATAACCCAAAGGCCTTGTGAAAATATGAATGCCTGAAATCAGTTTAAAATTTGAAGTTGTTTGCTCTGTGATTCGTGAGGCTAGAACTCCTGGAGACCCTCACTCTGTTAGTAAAAGAAATTTTCCTCACAACATGCTTGCCTTCATGGATTTGCAGCTGAAATTTTAAAAAGCAAAAAAAAAAAAATTTTAATGAATTATATTTAGCTGAACACTGGGGCAGCGGTAAAGAAAAGGGTATAAAACACATAGGAAGAAAACATTGGTATAGAAGAAAATCAGAACCATAGGTGACCAAGAAAATATAAGGCCCATAAAAACTGGGTCTGTGACAGACTGATCTTAAGCAGATTCAGGGAGTTGGAGACTCCAGATGACTTCTAGCATTTATATATGAATATATATATGTATATATATATATATACACACACACACACACATATATATACACGCACACATATATTTATATGTGTATATAGATATGTGTGTTTATATGTCTGTGTGTGTATGCATACACATGTGTGTTTGTATCTGTGTGTATATATATATATAAAATCCCTATTCTTACATTCAAGAAAGTCATAGGACCATGCTAGTATGGCTTGTTTTGAACTACATAGAATCTGGCATCATCTGGATGGAATGTCAGCAATCTATGGCCCTTAGGCCAAACTTGACCAGCTATCTGTTTTTATAAATAAAGATGTATTGAAACACAACCACACTCATTGCCTTATATATTGTCTAAGACTACTTTTGTGCTTTTACAAAGCAGAGTAGAATAGTTGCAACAAACCATATACCCCCAAATACTGAAAGTCTGTAACTACCGGGTCCTTCACAGACAGTTTGCTAACTGATCTGTACATCACTCCCCTCCTTCTGTCTCTCCCACCTTTCTTCTCTCCCTGTTTTCCTCCTTTTCTCCTTCCATTTCTTCCCTTCTTCCTTTTTATTGCTTTTGGTTTTCATGTTTTTGACTGGTCATCACATTGTCAAAAGTGGCTATTCTAAACTTTTTGGAATTTTAAAAGGTATTGAAAAGTCTATGAATGCCTACTTGAGGTTTCTCTGTACCTTCACCTCCCTCTTTTTTTCATTTGTATATTCCAAAGCTTAGCCACCCACATTTGCCCTGATATAAGAGCTTCCAGACTTTGCTATCTTGCCCACACGCTTATTTGTCTAAAATTTTTCTCTATTTTCCCTTAAAGTATAAAACAACATAAGAAAAAAAAGAGAAAAAAACCACAAAAAGACGTCTCTCCAATTCTGATTCCCTGTAATTCACCGCCCTATCTGCCTTCACCCATGCTTTTAAACTACAAATATTTCTTTAAACATAACTCATATGTCACTGCCTCCACTTTGTTACCACCCACTTACACTATAAATTCCTTCAACCTGGCTTTGCCTCGCTACTCCACTGAATTTTACTTAGAAGCTACCAAGAGCCAACTCGTCACCAATTTTGTTTTGTTCCTCATTAAGATCTTTTGGTAAGGGATTTTCTTATATCTTTATTGAAACTCTATTCTCATTTTGTTTCTGAGACTAAAAATTCCACTAGTATTCAAGTAAAATATAACTTTTTCTCAAACATATGCTATATATTTCCTTGCCTTAAATCCATTTTATGGTTGTGCTTTCTTTGAAAAACTATGCTTTTTGTGTGGCACAAGCACTTTCTACTCCAAGTTGTGATATAATACATCCATCAAATATAACTCCAGGAGGATATGAAAATGTCTTTTTTATTCACTATTGTGTCTCGGGCATCAGTTACACATTAAATACTAAATAACAATGGAATAGATGTATTTACTATCTGAAAGAAAATTCAGAGATCATCTATTCCAACCCCATTGACTTTCCTATGTTGAGAAAATAAATTACTGATATAGCCGGCACACTCAAGCCTGTTCCAGTGCTTGGTTCAACATTTTAGTGCTACCTCTATTACATTAGTAAATTGGCATGGAATGTTTTCCTTTTCAAGGTATCTTAAGAAAAGTAATAACTCATTTAATTAATAAACTCACTTATTACTTGTGGATTATCAGGAATTGTGAATTTAGGTTAATGTTTTATCCCAACACCCGACATTTCATAATACACTTTTTGTTTTTTACATATGCTTTTATTTCTTACAAGATTTTTTTCATGTAAGTATCCCTGGATATATATATACATTTTTCATGGGGTGGCATATTCATTTTAGAGAAATACTTACAGCACAATCTATCTGAAAATTCTGTTAAAGTTTCCAATAGCATGAGAAAAAAGAAATATCCCCCAGATGTGATATTATACCTAAAGTAACATACGAAGCTGTCATCTGTTCAAAAACTAAACTTTGCTCATTGGGAAGTAAAAAATGAAAAAGTCAACTTTAATATTACTTGGAGTCATCTTTTGGCAGTGTAATCTATAACACCTAATTTTATGAGATTGTATTGCCTCAAATATGAGCTCCCACACATCCTACTAAAATCTGTTGACTGCCTTTCTATTTTAGGCTCTGTAAAAATAGAAATACACTCTGTAGCTTGAAGAAGTTTATAATATTGTGAGAGAGGAATAATAGCATTAAGCAGCTGGGCTTTAGTTTTCACATCTAAAAATGGAGATAAAATTCCTGTCCCACCTAGCTCATGGTATGTTTGATAGAGTCAGAGGAACAGTGAAAGCACTCTGTAAAATATAACTAACTACAGAAATCTTAATTATTATTATGATGATGCTCATTACATGAGAGCAAATTATTAAAGATCAGAATATATGAAACAAATAGTGAAGCTTTGGGAAAAATCAACTTAGAGCAGAGAGTTAGGGAAATCTTTATGAAGGAAGTTGCTTCTATTCCCATCATCACCTCCATCACTTTATATCCAGACGAAATGACCTATCAGTGATCTACTGCCCCCAGTTACTTCCTATTCTAAATCTATTATGCCAACATCAAACCAAACTCTTACTTAGATCACAATCATTGTATCAAACACCCTCAAACACCCATAGGATGCCAGAAGCAATCTAAATTCCTTATTTGGAAATATTTCAGCCTTATCCCCAACTGTTCAGTTTCTCTAACTCTCCACTCCAACTAAACTCCTGCAGCAACAATTGCCTATATCATTAATCTGGTAATTTGTTTTTATTTGTTCCAGTATATAATTAATGTGGCTCATTTGACAATTAATCATGTAATGTAATTCCTTATAGCATCTGTTCTGCTTTTGCATCAAGCTGTTACTTATATTTTCATTTCCTTTATACAGTTTTCATTTTCTCATCTCTCAATAAGACATCAGTGGCCATTAAAAATTAACAGTGTTTTAATCTTCCACTTCTTCCCACACCCAAACCCCCCAAAGTCATGAATATAATGAATATAATTTTGCTTCAATTCAATCCTAGAAATTTATTGCTGAACAATTCTGCAAAGCCCAGTATTTCCTGCTAAAGAGAGATGATAGACGTAGTGCTTGTCTGTGAAAAGCAATATATATCATATATATATATATGATATTAGTAATTCTATCCCATGACTTCCAGATTTGCTTTCAACACTGAAGGATACATTCCTTCAGCTGATGGAAATGTTGTCAGCTGGTCTTCCCAGGAATTGCCTCAGCTGAAGTTTTTTACCCAAAGCACACCTCCTTCCTAGGTAACTCACATCTAATAACTGATCAATGCCAGGATGTCAGGATATAAGGACACAGATCCACCACCCCTACTTGTGACAACTGTGAAGGGGTCATCACAGCTTTAGAGCATTCCATTTGCCCAATCCTGCTTTTTTTCCTTTTCCCTATAGAAATTCCTGCACACTAATATCGACTTCATAGTCTGCTTTCCAGTTGTATTAGTCGTTTCTTCCATTGCTATAAAGTAATATCTGAGGCACGGTAATTTATAAAGAAAAAGTTTAATTTTGGCTCATGGTTCTGCAGACTGTACAGGAAGCATGGTGCTGGCATCTGCTCTTAGTGAGGGCATTAGGAAGCTTACAATCATGGCAGAAGGCAGAGAGGGAGTAAGAAGGAGATTGAGGGGAGACCCCAGACTTTTAAACAACATCTCAGATGAACTAATTGAGCAAGAATTCATTCACCAGCGAGGAGATGACACTAAGCCATTCATGAGGAATCTGCCCCCATGATCCAATATCTCTCATCAGGCTCCACCTCCAACATTGGAGATTACATTTCAACATGAGATTTGGAGGGGACACACATCCAAACCATATCACCAATGAATATAATCTCTGACAAAAAATACAAAATAAAACAAAGCCCATTGTATTTCCCTTTTTCATTTGACTCCCAGAAACTCTTAGCTAAACCTTAAACTCAATTAAGGTTAATTGTTATTCTGTTTGCTTTATAGTCATTTCCCCACCATACTTCATTATTTCACTGTTAATATGTTAACAGTACATTTCTTATTGTTAACATCACTGTTAATCCACTTCTTATATTTTAATATGGGACTATTATGTACTGTTCTTATCAAAATCAGTCTTAAAACATTTTTTAAATATATGAAAAGAAAAAAATACTCTTGAGAGAAGAAAATGAGAGAAAAAATAACTTCCCCATAAAGAAGTATAAAATTCCACAAAGGTTCATAGTTTAATATTTCATTGGAAACATGAGAAATACTTCAATAAGTTGATTAGAGATGGCTCTTGAGATATGATTTGGCAGATAAAGAATAGTAGATAATCTGCATGTGGGGAGGGTAGATAAGCTTGGAAAGAATCATGACCTGAGCTAGACCATAAAGGATGATTGGCATTAGAAGAGAAAAAAAAAGGAGAGAAATACTAAGTGGAAATTATAGTAAATCCAAGTTACAAAGGTAGAAATGACCATTATGTAGACTTATGCGGAAAAGTTAAAAAAAAATGGAACAAAAAATGATTCACCATTGTTTATGAAGTCAATGTTGCATCTAGAAAGTCAGAAGCTTTCAGAGGATTCTGAAAAATACATTAATTTAAAAATGCAGGTCAGAAAAATGCCATATATATAATAAATATTACATAAAAGTCCTTCATTATTATTTTAATAGGTGTCCAAAAGCATCCTCTTTATTTCATAGAAAAGGATGATATTTTATTTTTCTGCATAGGGAGGTTTCTGCCTTCCAACCAACTTCTTACATGGTCCATGTGTCAGTCAGAGTCCAGTGAAGAGACACAAACCACACCAATAATTGAAGCAGGAAAAATAAAATTTCATGTAAAGAGAATTATTAACTAGTAAAAGATAGTTAATGTCTAAAATGAATTTTTAAAAATCTAAAAAATATAGGCATTGCAGATTTAGGGAGAATATTCTACCTTAGAGTTAAGTGAGAAAACCCAAAGAAGGGGCCAAATTGTAAGCTCTCCTATCCCTCTTCTATAAAGATGATATTAAGATCTCGTTAGGAAGAGTAGGACTACAGCACACAGGATGGCAAAAATATGTGTGAGGGTATCCTGGGTCAGAGCTGGTGTGCTGAAAGCTGCCCTTCAGGTTGCCTACAATGTTCACTGAAGCACTGTGGGCTGGAACAGGTATATAGGAAGCTGCCTTCTGAATCCCATGGGATGGAGTCAGCCAATCACTGCTGGGGTGCTAGAGAAATTTTCCAGGGGTTGAATGGAGAATACACTAAAGGCCAAGCACCACAGTCTCCCCACATACCTGTCCCCACAGGCATTCTACAAAGAAAAAAGGAGTCATACCAGAACTTGGAAGAGAAGCCTTTTCCTCTGCTATACTGTACATTGCTCTCCAATGCCCTTTATTGACAAAACCTAACATTGAGTTACCTGACAAAGGAGAAATGTTTGTAGGGCCCAGCTTCAGTATCACAAAGCGTGAAAAAAGAAGAGTAGATTTGGAGCTGAGATGCCATAAGAAGATAACTGGTACAGTCCATCACAGAATTAACTTTGGTAAATGATATTATAAACAACAGAATAACAAATTGAGGAAAAACAAGCCTGAGTTTCCTTCAAATGTACTATGTTTTTAAAATAAATATGCCTAAATGTATCCTGAGTATATTCCATAGACAGGAAAATACATTCAGTTTTATATACAGTATGTAGTATAAAGCAAAGACAAAAATCACTCTACCATTTGTAGTACATCAAATATTAAAATGTTATTTTATCCAGGTTATTATAAGTTTCCTCTTCAAGTAGGTAAACAAGTTGAATTAGTAAATAAATAATCCAGTTAACCACAATTCTCGAGTCCCAAATCTTTGTTTCCAAACTACTTCTCTCCATGGCTCCAGATATCTTTAATCTATCAGCTACTGAACATCTCTATTTTGATGTCCCAATCATTACTTCCAGCTCCAATGTCCAAATTTCAGTCAGGAGCTAGTAAACCAGTTCTCAAAAAAATAAAAACCAATACTGAGCATATTTTCTGAGGTGTAAATGTTCTCAACATGGCCTCCTTCAAGCTATGAAAATTTAATAACCATTAAAACTATCCTCATGGATTAACCTGGAGGACATTATGTTAAGTGAAATAAGCCAGGCACAGAAAAACAAATATGATGTGATCCTCCTCAGATATGGAATCTAAAAGAGTTCATCTCATAGAAGTAGAAAGTAGAATGGTGGTTACTGGCAGCTAGAATAGTTGTGGTGGTGGGTGGGTGTTGGAGAGATATTGGTCAAAGGTTACAAAACTTCCGATAGGTGGAAAAAGTTCAAGAGATCTGTTGTGCAACATGGTGGCTACAGTTAATAACATACTGTGTTTTTAAAATATGCTAAAAGAGGGATAGACAGTGTTGCCACTACAAAATAACTGTGAGTTAATGCATAATTAGCTAGATTTAGTCACTCCACAATGTATACATACTTCAAAACATCATGTTGTACATAAATCCATGCAAAGTTATCTGTTGATTTTAAAATAAAAACCACAAAAAACAAAACTGTTCCTAATTACCTGTTCAGTGTCATAGTGAGTCGCAGCCCCTTCCACTCCACTACCCAAGCCAGAATGGTAGGTTTCATCCCGTATTCTTCTGCCCATTCACCACTCAAATCACTCTTTATTAATTATAAATGACATAATCATTATATTAATTCTTAAGCTTTGTTTTTCCCTAATCTGTCACTTGCCTTTATTCCCACTGCTACCACCTTACATTGTGCCATTTTTGTGTTTCCCTGGGCTCCCTGGTATTCTTGCCTTCAGTATGTCTTTTCCACGTATTGTTCACTTAAGCTAGAATGATCTTTTTCTTTTTAAATATATATATATTTTATTGTACTTTAAGTTCTAGGGTACATGTGCACAATGTGCAGGTTTGTTACATATGTATGCATGTGCCATGTTTAGAATGATCTTTCAATGCACCCAAATATGGTTTCCTTTTCTTCTTTTCTCTCTCTCTGTGTGTGTGTGTGTGTGTGTGTGTGTGTGTGATGCAGTCTCCCTGTGTTGCCCAGCCTGGAGTGCAGTGGCTATTCACAGCTGCAATCATTGTGCACTACAGCTTCAAATTCCTGGGCTCAAGTGATCCTCCTGTCTGAGCCTTCCAACTAGCTGGGACTACAGGTACGTGCCACCAGGCCTTGCTACTCCACTTCTTAGAACAATTTTGTGGCTTTTGATATGAATATAAAGATATTTATGGCTCTTGATAACCTTTCTACATTTATCCTGAATTGTACCCTGATCCTCCCCGCCCCTGCACACCTCAACCTGCCTCCTCTCCAGTCATTTTGAACTATTTGCAGCTCTCACATGTGACTGCTGTTTCTGGCTTTCAGGCTTTTATGTATACATCTTTCCTTGGATTTGGTTGTTTTTAGTTCATGCTTTTTTCTATTTTTCTTATCGATGGCCTGATCAATTGTTTAATTCCCCCACTCTCTATTAGCTTCAGAGTTGCATCTATTTACATTCTGATCTTTATATTTTAGGTTATATTCATATTTTACACTAACAAAATAAAAGACTAATGGAAATGTCTATTTTGCCCCCAACAAAAAGAGCTGAGAATGCTTGTACTGATCTTACCCATGATACCCTCTTATTCCTGTCTTGTATTTTATTTTCCTTTTTAGCTGCCCCAAAGTTATTTTTGAGCCATTAATTATTTAAATTTGCCTACTTGTTTAGCAATTCTTTGTTCACCCTTGCTCATGTGTCACCTTTTTCCACCTAGTTTCAATTTCTTCTTCCTGAAGTGCATTTTTTAGTAGTTCAGAGAGTGTCTTTGCATAGAAACCTCTGCAGTCTTTGTTGGCTTGAAATAACTGTACTTTAGCCTCAATTTTCATCACCAATTTAGCAATTCTGATTTAGAGTTCTAGTTTCAAAATTACTCTTCTCAGCAGTTTGAAGATACCATTCTATCGTTTTCTAGCCTCCAATGTTGCTTTCTAATACCTGTTGTTCAACTAATTATAACTTAGTTGTTCATAACATCAATACTTAAATTTGCTTTTACATAATCTGCTCAGAATTAACTGTGGTTTCCAATCTGAAAATTCATATATTTTATTAATACTGAAAATTTCTCTATCATTAGCTCCTTAAATATAACTGCTTCCTCATTCTTTCTCTCAGCTCCTCCTGGAAATCCTATTTCAGATAGGTGGGTAGGTAGGTAGGTAGGTAAGTAGGTAGGTAGGAAGGAAGGAAGGAAGGATGGATGGATGGATGGATGGATGGATGGATGGATGGATGGACGGACAGACAGACAGGCAGACAGACAGACAAATAGATTGATATATTCTGTCATTTTATTCTCCATATCTCTTAATTATCCTCTCATACTTTCTACCTCTTTTTCACTTGTGTCACATTTGGGGAATTTTCCCCAAGTTTTGTTTCTTTGGCATAGTTTTGTCCAATTGTCCCTTTAAACCATCTCATGTTTCTAAATTTTAATATCTATATTTTTCATTTCCAGTTCTATTTTGTTCTTTTTCAACTTTGCCTGTTCATTTTTTCTTTTACATTCATTTTAAAAACCCTATTTTTATTTACATTTCTTAGTTTTTAAACATATCAATCCATTCAACAAATTCTAGAATTATCCTCAACACTGTGAATAAAATGGACAAAAAGATTCTTGCTGCCATTGAGTTTAAATCCATATTTTATGTTCTTTCCCAGACTGTCCCATTATTTCAGGTTCTCAGACATGGTTGCTGACTCTTCTATTTTTGATATCTTTTTTTTTTTTTTTTTTTTTTTTTTAAGACAGAGACTTGCTCTGTTGCCCAGACTAGAGTGCAGTAGCAGGATCTCGGCTCACTGTAAACTCTGCCTCCTGGGTTCAAGCAATTCTCGTGCCTCAGCCTCCCAAGTAGCTGGAACTACATGTGCCACCACACCTGGCTAATTTTTTAATTTGTTTTTTGTTTATTTTTTTATTTTTAGTAGAGATGGGGTTTTGCCATATTGGCCAGGCTGGTCTCAAACTTTTGAGCACAGGCAATCCACCTGCCTCAGCCCCTCAAAGTGCTAGGATTACAGGCATCTACTTGTGATTTCTAACTCTCAGTGTCAATGACTTTTGTCATGGTGCAGGGTGGAGAGGGAGTTGGACTCATCCTGAGAGGGAATTTTTTCCCTATGGGTCTCTACTTCCAGGTAACTTGGAAACATTCCTTCAGAGCAGTTCTAGAGCAGGTCTGGATTTGACTCTTCCAGATGTCCAAGGTGTTTCATTGCCTCAAGATCACTTTTTATGTTACAATGTTTACTTGGAGATCTCTGTACCATGAGGAGAGTAAAATGTATACATTATATGCTGTGTAAAAACAAACTTTGAATTTTTATTTCTTAATTTTTTTTCGATTCATACTCTTGGGCAGAGTCAAACTTTTCTTTCTCTGAGTTATTTTTTATTCTCTGTTCCACGGAAGACTCATCTATTTCAGGTTTTGGCTTTATGCAGGCGTTTCAGTTCCAAATTTATGCCCTATACTGACCTATTGCTTCTTATTCCTGGGTGAGAATAGAAGCACACATGGCTAGGTGTAGGGGCCCAGCTTCAGGACTAATCTCCCAAACCTCAACCTTAAAACCCAGCATTGCATTGTTATAGTAACTTGCAGTGTTAATGAGTTGGCTTTAAGCTCCCTCTTTTCTTTCCTCTCATTTTGTATTTTAATAATAGTAATTTAAAAATATACTTCCTCCCTTGTTCAAAAGTTAATCATTTTTTGTTTCCAGGAGGAAAAATTTTATGTTAGCTTGCTCCACCACATGATTGTACAGCTCTTACCTCTAATGATACTCTTATTCCTGTCTTGTATTTTATTTTTGTCTTCACTGTAGCTGCCTCAAAGTTATTTTCTGAACCATCTATTATTTATATTTGCCTATTTGTTTGCCAATTCTTTGTTCATCGTTGCTCATAATGTGTCACCTTTTTCCACCTGGTTCCAATTTCTTGCAGTGCATTTAGAAGTTAATCCATGGTCACTCTTTGCCTAGAGCACCATATTCACTAGGCCCTTAATATTAAACATCAATTGCATGTGTTCTTTCTGCAAGTGGAAACAATTCTATGAATACCCTGTATCACATTTACTTCATTATGTTGTGCTACCTTTTTATTTATATTGTATCCTCTTGAGGCTATGAATTGTTTGAGATTAGGGTATGTAAATTACTCATCACTACAAGATGGCATAGTACATATGACTCTGTAGCCACTATTTGTTGAATGACTGAATGATTGAATAAAGACATGAAAATGTTTTATCATAGTGGACCAGTGGACTAACATTCTTGTATACTGAATATACACATACTCATACATATGTATATAAACACACATATACAATTTCAGAAATTTTAATATCTATTTAAAAAAACTGTTTTAGAGTTTACCAAAAACACATGGCAACAAATGATTTGGAAAATTCGATAACAACTTTTGACCAAATGTCAATCTTACTAATTTATTAATGTTGATTATTTTGGGGAAATCTCCATTCTTTACATTATAATCATGCCTAAGGGCTATAAGGATATTATTATAAACTTGCTCAATTATTCATATAGCTGAGAAATAAGTATTTGAGTTGGATTTTTCTACTTCACTTTTCAAATGAAAAGGTACTTACTCAGAGGTTAGGAAATGATAAATGCTGGTTTACTAACGAGAATTCTCTTTTATGTAGTTACATCTCCACTTACTGAAATGTTGAGATTTCAGTAAGTGGAGATGTAACTATATAAAAGAGGATTATGTAACTAAAAGTCAGGTTCTGTAATCTTGCATTTTTGCAATTTTTGACATGTATGTGTATACATAGTTGTAAATAAACCACAACTGTAGCTAGTTGTGAATGCCTCATTGCACTTATCCATAATGCCAGTTCCTTCTCTTTCTCTTTGAGTTTTCTAGGTATCATATTATAACTTTGGGTAGTTATGCTGATTTAGAAGATCTGTTATATTCTCTAAAGATATACAAATTGAAACAATTGTACAGTACAGAAGGAGCTAGTAACAAATTTGATGCTTATTTACTTCACAGAATGATTCACTCTTTTGACTTTGTTCTAGATTTTGTTCCTCAAATAGTCCTATATTCATATTTCTTACAGCATTAAAAATGTCAGTTTTGCTACTGTCTCCTAATGCTAAGGAAATATTTCTTGATGTACAAAGCAGACTTTTTTAGTCTTATTATGAGAAAAAAAATAAGTTCTGTGAAATTGCATTAAACTAGACCATTTTTATTTGAAAACCTGAGAATTGGTTTTCTTGAAGAAAAATCTTCCCCTAGAGTGAAAGAAACAAATTCTACTAATGCAGAAAATAATTTGAATTGTGTTTGAGTAGATGGGCACAACTGAGAGAAGAAAGTTGGACTTATTTTAATATTGCTCTTAAGTGACCTGCTTTGCATCACTAAATCTAGGAAAGAAAAACTAAGTATTACAAATGAAGTAGAATTACAACATTTCTCTATCTTATAAATACAAATTCATTTGAAAATGTTATAATCATATTTTTTCTTTAACAGAAAAATGTTAAAATAGTACATACATGCAAAACAAGATCCATTTACCTTTGTATTTATGCACACGACATCAACTGCAGCCATCATGCCAATACTCAATGACAGATGGTATATGATATAAAGAAATCTAATTATATACATATATATCACATAAAATCTGCCATATTAAAAAAGCTTTGCTCACATTAAAGCTGCTTCTAATTTTCTCTGCCAGAGTAAGCAATTTATTAGGCAACGTGTTTGATGAGAGCAATTAAATTCCCATCTTTCCAGGATGGTAGCATCTTTCATGGACAAGACATATAACATCAAACAAAAGCACCAAATGAAATGAAAGGAGAAAAAAAGCCAGTTGCATTAGTTTTCACTAAGCAAGTTTTATTCTGTCCCCAGCTGTCAAAATATAACAATGGGCTACTTTGCAATAATACTTTTCTATGTGGAAAATATGCAAGTCATCATCCAACAAAAAAATCATAGATTTTTTTCGTCACTATATAGGGCCTTAGAAAACATGTAGCAAGTCCACTATCTGATGCATCATAGTTGAGGAAGCTAAGGACTAGAGGGCAAATTGTACAAGGCTCTTTGAATTGCCAGCATCAGCAGTTCACTCAGACAATCTTAAATAATGGGGATTTATAATGTAGCTACACATGGCAATAAGGCAGAAAAAAATTCTCACAGGAATCAAAGAAGAGAAGTTTTACATTGTTCAGGATCCACACAGCTCTTTCTCAACTTTTTGCTTCAAAAGCCCTAAGAGCTGGAGTTGGTGCATCTTCCTGACTTTATGACACCTTCATTAACGTGGCTTAGGTATTCAGTAAGTGTCAGCTTCTCTCAGTGTGTTTTTTGACTAATTATCCCTCTATCAGCAAGCTCCCCTTTATTGGCTATATTATCTTCTCACCTCAATCAGGCTTTTCTCAAACTAAATATTTGCTTAATCACAGCTTCTCTGTACTTGAAAATATCTATAACTTCTGCTTTCACTGCTCCCTCATGGCCTTTCTCTGCCTCCTGGCCTTTCTCTGTTATGCCTCCCTTGGCCTTGCCTGATTGTCTCCTTACTTCATTGTTCAATTTTCCAGGAGACAAAACCTCATTCATCTGAGTAATCTGTACTGTTTGAGAGAACAGGGCTTTCCACAACAGGCTATTCACAGGACTCTGCCCACTATAGATTGTATTGGCTATGGACAAGAAAGAGGTTAGAAAAGTGGGCAAATAACATAAAAACCACATGGTTTCCTCTGCTCAAGGAATAGGTACACAGAATCTTCCATTTGTTGGGAATTGTATGTGAACTATACAGTTCCAATATACATAACTGAAATCCTTACTCCCGTTATATGTGTATTTCATGCTCTTCACAAATTGAAATGTAGACTATTCTCTGTACATTACCAACGTGTCTTCATTTCCATGTAGATTTGCTTATGTTGACTTTTTGTCTTATAAATCTTTCAATTCCTATCTTTATTAGTCCATTCTCACGCTGCTTTGAAGAAATGCCTGAGGCTGGATACTTTATAAAGAAAAAACATCTAACTGACTCACAGTTCTGCATGGCTGAGGAGACCTCAGGAAACTTACAATCATGGCAGAAGGCACCTCTTCACAGGGCAGCAGGATAGAGAATGAGAGCCAAGCGAAGGGGGAAACCCCTTATAAAATCATCAAATCTCTTTATCCAGTCTATCATTGATGGGCATTTGGGTCAGGAAACCATCATTCTCAGCAAACTAACACAAAAACAGAAAACCAAACACGGCATGTTCTCACTCCTAAATGGGAGTTGAACAATGAAAACACATCGACACAGGGAGAGGAACATACCGGGGCCTGTTGGCCTGTTGGGGAGTAGGGGGCTAGGGGAGGGATAGCATTAGGAGAAATACCTAATGTAGATGACGGGTTGATGGGTGCAGCAAACCACCGTGGCACATGTATACCTATGTAACAAACCTGCACGTTCTGTACATGTATCCCAGAACTTAAAGTATAATAAAAAATAAACATAAAAATAATGAAAAAAAAACCCATCAGATCTCATGAGAACTCACTCACTATCACAAGGACAGTATGGGGGAAAAGCATCCCCATGATTCAGTTATCTCCACCTGGTCCTACCCTTGACATGTGGGGATTATTACAATTCAAGGTGACATTTGGGTTGTGAGGCAGAACCAAGCCATGTCACCATCTTTTTTGTCTGAAATCCAACCACACATTCAGGGCCCATTTTTAGGTGTCAATTTCTCAAAGACACCAATCTTATTTCCCCTTAGTATTTTACTTCTAACATTTTATTTAGTATTTTACTTCTAACAGTTTATGCCATTAACATTCTATCTTATACTACAGACAGATATTTGTGTGTTTCATCTCCTAAACCAGATTTTAATTTTTTGGAAGGCATGGAGTATTTTTATTTCATCTCTATCTTAAGCAGCACTTACGCTAGTGTTGTATACTTAATGCTTAGTAAATTCGCATATATTAATTCAACCCTTCAACAAACATTCATTGAATGCCTTGTGATGGGTAATATTGATTGGATTGAAGGATGCAATAAAAAGACTAGACTGACCTAGTCTCCCAGACTACATCTTTCTCCCATGCTGGATGATTCCCGCCCTCAAACACCAGACACCGAGTTCTTCAGCTTTGGGAATTTGACTGGATTCCTTGCTCCTCAGCTTGCAAACGGCCTATTGTGGGACCTCAACTTGTGATCCTGTGAGTCAATACTCCTTAATTATATATACATATATACACACACACACACGTGTGTATACATGTATACACATGTGTAGATATATGTGTATATGTATACACCTATGTGTGTGTGTGTGTGTATAGACATACATATATATACATTATATATATATATATATATATATATCTCCTATTAATTGTGTCCCTCTGGAGAAACCTAATACATGCCTAATGTGTGCTGGGCACTATTGTAGGGTCTAGAGATACAGTAGTGACTGAAAAAGGCAAAAATCCCTACTCTCTTGAAACTTACATTCTATCAGGGAAAAAACAAGTAAAATATAGAGGATGAGAGAGGGTAATTATTGTTATGGAGAAAAATAAAGAATAGAAGAAAAATTAGGAGTGCTAGGAGTGGGGTAGTAATTTTAATAGAACAGTCATGGAAATCATCACTGAGAAGGTAGCATTTGAGAATAGGCATGGATGAGGGGAATTGAGAGAGAACGATGCAGGTAACTGAAGGAAGTGCATTCCTGGTAGAAGGAACAGCAAAGTGTAAACTCCCAGAGGCAGGAGCATGCCTGGCATTTCCAAGAAAGGGCAAGGAGGTCACAGAGGCTGAGAAAGGAAGAGAAAGATGGTAGGAACTTAGGGCAGAGAGGTTCGGGTGGGAAGTGGGGGTTAGTTAGGGCCTTAGAGGTGCTTGTTGGGATTTTGACTTTTTCCAAAAGAATGCTATAGTGCCATTCACACTTTAAAAGAATAACTTTGAATATTGTGTTCAAAAGAAACAATGGATAGATGCAGGTGAACTAACGAGAGGCTCCTGTAATAATGGAGATGTGAAACAATAGTGGCTTAGAGTAGAAAGGTAGTGGAAGAGGTGGTGAAAAGTGGTCAGATTCTGGATATAGCTGGAAGGTAGTGCTGACAGATTTGACTAACAGATCACACATGGGGTATAGGAGAAACAGACAATTTAAAAATGACTCCAAATGTTTTTGGTCTGTACAACTGGGAGGTGGGGTAGCCATTTGTTAAATCAGGGAAGGTTCCAAAAAACCCAACCAACCAAAGAACCAACCAGCCAAATAAAATCTCCAGGTTGGTTGGGAATAAAATAAAGAGTTCAGTTTGAGATGTCATAGAGAAAGTTGGCTGTAAGAATCTATATTATAGGGCAGGAGCCAGAGATGAGATACTAATTAGGAAGTCATCAGATTGTGGCAGTATTTAAAGTCACGAGAATCAGATACAATCATTTGAAAAAAAAAAAAAAAAAAAGATGTAGAATAAGATGTGAAGAAGTCCAAGGACTTCAAGCCTTGCGGCTTTCCAAAATGTAGCGATAAATTAAGGAAGACTCCCAAAGGAGGATGAGAAGTAGTCATAAAGTTGGAAAGGAACTAAAAAAAGAATGGGACCGTAGAAGCCCAGAGAAGACAATGTTTCCAGAAGAAAGGATATCAAATGCATTTCTTTTTTTTTTTTTTTTAAGACACAGTCTCGCTCTGTTGCCAGGTTGGAGTGCAGTGGCATGATCTCGGCTCACTGCAACCTCCGCTTCCCAGGTTCAAGTGATTCTCCTGCCTCAGCCTCCCGAGTAGCTGGGACAACAGGCGCACACCACCATGCCCAGATAATTTTTGTATTTTTAGTAGAGATGGGGTTTCACATGTTGGCCAGGATGGCCTCGATCTCTTGACCTTGTGATCCACCCGCCTCAGCCTCCCAAAGTGCTGGGATTACAGGCGTGAGCCACTGTGCCCAGCCCAAATGTATCTTTTAAAGTGTTAGAAAGATAGACTAAGTGAGGACAACCATTGCAGAGAAGAAAAAGAGAAAGAAAAAGAAAAAAAGAGAGAAAGAAAGAGAGAAAGAGGGAAAGAAAGAAAAGAAAAAAGAAAGAAAAGAAAAGAAATAAAAGAGAAAGATAAAGAGAGAAAGAGAAAAGAGAGCATGATGAAGCTGTCTGCAAAGCATTTTGGAAGCAATCTTCCTGACTAGAGATGGAAATACCTTAAAGTTATTATGGTATTATGAAAAGAAAATGAATCATGAAATATGCAACCTTTGTTTTGAATCTTAACTGCTCCTTTCTAAGTTCTTGACCATGGGAATATATACTTAATTTCTTTGACTCTCAGTTCTCTTATCAGCAAAAGGAGAATAACACTATATGTATAAGAAGAGATATTATACTGATCAAGGGAGTGTGTGTGTGTGTGTGTGTGACATCAGGCATTTACTGTGTGCTTTTAATGTGCCTAGTGTTGGTCTAAGTAAACACATATACCCCACATTTACTTTATTTATTTAACAATATTTTGCTAACTTCTGTTATGTTTTACAGATTAGGAAAATGAAACACATCTAAAAAAGTTAGATGCCTGCAGTCACACCTTAGAAAATGGTAGGAGTTGTGATTCAGACCAGTATGACCAGGCCTCAGAATTGCTTTTGAAAACTGTTTTATTTTGCATCTCAATGGATGCAATTTATATGTTGCTGGATGTATAGTAGATATTCAATAAATGTTCACTGAATTTGAATGTAGGACATCAACAACAATTTTATTTCTGAATCTACAAATGAGCCTTCATCAAAGAGCTCTTAGGCAGTTTTGAAAAGCACCCCATGAAGCCAAAGAGGAATATTCAGGTGGGGAAGGTGGGAAGGCCAAAGGGTACAATTTAGACACTTACAGGTAGAGCAGCCACAGCTGTTCTATCCCCTCCTGGCTACCTCTCAGATTACCAAGCAAAACCCAAATGATTCTGAAGTAGTCCAAATGCACAACCAGATAGTTAACATCCATTTCCTTGTTCAAATGCCCCATATGCTAGACTCTGATTAGCCCTCTTGGCACCAGCACACATACCAATCTAAGCTGGTTGCTTTCTGGCTTGTGGCACTCTTTTATAAAGTGGAACTGAGACTCAAACAAAATGAAATGTCAGTTCAATGCCAAGACTATTTTGTTCTTCCAATTTTCAACATTATAGAAAATACATAGGCAGAGTTCAGATTTAACCTGGTACTGCTGAAGGGTTCCTGGGATCCCTTCAGTAATACACAGAGGGCATATTTCAGTACTCTCTTGTTCATTTCTTCTAAATTGGGAACACTTTTGTATTAGCCAGGAAAAGAGGGAATGGAGAGCATTTAGTGTTATGATTAAATAAACCTGTGCATCCCTGGCTGTAATGAAATGCACTGTTGAAAATAAATATAGCCAATGGCTTCCAGGGTACAGATGTTCTCTCCTGGATCAAGACTCACAAGTCTCATTCTTTTCTAAGGGAGAACGTGAGGTGAAGAATTGGGTTTGGAGGTGTCATCCATCACACTGCATGGATGAGCTGCCAGTGCATGCCGGGAGCCAAGTTTGTGATCTAGACTTCAACCTTTTGCAGGCATTCCCACCTCACCTTCTACCTTGTTCCCATCCATCCCCATTCCCCAGGAACACAGGAGCTCTTCATTCATTAGATTAATGGCATCTTTCCTTTGGTCCCTTCTCTCTCAAGGCTGCTTGAATAAAGGAAATGAATATACATTGTGTTAACTTATATTTTCCTAAGATTCAGCCAATGTAATGAGAGACCTGGGTAATATTTTAATAAGTACTTTTATCATATTGTCGAGGAAAATAAATTTTTAAAAGTCATGCATTTTTCTGGTTCATTGTGTTGACCTATGCTGATTCATAACACTGTTTAAGATAAATAGATCCACTATGTGTACTCTAAATAGCTAACACTCTTGTTTCATTGACTATTTTTGTAAAATACTTGACTTTATATTAAAACTTTAATATTTGGATTGAAGGCTCATAGAATTATAGGTGTTCTAATTTGAGGTTGACAGATTATTTTCTTATTTAGAAGAAAAAATATGATTTCTGAGAATATGAAAATTACTCTAAATTTTTTTTAATTAATTTTCATGATTTACAGAATCTCATAAAAATGTGTCATTTAAAAGCATTCAGAGAATGCTGTTATTATGTTATTTACTATCATTTATATAGTTTTTTATGACATATTGCTGACCTAACAAATAAAAAAAGTCACTTTAATTAAAATTCTTTATAGTGCAAAAAGGGTCAAGTAATTAGTTTTAAGAACTCCCTATGTCAGATGCAAAGTTACATTTAGCCTGATGTTGTTTTTTTTTGTATCCATATGCAACTAACTGTAACCCAGATATCAAAGAAAGCAAACAAAATCTAATCATTAGTCTATTACTTGATATCTAATGACATCTTTAAGAAATCAAACACTTATTCCCTAAGCACAACTACAAAGACCTTTCTTAAGCAAGGGTGAAATCCTTATCATTTGCTTCTAAAGACAATCTGATTAGATTACGAGATATAAAAACAGGATGTGTTCATTGTATGTTTATTCAATGTGGCCTCCACTATGTACTACAAGGACATTTTTCTTTCCTGAAATCGATCTTGTTTGTGTCTCTCTAGTACTTGCCACAACAAAACACTTAGATAAAAGTGTAAATTTAAAAAATCAGCAGGCCAGTAGTAAAAATTTTTTATGTTCAGGTGCCTTATGTTTTTCAGCAATTCTCCTCATTTACAGAGAAAAGTAATATATATATGCCATTTTTCTTAAATAGATACCTAAATATGTTTGATTCTGGTAGGAAAATAACAAAAGAGCTTAACTTAGCATTTGAAAACCAATATAAAAATTCATTTCTATGCATAATGTGACAGATATTTGCCCAATGCGTATCACCTTAGATATTTTCTTAAAAATCTTGGTAAATGTGTCAATTTCCTGCATACAAATGCCAGGGTGGATCATACTTACACAATATAAATAGCAATTTCCTCTGGGTAAAAGGAAAAAAAAGAATATTGATTTTATTAATTTTATAACTTGTATTCATCCTAGAGGAATATTAGGTTTTGATGTCTTAACAATTATCACCTCATAAACATCATAAATGCCACCATGATAATAGCATTGACTGAGACTTTCATGTAGATTTCCAAAATTCTTTCAGGCTCAGAAATTTAGAGCAAGAGTCCTGGTTTGAAATGTCCCTTGGAAATAGTGACTTCCTTGTAACCACTGCCAATATCTGCTGATATTGAAAGTGCTTAGAGACATGTTTTTCCTTCCTTATAAGTGGTAGCTGAGCATCCTGTAGAACATGTGTGGAAATTTGATATACTAAAAGAAACACCCCAATATACATGTTTAATGTGGTATAATATCCTATCATAATATCATATATCATATGATAATATAATTTCAAACATGTTTATTATATCATATGCCCTATTAAATACACAAATTCTAGACTCAAACATCTTGGTTGTTTAGCTGTCTGACAATTATTTACCAACTAGGCTTTCCAGAAAAATCTCTAAATTGAAAGAACATGGGGTGATGGGGTGGAAAAATCAATTCTTACATAGGTTACACAAAAAAGGAAACTTTAAATGCCAGGTGTGGGCATGAATGGAAACAGAAATAATGATGACAGGACATGCAGACCAGGCTGCAGATGTTAATTTAAGACAGTTAATGCAAAGTTAGACCAGCTGCAAAGCTCAGAAATTAATCTTATGGTTTACGGTGTAAAGATTATAAAGCTAAGGCTTAATGGTTTTAATAAAAATAGAAACAAAATTACCATGTCTTTGAGAGAGGCCCAGAAATATATTGAACTAATAGAATTAAGCAACAGAATACTATCTATATTTCCTAGGTGAAATCATGATTCAACAAAACCACCCAATATGCAAGAAAGCCATATTCAGTTATGTTTAGTTTCAGATTAACAACAAAACAGTTATATTTACTAATGTAGAATGGTTACTCCACAAAAATGTCTCAAAAACTGCTGAATGGAGACCATATAAATGTTACAGACTTTATGCTATTTCCTACATATACTTATTAGATTTTATTTAAATAAACCTTTTTTTCAGAAAGTAATGTCTAATTTTTCTGCCCATGTTAATTAAAAACTTGGTCTGCTACAAAAAAATTAGAAAACTATTACATTTGTAAATTGTTTGAATAGCATTATATCTATAAATTGTATGCACTGAATTAATGTAATACTGCTTACTACTATCTTATTACAATGTTACCATCTATCGTAGAGGAACTTAATTTTTTGAGAGTTGGGGAGAATTTCATTTTGTCTATCCCTTATCTTTGAAAATAATGAAAATAAAGTGGCATATATTACAGGTAAGAGGCAATAAAATTATTCTAAAATACAAACAAATCACATGAAAATATTAAATAAATATTAAATCATATGACAATATTATGCCAAACGCTTCTAGTAGGTGCAACGTATTTGCTTTTGAAAGAATTAACTCTTGATAATATTGTTAGAGGTATTTATTTCAATATAATTTCCCCAGCATATAATAAAGAACAGCATTTTCAATAAACATAAAAATTTTGTATTAAAATTATTCTAAATTATATATCTGAAAGCCTAATGATAGCTAACTTAATAGCTGAATTTATTAAAAATAGTTTACCACGTAATATAATATCTGTTATTTTACACCTTAGACTTAAATTTAGCCTTAAATTTGCCATTCTAGATTCACATTCTTTTCTATTAAAATATCCGAGTAAACAGGTTTAATAATACTTCAAGTAGCATTCTGTTTTGTATTTGTCTTTACAAAAGCAAGCCCTGTACATGCTGGTACTAGGTAGTCCGAAAACACAGAGATGAGAATTATTAATAACTTAAAGTGCAAACTGGGCATTACAATTCTTCAATTTTTTGCCATGGTATATTTTATTGTCTAAAAATTGGGTATAGAACTCTTCATTTACATGTTTGTTTTTCCTTCCTAAAGGGTTAAAATCTTACATTAGTGCTCTTTAGAAATATATATACATACATAACTGTTGTATAAATAAGCTGCTAAAGTGTATATACACACTTTATGTATTCATATATAAAGTATATATAAATATATATATAAATTTGTATGTAAGTATATGTAATTATATATTTATTATATATTTTATTTTATATATTCATAATATATAAAATAAATATATATAAATATATACAGTGTATATATATACACTTTAACAGCTTATTTATACAACAGTTACCTCAACTAAAATTCAAGCTCACATTTGCTGTTTTAAAATTTTCAGTTGCTTTGTATTATCCTTCTATTTTTAATAAACAGTATATATAAACACCTATAATTTACCCTTCAAAATATTTCCTTCCATTTTATGTACCATGAAATATTTTTATATATAATCTCAATAGCAAATACAATCAAGACCTAAAATTCTATTCTCAGTATAAATTAAAATTTTGAGTGCATTAAAGAGAAGTAAAAAGAGTGACATGACGGTAACTGCGTGCAAGTTACATGATTTCTTAGGGAGTAAAATCATCAAGTCTAGTTAGAGTTTAATATTATTGACAAAAGATTTTTATAAATTAAAGGAAAATTTCTCTAGAACAAGTTTTAAATTCTACCATAAAAGAAGAAAAACACCCCCACTTTTGTTGTCACTTTTGTTGTTGAGAATTAGGGAATTCTCAATTTATATTGGATAAATACTGAAGGCTTATTTGTATTTACAGGTTATATGAGCCCCTGTGGTGTCCAGTGAAAGAATTCAAGTGGTCTGTAAAAATGAACACCCTTGAAAAAAATAAGTATATAAAATGAAGGAGTCAGATTCAGCAGAAATAGATCTATCACAAATATTTTGTCACAATGTATCCAACACTTTGCTGAGCCCCAGAGATTTAGAAATGAATAAAACTAATTTTGGACTTTGTTCACAGATGAGTGAAAATGATAGAAATTCTCCAGAAGGAAAAGAACTGGATTATGAAACAACATGAGTACTAGAGCCGATTCTCAGCAAAATAATTAAAGAGGAATGTATGTCTCAAGACCTGTGGCTTCTTTCAACAATTAGCTTTGTTTCTTCAGACTGCTTTTGTCCCCATCAACATGCTGCCTCCTGGTTGCTCAAGGTGAACTCTGCTCCTGAGCAATCTATGACCAGTAGTCTAACCAACCCCAAGCATGTCTGAGTAAACTACAAAAGACAAACACATACAACAAAAGATGATTAGAGCAAAGTTTTAGGTCTTCCTTTATGCCAAAAACTTGTAGTAAGCAACACCTTCACTAAGCACCACCAGACATCACAACTATCACCACACGTGAATTATCAAACTTAAAGTGTCTGGGTGTGGTGGCTCACCCCTGTAATTCCAGCACTTTGGGAGGCCAAGGCAGGTGGATCACTTGAGGTCAGGAGTTTGAGACTAGCCTGGCCAACACAGTGAAACCCATCTCTACTAAAAATACAAAAAGTAGCTGGGCGTGGAGGCAGGCACCTGAAATCCCAGCTACTCAGGAGGCTGAGGCAAGAACCTCTTGAACCTGCGAGGCAGAGGTTGCAGGGAGCCAAGGTCGTGTCACTGCACTGCAGCCTGGGCCTGGATGACGGAGAGAGACACTGTCTCAGAAAATAAATAAATAAATAAATAATAAAATAAAATAAAACAACAACAACAAAACACCTTGAAGTGATTCTTAAAAAATAAAAAAAGAAACTGAGGCCAAGTACAAGAAAATAGTTTCTATGGTAGGAAATAGTGCACATGCCTTGAGAAAGACAATACCTCGGGGTACGTTTTGAACTGCAGCATAGAAAGTCTCTACTTCGCCTTATGCTTGAGTCACTCTAAAAGGAACACACATCTACAATACGTTTTTACCTTTAAGTAAGAAATCAAAACAACTAACCTTGGCCTTGTGATGGCAAAGCATTTCCTATTCTACTTTTATTTGTTCCCCTCTTTCTAATCATACACTGAATTCGGCTTTAGTTTAGCACAAGTATTTAAAATGCTTATAGCATTTTGTATTACGCACACTTAAAGTAAAACATTAACAACAAAAACTAGTGTTATCACAATGATTGCAAACACAGAAATAATTACGATGGGAGAAAGAGAGGTGGCATGAGGAAGTGGTAGAAATATACTGTTTCAGAGTTAAAAATAAGAAAAATAAAAGTACCTCACGCCTGTAATCCCAGCACTTTGGGAGGCCGAGGCAGGCAGATCAGGAGTCAGGAGATCGAGACCATCCTGGCTAACACAGTGAAACCCCGTCTCTACTAAAAATACAAAAAATTAGCCGGGCGAGGTGGTGGGCCCCTGTAGTCCCAGCTACTCGGGAGGCTGAGGCAGGAGAATGGCGTGAACCCCGGGGGGTGGAGCCTGAAGTGAGCTGAGATTGCGCCACTGCACTCCAGCCTGGGCAACAGGGAGACTCTGTCTCAAAAAAAAAAAAAAAAGAAAAATAAAAGTACCCATTAAGCACCAAGGAGACCATAAAAAGGCATTAGGAAGAATTTGCTATCAAATATTGTGAAAATTTGTTTTCTGAAAAGAAGTACCTCTGTGGCTGCTAATATCTGTGTAAGACTTTTTTTATTAAAATAAAAAAGCAACTTTTTTTAAATGACAAAGCTAGAAAGTAACAAAAAAGCATTAAAAAAGATACAGAATAGTAATCAAGATCAACAGTGTTGAGAATCACAAAAATAAAGATCGGCATGTAACAATATATACTCTGGCAGCAGACAATAAGAACACTGGTTTGAAGATGATAGACTTTCAAATACTATGTGTAATCCTCCACCTTTTTTCTGTTTTGTAAGCATTTATATTTACACGTATCATATTATAGCATGAGATTTTGTTATATACAGATATACTCTGCATGGTTATGTATAGATGTCCATGACAGTTTATTTTCTATCAGAGATAATTTAACTTTTATATTATTAATTATTCCCTTTTAATACCATTTACAATTGATTTTGGTAGTTCCCTAATTTCCTGAATTTAGGAAATATAGGCCATCTTCAAGTAGGCACAGTCTTACAAATTATTTGCACAAAGTATTTATACTCAATTTAAAAAACACCATCATCATATATGCTCTTTTAATTTATTAAGCCATAAAATTTGGGTTAAAGCATTTCCTGGCCAGAATCACTATTTTGGAGAAGTAAAGGGAAATAAAATACCTTTCTTGTACAGAATCAATTTAGCTGTTCCCTTTGCAAAATTAATGCAAACTCATCAGTGAAAAGATAAAATAAATGTGAATTAAAAACATGGCACTAAGAAAATGACCATTTTTTATGTTACTGATCAGTTATTATTATTATTATAATTATTATTATAGTACTTTATATTCTGTGATAGCATTAGGAGAAATACCTAATGTAGATGGTGGGTGATGGGTGCAGCAAACCATCATGGCACGTGTAGACCAGCTGTTTTTAACAAACATATCAATACTGATCACTGTGACTAAACATGCAAGTTAAAGGATATTGCTTTCATTTTTGCAAACTGTTTATTTTTAAATAGCAACCTAATTCTAAGATGATAGTTTTCTAAGATACTCCAAAATATCGAAATCTCACAATACACAAAAATACTGCACATAGCAGCCTAGAATATTTAATTAAAATCTACAGAAAAATCACAAGAACTATCCTTTCAATTAAATTAAATAATGCTAGAAGAAGAAAACAAGATTAAACAAAAGCTCCCTTCACAACAGACCACAGTAGACTTGGCATTTAATTTACCTTTTCATGTCATTTTCACTGAAAAGTTCATAAGGATTAATCATCCTTCCAAACAAGTCTTCCCTCCACTGGCCTGAGAAAGTTACTCAACTGTCAATAAAGTCAAGACTCCCATCCAAGGCCGTGGAGGTCAGCCAAGTTCACTCTTCTGAGACCACAGTGAAAGGTTTGACCCTGATCAGGCATGTGCAAATATCTGCTAAAGTGCTGGCATTCAAGTTAGGGCAAATCATGTCCAGCAAGGAAGAGTAACTCAAATTAGTGGTTCTATCGATGATCCTCCAAGTTTAGGTACATGGAAGAACTTCTTGGGTGAACTGCCATTTAATTTTTCAATAAGGTACTCAAAGGTGTATCCTGCATTTGGGACATCCCTCACTGGAGACCATATCGTCCCTTCAGACAAGGAGCTGGCAGGAGGAGAAGGGGGAGGCTGGGCAGAAAAGAAAGGAAGAAAGATAGGAGGAGTGACAAAGGAGAATGAAACTCTATCTTTATTTATCCTAATTTGTCCTTCTCTAGTTTTCACCCTGCTCTCACTATCTGCTGCTTGTAGAATATCATCACCATTTCTTGAGCATTGATTAAATGCCAGAAGGCTCAAGTGATTTACATAGATTATCATACTTATTCCTTATACCTACCCTACAAGATTAATATCACCCCAAGTTTACCAGATAGAAAAGTAAATTTTGTAGAGGTAAAATGATCTTTCACCAAACTGTATAGAGATCATTGAAGTGGGAGGACTGAGATTCAAACCTGAGCCTATATGTTTTCAAAGGCTGCTCTCTCACCCACTGCACTAGTATCAACTACTGAGGAAGACAGTCTTTAAGCAGTTTTTGCATATTTCAAGCATCATAGCCATTTGACTCCATTTTCCATTCTATCTATATTACTACAAGTAGCTGAAGCTTTAGTGCTTCACAATAAACAAAGTTCAAAGATTACTCTGATTCAATAAGAAATGTTTGTGTTAAACTCCATGTACTATTTGTTTAAGAAGGCAAGAAAGAAGGTAATTTAAAAAGATTTCCAGCAATAGTATTTAAAATAAATATATCCAGGCAGAGGAGGTTAACCTTTAGTTATCTAGGAATTTACTCACCTTACTACAATCATTCCTTCTGAAAGGATTTAGGAGGCTGAAGATGTACTCTAATATCTATTTTTCATAAGCAATTAGTGTTTTCGTTTAAATTAATATTTGATTATTCTTTGGATAGAAATATCAACATAAAGAATTCCCTGGACTATTATATTATTTGGGTAACACATATGAGATATAGTAAAAATGTATAAAAATTAGATCCTCGTACATGTATATCACTACATATACATGTGTTTACAAACACACTAAATATATTTGGAATAACTCAACAGTAAAGTTAAGCCACTCAGCTTTATAAATTTATATTTATAAATTTACTGAGCAGATTATTTACTTCCTGTATAGATTTCAAGGTATCAGCCATAAAAGAAATTTTATTGGGAATGTAGTTCCGTTTGGATCATAAAGTTTAACATCTACTTAATTACTTTTAAGAGCTTTATTTACAACATTATAATTTTAAAAATACTTTTTGAGGCTGTTAGCATTTTTGCTTAATTTTATTTTTCCCTTATATAATTTATGTGATTAAATGTTTATCGTTTATACTTTTCAATACCAAAAGGTAGGTTTTTTTGAATTAAAATTAAAACTATCTGGGAGGCTAAAGTTCATGTAAGTTATATTTGTTACAAAAGACTCAGAATAACAAAGCTACGATTTTATACAGAATGTATGTTTCTTTGAAATTTCAGAAGTCTCTCCTCCATTGGTTTATACTCACAGCTAGGGACAAACGTGAATATTATGGCTCTCAAAGTAAGACTTTTTCATGGAGGGTCCTTGTCTTTGTAATTGCCTCCTACTCCAGCTCTGTAATAGTCTGTTGAAACACAGGACTCCAGGCAAGTTTATTTTCATTGTGAGAAGGAACATAGTTATATGACAGCTTCCATTGCGGTAGAATAATGTAGTTGCATGCTGCACTATTTTCTGTAGACTTTCATATGTGACTGCACAGACTCGTTATCAGAATTTTTAAAAAACCAAAAAGTTTTAAAATAATTTTTATATAACCGAAAAAAATCACCTAAATAAAAATGTGTTGAAGGCAAATTTTAATAACTTTTAAGATAGATAGAAATGGTCACAAGGCTATAAAAAGAAATTTTATGGTTGACATTTGCATTGCACAGTAAGATTACCAAGAGTTTAAAATCCTTAGTAGCATCATTTACATCTTCAAATTACATTTATTATTCATCCTCTTATAACCAGATGCAATTCTAAGATTTCTTTAGGATACAAGTATAGTCTATATGCTAGAGGACATTGTTTAGTAAAGTAGATAAACAGAAGAAGGGATAGTCATGTAAAAGGGTTAGGCTCAAACCAGGATTTATATTATAATCAGTGGTAGTAAGCTGAGACTTGATTGAATCTGCATTTCTCACTCATCAGATAATTTGCAATTTTTCCAATTAGATAATTGCATTTAATAGAAATGGTACCCATGGTTGTGAGCATGTCTAGTGCCCAAAGAAGAGGCTGAAGCAGGAGAATGGCGTGAACCCGGGAGGCGGAGCTTGCAGTGAGCCGAGATTGCGCCACTGCACTCCAGCCTGGGGGACAGAGCGAGACTCCGTCTCAAAAAAAAAAAAAAAAAAGCACAAAAGATTTAGGTTACTTTGGCATTAGTCCTTGTTTATGCTCAATGTAGAATGTTGAGCAGAAACATGCCTTATACTACAGTACAGAGAGCTGAGAAAATCAAATGAAAAAATGATGTGAAATAGTTTTAAAAAGAAAAGATTAACATTTATGTTTAGTATTATTAATTTGACAAAAAAGCTACTTAAACACAAAAGTACTTCTTTTTTTTATTTACTAAGATAAACAACATATATTCTATACAATTCTCCCAAGATTATTTTTACAAGGTTAATAAGATCAATAAAGTTCATACTGGTTAGAAACAAGAATATTAAATTATGCTTTACATCTAAATATTTGCCTTTGTATTCTACATCTACAAGTGGCATATTATTTTATAAGGTAAAATTAGTTTTCTTCTATTTGTTTTATAAAAATTATCTTATAATGGTAAATAATTATTTCAGACAGTAAAGAACGAAATGATACTTGTATAAGCAAATTCAGAAGATGAGTTAATAATGGATTCAGGATGGTAGTATTCAATAAGTTGACATATGGGATGAACCTACCATGCTCTTCCGCAAAATAACCCTGGTTACCTCTCTAAGAAACAGAAGTGTAACTTTATTGATTAAAGTTTAGATTCCAAACAGGTAGGCAACTCAAACACCAACTGTGTTTCTAAAGAATTTCTGAAGCTGGCAGCATTATAGCTGGACTTAGAATGATTCTTGAGAGTAAATTTACGAAACAGGATGTTATTCCATTTGCCCAGGATGTGAGGTTGATAAAGAAAATATGTGCTATAGAGGAAAAACACGTAACACCTAAGCAATAAAAGATAATATCCGTTTTGGGATTTGATGTAAATTTAGAAAAAAAATGAAGATTGCTTGGAGTCTTTAAAGAAGTCAGTGACATGAAAGATTTGCATTTATGAAGTTAATATGGCATTCATTTTGTAAGATGCATTGGAAACAAAAGACTTTTTGAGATATAAAATAATTTAGAAAGTTACTAAAATATGACAAGAGAGATCATGGAAGCTTGAAATAAGATAGAAAGAATGTGAATGAACAAGAATCAAACTATAAGAAAATCACAAAATAAATATAACATATCCCATCACGAATGCCATCAAAAAATATCTAAGGTGCCTACTACAGTGGACAGGGCACTCAGAAAATACAATGAAATATATACTTGTAGGTAAAACAGTTTCTGACCTTTATATTGATGATACACTAAAAATTACAGAGCTTCCTAGCTTCCTAGCTCTGTAATTTTTTAAATGTCTCCCAAGGAAATTTTTATTTAATAGATATATATTTTATATAATAGGCATATATAAATGTCTGTCACATTTATATTGGTCTATTATAGAAAATGTATATATTTAATAGACATGTATATATGTATACATATCTCTATATATGTATATATGTCTATCATATAAAATGTCTATTAAAGTCTATCACATATAATAGACATTTATATTATGTATAATAGGCATACATATGTCTATTATATAAAAATTTATATAGAGAATAAAAAAATTTTCTTGTTTTACTTAATTCACTGATTTTAAAATGGCTAATAACTGATAAAGGAAAGTAACATAAGGCCTTTTGGTTATACTAATGATATTTGAAATTTTTTCATTTTTAGACTGGATGAATATACTATGGAAAGATACGTTAGTAAAGTTCTTAGTTGGACTTTTATTAACAATTCAGATTCTAATTTCTTTAAATTCAAAATTGTTATACTAAAAATTTTAAGGCAAGACTCTTTTTTAAATATTTAGAAATTTAAAAATTTGTTAAAGGAGAAAATTTGGTAAAGGAGAAAGTCTACATACAGCTAGATGTTTTTATGTGAACACAAGTAAGTAGTTGTAGTGATAGCTTTCCACATAGTATTCCCTCAGAAAGTATTTTCTTCAATACATTTGAAGTTTAATCTAGTCACATTCTGCCAACAGATCAAACTTAAGATTTCAAAATATACACTACATGTTTTCATATGTATTATCACACTTACCAAAATTGGCTTCATTTAAGAAGACAGAACACTTATACAGTTGGCTCTTGAACAACATGAGTTTGCACCTGCACAGATCCGCTTACATGTAGACTTTCTTCCACCTCTGTCACCCCTGAGACAGCAAGATCAACCCCTCCTCTTCCTCTTCCTTTTCAGCTTACTCAGTATGAAGATGACAAGGATGAGAACCTTTACAATGATCCACTATCCACTTAAAAAGTAAATATATTTTCTCTTTCCTATAATTTTAATAACAGTTTCTTTTCTCTAGTTTGCATATATATATATATATATATATACACACACACACACAAAATAGGTATATAAAGATTGGCAGAATTATATGGGTAACATATAATATACAAAATATGTGTTAATCTACTGTTCATGTTATTGTTAAGTCTTCTGGTCAACAGTAGGTAAATAGTAGTTACATTTTAGAGGAGTCAAAAGTTATACATGAATTTTCAACTGTGTGGGGGTCAGCACCCCTGTCTCCTGCATTGTTCAAGGGTCAACTGCATATGGATTTCTGACACGGGTAGAATTTGATTAAATCAAATCCCTAAAATAAAGTAGTAAATATTTATTTATTGACATGAAATTTCTTTTAGAAGTTTCTTTCCTCACTGTTTATACATTCAATGCAATCTTCTTTGTTAAATAATTTGCACACTGAAAAAGGAAGTGAAGTGAATACATTTACATCACCATTGTCATACTTTACACTCAGTTGAACTGAATAGTTCAAAGAACATATAAAAATGCACTTTATCTTTAGAATTATATTCATTTAGAAACTCTTCAAAGTAGAAAAATTAGAGAATTTAAAAATAAATATATTGTGCTGACTGGTAAAGACTGAACCAAACACTTTCTTTACAAAGGTTGGGAAAAGTGTGTTTTAAGAGTCATCAATATTTTCTGCTTCTAGGATAAAGATTGGCAGAATTATATTGGTAACCAACTAATCCTTTGTTGTTCGAGGAACCACTCTAGAAGGGCCTATTTTTCTCTTAGAGCTCTATATATACTTCTTTTGGGGAAGGTCTGAATACCATGAGGTAAATCAAGTGCAGATGTTTCAGACCGAAATGGAATGTGTTCTGTTGGGTAATGTAATTGGCACATCTTTCAGGACAATCCAGCCCCTGTACATTATGTTAAATATATTCCTCCTAAATCTTAAAAGTCTAGATTTAAGTAGCTTCATTCCTGAGACATAATCTTTTTGTAACATATTGGGGAATATAGATGAGACAATTGCGGGAGGGAGAGAGAGTATAATCATGAGGCTCCATTCCCTCACCACAGGAAAGTGTCCCAAGTTTTTAGAGAAGTGTTCAAAGAGAAAGCCTCACTCATTCCATCCCCATGCCACAGCTGTGCACAAGAGAATAGCGTTCTTCTGGGGGTCATTGTTAGTGGACGCAGTATTGTAACAAAATAAGAAAGAAATGTAAATGCTTGTTTTAACGCACATGAAGCAGAACACCAGAAACCTCTTAAAACCAGCTTAAACGTGACTCGAGGAGACATGAATTCTAGCAATTAGCTCAATGATAATTTGAATGTAAAAAATAGGTGTGTTGTATTTTGTATTCAGCCTTGGCGGGTGGATCCAAGATGCACGTATTAAGCAAATAATGAAGTTTACTGTAATATTCATAAATGGTATGGTAAAATATAAATATTGATTATATCTCTTCTATTAAATTTTTGTATTGTTTGTTGCATTTTTTAAAGTATTAAAGCTTTTTGTTTGTTTGTTTTTCCCATAAAAGAAAATAACGGAAGACTAAAATGTGCTAAAATCAGAAAGACAAGGATAATGGCTCTCCAAGTCAACTTCATAGGGTTTACAGGAAGAGTGTTTAGATAATGTAGATGAAAAGGTACTTTAAACTTTAAAACATCATACAAATATTAGATAGTCCTATTATTCCAAATTCAAATTTTAAAATGTTTTACACAAAAATGTATAGTATGATGCCTTATATTTTTCCTGTGACATTTATAATTTATCAAATCTCATTTAACTTTAAAAATTTAGATATTCAGCCTTTAAAAATATTTTTAAATGGAAAAATTGTGTGGGATAAAGGGGTAAAAGCATTTGCAAAAATCACTGATTTTTCTAATTATGTAAGTACCTAAGTACATCATTGGAAAGCATCCAGCTGAAGTTAAATTATTAAAATGAATGCTCTACATGGTACAATATAGGACAACACAATGTGTCAACAAATCTAAATCGAATTATTAAGATGTTTGTTGGAAATCTTTGCTTCCTTTCATTTATAATTAAAACTATGTTTTCAGTGAAAAAAATATATTTTCTGCTCTCAGAACATGTGTTTTGATCTTTTACAATTCTCAATAATTTATTATAGGATACTTAATAGAACCAAAAAGCACAATTAAAGAAAGAAGCCCTGCCTGATGGTTCACTGTCTTCTCCTTCATGCCTCAGTTTTCACTTGTCTAGTTCATTGTGCTTAAAAACATGTGTTGCATATAAGCAGGTGGAAAAAGGAATATTATTTCATCAGGAGCAGGCAAAATAGTCAAGGATGAAAACTGATGGAATTCTCAAAAACCTGGTAGGAGCAGCTGCCCTATCAAACATATTTTTTAGTGAATTTGATCTCTTAGTGAGAGAAGGTACAGCCCCATTGCAAGCATAGCATCTTATAAAGCTTCACTGCCCCTTTCCTCATATCTACTAGTTTTATTTAAAAATTATCATTACACAAAACCAAAATGAAAATTACAGAGACCACAGACAGATATTCTAATTCAAGTACATGAAAAGTAAATTATTAGAGCGCTACTAAGTGTTGTCTTGAAAGAGAGATGGGAAATACCATTGTTGAGTATATGGCACTTAACTTGATCTTTTACATAGATTACATCATTTAATCATCAGAACAACATTCGAGGATAGATATAATGGGAATTATGGGCTCAGAGAAGAAACTTGCACCCAAACAGCTGCTAAAATCTCAAACTGGCTGGGCACGGTGGCTCACGCCTGTAATGCCAGCACTTTGGGAGGCCGAGGCAGGCGGATCACTTGAGGTCAGAAATTCAAGACCAGCCTGGCCAACATGATGAAATCCCATATCTACTAAAAAAACTACAAAAATTAGCCAGGCCTGGTGGCACATGCCTGTAATCCCAGCTACTCAGGAGGCTCAGGCAGGAGAATCACTTGAATTCAGGAGGCGGAGGTTGCAGTGAGCTAAGATCAGGCCACTGCATTCCAGCTTGGGCAACGGGGTGAGACTCTGTCTCAGAAAACAAACAAACAAAAACTCAAACTGTGTGATGCCGTGTCCATTATGACAGAACTGTCATCTGTCATCCTGGAGAATAAGCCACTATGAGTCAAGTAAAAATCAGGATAAAAGCTCCCCTAAATTTTTTTTAGGGAATGATAGCAGATCTAAATTATTTTATTTTCTGACTATTTCTGAGAGCTAACTTGGAAGGGGCATGAGAGAATACAATAGATTTCCCCCCTCTTCACAGACATGCACTGAGCCAAAATTAAAATAAGGGCAGGCATAAAGCTTTGCCATTGTTTTTTGCAGTTCTGTCAGGTTAGTGGGGATAATAACCACTAATTCAAGGTAATGTTTCTTGACCACTATCTATACTACAACTAATTTAAACCATTAGATTGACTGTCCTTTTATAAGGATGACCCCCAAATATTTTTTCTAGCTCAGATAAATCTAATGTTCTCTGATTTTTAATATCTACCTGCCCACTGGACGCCTTCACTCCGTGCCCCAGGCCTGCTGGAAACTACATGACCCAAAAATTAAACTGTAATCTTTGTCCAAAATATTTTTCTCTTGAATTCCTTATATTGTGAAATATTTCTATAACCCCTTCCCAAATTCCAAACATCCAAGTCCAGTTACTGCCTCTTGCATGCCTAATGATTTCCCTTCTAGTCCTCAAGTTCAGCAGATTTTTCCTCCAGTGTATCCTTTTTTTGTGTATTTGTATTGATATATAATAATTGCCCACATTCTTGGAATACATGTAATATTTTGATACACATACACAATGTGTAATGACCAAATCAAAGTAATTGGGATATCCATCACCTCATAATTCTTCTTTTCTAGCTATTTTGAAATCTATAATAAATTATTGTTAATTACAACTTCCCTACTATACAATCAAATACTGGAACTTATTCCTTCTATCTAATTGTATTTTTATATCCCTTAACCAACTTCTCTTCATCTCCCCCTTCTCCTCTCCCAGCCTTTGGTAACCACTATTATAGTCTCTGCCTCCATGAGATCTACTTTTTCAGCTCCCAATTCTGTAAATGTCCCCACGATTTTTCTCGGACTAGAATCCTTTTAAGCCCATTACAAACTCTATACATGCTCTAAGACCAGCTGAAGTGTCGCCTTTCTTAAATGAACTTCCTTGACCTTCATCTTTGGACAAGTTATCTCAAACATCAAACACATAGCTTCCTAAGAGCCTTTTTTATATTCTTTAACAAAAGAATACACTAAATATATTAAAACTTCTTATGAAAAATCTGTTGCCAGGGTCCATATTTGCTTTCTTTTCTCTCATTACTTAGGCCAGTGCCTGGCCCATAGCTGAGGTCCTCAATGAATAATCAATAAAGGCATGTATAACCAAGCCTACATTTATCTCTCATTCCCTCTAGCATAGACATTAGCCTTTTACATTTATTTTCCCAAGTCTATATTCTTCAAAACATTAACTGTGGTAGGATTTTTGCTAGCACAGTGATGATGAGAAATGAATAGAAATGGCAAGTTTGGAACTGTTAGCAATAACGTGATTTAAAATGAAGTTCACAAATAGTGAGATTTCATGAGGTATTTTTTCCATTTATGATTTTCTGTTTTTTTCTTTGCTTTGAAAGGAAAAAAAATTTTACTGATACAAAGGGCATCAAGTTAAATAATTTAAAGCAGCTGAATTACTTAAATTATGTCTTCTGAAGTATTTGCCAATAATCAGTGTTCAGTTTTAACAATATATATAGTTGTTTAATTACCAATTTTTTTAAATATCCAGCTTCTAATTATCTACAGTGTGCTTCCAAATGATAACCAAACCAAGTTGTAAGATGGCAAGACTGGAATAAATATTGTCAAGATGGTGAAAATGCTATATTGGCATTGGAAACAATAATACACGATCTTTAACTTTTTTAAGACTGAAAATACTTAATAGCCACTCTCAGATCACTAACCCTAAAAACCTAAAATATACTTTTACTACAAATAAAAGTAACTACAAAATTGCCCATTAACTGGTTAATTTATAAAATCCAATTCTTATGTCATAAAATTATAAAAAATATTTTCAAGATAAAATCCACTGCGGACTAATAAAGTAAAATAAACTTAGAATATTAGAACAATCTACCACAGTCTCTTGACACTCATCTGATGGAGGTGAGTGATGCTCTTCCACAAATTGCTTATTGTTGGCAATATTGGAGGGGGGTATTGGGTTCTAAGGACTACAGTTCTACTCTAAAGACTAATTCCTAACCATTTTTTCTAACATCACATCAAATCAGCTGACCTATTCCTCTGCTATGAAGCTTCATCAAGTTGGAAAAACCTTCTAGAATTTGTGCTTTGTCCATATACCCTTTGCCCATTACCAAATTATCAATCTGATTTAGCTGACTCTGCTATAGGATCTCAAAAACTGTGAACTTTCTTCTATCATCATATCATCCCACAACTTGTATTTGTATTTATCTATCTACCGCAGAGCCTTTCACACTGAACTATGAAGTAAGTAAAACCAGCAGTTGTATTCAAAGCATATGGGTGTGTGGGGGTGTGTGTGACAGCTAAGTCAGATTGATTATTTGGTGGAAAAGGGAAAGAGACTCAAGGAAATCACAAATATGCGTAATTTACAAAGAAGGAATTTCTCTTTCATTGCTATTAAAATTATAAGGCAGTTAAGGATGGAGGTATTAAATAATAAATATTTGAAGAGCATTATGTTCCCAACCTTCTTGGGAGTAGCTGTCTGTAAATATAGTGAAGTCCCTGTCTTTTAGATACTTACAGTTAAATAAATATGTCACATATAATTGTAACCTCCAAATAACTTAAACACCTATGGTCAACCTAAGGAGCATTAAAATTTAAATGAGAGGTTGCATTTAATCATTCAGTGAATTGAAGGCATATAGAGTAGGGGTACTTATGTGGAGAATTTTAGGACTAGAAAGATAGGTTGTTACAAGATTATAAAGAGCTTCAGTCCTGGACCATGTCAAAGTTGGATTTTATTCTGTAGATAACTGAATAATATGGAAGATTTTGAAAAAATAACTTAGACTATAACTTATTAAATACACTTAGCTATATTTACTTAAACTATATTTTAACTGTGGCATAAAAAACAAACCGGAGAAGAGGCTGCAGGTAGTGAAATAATCATTAAAATTCTTAAATACTAATTCTGACAAAAATGTGATGGCATAAACTAAATGAGTATGAAAATAGGGATCAGAAGACACAGCAAGTATTTTAAGAGAATGACTGACTGGATGTTAGGGGTCATCCAGACAGAGGAAGTAAAAATTAATATAATACCTCCTCTTGGTAACCAAAAGGAAGGTGGAGATAATGGAACGAGATAAAGAATACAGAAATAGCAAAGAGTCATAAATATACAGTGATCTGTTTTATTTTTACCATATCTGCTTTGAGGTGAATTGACATACAGAAAAAGAAAAAAAAATCACATTTGGCACTCAGAAGAGAGGTCATCAGGGACAGGAAGATTTTAGCCAACTGCAATGTGCAAAATATAATGGTTGAAGACACAAAGTAGATATTATCACTTGGGACAGAACATAGAATGACTTCACATGATAGAAGAAATGTTTTTGAAGAAAATTATCTGAAAACTAGGAGTCAACATAGAAAAAAAAAAAGAAGCAAAGGAGAGGAACAAAGCCAATGGAAAGAAGTTTTAAATCTGGACAATTCAACCCTAAAGTATTTCCAAATTCCCACCATACACCCATCCCTACCACATTCCCAGGTGTTATAACCACACTCACTATTTCCAAAACACGCTGTACTTGTTCCCAATTCTGTGTTCCCTTGTGTAGTACAAGGAAACTTAATATACCTAGAGTTCTCACTCTCCACTAATTCTTTCAAATACCACTTCCTCTGTGAAATTTTCTCCACTCTTTGCCCCACATTGTCTTACTTGTCACACAGTTGTGTTAGAGCACTCAGCTCCCTGTATGGCAGTTGGTTTTGTGTCTGTCTCCTCCATTTAAATGGAAACTCCAGGTTGGCATATGCAGGCCTTAGCCATCTTCTAAACCCAAAGGCCTACCACCTAGTCGACACCTAAAGAATGCTTATTGAATGTGGAAGGTTCAGGCGGACAGTAATGATACAGGCTTCTGCATGGTTGAGTAGAATGAAAGCAGAGATTAAGAAGCTAGATTTGGCTATTTAGAGGGAAGCAATGACTTTTAGAAAAACAATTGCACTTTAGTGCTGTGGGTAGAAGCCAAATAATAAAGGACTCAGGAAGAAGTGGGTGGTAATTAGAGAAGAAAAACTGAAGATCGCTGTGTCTACAATTTGCTACCAAAGGGCAGTTGAGGTATGAGAGAGTAACTTTAAGAAAACCAAAAGTTTCCTTCAGTTCAGCCAATGAATAAGGGAAGGAATTTTAAAATAGGGAAATCTTGAGCAAATTTATAAGCTGAGAGAATATACATAAGAAGTGAAATAATAGGCATGATTGTGTAATGTTAGGGAGAGACAAAGAAGGCATTGGTGCTAAATGAACAGGTAGCTGAAGGAAAACAGGAACAATTCCTTCTCAGATGAGAAGTTAGTAAATGGAAAGGAAGTATCTCAGTAGAAATTTTCTGTCACAGATGGGAAAAACTAAGCGACTTCTAATTCTTATAGAGTGGCTTCTGTGAACAAGGGGTGCGTATGCTGCTGAACATGAGTAGGAGTTAGAAAAGCAAATATTTAAAAATGGGATGGACAAGAAAAGAAGGCTACATGATTGTATTATCTAGAAATAAAAGAAAACTCCACTTTAATAAACTGTAACACAACTATTTGAAAGTTCTGTGGTTAAGTAGCAAAATAATAAGCCTCACATCTCTTTTGTGCATAATAGGTGTTTAGTTAACAAAACATCTTGGTGAATAGAGAGCTGTATAAACCATGAACTAGTTTAATAACCCAGAGATATTTTTTAAAAGTTGCCCTTAACAACAAAACCATGTAAATCTTCACTTTATCTTTGCAATAAACAAAACTTCAGGATCTTACTCTGATTGAGAGTCAGATTTATCACCTTTTATTTTCGTGGTACTTGAATGGTCTAACAATACAAGCCAAAAAATTTAAAGTCAGTAGAAATCTGGAAATAATAATTAACAGTGCATGTTATGAACATGTTTCTTATAATCAGTTTTTATTATTTTAAAATATTAGACTATATTCATTCCAAAGCCAACTTTCTAAGCATTTAAAACTATCTTTTGTAGAAAAATGTGGGTTAAATATATAGAGAATGAAACACTTAAAAGAGAGTTTTTCTTTTTTAAACAGCTTTAAAAAACAGTGACATGAAGTAAAAATAATTTAGGTATTGTATAGAAATATTTATTGAAACTTTAATGACATAAATATTTTTACTTACTCTAATCCATTGTAAAGTACCACAAATTCACCAAATTATTTATCTTTTTAAAAATATCACCATTAAGAAGTCTCTGAAATACAGCAGAATGGTTAAGAGCCTGAGGTTTGGCATTAAACCGACCTGTCTGAATACTCAATTCACTATTTACAAGCTAAGTGATCTTGGCCAGATGCTTACCATATCCCACACCTGTTACCTCTTTTGTGCAATGCGAATAATAGCAGCAATCTCACAGGTTTGTTATGAGGATAAAACAATCTGCTGCGTGTAAAACATTAATAAGAAATGTAGCATAGGGTAAGCTCTCAATAAATGGCAGCTATTATCAATAATAACTTCCTATAGTTCAATAATTTTCCTTTGACATGTTTCTTCTATAATTGAACATTTAAAAAATAAAATACAAATGAACAGCTGTTCATTTTGTGAAACAATTTTTTAAAAATTACCAATGTATCTCGGGAGGCTGAGGCAGGAGAATGGTGTGAACCTGGAAGGCGGAGCTTGCAGTGAGCCGAGATTGCGCCACCGCACTCCAGCCTGGGCGACAGAGCGAGACTCAGTCTCAAAAAAAAACAAAAAATTACCAATTTATTACATCCTGCAATTGTTGTATTTCTTGACAAATCAACTTAAAAATATGTATAATATTAGTGAAATCTGCTAATAACGCTAGGAAAACTGAATAAGATTACATGTTTATTATTTTACAATTTTATAGAAAAAATACCTTCGGATAATTTTCAAAATGTCATGTCTTTATGAGCATTTATGGAGCTATAAAGATATTTGCAATTTAGAGACGCATCTGTGATATATATATATATATATATATATCACTAAAAATAAAAATGTAGTAATTCAAGAGAGCCTACTGACAAAATGCTAACATTAAAGATTGTAATAAATTACTGAAAACTTCAGTGTCTAAAGTTCCATTCGTAACATTGGTCTTATTGTCTTCTTTCTCCTTCATTACTAAGTAATTTATTTTGGTTTTCTTTCTCATATTAATACACAGTGTCCTTGTGGCTAGTTAGGAATTTATTACTCCATCATAAGACATTTTTGTCAAAATTCTCCACTCGTAACCTATGTTTTTATTTGCATTTACCTCAATAGAAACAGATAAAAAAATTGAGTAATGCAATCAAAAAGATCAAATGCATGTTTTTCCACTTTATAGATTATTGACTCATGAAAATGTAATTGAAAAAGTAACATTTAATGAAACAATTCACATTTAAAGTTTCTACAAACATTATAATTCTGAATTAAATAAATATGCTTTATAAATTCTCTTTGTAGAGGGAAATAATGTACCCAATAGAAAGACTATTACATAAAATTTTAGATGAAATTTTTAAATTCTATATGTGCCTTTTTCCTGAGTATCATTGAAGTCTCTATTCCTCTGGATATAGTAGTCTGAATTATCTACATGTTTCATATGCAAATATGTCAAACTTGACATTGAAAGGAAGAGCCAAGAACTACTGAGCCAGATGTTTTCTGAAAATCAAGAGAGGCTTCACATGTGTGCTGCTCGCCATAAGGGGATAAGCTCCACTAACCTTCCCAACGACCCTATAATTACAACAGAGAAGTGGCTTGGCACTAGCTATACTTCCTGGCACAGCACACCTCTGCATAGCCCCAGTTACTGTGTGAAAAGCTCATTTACTCTGAAGACTAACAGGGCTTTTCTTTTGAGGCACTAGCATAAAAGTAAAAGGGGTTACCATAACAGAAGCAGTAAAATCCAAATATCAAACTCTGGTGGAGAAGGAAACCTAAAAACTACTTTGTTAATGATAAAAGGAGTCTGAACAGCATATTTCCTTCAACTTTACTGACATTTTTCTCTAATGTTTTCCAACTGTCAATATAAAAGTTAATCAGGAATTATGTGGAAATTAAATTTAATTGCAATTCACTATTTTAAAATCTTTTCTATGTAGCTGTAAGATCACTGAGTTATACCACAGCTCCATCACATATTATCTATTCACTTTTGAGTGGTCACATATACCTATGGTTGATGTTGAAAAAAAAAAAGTATTTAAATCAGTTTATTTAATAACAAAAGCATCCTTCTTATGCCCAGGTACAATTTTTTTCAGCAAGCCTGCTTCAAGAACATACTCAGAACTAGGTATTTTGGTGGTACTATAGGCACCAAAACAGGAAGAATAAATAATCCACAACCTTACCCCTAAAAGCCTACAATCTAGTGGAGAATAGTGTCATAAAGTCCCATTAACAGAGAATTTCAAAGCTGTATTGGTTGCCATGATAGTGATATATCCAGTTTGATGGACAGTTCTCGGAGGTCACCTAACCTAGCCAGGAGTAGACATAAAGGCAGAGGGCAATTAGGAGAAGGGATTTGAATGATTTCTTTATTTCTTTATATATCCTGGTAGTGACGCTCTAACACACATATCTTTTTAATTAATTCCACCTAGTATCCTCACAGCAACAAATTAGCATTTGTAAATATTTTAATTGGCTCTTTGGGCGTGTTGCAAAGAACAAAAAGTCACTTTAGTCACCTCTAACAACAATAAAAATCTTGTGTCTGTGAGTGCATGTTGGGGTGGTCACAATCTGAAGGACACAGACACTAACACGAACTTCAGGAGCTTTGGCAGCTCTGTCCCTTTGTGTCTCTCAGGGTCTGGTTGGTCTCACATTGAGTCTGTATTCTCCCTGCAGAATCGGACTCTTTTTCTTGTGATTTCTCCTTCTTTGTAATTTCAGCCATAACTTTGCTGATTCTGTTCCTACTGCTTATGGTTTCACTCTCTCTGTTTACATAGATATATACAGCTCACAGCTCAAATTCTGGTACCAGGTCACGTATAGGAGCATGTGTTAGTTGTTCTTGGGTCAAGATTCCACCCAAATCTAGTAGTCAACTATGGACAGGGAAGTGGCCCAAACAACACCCACCCACTGAGGTGACTGTGCCTGTCAGTAGATAGTTCCTCTGGAAGGTGGTATGGGCAGGCAAGTACAAAGTGAGTACTGTGATTCAAGGCATCTCCTGACAAGGATAAAGGTATATTCTGCTTTTTCCTGTTTTAGCCTTTGTTCTTATTACTTTGACTTTTAGAGTCTGACTCTTTCCAATTTTCTAAAATTTCATCTATGGCTTGCAGAATCAGATTGTTTTAGCTAAATCCTCAAACATCTTTGCCCCACTGCCTTTCATAACACAAATTTAACTTGCTCATACAAAGAAGAAAACTTTGACCTTGGCCTATTAGTTCTGTTCACAGACCACATAAGTCAATGCCTCTATCTAGTAACCAAATTACAGTTGGGTTTAAACTCCCTGTGATCATTTACGCTGTAACTTTATAATCAAACTTTTGATGGTGGTATTTTTTTCATATAAAGAACTATTCAGTCATTCATTAGATATCTACTGAACATATACTAGCTACCAGAAAATGTAAATTCTTAAGTTAGGTTATAGCAGAGTATAAACAAAATAATACTTCATGAATCAGAAATGTATACAAAAGAAAATATTTGAAATATGACAGTTCCAGGAACTCAAACATATCCCTTTAATTAACACATTTTAAAGTAACTCTTTCTATAATGCACTGATACACCCTAACCTTTTAATCGAGAATGCTGAAAATAATTAATAATTTTCTAATGAAATAGGACAATCATTATGCACATCTATTGCTGTGCCATATTAAACCTATAATATTCAGTATATAAATCTATTGTAGTGTTTATGACATTGTACTCAATTGTTTTCTTTTTCTGCCTCCTTTCTAAAAATTTGAGCTTCTTAAAGACATTTTATGTTTCCTTCCAATGTTTGACAGAGAATTGGCCTTGACTGTTAAATGAACGAGGATAAAATATTCACTGGCATAGCTTTGAGGCATAAGTAATATGGTCATGTACGTTTTCAATATGATTACAAGTGGAAGTTAAAGAGCATTACAATTGTGCAGAGCTGCCTAAACTTATGAAAATCTAGTAGTCTGAACTTCAGACATAGAGTGTTTTGAGAGTATTTCCTATTGATCATCTTTAAAAACCAATGAAACAGTAAAAGGATGCCTCAGGTGGCAGAAGAGACTTTTTCATTAGTGGCTTTTGAAGTGCCTAGAGAAATAAGCTTATAATAGAATGCTGAGTACATCACCTTTCCAATTCTCAGGTGCACAGACAGCAGGTTAGACACATCTGTGCTGGGCAGAGCATCATGATTAGTGCCACATTATGTGCAGTGAAGCATCTCAAAGGCCAACAAAGCTAAATGCACACACTGATATTTCCCACCCATATATAATGCCATGAAGGAGCAAGGCCAAATATTGAATGGGGAGGATTATCCTTTGAGAATTTCCAGTGATTATCATCTCTAACTTTTCTATTATTTTCCCTCTAGAAATAATGCAGGGTTAGGAGGGGCTCCCTGGGATTTACCCTAAAGAAACCTAGCCAAAGCAAAAGCAGGAAAATATACCACATGAGTCCCATAAGATACTACCAGCTGGAAAAAAGCAAGGAACAGAGATCCTTTGGGTTAAAGTTTAGGACTGCCTTCTTAAAACTAGAAATCTGAGGAAGCTAAATACCACCACTTCAGCCCTCCAACACCAAAAACTGCCCAGTGAATTTCTGTATAATTTTGACAAATCATTTGAAAACTTTCAGCTCAAATTTTCTCAACAGCCAAATGACAGGAATTTCTGGGGTGATTTGTGCTGTATCTTGAATTTACTCCCACTTCCAAGGTCTCCTCTTTTCTAAAGTACAAGTAGATATTCTTCTACCACCCTCTAGTCATGATACTGAAAAAAAACTACACATGCATCCACTCATTCCCAATTACTCCACACCACAACCAAGCCTGAAGACAGACCAAATTCAGGTTCATCCAATATTTTTCATTTATTAACTTACTTATTACCTTACTGCCTTAGGTCAGCACTATGCTTGGTGCAGAAGCTTTACACTAATCTTCCCCAATCATAATTATTGCCACCATATCAGGAAGCAAGAGGCCATAACATAATAATGTTTTGTCTAGTATACTAAAACTATGCACTATCTGTTTGGCTTTTGTGACAAGCTAGAATTCCAAGAATGAAAACGAGCAAGGAGAGAATTACATAAATAGGCATAAACATAATGCTCAGGGGAAAGTAAGCTCACGTCTCAGTGCTGAACTCTTTTTCGTATAAGTATTATAGGGGCAGAGGCTTTGTCTTCCTTGTACGCTTCTATGTTCCAAGAACCCAGAACAATGCGGGACACATGCTGAGTCCACAACAAATTCTTGTTTATTAAATAAACCAATGAAAATAATTGAGATTCATCCAGGCCCAGATATGGCCATGTCCAATGACTAACTAGAAAAATATTTAGGCTTTTAGACCATAAATTTCCCACAGTGTCTTCTTACTCCTCTAAAATTTTATCCCACCCTCAATTTCTAGTTCTCCCATGTCTGTGGATAGTGATAAAATGAATCGTCTAATAAATTATGCATACCTAGAATGGCATTCAAATATAACTTAGAAGGATTTATGGGCTTAAGTCACCACCACCCCCGCCCCCATCCTTTAGAACCAGGATATCACCTAAAATTTCTGTTTGCAAGTGCTATATGAAGCTCTCCCAAATGAGAACCATACCTTAAACAGTCAGCTGAAATCTTGCTGCACACCAGTTCCAAAAAGAAAAAATCTGATATTCTTGCAAATTTCATTCTGACTGGTTTCTAAAAAAGCTCTCAGGAAACATGCATCTCTGAGCATAACAGAGTAGGGAGAAGTTCGAGATCACAGTGATCTTGCTATAGCTGCCAATCTTTGCAGAAACTGTAGTCATGAGGTGAGCCTTAGGTGAGGCTGAGGCTCCATTAGGTCATCGGAGCAGAGAGCAGAGAACAATAAAATTCTGCAAATAATAAGACTTACATGATTCTATGCCAAATTGCTTCCAAATGATTTAGTAATGCTTTCATTTTATAGGTGAAGAAGTATAAATCAGAGAGATAAAGAAGCATACTCAAGGTTACTCAACTTATTAGTGGCAGATGGGTATTCTCTCCAAATCATAAATGCTTTTAAAGGAAAACTGTATCCACAGCACATTAGCACATCACACTACAGTCTACTTTCAGTGTATATGAAGGCACATGCTATTCACTGTTGACTAGAAAGGTAAAATTGGGCCAAATAATATTTAATTCCCCACTGTAATAGTAGTTTTACATTCCACATTAAGACAGCTGGCATAATTGAAGACAGCTCGGAACCCCTGAGGATATCCAAACTGTCACGATTGGAGAAAAGATTTAAGTATCCTGCAGTGTAAGACCTACTCAATGACATTACAAAGCTGATTCAAATATCATCTTTGTTGGATCCTCAATATCCAATCTATGAACAATAGACATAATTAAACATAAAAAGCTGTAAATTAAGCAAACTAAATGATGGAGCAAATCATTTCATTTTTGCACCTGTGAAGTACAGTATGCCATTGTTATTGTCTCAAAGGAAAGAGAACAGACTCTTGCATGGACAATTATCAAAAGGGTTCAGAGCAGTAGCAGCTATAATGGACAATAAATTTCTTTCCAAAAACTAAAAAGATATCAATGAATGTAGTTTTCAAGTCAATGTGAGAATACACAGCTGCCACCACAGATTCTATTTAATGTATTTCAATGTTACTAATTAAAATAAAAACTAAGGTCTCCTATTCTCCTGCTAGTAAAAAATGGGGAATGCAGAAAAACAATTCCAAGTTATAATTTTGTACGTCTTAGCAATAGAGCTTTTGGCTCAGTTTATGCTTGATAGCTATAGAAAATGATTTGTGCAATGAAGCATCCAGCCTAGAGAAAACTGTACAAAAGGAGGTGGTGTGATGATTAAGAGCATGGGTCCTGGAGACAGAGGCTTGGGTGCAAATCCTACTTGGCTACCTTGTGAGTAGCCTCAGGAAAGTTATTTGACAACTCCATATCTTCTTTTCTTCATTGGCAAAATGGGGATAATTATAGTTCTCACTTCATTGGATTGTTGTGAGAATTAAAAGGCACCAAACTATGTAAAGCACTCAAGACATTGACACTCCACGACCACTCAAACAAGTGTTGGCTTTTATTATTTTGGTACTGCATATGATGTTTTAAGTTAAGTCAAAAAAGAGCAGATATCTAAGTTTCTATTCTTACCCTAGCATTTCGATGGCTGATTCATAACAGCATCAAGGAAATTTTACCCATAAAGTGGCCCTCTAAAAACTTAAACTAAAAGAAAAAAATTGCTGCATTAAAATCAGATAAAATTAAATAAAAATATATTCTAATGTATACCGGAAAAATATTGGGAAGGTGAGCAAGGTCATTGTATACATATTGCCAGCAGAGACACACAATGTCATCTTGAGCCAGGATTGAACTAAAAGAGCCAAGGAAGGATCTGCCAATGAGCCCACCATGAACTAACATAAAACCACCTGCAAAATCCATTCAAGCATCTGTCTCTGTGAAATGCCAAGCCTTCTCCTCCCACCCTACCAGGCTGGCCCCATCTACCACAGAGAAATACTACATACAATCTTTTTTTTTTTTTTCAGTTCATCACTACTAACCCTCCTTTATTTGATCATCCAATGAGGCATTATGTGATATCCCACACAGAAACCCATTCTCTTTCATGCCACAATGTATGCTGTATGTGCTTCTTCTTCTAATTCAGTGCCTGACAAAAACAATCATGTTGATCCATGTGTTCAAGAATTGGACACTTTTAATATCCTGTAAATTAATCCTCAAGTTTTGTTCATATCCTGAGAGATGGTCAGGAACTCAAAACTTTGATGATATAAATGATAAACACAGCATCATCCACTCAATAACCATTTGGCCTCTTCCAAGAGATCAAAATAAGGAAGGGAACATGGACTATCTATAAGGAGATGTTCAAACTATAAGCGTGCTCTGAGGCCATACAGAGGTAAGAAAAAAGCATGAGGAGAGAATATACTTCTACATATCCATACATATAACTCAGGACAGTAATACTACATGCTTCATATGATTTTTGTACTTATTAAATGATTCAATAAATATAAAGTGCTTTGACTAGTTCCTGGCAGATCCTAAGCACTCAACAAATGCTATACATGAAGAGAGGATGATCATGATCATGATACAGTGATGATGATGATGATGATGACGATGATAAAAGAAACTGCAGCCCTCAGAAATAATGCCACATATCTACAACTATCTGATCTTTGACAAACCTGACAAAAATGAGAAATGAGGAAAGGATTCCCTATTTAATAAATGGTGCTGGGAAAACTGGCTAGCCATATGTAGAAAGCTGAAACTGGACCCCTTCCTTACACCTTATACAAAAATTAATTCAAGATGGATTAAAGACTTACATGCTAGACGTAAAACCATAAAAACCCTAGAAGAAAACCTAGGCAATACCATTCAGGACATAGGCATGGGCAAGGACTTCATGTCTAAAACACCAAAAGCAATGACAACAAAAGCCAAAATTGACAAATGGGATCTAATTCAACTAAGGAGCTTCTGCAGAGCCAAAGAAACTACCATCAGAGTGAACAGGCAACCTACAGAATGGGAGAAAATTTTTGCAACCTACTCACCTGACAAAAGGCTAATATCCAGAATCTACAATGAACTCAAACAAATTTACAAGAAAACAACCCCATCAAAAAGTGGGCAAAGGATATGAACAGACACTTCTCAAAAGAAGACATTTAGGCAGCCAAAAGACACATGAAAAAATGCTCATCATCACTGGCCATCAGAGAAATGCAAATCAAAACCACAATGAGATACCATCTCACACCAGTTAGAATGGTGATCATTAAAAAGTCAGGAAACAACAGGTGCTGGAGAGGATGTGGAGAAATAGGAACACTTTTACACTGCTGGTGGGACTGTAAACCAGTTCAACCATTGTGGAAGTCAGTGTGGCGATTCCTCAGGGATCTAGAACTAGAAATACCATTTGACCCAGCCATCCCATTACTGGGTATATACCCAAAGGATTACAAATCATGCTGCTATAAAGACACATGCATACGTATGTTTATTGCAGCACTATTCACAATAGCAAAGACTTGGAACCAACCCAAATGTCCAACAATGATAGACTGGATTAAGAAAATGTGGCACATATACACCATGGAATACTATGCAGCCACAAAAAAGGATGAGTTCATGTCCTTTGCAGGGACGTGGATGAAGCTTTAAACCATCATTGTCAGCAAACTATCGCAAGGACAAAAATCCAAACACCGCATGTTCTCACTCATAGGTGGGAATTGAACAATGAGAACACATAGACACAGGAAGGTGAACATCACACACAGGGGCCTGTTGTGGGGTGGGAGGGAGGGAGGAGGGATAGCATTAGGAGATATACCTAATGTTAAATGATGAGTTAATGGATGCAGCACACCAACATGGCACATGTATACATATGTAACAAACCTGCACGTTGTGCATATGTACCCTAAAACTTAAAGTATAATAAAAAAAAATCCAAAAAAAAGAAACTGCTAATAAAAAATGCACAGATTATTATAGGTTTGCAATTTGCATAGGATAATTCAAGTATTACGCTCATCCTTTGTTTTCATGATTTCACATGTTGTAGAAGAAAGAGGGGAAATACTATAATGTAGATGGCAGGAGTTTATATCAGAATGAGGCATGAGCTAAAGAAACAAAAACATGAGAGTTGGAGGAAAACAGAAAGGCCAATGTATAAAACTGGCTCTTTTAAGAGGCACTGGAACTATGGAATTATCAATTTAATTAAGGAGATATTATTATAGAACAATATTAACTAATACATAGGTAGCACTTGGAATGTGTCAGGCATTGCTCTATATTCTTTAAGAGATATTACTAATTTAATCCATGTAACACTCTTGTGTGATAAGAACTATTGTTATCCTCCGAAACTAGGGCATAGAAAGATTAATTTGTTCAAGGTCTCTTAGGTGGTAAGTGTGAAACCAGGATTTAATACCTTCAGTTTGTCTCTAATCTGTGCTCTTAACTGCTTTGCTACAATGCCCTCAATATATGAAATAAAATACCTTTTTGAGATCTTTAACATTTAAAAGTTAAGACAAATTATGGGTGGAGAGATAGAAAATTCCCAAATAAAAGGCCAACATAAAGGCATCAGGTTAATCATTAAGGGTGATTATTAAGCAGTGCTTAAAATGAGTAGATTCTGTCCCAAGACAGAAATATTTATCACCTTTTCTGAAATCATTTTTGAGATAACTACAACATCTTATATTCTCACTTTAATAATAAAGATGTTTAGTCCAGAAAAGAATTTTCTTGTGTTTATTGTTATTCCAGCTCAGCATCACTCTTGCCTATAGAGTAGAATGATAGGCAGAAATAATCCAGGCACTTTTGAGAGTTGAAATCTAAAAGTGAATAACCATGAAAAGTTCATGCAATACATTTAAGTAAGTGAGGTAGACATTTAACTAAATTCAGCTGCATGGAAGAGATGAATGGGGCACTGGATGCAGGAGAATGAAAAAAGCTAGAGAGATCAGCTCAGAAAAAAAAAACATTGAGAACTAAATGGCAGCACAGATAAACAAGAATTCTAAACTCTTGAAAATAGGAGAAAGGAGTTAAAGTAAGAAATCAAAAATCAGATATATAATACAGCTAATTATAAAAGGGAAAGCTAATTATAAGATTCAAATATATCATTAGAAAATCGCTATGAGAAAGACTTTAAGGTTTGTGACCTAAGGATTGTGTAATATAACCTTAGTTCTAGTCTTTCAAGTTTACTCAAAATTAAAATCTTTGCCAAGTAAAAAGTTGCTTGTATGAAATAATAGTATATATGTTTGCACTATTATCACTTAACAAATTCACAGTATATTTCTATATTCTGTAAAATCAAGCCAAGTGTCTATGAAACACCACAAGATAAAGATTTACACAAATCTAGTTAGGCACATTTCCTTGAAGATTTGAGTAACATTTTACTTTTATCTTTCAAAAAAACTCTGTATTATACAGTAAAATGCAAAATGTGCATACAACTTAAAAGAGAAAATAGACCCCCAAGAAATTTTCTCTTAAAATAAGCTACTTTAGATGATTCAAACTGGAAATATGTACACGGCCTACAGGCTTTTAGAAAATCTTAGGAGACAAAGTTTAAGAAGCACTGATTGGCTTTGTTTTGTGAGAGAAAACATTAGCAAGATGGTGCGCTACAGCTTTCTGTACACCTCGGAGGTAGATAACAGAAGCACTCATCTACTTAAGCAGTCAGAAAAAAGGCAAATTCTCCATAAGCATCTCCCCAGTGGCATAACTAAATATTCCCAGAAAAATATTTTAAAATTATGAACATCATCTAAAATTAAGAAACAATTTGAGGAGGTGTCTTTAAATGTTCAAGAGAGGAGAAACTTCAGGGGAAAAGAAGGAAAGAATGGCAAAGATGAAGAAACAAATGTTCAGCTTTGAACATACTACTTAGAGAAATGGAAAACATATGTGGCGATCCATCCTAGGGCGGTCTTTATTATTTTACAAAAGAGCAGAATAACTCCTTTATATTTAAAAGCACTACTCTATATTTTAATTTCATGAGCACAGCTCAACAAAAGGTTTAGAAGAAATTGGCAGATTGTAACAGTGAGAAGACCAGAGTTTTAATTTCACCTCTACGACTGCCTTATTGGATAGCCTTGAGCAAATTAATTAACTTGTCTAAATCTCAGTTTCCCAAACTGCATAGTGAGCAGAATAATAACAATATCAAAATGCTATTGTGAAGATTAAGCGATTTAAAATGTGTAAGAGCATAGAGCATAGCATAGAGGAGGCACTCAAAGGTTGAATTTCAACAAAAACTTAGACATAGCATAAAGAAGAAAGTATACTACAGGTACAGAGCCAAAATAAAATAATAATTGAGAGAAGAGGCAATAAAGTGAAGCACTTCAGTGGTGATTCATACTGGATCCACAACAATGTTAAAAAGTCTTCAAGAAGCAACAAATTGAGTCACTCACACACTTCCAAGGCAGGATCAAAACCTGGTTTTCATTCCCCCGGGGTACACAGAAGACCTAGCTCAATAGGGAAATATAATTCTCATGGAGTTTCATTCTGCTTTGTGTTAAATGATGACATGTGACAAGAATGCCTTAAACTTATGTTTAGAATACACAATATCTTATACAGATGATCTATCAGTTCAAGCTCTATTAATTTTCTCCAGCATAGTTTTCAATGATAAAAACATTGCCACTGGGTGATCTCCTTTTTCTCCAAATTGTTATTAAAAATAAAAGGTGAATGGAAGAAAGGGAAAAGGGGATGGAGGGGATATAAAAAGGAGACAAAACTAAATTGGTTACAATGTAGTAAAAAGGGATGAAAGTACCAGAATCAGGGTTAGTGTTGTTTTGACACTCTTCCATCAAGAAAACCTAGTGTCTGTTTATTTTAAGTAATTACAGCCCTGTGTTCTTGACATATGCTCAGCCAGTGTCCCACTGAGATCACAGCACTTCTTCTGCTATATTGTACTCTGCTTACTCAATCATTTTCTATCACTGGGCATTGTTTGGAGCTCTTCACTAAAAGCAACATTTTGGCCATCCCCTTACTAAGCATTTCTCTGTAACTGACAATTTATTGTTTGAATTATATTTTCATTTATTTAGCAAAATGTGTGTAGCATTGGCTGTGGCCCATTCACTGTTTAAGCACTTTAAAAACAATAACTCATTTAATCTTCCTAACTCTAAGGGCTAAGAACTATTGTCCCCATGTTACATGAGAAAACACCCAGTCACAGAGAGACTGAATAACTTGCCTAAGGCCACACAGCCACATGGCAGAGCTGGAGTTTAAACACAGGCTCAGGAGGCCAGGCCTTTATACAGTACCATATGTCACCCTTCAGATAGGATTAAGTGGGTTAATACATATAAATACCATGGAATAATATCCAGCATATGGGAAGGCATAAACAAATGTTAGATATTCTTTATTGTTTTTGTGATGTTACTGTTCAGATCATGTATGAATATATTTGGTACTGGTAGGGTTTATTTGAAATGTCACCATTGGCCAAAACTATTGCCCACCTTTTGCTTATTTGTAGAAAGGTTTACATTTTCCAGGTCGTTAACTGGGATATGGTTTAGAATAAAAGAAAAGCCTAAGTGAAGTTACATTGAGGCTTTGACTTCTGATGGATCTACTCAGTTTGTCATTCTGGCACAGAAGAAAATAAGATTAATCCAACAAGAAGTGTTCTTCATGGAGTCACATTGATTTTTTTCTGCATTAGATGTTCTTCTAGGTGCTTACAAAATTGATCTATTCCAGGTGAGCAGGAAATCCATCATTTTCTGGGTTTGTCCTTTTTTGTTTACTTGTTTTTTAAATGGCGTTAAGCTTACGTGTTCCTAAGCATATATTACAAAAGCACACACAGGAAAGAATCCAATTTTCTATACAACACAATTTTTTCCTTGTGTTGCTTAACATATATGTAATTATCCATTAAGAGAAGGTATCATTCTAGTGGTTATTTGTACTTTCTTACCCTCTTTGACACAATCAGCTTGAAATCTAAACACATGACAATCTTTAAATAGCCTTTGATGACATTCAAAACAAAAAAAGGGCATAGTTATTGGTGTAGCATTCTTGATATCACTGAGTTTTCATTTCATATGGAGACATTAATTTTTCAAAATTTAGTTAATTTTCTGCTTGAGCTGTGACATCACTTACACTCTCATAGTTATTACATAATAATAAAACTATTTCAAAAAGCTTCAAATGGCTCATGTTCTTCCAAAACAGCTATTTGTAAGTAGCGTCTAAAAATTGCTAACTCGGTAATGTTTTGAACTAATGCATAATATCTGAAATACTACAAACTATAATATTATCTTTTATGCATATTTGCTGACCCAATTTTTAGAATGTGTTTTAAAGGAAGATGCTACAATTTCTTCTAAATACTGTGCATCAAAACAACCTTCTTGCTACAGTAACCATTCTTTAAATAGGCCTGTTATTGATAAAGAAGAATCTTTAGAGATTAGGTGACCATAAAATGCAAACAGCCCTGAATTGCTGGTGATAGTTATTCAAATATGGATACCGTGAACATAATATATATGCAATTTGTTTTTAAGATAGTTATTTTCTGATTTTTACAAAAATTTCAGCCTCATTAACAGCATTTGAAATTCTCTTATGATTCTTTTTCTTTGAATTTACAAGAAAACTCTCTCAAAGCTCATTATAAACTATGATTAGTTCTACTTTTGAACTGGATTTCATCAAAGCTTTAAAGGATTCAGATGAAAAACTTGATTATTACAGTTTCCCTAGAAACACGGGAAACAGTAAAAACACCTTAGAATCCAAGACTTTTTGGCAGTATTTTACAGTCCATCTGCTGTGTTCAACTATTATGAGAATACAAACAGAATAACTACCATTTAAATATCATTGTGTATAATTACATTTTGATAATAAGTAAAAATAATTTATATAGTCTTTATGATCTGTAACGAAATAGTACATATTAGAGGAAAGCAGGAAAGGAACAAAAGAAAAGATGAAGTGAGGGAGAGTGGGAGAATAAAAGGAAAGGACACAGAAGTAAAGAGGGAAGAAGAAAAAGATGAAGTTTGCATCTCCATCACTATCCAGTGGCTGGCATGTGTTTTAATAGCTTTGGAAGATCAGAGAGTCAGCAGCTTGCTAAATTGCATCCCTCATATCTATGAATGGGGGTTCAATAAGCTTCTAAACTGTTTTACTTAAGTACATTCACTCATTGATTCATTAGTTTTTTAACAAAATATTTACTACACAAAATGCTATGTGCCATGGAATGTGGGAGAAGCTGGAAACTTAATAGGGAACAAGACATAATTTTGACTTCAAGGATCTTAGAGGTCACTGGGGAGACAAATAGATTGGAAAATTACAAACTGTTTTATCTGCCCAGCATCCTTTCTCACCTTCTTCCCAGTTTGGTTGGTTGGTTGGGTTTTTTTGTTTTTGGGTGTTGTGTGTGTGTATGTGTGTGTGTGTGTGTGTTGTGTGCAGTGGGGTGTAACATCTTTACCATTTCCTTTGGGTGACTTCTAATTCCTAGCCCATCCCATCTTCGATATACCACTCTCAGCCAATATTCTTACTGAACCTTGGTTCTGGTGGGTCTGGAAGTCATAGTGCCTAGGTTCTCCTCTCCTACCAACTTCCTTTCCAATTCACTGCTTTGGCCACAGAAGTGTTATGACTTAATTTAAATCAATTGGTTTTCCATGGAAATTTGAATACTGAACACAGACACGTAGCAAAAGAAGTGTTTTAAAACTGAGGCATCTACAAATAGTCTGCAAATTCTACTACTGAGATTCAGGGCTGCCATGATTCCCATCTTTCCTCAAGACTTGATTTCCATTTTTCATTAAATTTTGCAAACTACAGATATCCTCCCCCCAGATCTATTATTCTTGCTTACACTACTTAAATTGGTCTCAAAATTCTGGTGTATTAATGGCTCTAATATATCATGTAAAGTATCAAGACTACTCCCATGCATTAGCCCAGAAAAACAGATGTTCTGAGCCTAATTCTTTATGGAAACCTTACTTAAGCAAAAATCCAAGGTCAATATAATTATATTTTATCTGTAAATCAAGGAAATTTAAATTAGCAAGAACTTTCAGGTAAGGTCATCCAGTCTCTCATTCACTGTTTTAGAAAACATCTTATAACTAGAACTGCTTGAATATACCCACTAGTGGGCAACTCAAACTGCACAAGACAGTAGTTTCGTATTTGTATGCTTCTAGTTGTCAGAAAGACCTGGCATTTAAAGTTTGCTTCCTCATACATTTTTATCTAACTTTCCTTTAATTTTTCATTTTTGTGGATACACAGTAGGTGTATAAATGCAGTACATGAGATGTTTTGATTCAGGCATGTGAGGTGAAATAATCACATCATGGAGGATGGGGTATCCATTTCCTCAATCATTTATCCTTTGTGTTACAAACGTTCAAATACACTATTTTAGTTATTTTTAAAAGTATAAATCATCACTGACTATGGTCACCCTATTGTGCTATCAAATACTAGTTGTTATAACGTTTATCTAGCTTTTCAATGAAAATTATGTTATTTGCCACGTCCTACAAAGATCTAAACTTAAATTTACACTGGCACTATCAATCAGTCTTTTTATATGCACCAAAGTAAATTGTCAGAATAAACTCAAAATTCTGTAAGATAGAGTTGCAAAAGAATGTACATATTCATAAACCACAGCTTTGACCACAGAGAAAAATAACTATTTTTGAATGAATATTTAAAAATCAGGTGAAAAAAATGCCAAGAAGTGCTGACCTTTCATGGCAAGCTTCCAAGAAAGTAATATTTCTTTCTTGGCAGGTGGAACAAATTCAAAGGCAAAATATCAATGGATGCACACTTATTTTCCAATTTTTAATATGAATCGATGAATCTTAAAGAACTTATGAGATAAGGTAGCTAAAGCCCTATCAATTTACTGCAACAAAACTGAGGCATGAGAAGAAAATTCTTCTAAATAAAGTTGCTGCCACTTTTTGAAAATTCAGAGCTCGAAGGTAAATTTTCTGGTATGTTAAAATTTAAAAAAAAATCCTACAGCCAAAAAAAAATTTTTTTCTTGTACGAACATGACTTAGGACCTTGAGAATTGTGTTTATGACTCAGCCATGTAGAATCCAAAGTATGAAACACAAAAAATAATGTACTTAGAGATGTCATGTTAGCAAAGAAAATAAAAGATAAAAGAAGGCCCACTGGAAACCCACATGAAGAAATGTAGATTGTCTGTTACTTACTACTATCCCTCCTAGGCAGATGACTTTATTGCAAAGATCCGTACTGTTAACTTTAAAACTTAAGGCAGTTAATCTGAGATGACACTTTATAGTTGATATAAATACTCAATTTTCTGATTTCATCATGTAACACTTTAAAATAAAAGCCTTCAAGTATTCAGATTCCTTCCTTTCTTCCATTTCCATGATGGCTTTATTAACATTTTGGAATTTGGAGTTTAGATTACAGTACTTTATATTTGTTGGATATTCCTATCGGGGATGCCTTTTCACCAAATATTTATGTTTCTGCTATGTATGGTTGCTATTACAATCTGGTAGTTATAATTTTTGCAAATAACTAAATAAAACTGAAAGGTAAAATTTACTATCTAGAAATTTCTGAATTGACCTTCAGAAGCTTTTATTTTTATTTCAAGAGTCTGTGTTAATCATTATCTAACTAATGGTATGAAGTGACAGTTCAATTTCTTTGCCTCTAAGTAATGATTATTTGTTGATTGATTCAATATTCTTTATTTGATTTGCTAGATGAACCCTGAAATTCTCTTTTTTTCTCAACATACCAGATTTTTCCTTTGTGTGGTACTATATCTGACACTTTCAAATTATAATAATAACACATTTATCAACAAGTTAGCAATCTAGCATTCACTACCACATAAAATTTGGTTGGAATTATAAGCTGACAAAGGAGGTCTCTGGATAAATTTCACAAAACATTCATCATGGCAACTACATTTTAATTATCAGAAAAATCTCAGATATTTATTGAGAACCCATTTTTCCTTGTTCTACAGACATTTCTAACACAGTGACATTTTCACAAATGGTAATTAAATGAATAAAATGGAGAAGCGGTACTAACCCTAGTGAAGCCACAGTTGATAGGAAGGACATATTATAGCAGACAATGATCCTTTAGAGCAAATACAAGCAGGACTGAATTTTTAAAAAAAGTTACTGAGGGCATTTGCGTGTCAAATATTATTGACTCACAAAATATTATCATTGATAGTCTTAATTATGAGCTCAGGCTGTCAAGATAAATTTTAAATATGTTTAATGTACTATGTATAAGAAAGTCAAGAATATAATGTCTATCATAAAACTTTATAATAAGCAATTAAAACTTCACTCATTTGTAAAAAAAATTACCAACACTTACAATGGTTAATTATAAGAAAAATTAGGATGAGAAAATAATGTGTTCTCTAGTATTATCAAATAATGCACAATGCCACATACAAACACAGAGATCAGGATAGTTTTTCAGAACTACACTTTACTGTCAAATTTATATGTGTGCCTGGAAATTCAGTTGCCATCACTAAGATTAGATTAACTGATTCTAAATTCTGGATGATGCAATTGAGCATCATAGCATCTTGAGACAGTTCTAGTCCCACAAATATAAGCCACTGGTGTACTTTACAGTAATAACACAAACCAAAATCATACTGTAAGCAAAAGATGCTAGGTTATGATATGCTATTATGAACAGTCTTGTTGGTTTCAAATGTTATTGTTGTGCATACGTTCTTGTTTCTATGGCAATTAGTAGTTCCCTTTAGTGTAGCTTTTATGGCAGTCATTCTGAACCTGAGTAGTTCATCTCCATCATATTTTGGAATACTTCTTGCAAACAATACTATGCAGATGGTTTTAGGAAAATTTTAGTATGATAGGCATGTGCTAATAAATATCTGCTCACAGCAAGGTATTACCTCTAGCTTTATTGAATTGCTTTGTTTGATGGCAGTGGCATACGTAAAACCGTCCACTCGAAAATAGGAGTCTTAGAATTCCTCTCCAGCTGCATCATTAATGATTTGTAGAGGTCATCTAATGACTCTAGTCATGTTTCTTCAATTAAATAGAAAACTAGAGAAACTATTGATAGTTCTCATAAGTTCACAGGACAATTTGAAATCCTCTCACATCATTTCACCTTGCCAATAATGTTACCTTCTCTTTGTAGCACTAATGTTACCTTCTCTTTGTAGCACAAATGCCCATCTGGCCACAAACACTGGAACATAGATAAATAACTTTAAAAAGCCATTGCTTTAGCCTCTGTCTCCCTCCAAAATATAATCTCCCTGATTTGCTTAAACACACACACACACATGCACACACACAAACACACACACTACTCTTATTTTGGGTACATAAAACAACTTATTAAAATGTTGATTAGCTTTCCATCTACGGGCTTTTGAGGAAATAACAATGAGCCCATCTGGCTGGAACCAATATTCATTAAGCAAAATAAAGTTGTTTCAGTTGATTCGTCAACAATACGAGAAAAATACAATTTCCTTTTCAGTGTTTATTGAAAGAATAATATTTAATATGAATTCATATTTGATATGATTTTCAAATAACAAGGAACCAACAAGGAGATCCAAGAGTCCTCCATGGGAATAAATAGATGAGTTTCAGGAGTACTTTAACTTCTCTGGCCTGTTTGGATATTGCTTCTGGGTCTATCAGAATAATATACTAAACATTACTCCGGAAAACTAAAACAGCTAGCATACCTCAAAGTATTTTGACCATTTCTACAAGAAACCAACACCATACCACTCGGTTCAAAAGCTATACATCTAGAATTTTTATCTTTTATTCCTTATGAAGATAAAAATTATAAACACAATATTCATGGGTAATATTAAGCTCATCTGGATTGAAATAATGGGACATTGATTAAAACTAGAATAAATCTGACCTTTTAACTAAGAATTATTATCCATTGGAAGAATCTAGCTGAATGTGTATGAACAACCTCACTGAAGGAAAATTTTGATAACCATATCAATAATCTGATTATAATCCAAAATAAGTTGGTAAATATTTATCTAAAAATAGAAAAGGCAATTTTGCGACCAGAAGTAAAATCACATTTTTTTCAAATACTACTTTTATATTTTATTGTGTATCTCTCTATCCAAGTTTTTGAAAGTTTAGCCTGGGTATAATTTTTACTGTAAGTCTTAAAACATAAAATAAAGCAGAACAAACCTAATAGTAATAAGATAATTATAATCAAAGAAACGTAATTCTTGTTAATGTCTTTTCTAAGTCTTTTGCTTTTTGTGTGGTCCTACCCCTTATACCCCAACTCTTAGATTTTGTGTCTGGAGAAAACTGAATGTGTAGATTTCCTTCAGATAAAACCTAACATATAGGGTGAATTAGAAGAAGATAAGCATGCTGGAAGAAAAAAAAGAGATATGCCTAAAATCATTCTTGAGAATTGGATACTTTTTTTTCTGGTTTAATAGCCTTCTATCTAAGACACTGTAGAAACCAAGTCATCTCTGATGTACAACATGAATAGAGTATGTTGAAGCAATGTACATCATCCCTGAACACTTTTTATTATTAAAAATAGTGGGGGTTCAAAAGCAAGTTTGCACACAAAAAAAAACCTTTTTATCTTTTCAAAATGTCAAAGAAACAAATGGGAAATTGAATTAATAAAAGGTAATTAATATAATAATCTCAGATGACTGTGAAATTATTGTTTGTCCCTCAAGATTTCCTATCTGCTGCCATAAGAGTAGGAAGAATTAAATTCATTAATTTAATGACATTTTAAAAAACGTTAGAACCTGCTATCAGGCTATATACTTTATCTCTGAAGCATGGCTTGCTAATTGGTTTGACGTTTTGTTTAAACATTAAGGTGTGTGTGACCAAAACATTTGTACAATATTTCATTTAGGTGCTTACTGTCAGTAAAAGCAGCATTTTGAAGCAACGAGATGTTCTGTCTTCATAAAATATGTCAACATAATGAAAAAAAAGGGAAAAATCACAGCAAGTGAATTGTTCAACATAACTCATCCGTATCATATATAATTATAACACAACAATTGCTCCTTAAGTAGAAGAGAAACCAACAATTGTACAATGTGGCTTTTTAAATTTTCCTACTAGAGTTAATTCAGTGGAGGGAAAGAGGATGTGAGCAGATATATTAACAACTGAAATAAGAGCATTGGTAATTGTTTGATTACCACTTTGATTAAAAAATGGTCAGCTGTTTGTTATTCCCCTGATTTCCCAAACAAAGCCATCTTGTGATACAGTTGCCTAACCTCTACTTTATTTACATTGAAAACAAAAAGTTATCTAATATGGACAGGAAAAGAACTATGCCTTAGATCAAAAAGTGAATTTTCATTTTCATGTGGTACAACCAGGCAGTTATATTCTGTTACTTGACAAGTACGATATTGCTACCATACTGATGTAATCTCAGTTTAAGTCCAATATTTCATGAATGTTTCTCATTTCTAGCCAAGATTTAGAGATATCAACAGTAAACACATCATGCCTTTATGGAGGTTTTCGTTCCCCTCTGACACACCATTTTAGTGATACATTTTGTTACATTAATAGAATTCTGTTTTTTTTTTTTTTTTACAAGACTGAAGCAATACCTAGTCATTTTCAAAGAAAAATCATACTTTTTGCTACTTGTAGAGAATGTGGGGTATTATGCCACAAAATGAAACTACTTTGCTTTTAGTCATAAGCAATATGTTAATGATGTAGCACAGAGCTCAGCAAAATAATGTCAAACTAATCTGCAATCTGCCCAGAAAAAATGAAATGTCAGCCAGTTCTACCAAATGGCAAATGGCTTTGCTGTTCAAGTACATGGCTTATAAACCTACTGGTTTAGAGTAAGAAAAAAAAAGAGGAAAGAAAAATCAAAAGCTTTGGAAAGAAAAGTCATTATGATGGTGAACTTTTATTCTCTGTCAGAGAAAAATACTAAGATTTTGTTGATGGCATTTTAATTGGTGAGTTTTGTTGTTTTAGTGCAATTAGAATGATTCATTTCATAGCTCAAAGATATGCTACCGTTTTTCAGGGTTTATAGGATAACATGCTTCAAAGGAATTATACATAGACTGTCTTCCTCAAACTTTGTTAAAAATAGCCCTTTTAACTAAAACCAATAAATGGAACTTTGTACATACAGTCGTCAATCTGTGCCAATGTTCACAAGAGTTTCCACAGATTGCATCGGGAGTGCATCTCACATAAAAGACTAGGAAAACAACCAGGTTCCTTTAGATCATTTGGGCTGACTTTGAAACCACTTATCACAGTAATCAGATGTAGACATAATATTTTGTGGGTAAGAAAACAAAAGTAGTGTATTTAGAAACAGCATGACTTAAAAAGTTATTTACTTTCTCAAAAATCTAAACACCACAAATTGGCTGAAGCTTTTCTGTATGAAAGCATAAAATGAAAACATTGAATACTGTTTTTTAATACCAGTGTCTAGTCAACAATGTCAAACAAATCTCATGCCAGTCATTCATAATAGGAGACACATAGTTGCAAGGATCTGTCTATTGAAAGCAGACTAAGGCTAGAAATACCACTAAAATGTATATTTCAAAAATAAAACTATGTATATCACAACTGCTGCTTCTGATTAACTTAATCCATAACTTTAGTGATTGAGAAAAATATCTGTATTATCTTGGCCTGCATGCCATGCTTTTGTAAGTATTGCTTCTCAAATCTGTATTTTTTCCCCTTAATGTCAATGAGGCATGAAGGTATGAAAGGAAAGAGGGTGTATGATACTCAAAATCAGAAATTCATAGCTAGAAAAGGACAAATGCAAAATAAATACGAAATGTTATAAAGCTATATTCAATCAATTCCAATAACAGCAACAACTGGATAGTCAGATGGTGTTTTATTCTGAGGGCAGATGTTTAATTTCCTTCATAATGAAAATAAGTGGTTCAATGGTTGTGGGCATAGTAAAATCACTGAACTCTTGTACCTAGGCACTTACATTCAAACCCAGAGCACGATTCACATTGTCTCTGCACTGCCCTATCAGCATGACTGGCCCAAGGCATTGTCAGCATGGAAGGTGTGATAGCCTCCCATGACATCTCAGCTACATCAAAAGACCATTTAAAATTTCCAAACAGGCTTGCCTTCTCTGAATAGTTTTGTAGACTAAAAGTCCTCTCATAGGCACTATGATACCTTATAAAGGACATCAGAGGGAGGGTACAACAAAGTGTGAAAAAAATCATTCTCCCAAACTTGACTCATGCCTCTTTTGTAGCCCACAAGTTAACTGATTTTAAATTTCTGTCTATTTTTTTCTCTGACATACTTCACATCAATGCTTTTTGTTCTAATTGATACATTAATCCCTATACTGTTATTTATGCTTGTACACTTGTATTACCCCTTCTTAATTGCACTTCTTGGAGACTTTCTCACTTCTTGTAGTCAGGTAAACAATCCAACTAAAGCATCCCTTCCCAAAGGGCATTTATTTTAAGGAAATAGGAAGAGCATCCCCTTGCATAAGAGATCTAAAAGTCAAAGTGCTTATCATGGTATTTAAAAACCTATATAAACTGGACTCAAAGTAGTTTCACAATCTGATTATAGATGATAAGCATGCTAAAAGCTAAGGATGAATAAAACCTATGTTGATAATGTCATGGAAAAGTTGGAGATGAGTTGAACCCAATTGTTCATTTTGTTTTAAATATAAATTTCCTCAATTTATTTACTTTTAGCATCCCTTCTGTGTCTTTTTCATCCTTTCTTTTACTCATATCCCTTTCTTCTGTGTAAGTATATTGAATGATTCTATCTGCACAGCACTAAAGATACAAAAATGTGTAAGACAAAGTCCTTTCTGTTTTCATCTTAATTCTTTGTTGTCTTCTCACTTCTTTAAACTCGTCTGAATTTTTGCATTGGTTTCTTTCCAATTTTCCATATACTTCTTTAGGTCTTCTAAGCTCTCTTTAGGACTCTGAGATTCTTTTTAAGATTCCATTATATATATACATATATGTATGTGTGTGTGTGTATGTATTCCATCATAATATATATTTTACATTTACTAAAACTGATTCTTTACTATATTATTCATTAAACTTCTGAAATCTGTCCCTATTCCTAGCTCTTTCCTAAAAGTGTTATATTAAGGACACAAATAAAACTTTTTTTTCAAAAAAGGTCTCCTCAGACATCAGCATTCTTTTATGCAGAAGTTGATAAATATTTATTATATGTTTGCTATCTGCACCTGGTGCAGGACTAAAATAACTAAGTCTCTATTCTATTGGAATTTATAGTATAAATTTCTGTTCCACAGGCATGTAAATGCAATAATGTATAATGGAAACTACACATGGCAAAAGGCACATAAAAGGAGTGATCAGACCTATCAGGTGAGGTTAGAAAATGTTTCTCAGATGAGGGTGTTAATTGAGCTTGTTCTTAAAGATGAATGGGAATTCTTCAGAATAGAAGAAAGAGCATATAGAGAAAGGAAGTAACCAGCTTCAAAACAGCATAGAGTGTTTGAGGAGCTGTGATTGGGTCAATATAGTTGGAGCAGTAAGTGGAAGGGCATTGAAATTAGATAGACCAAAACACAAACGGCACCCCGCCACAGAAAAGAGTACGATTTGTAACCTGAGAAATTGAGAGTCTTCGTAGCATTTGTTAAAGAGAAAAATAAAAACAATACTTAGGTTTTATAAAGACAATTTTGTTTTCTAATTGACTTGGGATATAGGTAAAACTGGAGCGAAGAAGACAACTTGGTAAGTTATTACAATGTTCCACAAGCAATTATGAGAACTGGAATCGACGAGTAGCAGTAGGAGATCATGGGGGCAGAATGAGGTATCCATTTGTGAGATGTTCAGGAAGTAAATTTGATAGAACAAGGATCAGATTTAGGACACGAGGATAGCTCAACATCCCGATTTCTGATAGCCTGGATAATGGTGCTATTAACCAATATAGGGCTTAGGGAGGAGATAAAGACTGCATGTGGAGAGGCATGATGCATTCGGTGTTATAATCCTTGATTTAAGGGAACTATTCATAATGCCATTTGGCTTATCCGTAATACAAAAAAAGACTGGCCTTTCATTTGGAAGTCTCTGGTAATAGGTTATAAACCTATATACCTATATCCATGTAGGTGTATATCTCAAGCAGGAGAAGGAGGCTCTGTTGTAATTATACAGTCTCCTTTGAGGACTTCAACTATCCTATCTTCTATGACAACTTCTAGAAAGACTCTCAAATATATGTTACTTGTCACTTTTCTTTTTCATGTATTCATCTAAACAATTTTGAGTGCCTATAGTCAGTACCAGTTATATATACATAGCCAAATATATGTATGCCTATGTATATGTATATATGATGAGACCTGGTCCTTTTCTTTTAGAGGAAAACAATAATAAAAGCAAATAAAATTTTGTAAATTCTATATTAGAAGTATGTATAATTATATGGGACTATGGAGGAGTCATTAATTTTGACTAAAGGAAAAGATGAGACTTGACAGAGCTCTTGATCCATATTTCTAATGGGTTTATCAGATATCCTGGGATACTCTATGGCACTTCAAAGTGATATGTCTAAAACCAACTCAAGCTTTACCAACTCAAACTTTTGATAAGTTGCTTAACCTCAGTTTTGTTTTCCTACATACAATGAAATAAGAGGAATAAAAATGATCACTTTCAGATCTCACATTCCAATTCTCTGAACTTTATCACTAATGTGTAGCCCTTTTGAAATTGCTTTATTTAAGCTTATGCTACCAGCATTCATCAATGGCTCCTTCCTCCCCTTTGCCTTCCTTACCCTTTCAGTCTGTAAGTTCTGTTCATCCTCCCTCCAAAAAAACTTTTGGTGTCTCTGCTGCACTTTCATTCCTGATGCTACTGTCAAATTCCATGTCATGTTTGCCTCTGTAGATTATTGCAGTAACCTCTTAAATGTCATCCGTAATTCCAGTGTCAGTCACCAAAAATTTCTTCTAAAGGTTGTTTCCAGAAAAACTTCTAAATAAGGGCTTTTCAGTAATTATTACTCACCCAAAAACTGCAACTGCCCCCATCCATACTTGCCTATTAGATAAAGTCAAATTTGTATTCTTCAAGGTTTTCCAGGATCTGCCAACAACTAGTTTCCAACTTTATTTCATCCATACGTATCCACCTTATTTTTATCTCATTTCTGCTCCCACCAACTAGATTATTTCATGTATTTTCATGTATGTATTATTATTATGTATAATCTATACATAGCTATAATTTCCTTCTAATTGTCATGTTTTTCACTAATGTATCTGTTTAAATACTGTTCACAATGATTTTTTGACATGGCTTTTAAAATACTTTGTTTCTTTTATAAAATTGATTCATAGTCACTGTAAATGACTCAAACAGAAAAATGCAAAGAATAGGTAAAACTCATTTGAAATTTTACAATTCAAACTAAGACAATTCTCTAGATTTAAATATATGCAAACAGTTATATACAAATAATTCATACTTTATAACTGTTGTTGCTTATCTTGCTCTCTTTTATGCACCAGCATGTTGCAGTTATCCATGTTTAAAAAATGTTATTTGAATCATCACTTTACTTCCACATATTCCATTGTATATGTACTCAATACGTAGTCAGTATGTACCAGAAGAGGATACAGGCTGGCATCTGTCTATCCTAAAAAGTCAAACATCTACTCTGAGTTGTCAGTGTATACATTATACCGGCTGTTACATATTTTTTAATGTCTCTCTAATTTTAGAAGTGCCATTATTTACCTAAGCAGTCTTCTCCTGATGGACAACAAAAGGCAATACTTTAATCAATTGTTAATAAAAATGAATTGTATTTATCCTTTGATATACTGCCAAGACAATTTCTTCTGTTAAACCATTTTCAAATTCCCCAGCTAGAAATAATCTCCATCCTTCTTCTGAATTCCTATAGGACTTTGTCCAGGCCTCTGCATTCATCACTTTTGACCTTGGATTCTAATTATTTCAGTCTTCTTTCCCTAATAGAATATAAGCTCCTTTAGGACAACAACTCTTTTTATAGATTCCACAGTAGTTGGAGCAATGCCTTGCACCTTATAAACATTCAAAACTTGTTTGTGGAATAAATGGTTGAATTAATGAATATCAAAAAATAGATCAACAGAGCACACTATATCACAAGGGCAATTCAGAATTCAGCATGTTGAAATTATTTGTAAATGCTCAAATAAATTATGTAACTTATCCTAAATTATCTAGTAAGTAAATTAGCAACTGTCAATGACATTAGAAAGAAAAAGGAGAAAAACCTATCAAATAGCAATTTCTCATAAAGCAATTAGAAAAGCAATTAATGAGTGGTGAGCCTTGGAGACTATAATGGAATTATTTGGTGAGAATACATTCATTTAGCTATCATTCCTCTAAATGTCAAGCAAAATTCTACAAAGTTCATTCACTGATGATGCTCTGCTGTGGGAAAGCTGAAAAACTGGAGACACATAAATTGAATTGTGTAAACTATATTTTGAGTTTTGCCATGGTCAGTAGACCCCAAAATAATTTTGAAATTTAAAGAGATATAAGATAAATGAATAATAACTCAAGTTCAATTTCTGCAGGCATGGGGTTCCTAGACACTCCTTTTTGTTAATGAGAAAGAAATCCAGCTTAATACTCCATCTGGACCACTTATCAGACAGACTGAAAGGCATGGATTTTGCCTTTAAGAGAAGATATTCATAGGCTAAGCCATAAGATCACTCATCCTCATGTTTTAGCAAGTTGTCTTTTCTCAGTGCCAGTTGCATTGTACAGAAAATCCCTTCCTCATCTTAAATTTCTTAACCAAAAAAATGCTATGAGTCTGTAGTATCATCATGTACTGCATATAGGGAATGGAGGAAAAAGACAAAATGAGTTATGGTTTCTGGACATATCATAATTAGGAAGCAGATTTGGTATTTTCTTATTTAGAATTTCAAGTCAACCATTTAACTAAACCTTATTGTTTTATGTGTGATCTCTGTTCAGTTCTAATTGAACACTAGGACCCTGATACAAGCCAGCTTGCTCAGAAGTGAGCCTGAGCCATTAACACTTTGAAAACTGCAGAGGGTGTGTTTGTTCCCATCCTTATGGATGCTTGTCATTCTATGGTAGAGTCAGGTTTGGCTCAGGAACATCAGAAAATATAAGAGTTTCACAGTTCCTTATCTGAAATTTGAAAATCTAAAAAGTCTGAACAAAAAAAAAATTGCTAGCTCATTTCATAGCAAAACCTAACCTTAATTGACCTGAGCTACTTATAGTTTTTATTCTTCCCACATAATGTAACTATTTTACAGACTTGGCTGTGGAAATATTAAAGTGTTTAAGAGTTTCTACCCCAAATCCTACAGTGGGTGTTATATAATATAGAGTATAGATAACTTCTAAAACCTAAAATATTCTTAACTCCAAAAATCGTCTGGCCCCACGTGTTTTACATGAGTGACTGTGGACCTGTAATGATAATGGCTAATATTTACTAGATGCTTGCTTAGTGCCAGCACCAGTCTAAGCACTCTGTATTAATTAGCTCACTTAAGATTTAATTCTTCTTTGCAAGAACTCTATGATTATACACATCTTACAGTTGAAGAAATTGAGTTAAAGTAGGTTCAGCAACTCACACAGCACACTAAGTGGTAGAGCTGGGATATGAACCCAGCAGTCCTATGCCACAGACCCCACAAATCCATGCCACTCCTCCATGCTTTGTTGGAACACATCTGTCCTTTGGAATAATTAACTACTCAAGAATTAACTATTTTCCTTGGTCTACAAGGAAAAATAAAAAACAAATTCATCCACCAGTTCTCTCTCTTGCCAAAATTTTCTTAGAGAAAAAGAGTGAATAGATAAGAAAAGAACACCTATTTTCCTATTATTTTCCAGATAATTCTACTGGATTGTACATACTAGACCGTACCTCTAAAGTATAGCCCTTGAACAAGCTCTTAAGATGACCACTTCTGGCATCTTCTAATGAGATCTGAAAAACACCAGAAATACCACTGTGCACAGCTTGCTACAACCCACAAAGAAAAGGAAACAAACAGGTGAGGCTGACACTCATCAAAATCACAAAGTCGAGAAGTGGTTGACATGTTCAGGAAAAAAAAACAATTTCAAACTACATCACTTCTGTTTTTAACTGAAAATTGACACTTTAATTTTAGTTTCAAATATCTCATGACCATAATATATCTGCCTTGATAAGAGGTATCTCAGACTGTCCTTTTTTGGTGAGCTTTGGGGGATACTGAAACCTCGTAATCATTGTTATGAGAGCTCCTTCCTTTTGTTTCTGAGGGAAGTAAAGCCTATGGGCCTCTAATCTGAAAATTGACTAGTGGAATTTGATTATAATACAGCAGTTTTCTGTGTTTTAGCAAGCACTTTAGGAAAAAAGAATAACATAGCAGTTTTCATTTGGATGACAGTACTGTGTTTAAATGTGTGACTGATTTAGAGTTAACTTTTCTAAAAGGATGAGCAGATTGTTTTTCCTGCAGTGGGGCAGCAGGGTTTGAGACTCAGACCTCCCTGCAACCTTTAATATGATCAGATGCCTAGTGTTTATAATCTGTCCACCTTCTGAAAGGGTAGGGGCCAGACTTTGCTGGAAGCAACAATAAAAGGACATGAAAACATTCATTCTGGAATAGCCTAAGGGTATGGGAGACAGGCCATGTCTGTGACACTGATGTACACCCGTTGGAACCTGCTAGAAGTGTTTCCTCCTCTGAACCCCCAGAGAGGATTCAGCTTTCTACAGGACCCATAGTGTGCATCTGTTGGAACCTGGTAGAAGTGTTGCCTTCTCCGAACCCCGGGAGAGTATTCAGCTTTCTACAGGGCCCATGGGCTAAGGGGGTGATTCCACTTACTTCTTTGTATCAGTTTATGCTACAACCTGTGTACAGAGATGAGAACTACAACCCTTACCTTCTTTTGACTGGTGATCATACCCTTTCTTTCCCTCTGTGTCATGAGAAGTGACAGGCAGCATTAAGCTCTACCTTATAGCATCACCCATTTATAGGAAAATGAAACTTCATCAGCTACACAACTGAAGTTAGAAAATTAGTGCTAACCAATATATCAGCCCTTAATTAATCTGCCACATTTAAGGTGAGAGAATATAATAAAGCAGCTACATTTTGTGATTTTTGATTAGCCAACAAGTTATCTCAGCAAAGGTATTAAAACTCATTGATTTATGCTTATTTTTTCTAGTTTAACATTAAAAAATAAGCAAATGCATATAGTTTTCTAAATATAGTCTAATTATTAGCAATTCTAGCCTAACTCTCCCATCCAATTTGTATTTTTAAAAATCCTATCAATTAGTATCAGGTTTAAAAGTCCTAGAGTTGCCAAATCATGAATTGTGTTACAAGAGCAAAAACAGAAGCAGATCAATACCCTATTAATAATATTAATAATGATCACAGTGATTAAGGGTTTTTCTTTTCTGAATTGAAGTCAAGGGTGATTGTGAAGGATAACACACAGTGAGCCATCTGCAGTGAGATCAGACAGATAGAGCAGTTGGTTTCAGTATACATCTAGGAATCAATTCTGCTCTGCTGCTCTTTCCAGACATCATTTCAGTCGCATCTTCTGGTCTATCCATGCTGATCTCCATGATCCTGATGCACGTTGCTATACTTTATTCCCATTTTATTCTTCACCCTGTCACACTTTCTACAGCACAGGTAGTGTTTGTTTCCTTCCATTTTATTCATCACAGTATATAGTCCTTACAACAGCACTGTACTCAGAAGAGAAAGTGGGAAACTGTGAGCGTGATTAATATGCAAACTGGATTATCCTCCCTCATGTAACAGAATTGACAGCATGTAATTACACATGCACATTATTTTCATAAAGTTGTTCACTCAGGTCATGTTTGAAATTCACAGCGAACTTATTTTTTATAAAGTGGGGGCTGTAAAACAAGGAAGTTTGACTCATCCTAACGCATAAGGAAATTAAAACCCGAGTATAAAACTATATGAATGATTGCAGCAGTTTGTTCTTATCTAAAATTCAAGAATGGGTCCTTTAAATGTATCAGGTGTTTGAAAATAAGGAGAAAATTGTTAATTAAGATCCTATATGTTGCACTGGATGTGTTTTCCCCTATTTTTACTGTTTCCTACATATCTGATATCACAGGACTCAATTTTCCAAAAGGTTAAAAGATTCTAATTTGTTTCCACTACCAAGAACTCACACACCACCATGATCATCAGAATACTGAAACCTTAGATTCCGTAACTCACATAGCTGTCTTAACCCATACAGCTGACCACAAATATTAGCCTCCAAGATGAGTATTCATCCTACTGATAATATAGATCCCTCCTAAACATAAACTATCATTTTGTGTAATTGAATATGTGAGAAAGGGCAGTTAAATTGTGTTCTCCTTAGACTAACATTTAAATGTATGTTTGCATAAGCTTCTTTAATGTACTTCTCAACTGCTTTATATCAAACTACATCACTTCAGTTCTTAAAAGCCTGTCAAATCAATAATTTGGTATCATATAGACAAAAACTCCAGTTAGACTGGTGAGTTGAATGTTTCATACTGCTTTCAAGAACATGCAAGTGGGGGCTCAGTGCGGTGGCTCACACCTGTAATCTCAGCAGTTTGGGAGGCCGAGGTGGGTAGATCCACTGAAGTCAGGAGTTCGAGACCAGCCTGGCCAACATGGGGAAAACCCATCTCTACTAAAAATACAAAAAATTAGCCAGGCGTAGTGTCAGGTGCCTGTAATCCCATCTACTCAGAAGTCTGAGGCTGGAGAATCATTTGAACCCAGGAGGCAGACGTTGCAGTGAGCCAAGATCGTGCCATTGCACTCCAGCCTGGGCAACAAGAGCGAAACTCCACCTCAAAGAAAAAAGAAGAAGAAGAAGAAAAAAAAACGAACATGCAAGTCTTAAGTTTCTTTCTGACTAATCTGAGGAAGAATCAATTTGTAAAATATTGTGGAGCAAGGTGATCAAATGTTAGCCAGACAATTAGCAGTCTACTTACTGTCTACTATTTGGGCATCACACTATGTGGGCCTTGGGTTTCTTCTATATATCTATTAAATCTCATAGTCTTAGATCTAAAGGAGAAAGAGAGAGAGTGAGCTAGAAGCACAATGTGCCAGACACACCTATAGTGAATAAAGTTGAGTTGTACCTTAATTTTCTAACATCAACTCCCTTAGAAATTATATATCTGTTTTTTATATATATATATAATGGGGCATTGACTATATTTCCATTGTTGGTCAGGATAGACTCGAATATTCTACGATAACAATAAAACCCAAAAAACAGTGGTTTTAGGCAAAAGTGGTTTATTTCTTACTCATGCTGCAAGACTTCTGATTCATATTGGCAAGGATCTATGTTGATGGATTCCCTATCATGTTATGACACCCTTTCTCAACATAAAGCTTCAAATTTATTGAAGACATGAGAAGGAATTATGGAAAAATCAAGTACAATATTCAAGCTTCTTTCATAATTTGTCCCAGAAACAATAAACACCATTATCAAACACAGATCATTGATCTGAATTAGTCACATGACCCTACCTAGCATAAAAAGACCTAGGAATCAGCTGGGCACAGTGGCTTACGCCTGTAATCCCAGCACTTTGGGAGGCCAAGGCGGGTGGATTGCTTGAGGTCAGGAATTCGAGGCCAGCCCAACCAATATGGTGAAACCCCATCTCCACTAAAAAACTATAAAAATTAGCCACGCGTGCTGGTGAGCACCTGTAATCCCACCTATTTGGGAGGCTGAGGCAGGAGAATCACTTGAACTCAGGAGATGGAGGTTGTAGTGTGCCCAGATAATGCCACTGCATTCTAGCCTAGGCGACAGAGTGAGACTCCATCTCAAAAAAAAAAAAAAAAAAAGACTTAGGAATCATTATCTTCCATTTTTGTAGTCAAGGGAAGAGAACTTAGAATGCTGATGGGCACTATTTATGTTTCTACACCTACTTAATCAATGTAGATATAGTAGAAGATCTTTGTACTTTCAACAGTTTGGAATGGCCTTCTGCTCTTTTCAATATGCCCAAGAATTTAGGGCCCAGATCAAGTGTTACTTCATTCATAAAGTTTTCCTTGATATTCCTAGCTTTAAGATACAGTTCATGATCCAGAATTCGTAGTCCCAGTGTGTATGCCTTATGCTGTACTTCTACTTCTTCCTTCAACAGTTACGATGATATGTACATCTTATCTCTAACAGACGGTCATCTCTTTGAGGACAGAGATCATGCCTCATTCCTTTGAATTGCCTTCTCCCATTTTTTCCTCCAGCAAATTCCTAGCATAGTCTTTACCATGGTAGGTCTATAATAAGGATTTTGTTAATTGGGTGAGGGAGGAGGTTGACAAAAATATCATGGAAAAATTATTTCTGGCTGCCAAAAGTCAAAGTTTTCTCTTACTTATACTGAGAGATAATAATTCCCTAAGACAGATTTCCTCAAAATAGTGTCAAGCATATAAGACGTTCTAAACATATACTTGATTCATACATTAATAATTTATTTGTTCCATACTATGTGAAAAATACATGAAACCATGGGAGATCCAAAAGAAATCAACATAAATCCAACTTGAGCATTTAGCACTCTAACTGGAAGATTGCAAGCCATAGAAACTCAGTTCATTAATTCAATAAATAGATTAAATATATAACACATATATATTTAATATATAATAAATATATTTGGCTGGTTACTGTTTGCCAGTTAATGTGGACAAAGTGGAGAGAAAAAGCAGACGTAGTCACAGAAGTCATGGAGCCATGGAGCTTACAATGTAGAAGGGGAAAAGTTAGACAAACAATTCATTATAATAAGGACTATGAAAAAGAAAGAACATGTGGTTATGAGAGCATCTGGAGAAGGCTGGGGGCAGAACAGAGATCAAAAAAAGATAAGAAAATGTTTTATTTATGCAAGGTTTAGTGGACATGACTAATGCCCACCAACCTTCTTCTTCTTGAATACTTGGGCAAATTATACTTCCAGAAATAAGTACTTTAAAAGTGTTGCATGATTTTTCATGCTGTCTTTCTCTGTGCAGCTATCGAAGAGTTACATGTTAAGATGGAAGTATCACAAGATGGAAAAACTGGAAAGCGACACATTAATGACAGCAGTTCATGACAGACAGACATGTCAATCCACGATAGGCTTGTGTGAATGAGAATAAAAAGCTTGTTATGGGCCGGGCGCGGTGGCTCACGCTTGTAATCCTAGCACTTTGGGAGGCCGAGGTGGGCGGATCACGAGGTCAGGAGATCGAGACCATGGTGAAACCCCGTCTCTACTAAAAATACAAAAAATTAGCCGGGCGTGGTGGCAGGCGCCTATAGTCCCAACTACTCGGAGAGGCTGAGGCAGGAGAATGGCGTGAACCCGGGAGGCAGAGCTTGCAGTGAGCCGAGATCGCGCCACTGCACTCCAACCTGGGTGACAGAGCGAGACTCCGTCTCAAAAAAAAAGCTTGTTATGCCAAGTCACTAAGATTTAGTCTTTTTGTTTTAACGTATCATAACATAACCTATCTGGATTAATACACAGAGACTCAAAAGGAGAAACAGTGATTAGCTAAATGAAAAGAGCAGGAAAGGGGAGAAGAGCTGCTGTGTTAAGCAAAATAATCAACTGTGACAAAGGCCTTGGGTCAGAGATAACAGGTGCTTTTGAGAAACTGAGTAGATTTAACTTCATGATTTAAATTTCTGCTAAAGCATGTAAGTAATGAGTTTCTAGCAATTTTGTTCAAAGTGGTCTTTTAGTCCTAAAATTTTGATAACTGCTGAAGAGATGCAAGATATATATTGAATGTACAGTTATGCAACTTTTAAGGAGAAAGTATCTCCATAATACCTTCAAAATATTCATTAAAAACAAATGCCTGAAATAATTACTAATTTCTTTAAATAGAAAAACTTACTTTAAATATCTTGCTTTACTGTTTAGATAATAAACTAAATCCAAACAATGCATTTTTCTGGAAGATTAAACATTCTTATTTTATACATAAATTAAAATAAAGCTGATTTGGTTATTTTCTATCTTCTCTCTGAAGTGCATAAACCAGAAAAATATAAGGGGGATGGAATAGACATTTTACACCAATGTACAACCACAACTGAATTAAAAATAAATCTAATTTACTATTAAGAAAACTAGAAACAAATATCGTCTGTATAATTGCTTTAAAGTAAAAGGTATTTTCTTATTTTACTTTATTTCATATTATTATTTAAAAAAATTTTATGCTATTCAAATTCCGATAAACACTAGCAATGTTTTACAAATTTTTAAATCTTGAACAAAAGAAATTTAAAAACTGTAATTATTGTGGAAACAGATTAATGTTGCCAATTAATATAGTACAAGATTTGAGAACAGACATAACAAAAGACCACAAATGAAGATCTGCATGAACATGCTTTAAATGGTTAATTTCTGGAACAAATAATTTCAAAAATAATACTTTTTGAAACATAGAAAAAATCTTATAAGTATGGATTAGCTTATAAAGTTAATTGTCTTAATAGTTTTATTTTCAATAAATCTCAATAAATAGACCTGCTATTAAAACACAATACAAAGTCAATTAAAGCAGGTTAAGGTTTACTATATACAATAGTTTTCTTTTTCCTGCAAAAATAAATGTGGAAATTCTAGGTACTAGAAGTTAAGATTGGTATTTATCTTTGAAACTGTAATTTTTATGCTTTCATTTATTTAGAGAAACTATAGAAAATGGCTACAAACTTTTTAATCTGGAAGTTCTAATTTTTGAAAACTTATATACATAATTAGGTGAATAATGAAAAACTGGCATGGTCAAATATTACATTTGTGTAGAGGTGTTTGTAGTAGGCTACAGTAACCAAAACAGCATGGTACTGGTACCACAACAGAGACATAGATCAATGGAACAGAACAGAGCCCTCAGAAATAATGCTGCATATCATATCTACAACCATCTGATCTTTGACAAACCTGACAAAAACAAGCAATGGGGAAAGGATTCCCTATTTAATAAATGGTGCTGGGAAAACTGGCTAGCCATATGGAGAAAGCGGAAAATGGATCCCTTCCTTACACCTTATACAAAAATTAATTCAAGATGGATTAAAGACTTAAATGTTAGACCTAAAACCATAAAAACCCTAGAAGAACACCCAGGCAATACCATTCAGGACATAGGCATGGGCAAGGACTTCATGTCTAAAACACCAAAAGCAATGGCAACAAAAGCCAAAATTGACAAATGGGATCTAATTAAACTAAAGAGCTTCTGCACAGCAAAAGAAACTACCATCAGAGTGAACAGGCAACCTATAGAATGGGAGAAAATTTTTGCAACCTACTCATCTGACAAAGGGCTAATATCCAGAATCTACAATGAACTCAAACAAATTTACAAGAAAAAAACAAACAACCCCATCAAAAAGTGGGCAAAGGATATGAACAGACACTTCTCAAAAGAAGACATTTAGGCAGCCAAAAAACACATGAAAAAATGCTCATCATCACTGGCCATCAGGGAAATGCAAATCAAAGCCACAATGAGATACCATCTCACACCAGTTAGAATGACGATCATTAAAATGTCAGGAAACAACAGGTGCTGGAGAGGATGTGGAGAAATAGGAACACTTTTACACTGTTGGTGGAACTGTAAACTAGTTCAACCATTGTGGAAGTCAGTGTGGTGATTCCTCAGGGATCTAGAACTAGAAATACCATTTGACCCAGCCATCCCATTACTGGGTATATACCCAAAGGATTATAAATCATGCTGCTATAAAGACACATATACACGTATGTTTATTGTGGCACTATTCACAATAGCAAAGGCTTGGAACCAACCCAAATGTCCAAAAACGATAATTGAAAAATTATCGTTTAATTAGGATTAAGAAAATGTGGAACATATACACCATGGAATACTATGCAGCCATAAAAAATGATGAGTTCATGTCCTTTGCAGGGACATGGATGAAACTGGAAACCATCATTGTCAGCAAACTATCGCAAGGACAAAAAACCAAACACCGCATGTTCTCACTCATAGGTGGGAATTGAACAATGAGAACACATGGACACAGGAAGGGGAACATCACACTCCAGGGAGTGTTGTGGGGTGGGGGAGGGGGGAGGGATAGCATTAGGAGATATACCTAATGCTAAATGATGAGTTAATGGGTGCAGCACACCAGCATGGCACATGTATACATATGTAACAAACCTGCACACTGTGCACATGTACCCTAAAACTTAAAGTATAATAATAATAATAAAGAAAAGAAAAAAAAACTCAATCAAGTAATGTAAATTTCAGTACAATGGGGAAAAAAATCCCACTTTCTCTCAAGATTTATAAGATATTTTGTATTCTGGGACTCAATTAGAAAATATTCTGGTCACAATAAAACAGAGTAGCTAAATTTCAGGCTCTGAGATGGGTTTACCAGTCTCAAACTTTCACTGGCAGTGTGACTCAAGGAACACTGTGAAATCTGTCTCTTCATGTCAATAAAAAAGAAAAATAGTAGTATTCATATCGTGGGTTGGTTTTGTGAATTGAAATAATGTAATAAAGTACTTAGAACCCTGCCTGATATATAGTAGTATCACCAGCGTGTGCACGTGTGCACACACACACACACACACAGACAACCTTTAACTCCGCAATGCGCCATTAGGACTGCTTTATGTTCCACCCTCTCCATGAATCTTTTTCCAAACTTTCTAGCCTCTGTAAATATGTCTCTACTCTTCATTTATATAGCACATATTTGTGCATGCTAGTATATCTGAAATTGTATTAAGAAAATGTTGTGGAAGATATTAAATGGCAGGCTGATGAGATTATTCTTAGTTCAGAGGTAAGGCTTAGCCATTAAAATCTTTTGAACAAGAGTAAATTCTAGAAGTGTATTTCCTAAGCCAAAGAGCATTTATATTTTATACTCTTACGTGTCTTGCCAAGTTTTCCTCCTGAAAGTTCTAACAGTCTCGACTGGAATCAATAATGCATCTATAAATGTAACACTTGTTTAAAAATCAGCATTTAGTCTTAAAAAGCAAGCTTTTTCCACCCTTTAAGGAGACACTCTGTTGGGTCAGATTGTAAATCAAGGAGCACTTCCTAAAGTGGGTTCCTGTAGGAGATATTTAGGACATCGACCAAATAAGCTTGGAAAATTGCTTAGTCAAGTAACTTTTATAGGCATCTTTATTGCAGGCTTCCTCAGACCCCTTAATATGCTAGAGTATGCTGTAAATCTTTAAAAGAGCTATACAGTGGGCCACATTTCTTAAATACCTTTGGCTGTAGAATCTTTTTCCCAGATCATTTCAAAGAAATAATGTTTCATAGAATACATTGGGACATGCTATTTGGTACCTTTAATTTTGTCACTTACTCATACATCAGCTAATATTACTATCTGTTTCATACAGAAAATTGATTGCGTCTCCAATTTGATGGGAAGCCACTTGTCTTATTCTGCATAACAACTAGCACAGTATACACTGCAGAAAATGTGTACAATAAATCTTTGCTGATTAGTTGACAGATTACATGTTTAACAAAAGAAAATTATATATGCAAGAAGTTCAGGGTACATAAGATAGTCAGCCATTTTCATCTTTTTAACTAATGAAAGTACTTTTTGCTTTTATCACACACAGAAGTGTCATTAAATGCTATAGTACATTAACAGTGACTGTTTTTCTCTCTAACTAAAATTAAGCAAACACTTGCCATAGCACTTTTTTTTAACTTTATTGCCAACATATTAGTCTTAAACAAGACGCATTCCAATAAATGCTTCATCTTACAATTTTAATAACTCAAAAACACTTGGGGTCTCAAAACATTCATAATAGCTTGTTTGTGAGGGATAAAAGTTATTTTTCATGTTTAAAAAAGATTAGCTTTAAGTCAGAAAGGCTGCAATGAAATTATTCACATAATTGTATGGTGGTTAACAGACGCCAAGGAGTCAATTCAATTCATAAGTATGAGAGCCATAAAAGACCATAGGGTTAGTATGTGCTATGACTATCAAGACCAACATTGACTCTTTCCCTAAACATATCTTTTAAAATACCGTTAGCCTATTAATAAAATTCTTTACTATATAGCCAAATATTGCTTGAGGAACTGAAAGGCAACGAGTCAAATCACAACTGTTGTTGCACACCACTTTAGAAGAAACAAATATTACTAAATATCTGCTTAGAAGGCAACACATTTTCAGTAATCAAAGCAGAGGCCTAAAAGTCTAATATGTTTTTGCCTACTTGTCTATTGCCTGATGGAATCACATTATGCTGCTTGTTTTAAAGTACAATATATCTCTAGTTGGAGACCTTTTGTGCAATGCTTAAATTTCCTACACAAGATAAATACTATATTTATTATTTTAGTAAAAGTTAAAAAATAATTATCTCAAATGTTCTTCTTCTTCTGTAAGATACAGATAAAAATTCTTGATTGTCTACTATGAGGAACACATGTCACAGATGTCTCTACAGTCTACAGTCCTTCGCTCTACCAGCTGAGCTATCAAAGGGCGCAGGAGCACCCCATTTCAAACAATATAACTTGCTTAACACTTAACCTCCTTTCTCAGTGTGAATACAGAGACTTATGCACGATAAGTGACTTTCTTAAAGTTTTACAGCAAGTAAGTGACAAGTCCGGGTTTCAGGTTCAGAGGTGGCCTGGTTTTAAGCCTGTCTTTTTTCTTCCTCCACAACATGCTGGCTGTCTTTCACATTTTTATGCCCTCTCACAAAGTCTGCCACTTAGCATTATAATGTTTCCTATTAAATATGAAGATTTGTTAAATAAAAAATTAAAAGTGATGAAGATAAGTACCTTAATGTATTCAATTAGAGCAGAGAACAGAAAACATATCCAGAAAAAAAGGCAATAGACTATTGCCTATGTAGTGACCTGAGAATTTGCCCAGTTTGCTCCATGAAAGAAGTCTAGCTGGGAATACAAAAATACATACTGTTAATTATCAGTGTCAAAACATAGACTGTGTTTCAGCATATGAATTTTTCAAACATAGTAAAAAGATGTGTTATCACTAAACATATATATATATTAAGGGTTGACAAGGCCAACTTGTTAAACAGATGAGGAAATTCAGTTTTTATATACTTGGCTTTTGCTGGGAAGGCAGCCAAATTTCTAACTGAATCTATGAAAGTCTATATTTTATTACAGCTACATGCATATAAATGAACAGTGTATAAAATATAGGCAGTTTCCTTTTAGTTTATTTAAACTGTAAAGGATCACTGTACCATAAAGAAAACATTCTCAGGTCTTAGGTTTAAGTCCTTAATCCATATTTTGAGTTGATTTTTGTATAAGGTGAGATGAGGATCCAGTTTCATTCTCCTACATGTGGCTAGTCAATTATCCCAGTATCATTTGTTAAAAAGGGTGTCCTTTCCCCACTTTGTGTTTTTGTTTGCTTTGTGAAAGATGAATTGGCTGTAAGTACTTGGGTTTCTTTCTGGTTCTCTATTCTGTTACATTGGTCTATGTGCCTATTTTTATACCAGTATTACACTCTTTTGGTGACGAGGGCCTTATAGAATAGTTTGAAATGAGGTAGTATGATGTCTCCAGATTCGTTCTTTTTGCTTAGTCTTGCTTTGGCTATGCGGCTTCTTTTTAGGTCCCATATAAATTTTAGAATTGTTTTTTTCTAATTCTGTGAAGAATGATGGTGGCATTCTGACGGGGATTGCATTGAATGTGTAGATTGCTTTTGGCAGTATGGTCATTTTCACAATATTGATTCTATCTCTCCATGAGCATGGGATGTGTTTCCATTTGTTTATATCATCTCAACTCAAGATGGATTAAGGACTTAAACCTAAGACTTGAAACTATAAAAATTCTAGAAGATAACATTGGAAAAACCCTTGCAGACATTGGCTTAGGCAAGGATTTCATGGTCAAGAATCCAAACGCAAATGCAATGAAAACAAAGATAAATAGCTAGGACCTAATTAAACTAAAGAGCTTTTGCATGGCGAAAGGAACAGTCAGCAGAGTAAACAATCTACAGAGTGGGAGAAAATCTTCACAATCTATACCTCTGATAAAGGACTAATATGCATAATCTACAACAAACTCAAACAAATCAGTAAGATAAAAACAAACAATCCCATCAAAAATGGGTTAAGGATATGAATAGACAATTCTCAAAAGAAGATATACAAATGGCCAACAAACATATGAAAAAATGCTCAACATCATTAATGATCAGGGCAATGTAAATTAAAGCCACAATGGGATACCACCTTATTCCTGCAAGAATGGCCATAATCAAAAAATCAATAAGCAGTAGATGCTGGTGTGGATGTGGTGAACAGGGAACACTTCTACACTGCTGGTGGGAATGTAAACTAGTACAGCCACTATGGAAAACAGTATGGAGATTCCTTAAAGAATTAAAAGTAGAACTACTGTTTAATCCAGCAATCCCACTACTGGGTATCTACCCAGAAGAAAAGACATCATTCTTAAAAGATAGTTGTACATACATGTTTATAGCAGCACAATTCACAATTGCAAAATTGTGGAACCAACCCAAATGCCAATCAATCAACCAGTGGATAAAGAAACTGTGGTGTGTGTATGTGTGTATATAGATATTTGATGGAATCCTATACAGCCATAAAAAGGAATGAATTAATAGCATTTACAGTGAGCTGGATGAGATTGGAGACTATTATTCTAAGTGATGTAAGTCAGGAAAGGAAAAACCAAACATTGTATGTTCTCACTAATATGTGGGAGCTAAGCTATGAGGATGCAAAGGCATAACAATGATACAGGGGACTTGGGGGGAAGAGTGGGAGGGAGGGGAAGGATAAAAGGCTACGAATATGATGCAGTGTATACTGTTTGGGTGATGGGCGCACCAAAATCTTGCAAATCACCATTAAAAAACTTGCTCATGTAACCAAGTACCACCTGTACCCCAATAACCTCTGGAAAAATAAAATAAAAATAAAACATCCTCTGTTCCACCCTCTTTCAGGAACTGAAGATTTCAAGATGTCTTCAAAAATTATACATGTCATTTTAGAATTTCAATATATCTATGAGTCTACATAAAACAGTGACCTTACTTTATTCTCAAAAAAACTTAAAGAGACATGTTATCATCACTTTATACATTTCCACAGTGCATATCTTTGTTGAAGGGGTAATTTAACATTATGATCTTGTTCTATTCCACTTTTATTCTTTCATAAATGGTAGAATTTCTACACAGCTAGCTCAAAACACCAGTGTTTCTATATAGTTTAGATTGGGATATTCGATTTTAAAATAAGGAAATATATGATATTTTGCTTCTTATTATTAACCCTAAAAGGAAAACTATATTGGAGAAATTATAAGTTTAACATTAAATGAGTTGTTTAAAAAATAATATTTAAGGGGGACCTCCTCTTTCGGCTCTGGAGCCCCCCCTCCCCTCCCTGTCTCTATATGGGGGAGCCTTTTCCTTCTGCTTTCTTCTTCCTTCTTGGCTATTAAACTCTCTGCTTCTTAAAACCACTCCATGTGTGTCCATGTGGTTTTATCTAAACCGGCATGAGGACCAAGAACCCTGGTGTTCCTCCACTCATTGGAGCCATATCACTTGTGTCTATGATTCATCTGGAGTTAACTTTTATGTAGGGTATGATATAAGAATCAAAGTTTTCTTTTTAAAAAATACAGATCTTCAGTTGTTTCAGCACTACTTGTTGAAAAGATTATCCTTCCCCAATTGAACTACCTATGCATCTTATAATTACCTTTGGTTATCTTGTAATCTCTACTTAGAGCTGTGCTCAACTTTTCATTCATAAAATTGTTTATTTCTGTGATCTCTTTTCTTCTCTTGATCAGTCTTGCAATTTGTCTATTTTGTTGATTTGTTTCCAAAGAACAAATTTTTTGATTTGTTGATCTCTACCTTATCATTTCTTCCCTATTGTACTAACTTTCACTTTCATTTGTATTATTTCTTCCTTTTTAATTCATTGGATTTACTCTCCTGTTCAATTAATAATGTTTTAAGATAAATACTTATCTGACCAATGACCATACTTTTATTGCTAATATAAGTTATTAAGGATATACATTTCTCTCACAGCACTCCTTTAATCATATCTCACAAATTCTGGGATATAATTAAGGACTTACTCCTATCTAAGGTGTCTGGGGAGTCATGGCCTACAAATCACAAATTTGCATCAGATAGGTTGGGTTTTATTTAACCCTACATATCATTATTTACTTTCCAACCTGACTCTGGCATAACATTACAAGACAAAGAAGAAAATCAGAATATTTTACCCAAAAACATGCTTCTTAGTCATATTTTGAAACGGCCCTGCAAAGCTGTTCTTTGTGGGGAAAAATTTGCATCTATGAAGAATCTGTATTAACATAGCTAGATCTTTTTCTTCCAAACACTCTCAATACTAAAGAGATTACCTAAAATCTGAATAGGAAACATCTGTCATCCTATTGTCTTTAAGGACAGCCACTAAAAGACTTCAAAAGAACTTTGGGCTGCACAATCCTTATTTTTAAGCTGAACATTACCTTTCTATCAATCCTGGGTCTTTAGAAAAACTCAATCAATTGTCAACCAGAAAATGTTTAATTTCACCATAGCCTGGAAACTCCCACACCCATTTGAGTTGTTCCGCCTTTCTGGACCAAACCAATATATTTCTTAAATGTATTTGATTGATGTCTCAAGCCTCTCTAAAGTGTATAAAACCAAGCTGCACCCCAACCACTTGGGGTACATGTTCTCAAGACTTCCTGGAGGCTGTGTCATGGGCCATGGTCACTCATATTGGCTTAGAATAAATCTCTTCAAATATTAAAATAAAAATAAAATAAAATAATAATATTTAATGGAAAGACTATAGCAAGTGACAGGGTGTCAGACAAGAAAAAAAGAGCAAAGCAAGAAAACAGCAATAGTACTAGACACATGAAAGTAATTATTTACAGTAATCGCAGGCAAGATATTGTGACAAAACTGGAAGCTAGAAATTTTAAGTGTGACAATGTTATTAATGGAGTGACTTTCTTGAAAATGACATTGAAAATACAGTGAATCTTTGTAATACTTTGTATTGAGATGTAGGTGATCATAAATGCCATTTATGCCACACAGAGCTTTGCTGATTATTTTATGGCAAAAAGAAAAAAAAAGTTGTTGATAGAAAAAAAGTTAATACTATGAAGAGAATGTCGTAACAGTGGATGTTTAGAAATATTTTAATTATTGACATATTTCACAGCATTTTGAACACATTTGCCAGAAATGTTTAAGTTTAGCATCATGTGGCTACTTTATAAGAATAACTGATTAATGTCAAGTGAGATGGAAATTCATCAGTTAAATTTCAGTAAAGATGTTGGCATAATTTTTAGCCAACAATTTGTTTTCCACTTAGATCTATATATTTTTGTGAGGAAGAATTTTTCAGTCATACAGCCATTGAAATCAATAAATCAAACTATAGAATCAGATCTTCTACAATTCAAAATGTTTAACAAATTTTAAAAAAATAATGATTCAGAGATGGCCAAATAGGAACAGCTCCGGTCTACAGCTCCCAGCCTGAGCGACACAGAAGACGGGTGATTTCTGCATTTCCGTTTGAGGTACTGGGTTCATCTCACTAGGGAGTGCCAAACAGTGGGTGCAGGACAGTCGGTGAAGCGCACTGTGCACGAGCCGAAGCAGGGCGAGGCATTGCCTCACTCGGGAAGTGCAAGGGGTCAGGGAGTTCCCTTTCCTAGTCAAAGAAAGGGGTAACAGACGGTACCTGGAAAATCAGGTCAGTCCCACCCTAATACTGCACTTTTCCAACGGGCCTGGAAAACGGCACACCAGGAGATTGTGTCCCGCACCTGGCTTGGAGGGACCTATGCCCACGAGTGTCTCACTGATTGCTAGCACAGCAGTCTGAGATCAAACTGCAAGGTGTCAGCGAGGCTGGGAGAGGGGCGCCCGCCATTGCCCAGGCTTGCTTAGGTAAACAAAGCAGCCAGGAAGCTCGAACTGGGTGGAGCCCACCACAGCTCAAGGAGGCCTGCCTGCCTCTGTAGGCTCCACCTCTGGGGGCAGGGCAACAAAAAGTCAGCAGGAACCTCTGCAGACTTAAATGTCCCTGTCTGACAGCTTTGAAGAGAGTAGTGGTTCTACCAGCACACAGCTGGAGATCTGAGAAAGGACAGACAGCCTCCTAAAGTGGGTCCCTGACCCCCAAGCAGCCTAACTGGGAGGCACCCCCCAGTAGGGACAGACTGACACCTCACTTGGCCAGGTACTCCTCTGAGACAAAACTTCCAGAGGAACTATCAGACAGCTGAATTTGTGGTCTCACGAAAATCCGCTGTTCTGCAGCCACCGCTGCTGACACCCAGCCAAACAGGGTCTGGAGTGGACCTCTAGCAAACTCCAACAGACCTGCAGCTGAGGGTCCTGTCTGGTAGAAGGAAAACTAACAAACAGAAAGGACATCCACACCAAAAACCCATCTGTACATCACCATCATCAAAGACCAAAAGTAGATAAAACCACAAAGATGGGGAAAAAACAGCAGAAAAACTGGAAACTCTAAAAAGCAGAGCACCTCTCCTCCTCCAAAGGAATGCAGTTCCTCACCAGCAACGGAACAAAGCTGGATGGAGAATGACTTTGACGAATTGAGAGAAGAAGGCTTCAGATGATCAAACTACTCCAAGCTACAGGAAGAAATTCAAAACAATAGCAAAGAAGTTAAAAACTTTGAAAAAAAATTAGACGAATGGATAACTAGAATAACCAATGAGGGAAGTGCTTAATGGCGCTGATGGAGCTGAAAGCCAAGTTTCGAGAACTACACGAAGACTGCAGAAGCCTCAGTAGCGGATGCGATCAACTGGAAGAAAGGGTATCGCTGATGGAAGATGAAATGAATGCAATGAAGCGAGAAGGGAAGTTTAGAGAAAAAAGAATAAAAAGAAACGAACAAAGCCTCCAAGAAATTTGGGACTATGTGAAAAGACCAAACCTACGTCTGATTGGTGTACCTGAAAATGATGGGGAGAATGGAACCAAGTTGGAAAACACTCTGCAAGATATTATCCAGGAGAACTTCCCCTATCTAGCAAGGCAGGCCAACATTCAGATTCAGTAAATACAGAGAACGCCACAAAAATACTCCTCGAGAACAGCAACTCCAAGATACATAAGTGTCAGATTCATCAATACATGACAAACATTGAATAGGAATTTTTCTTTTCAGTTTAAAAGGTATTTCTGATTAAAAAAGAAAATCTGAAAAAAATTACCAAAAAATCCTATGGTGTTAAAATCTGAATTATGATATAATGAATTTTTCTGACTTTCCTATCATGGCAAGTTTTGCTATAGTCATGTAGTAAATCAGAAAAAAAATGTAGAAATGTAGTTCACCAGCCTGGCAACATGATTCATATCCTGATACTTGAGTGTAATATTTATGCCAGACTTAGTATCCCTTGTTTAGACATAAGATTTTAAATATGTGTTGTGTATGTCTCAGGAAAGTATGCAAAACACAGTGCAATATTTCAGTTGTTTCATGGATCAGTGCAATAACTTAAGTAGGACCAAAGATAAATATGCAATTTAGAATATGTCCCATTTCCACTTTATACATATTATATTGATATGTAGTGTTACTCATCTATAAAATAAATGGAGTAGTATTTAGAAATATCTAGTTGTCGATTTTGTATAAATTATAGGATAAGTCTGAATTAAACAATGATGCTACAAGTTGCTTTCTCCATAGTTTGAACCTTCCAGATATTCTCTACATAGTATTTCTAGATAAGCCTACCTTGTCTTCCCACAACCTCCTGCCTACCTTGTCTTCCCACAACCTCCTGCTGCACCACCTTATTTGCTTCTACAATCTATCCTAGTGTTCTAGCATGGAAGAAGGCATAGAGTTTGGTTGGCAAAAAGGTCCTAAGCAAGGTCAAACTTTTACTAATTAAGAAACAGGGAAAAGTGTTAAAAGAACATGAGGAATTTTGTTCAAGCCATAGAAAGAGAAGACAGAAACACTCTAAAATTTACATAAATCATGAATGTAATAAATGTAAACTGTGAAATTTACAAAGTTACCCCTTTTGACCATCACACATCTCAGGAAAACATCCAGAAGAATGTTGAAACTAGAGCAACATAGCTTTTTTGGAAGCCTGTCAGGAAAAACTAATTATAAAATGTATGCCTAAGGAATGGAATTGATTTGCTTTTTTTGGTTAATCACTTGAAGCTGGGATGTCTACCAAAAATGATGACTTTGGATAGGTTGACATATTATTTAAAATTGTCTTTAAAAATCAATAATATGCAACAAAATGTAGGATAGTGCCTCTTTCCCCCCTTCTTCCTCCTTTCCATTCATAGCCAAATGTCTTGAAAAGGAGTAGTCTACAATATCTGTTCTCTCATCTCCTGCTCATCAGTTTATTTATACATTTTCCTCACACCTGCATTGTAACTGTTGTCAGCAAGATCAATAAGTATTTATCTCTATGCTAAACAAAACAAATGCTCATTAAAAACAAAACCAAAAAACCTTAAGGTATTCGACTTCTCTGCAGAGTTTGACATGATTGACCACTCTCTTTCTTCTTAAACTTTGTCTTTCCGAGGCACCAATAATGCCACAGTAGTCTCCTGGTTTTCCCCTATTTGGTTAACTCCTTACTTCTTATCACCTACAGCACACAACCTCCATCTCCATCTGTTATTCCTCAGTAGAGCAGCCATCCTGTGTGTCGGGGAAGAGAATGAGAATAGGAGCTGGGGAGGGAGATGGCAAATGTAGCTTGAAAAAGTCCTGAAGTCCTCCAAAGAATTTATTTATACTCTAGAGTATCCTGCAATCTTCCACTTTGAGTGAGATAATGAAAACCCTGAACTAGAATGATGGCAAGGGGATTAATAATAGTAGAAAGAAAGTTTATTGCCATTGAAAAACTGTAATTGTTTATTTGGTCTTCAGTGTTTCAATTCACACATTGAATTGGAATGCATTCACCAATACCTGACAGCTAGATATCCTATCAATCTCTTCCCGAAAGGAATCACTTAATAACTGAGCACGTATCACTTTACTGCTCTTCAAAGTAATTATGATAATACATGGGAATTATAAAATGCATTAATTAATGAATATATAATATGCAATTACATATTAATTACATGTATATTCTTATACTTTTACATAATGTAATACTTTCAATATCTTGTTTAAATCACTTATTTTCATTTTTTATTTCCTATGTCTCAGAAGTCTTTTTATTTCAGTGCATTCACATTCATATTGCATGACTACACCAAGATTCATTTAATTTCTCCCTAATGATGGATATTTAAGTGTATCTATTAAGTTAACTATTATAAATAATGCTCAAATGAACATCCTTGTGTGTGTGTGTATATATATATATATATATATATATTTGTACCAATGCATTTCTGTAGCATATATTCCCAGAAATGATATTGCTGACTCAACAGGAATGTACCTTTCAATATGTATTAGGTGGCACCAAATTGCTTCATAGATATGTTTTAATAATGAATATTTTTACCAACAGTGTAGGAGAGTACCTGCTTCCCTATATCAATTTCATTAATTTTGCAAAATTACAAGCATGTAATATTTCCTTATTATATCAGTCATTATCACAATATTACAGATAAGAAAATTAAAATTCAAAGATGCTAAGGAACTGGCCAGCACAGTGGCTCTTGCATGTAATCCCAGCATTTTGGGAGGTGGGCAGATCACTTGAGGTGAAACCAATATTGTGAAACCTCATCTCTACTAAAAACACAAAACAATTAGCATGGCATGGTGGCACACATCTGTAGTCCCAGCTACTCAGGAGGCTGAGGTGGGAGGATCGCTTGAACCCAGGAGACAGAGGTTGCAGTGAGCAGAGATCATGCCAGTGCACTCCAGCCTAAGTGATAAAGTGAGACCCTGTCTTGGAAAACAGAACAAAACAAAACAAAAACATGCTAAGGAACTTTCCCATGGTCACACAGCTAATCAGCATTAGAGCCAGGTTTCAAATCAGGTTACTATAGTTCTTTCTACAGATCCTATTGCTTTAAAAAAAAAAAAAATAGAAATGGATAAGCCAGATGCAGAACCTGTAGGACATGTTGACTGGTAATTGCCTCACTTGTCAATTTGAATGTAAAGCCGATCGGAATACATCTATACACAATGAAGTGTGGCCACTGAGTGGATAAATGTGACATATGTTGCCATCTAAGTATCTGTGCAGCAATTATGCAATCTGCAGTCACAAGGAAGATAACTGGTATAAGTAATTTGACAAAAAATGCTTACTATAATGATTTCAAAGTTCACATAATATGCATTATATTAATTGATCTTTGAATTTTTATTAATAGCATAGCATAGAAAAATGAAACTGGTTTCAGTCTTCAAGATCCCTTGGTAGTTTTGAAAATTGTCTAAAATGAGATGTTTAGAAAAGTTCTCCCTATTTAGTGGGATTTTTAAAAGCCGCTCCCAAATTTGTTTGCATAGAATCACATATTAATGCTGAAATACACATTGAAGTAGCTGAGAGGTTTCCTCAGATACTTATTTTGTTGTAGATGGTTCTTATATGCTTGTCAAGGGATTTGGTTCTCAAGCTGAGAAAAAAGTCTGTCATTAATATTCAAAAGTGATTCAGCATTATAATTATCTCAAGATATGTGGTAATCCCCATTTTTGAGAAAAGAATAATTTGAAGAAAGTTATCAGAAGTTTTGAAGTACTGTTAATAATAAATACTAATAAGACTAATTATAATAATAAATAGCATAAAGCACAGGCAGTGAACCAAACATTTGGAATAACATATTCCTTTATACTAAAACCTTGCAAGGTAAATATTGGTAAACTGAATTTACAGATATATTCAATCTGATCAGGTCATAGAGCTGAGTTGGAATCTAAACCCTGGTTGTGAAATATTAATAACATGAAGGCAATAAACATAAATACAAGTCTTTGAAGGATAATAATTTCCAAACAATAATTTTAGTCTTATATAGTTGCATTTTTAGTATGTACTTTCCTTCCATCAATTATGGAAGACAAGGGTACTACCAAGAAAAAACAAGTTCACATTTTTTCTTCTAACATCTAGTTGACCTATTTAAGTTTATTAATAATTAGAGACAGAAAACTTTGAGTATATTAAAACTCATCATGATCATGTTGAAAATCATTCACCAAAAGTAGTTATCTGCAAAGTCACCTTCACTTAAAAGTTAGTTAACTCTCTGCTCCATTAAATTTAGTTCTATAAAAGAACGGCATAGTTATCTAGAAAACCTATAGATCACTCTAAATCTCAGCAATATTTTAAAAAATATCTTATTTACATAAATCCCACATATCTGTGAGTCATAAATTCTAACTTATCATTATGATTATAGACCTATACTTAGCTGAGAATCTTGAATCCCTAAACTCATTTGGTTTTTAAAAATTTAACACACAACAATTGGTTTTCTTTGGGAAAAAACACAACCTTTCTATGTATACATAATCAATACTGACATTTTGACAGAAGATAGAACTTACTTTAAGGCCTTTAATCTAGAATTTACTATTATGTAAATTAACTCCTGTGTCAAAGCATTTCACTTTATAGTGTTTCAAGTTCTTATATCCATATGTGAGGATAAAATTACAGCAAATCCAAGAGCCAGAAAGTACACATTATATAAATGTTATACTACTTATAACATAAATGATACCTATAATATCATAAAAAACAAGGATAGCCAATCTGGCCCTTTCTGCTGCTTAAAATATCAGTTCACTTTCGTCCTATCATCCATTAACTGATTAAGAAAGTAAACAAATATTCACTGGGAACTAACTGATTGCCAAGCACTGCTGTAGGCTTTCTGGGACAGTCCCCACCCTAATGGATCTTACAACAGAGTATATGCTTATACTAAGCTAATAAACCTAACATAGTATATAAGTTATACTATATTAGGCATAGTATATACTATGACTTAAATCTAACACAAATAAAATACTCCAATTTGAAAACAACAAATTTAATAGCAGAAATCAGAAAAAATGTTAAATGTTAAATATTACAAATTAGCAATGATTTCTGGAAACTTAACTTTCTCCAAAAGGAAACAAAATAGGATAAAATAAAAAGGTAGGAAATTTAAGAATCATAAAATCAAAGCACATTAAAAAGCGCTTAAATATCATTGCCACTTTTATAAACCAGTATAGTCCTAAGCTTTATTTGCTGCAGAACTAATTCAATGTTCTAAAACAAATAAAGCCTTATGTTATGACAGCTATAAAATGTACTAACATATCAATAAAAAAAAACAAAGTTCCCTAGAGAAAAGAGTACTTTTTCTTTCACTAACATATTTTAGATTCACCAAGGCATTTGTATTTGGTAAGCAAAAGAAAATAGCAATGCTATTTTAAATATTATCAACTTTTCCTAAATCAGACTTCATCATCACATATCAAAGTCTTTTGTGAACACACCTATCTTACAGTATTTATAACAGTATTAATAAAAAATAAGGTTGTAAAATAGTGAATGCTTAACATTAATTTGGAATATTCAATAAGCATATTTAAAACATTTTAGCCATAAATTTCTATTTCTTATTTTAAAGTGATATTTCATAACACTTTAAAATTCAGAACTTAAAAGTTAACCTTAAATTACCTATGAATGTAAGCATATGATACTTTTTAAATAAGAAATATATCTCTAGTACTAAGTATGAAATTTTAATATCTTAGGTATATAAACAAAAAGAATAAGCAATAACAAGATGTGTAGTTGGTTCAGCATTTTTTTCAGCTTTATCCTCCCATCTGGTGGAACAAAAATGTTATCACCTTATTTAAAATGTGACAATCAAAACTGCAAAATGTCGTATTTCCACAAAACTCAATAAGAGTGAATAGATCAAACTAAAGACCTACACTTGTATATATTTCTGACTCATTCCTTTGGTCATTCATTATTGCATTAAATCAACAAAATATTTATTGAGCACATGCTATGTGCCCAGTACTATGGCAGGTATTAAACACAGAAAGTTGGAAAGTTAGACATTATCCCTGACATTATGGAGTTCATCATCCAATGCAGGAGGTTCAAACTGAATAAGCAAATGGAAGGGTGAGTACAGAATTCCAATGCTGTGGCAAAATCTATGAAGGAAGCAAAATGAAAGGTGGGAGGAGAAGAAAAATAGATGGGATAGTGTCCTTAAAATTGGCTTGCTTAATGAAGCAGATTATGGGAAAATGAAAAAGAGTAACTTGGGGTGTAGAAAGGAATTTAGGATGCTTGGAAAAACCAGAGTGAGCGAGCAGAACATTAGAGGAGACGGGGTGAATTAGATCTATTTAGCTCTTGAAAGTTGTATATCTTTTACTTTAATTACTTTTCAGCCTACTTAGCCCCTTTTACCAAATATAAAACCAGGGGTCATCAAGCAACAACGTTATTTCTCAAACCATGATAAAAACTATTTCAAAGGTTTATTTGATCAGCCTTTAAATCCTTAGGTTTTCAGCAAAATTGAGTGAGTTATATTTGGGTCTGAAACATAAGTGACTTTCAAGCTCGGGATAAATACAGATCTTTTTAAAATTTGAAAGCTAACTCTAGTTAGTAAATAATCACTTAAACATTACAAAACCCAAAAATACATGTTTGTCCGTGATTTGTTTGAAAGCTATAAGTTATATTTCATGGGTGCTTACTCTCCAACCTTATTACTTTAAAAGGTACAGATTTTGTTTATCTTGGGCACTGAAAATGAAACATTTTTCTAAATGCCAAGTTAATCATTGTTGACAAAATATATATCATGCACAGTGTTTGTGCAATCTATAATTACAAACTGACACCCACTGACAGTTTAGAATAGTTTCCACCCTGGCAAGTAGTTACAAATATTGAAGACCATTGTCTGATCCCATAAGGCATGTCATTAACTTTTATTGTTACTAATGGCAGTTATAGGCATACTTCCAAAGTAAATCACAGACATTGTGTCACATCACTGCTCCTAAAAACGCTTTATTATCAGGTTGAAAATTTTTGGTCATGTAGGCATACTGTTATTTTTTTTTTCTTTAGGAAAAGCCCAGGGCCAGGCATGGTGGCTCATGCCTGTAACCCCAGCACTTTGGGAGGCCGAGACAAGCGGATCACCTGAGGTCAGGAGTTCGAGATCAGCCTGGCCAACATGGTGAAACCCCGTCTCTACTAAAAATACAAAAAATTAGCCAGGTGTGGTGGTGTGCGCCTGTAATCCCAGCTACTTGGGAGGCTGAGGCACAAGAATCGCTTGAACCCAGGAGGCAGAGGTTGCAGTGAGCCAACATAGCGCCACTGCATTCCAGCCTGAGTGACAGAGTGACACTCCATCTAAAAAAAAGAAAAGTTCAGATATGTAAAATACCAGCACACATCCTTCCTTTCTCCTCTCATGTGCTTTTGTAGTCAGTATATGATTTAGGAAAGAAAATAAAATCAGTTTAATTTTACTTAGAAAAATCTTACGTTAAAAAAAGGTGTATTTGTATAACAGAACCCAACATTGGTAAGTAAAATGCACATCTCCAATGTACCCTGTTTGAGGTATTAACTGATAACAACCTTTATAACTTGACATGAATCAGAAGCCTTAAAAACATTTGTAACATTTATTCAGTAATTCCACATTAAGATACTTGTCATAAGAAGATAATCAGAAATTCACATGACCAAGAATTAAGAACCATCTTGGGGAAGTCAACGAACTTTGCATAATGTATGGAAACTAATCCAATTTTATCTGCATCTTATTTATTTATTTTGAGATTGAGTCTCACTCTGTCACCCAGGCTAGAGTGCGGTGGCAAGAACTCGGCTCACTGCCAGCTCTGCCTCCCGGGTTCACGTCATTCTCCTGCCTCAGCCTCCCAAGTAGCTGGGACTACAGGCGCCTGCCACCACACCCGGCTAATTGTTTTGTATTTTTAGTAGAGACGGGGTTTCACCATGTTAGCCAGGATGGTCTTGATCTCCTGACCTCGTGATCTGCCCACCTCGGCCTCCCAAAGTGCTGGGATTACAGGTGTGAGCCACTGTGCCCGGCCTTTATCTGCATCTTAAAGGCTAAATGAGAGAATTAATACCTGAGAATTTAGATAGACTTGTAGATAGGTAAGTGGGTAGATGATAGATACATACACAATATAGAATATATGCAAATATATTAGTTTATATATTATAGAGAACATAATTGATATAATAGCAAAAGTCTGAACAGCATATATCAAAATATTAACAATCTCTAATCAAGAAATTATAATTTTCCTTCATAGATTATATATATATATATATATATATATATATATATATATATCACACTACCTGACTTCAAACTATACTACAAGGCTACAGTAACCAAAACAGCATGGTACTGGTACCAAAACAGAGATATAGACCAATGGAACAGAACAGAGCCCTCAGAAATAATACCACACATCTACAACCATCTGATCTTTGACAAACCTGACAAAAAACAAGAAATGGGGAAAGGATTCCCTATTTAATAAATGGTGCTGGGAAAACTGGCTAGCCATATGTAGAAAGCCAAAACTGGATCCCTTCCTTCCACCTTATACAAAAATTAATTCAAGATGGATTAAAGACTTAAATGTTAGACCTAAAAACCATAAAAACCCTAGAAGAAAACCTAGGCAATACCATTCAGGACACAAGCATGGGCAAGGACTTCATGTCTAAAACACCAAAAGCAATGGCAACAAAAGTCAAAATTGACGAATGGGATCTAATTAAACCAAAGACCTTCTGCACATCAAAAGTTTAACATTTTAAAATTTTCCATTAAAATATAGTCAACTGTCATTATTTTAGATAAATCTATTTTAATCAGAATTGAATTTTTCTAAATATTAATCATCTCTGAAAACACTATGCAGCTTCTCTTGCTTATAACTTGCAAGATCCTCCTTAGACCCTCAGCATTATAAAGAAAACTTCAGTAGTTTTATTTACACGCTTTTTGTACATTCATCCCCTGTGGTCTTTTTTCAACCTCATCTACTATCTTTTTACAAAGTCATCCATATCAGAAATGCAATAACAAAAAAAAACTTTGAAAGTTATATAGAGTTGATTCCTCAAGTTATGAAATACTTTTGTACTTAATCCATTTCTTGATTAAAGTGATTGAAATGGTTTTAATGTTCTTTTGACTGAAGTATGAAACTGGGCTCCTGCTTTATTGTCTCTGTGACTGAAAGTTAGAAACTGAGGGTTATCTTTGACACAGAATTGTGTGCAATATTCTTAAATACTACTGCTCTAAATGTTGGAGAAGTCTTGCAGTTATCTTAGCATTGTATAAACAGCCTTAAGTATAGCCTAAGAAAGAATTCCTTTTTCTTCTTTAGTCCTTCTGCCATTTTTTATTTTCAGTTATATGTGCTGAAATAAATACTGGTAAAATTTCAGGGTTGTGGATTATCTTCCACACATGAATTTTCTCTCTCCTTGCACGAATATAAAGCACATCTCTTAACTACACGGTGCCAGTGCTAATGCTTCATCCTGTTGCTGGCAGTGGGATGTGGACTTAGAAAATCAAGTTCTAGCATTTTAGTAGGTTAACACTGAAGTTGTGGTTGTTAGGTTCACACCCTGTTTTATAAACAACATCAAAATGGCAGAACCATTGCTGACTTTAGGTTCACATGAGGAATGTACTTTAACAATTCCCAGTACGATCAGTATTGTGAAATAATTCCTCTGAAAGATAAGAATCACTGGCTTCTATGCGCTTCTTTTCTCTCATCATCATGTTCTTTTACCCCAGTTTCCTTACATTTTTTAAATTGTTTCAGAGTTGTTTTTTTTAGTTTACATTGTGAGGCAATTATTAAATCAAAATTAATTCATCCAATACCCCTTTACCACAAGTTTTACTAGAAAATGTATTACATTTTATTTTTTCTTAATCCAGTTCTGTAAAAATGACCTATAAATTTATTCATGTACAATTTTGGTTACTTGAATTCTCAAAGAAAACACTGTTTTTGCAAAACCATTTTTGAGATGATGATATCACAGGTAGTGAAACAGCTTAAGAATTCTAGAAAAAAAAAAGAAAAAGAAAACTGGGTGTAGGCTTTGCTTTAGGCATCACTGGATTAAAATGAGTTTAACATTAGCTAAAACTGCTTTGAGTTGTTTGGATGATTAAGAGATTGCCGTTTTCATCTTGGAAGAACTAGTGGTAAAACATCCAAGAGCACTAGGATTGTGATACAGAATTTGTGAGGTGTGGTGGATCCACGCCTCTCCCCCCTCACCTTCCCATGATGAAATACCACTAATAAATTCCGTATATTTAGATATTATGCTAGCAATATAATCAGATTTACTTAATTGGGTGGGGCAGGTGTGTGTTTACTTTAGAAAAAATGAAAAAGACAAGATTTATGAGAAATATTTGAAGGCAGTACACTCTGGCCAACTGTTACCAGTTGGTATTTCTACAAGTTCAGAATATTTTAAACCTGATTTACCAGACCTGGGAATTTTCAACATGGTCTAATTATTTACTCAAAGACATAGATGTGAAAATTTTAGGCAACCTTCTAAATCTTTTTAACCACGGATGAAACTATAACTTAAAGAATAATACTTAGAAGGATTAACTGGAAATCAGAGTTTGAAATAAAACTTGGACCACTTTGTATACACTCTTCTCATTTGACATTTTAGCTATATAATATGTACTTTGAGTATAACATCAAGCTTTAACGAATATTTAAAGACAAAAAAACACGTCAATAAAATACTAAAAGGCTCATTTTTATATTTGTTTTAGATGTTTTAAATAGTTGCAATGGATTAAAAATGATGATTTAAAATGTTGCTTGCTATACAGTTTTGCCTGCTAAATTCTCCACATTTTGTAACCTGTTTTATTCCTTTGGGTGTAAAGTGTTTTTGCTTAGTATTGTGATATTGTGTATGTTTTGTCCCAGTTGTATAGTAATGTTTCAGTCCATCATCCAGCTTTGGCTGCTGAAATCACACAGCTGTGAAGACTTGCCTTTGTTTCTGTTAGACTGCTTTTCAGTTCTGTACTGAGTATCTTAAGTACTGTAGAAAAGATGTCACTTCTTCCTTTAAGGCTGTTTTGTAATATGTATAAGGACTGGAATTGTGTTTTTAAAGAAAAGCATTCAAGTATGACAATATACTGTGTTTTCACCATTCAAAGTGCTGTTTAGTAGTTGAAACTTAAAGTATTTAATGTCATTTAATAAAGTGACCAAAATGAAAAAAAAAGAAAATAGAAGCATTACAGAAAGTGTGTATTTGTGAATATGAGAACCTAAATAAATAGTTTAGACATGATTTGGGCTGACCAGTTTGTTGTAGATGAGGAAACACAAGCCCAGAGAGGAAAAGTGGCCTAAGTCACTTATGGCAAAAGCAAAATTGGAAATCAGGTTCCTGCAAAACTAATGAAGACATCCATCTATCAATCAATATATTAACTGGAACAATCCCCAAAAGTGAAAATAATTCTCTTGATGATCTCTCAGATAAACCTCACACAAAATTCGTCTTCCACTTTTACATGAAAACCTTTAACAAGCTTACATTATAACACTGTTTTCTTCTTCTGATAAAGATATTTTTCTAAACATCAGAGGTTTTAAAAAACCACAACTCATGACCTCTTTCACATTCTCTGCCTATGTAACCTATGAAGACATTGCATTGACTTTGTGAGTCATAAACTATGGAAGTTATACTTCTACTACTAGAGAGGACTTTTAAAGCTTTTCATAAGCATTCTTTATATTCTTTAATAACAGTTAAACAAGACAGAATAATTTCATTAAATACAAGGCAGGATGATTATAAGGAGACTAGAAGTTACTATAAAATTATTATTAGAAGCACTAATGATGCCTAAAATATTTTAAGACTTGATCATGTCTACTTAGAGCCTCTTTATGTTCAATTTTCAAATACAATCTAAACAGAAGGAAAAAGATGAAGACTCGTACCTTTATAGTTGACATACATTTGAACCAAAAATCAAAAGAAAGTTTTCATTTTGTAGCTTTAGTGAAATTAGACTCATTATACATCCTCGGTACTTAAGAAGGTAAAAATACAGATTTTTTTTTTCCCGTAGTGGATAGTGTTTTTTCTGCTGACTAATAAAATAACATTTACTCAGGGTTAATGTGTGATTTTCTATGTGATTCTTAAAAATATATATTCTAAGTCTGCTTTTCCCCTACAAAAAGACAAGTTCCATGAAGACCAATAGTTTTGTCTTTTTAAATTTAATGCTGTATCCATAACACTAGAACACAAAAGCTATAATTACTACATAGTCTTGATAAATATTCGTTGAGTGGACAAATGAATGATACAAAAGAGGGGCTACTATGTGTAAGTCACATTATGTGTGTTACCATGTGTAAGTCATATTATATTTTGTATACTACTGTATATGCAAGTCACATTGTATTTTTCCAGTAGTTTGTTTTATACATATTGGTAATTTTCATATCTTAAAAGATGGCTTTCAAGGTTCTTTGTCAAAAGAATAGGAAACAAGTGTCCTCATAAAAGTGAAAAACAATGACTTCCCATTCACGCATATGACCTCATTTTATCTTTACAATAACACTGTGGTGGAGATGGGACTAATATTACCTCCAGTTTTAAAATGTAGTACTGAGGCTCAGGAGATGAAGAAATTTGCACACATTTGTAAGGCTGGTGAGAAGCAATCAGTCCTAGAATGGTCAGTGTCTTTGAACTTTTAGACCAGTATTTATTTCCATGAAACACTGGTTTCCTCATGGTTCATGAGAAAAATAGCTTGGGCTATTTTAATCCCATACTAGCAAAAACATTATTAAACAATAAATGTTACATGATTAAAATTAGTATACTAAAGCATTACTTATTACTAAACATTTGGGACAAAATATCACTCTGTCAGAATGTAAGACTGACTCTACACAAAGGCACAGTAAGTAGTTATCTGTGTGGTATGAATTGAGGGACAGTACCAGCCTTTATTCCCCTTAAATTCTCCCTGATCTATGAAACTGCCTGAAAAGAGGTAAAGGCATAAGTTAAAGACAAGTATTGCCTGATAATAGTGCTGTCCATAGTTCCTGATTTCAAAGCCTAGTATGCTATAACCAAATATTTGTACAGGGTATTTAGAGACTTAATCTTGTTCCACATAACTACATTCTTGTCAGGACTTGGTGCTATTTCATATACTTCGTTACTGAGAGAGACACTTGTAAATCAAAATACCTCACAGTTGCTGCAGAGAATCTTACAAGTGCAAGTATTACAAGTTGATTACCTAAGCCTAAACTATTCTTGATTATTATATACCTAACAGAGAGCTCCACTGATATATTGATGTTGAAAAGTGGAAACAGATTTGATAAAATTGATTTTTGAAGCCTACTTTTAGTTTCAATAAACAAAAGATCATTAAGGGTTCCCCCCCTCCAATTTGGTCTCCCTTCACCCACCAAAGAATTGGTTAAAGTGGTCCTAATGCTTAAAGTAAACACAAATATATCTTCTAGATGCTCTACTTTACAATAATTCCTTGCTCAAATGCCTTAGTGGCTTCTTCTCATAAAGAGCTCAGAAGGAAAACCCCTTAATTTGGCAGACTTTTTATAATCTACTTAGCTTTTTTTCCTCACCCCCACCCCCCAACCTTACCTGCCGCTTTTCAAAGTTCGGCTCCAGACATGCTGATCTGACAATAATCCCATGGAAAGCTGGCCTCACAAATACTCAGTTACTGATTCACAGACGTCTTTCCTTCAAATCCTCTCAAACTGCCTATTTCCCTTGGAGATATCACTTCTCCTGCCACTTGGGGCTTTTATTTTACTTAAGTTGTTCTTGTTAAATATTCTAGGGAGAGGAGACTGAAAACACCAGGGAATGGTATTCCTCAGTCAATTCTTCTCCCAAGGAAAATCTTGACATGAGACTAAGGCTCACTGATACTCATCAGTTCCATCACTAAAAGGTTGACTGAATTTCATGTAATTATAAAACAGTATAACTAGAAATCCATAGGTTTAATATCATAATGCTTTATAGACATACCACCAGCTGTCTCTTAAAAAAGTAAAGCTGTTTTACTAAAAAAAAAGCACAACTGTGCAACTGTGCCTAATTACGTTTTATACCAACCAGAAAAATTGCAGCATAAATTGAAAATATAAAGCTCTTTTGGATCATATATCATAGTTCAAAAGAACTATCACTTTTCTTTGCCTATTATGCAGAAATGCTGCTATAATTGTATTTTTGTAAAAGAAATATTCATATTAAAGACTCATTTTATATTCATGTTTTATCATCCAAGCATATTTCAATATAATTGCTCTTATCCCTATAAAACTTCCCTGACTGTTGTAATCAACTCTACTAATATTTATGGTGCAAATCCTTTTCTAAATTCTGTTAAGAGTTACTTTTCAGAATTAATGACTGAAACAAATGACTAACATACAAGGTTATCAACATATTTTATATAAATATTAGAGTAAGTTCCCCAAAATTGTCACAAATATGTTTTGTAGTTAGTGATTTAGCAGTTCTTAAAAGTGAAACAAAGTTCCTATAAAGAAAAATGTTTATGGTTGGAAGGTTAAAGAACAATTATTAAAGTTAATTTATTATGCCTAAAATTAATTATAATGCAATGCAAAAGAAATGCTGGACTGGGCCGGGCACGGTGGCTCACGCCTTGTAATCCCAGCACTTTGGGAGGCCGAGGCGAGCGGATCATGAGGTCAGGAGATCGAGACCATGGTGAAACCCCGTCTCTACTAAAAATACAAAAAAATTAGCCGGGCGTGGTGGTGGGCGCCTGTAGTCCCAGCTACTCAGGAGGCTGAGGCAGGAGAATGGCGTGAACCCGGGAGGCGGAGCTTGCAGTGAGCCAAGATCGCACCACTGCACTCCAGCCTGGGTGACAGATCGAGACTCCATCTCAAAAAAAAAAAAAAAAAAAAAAAAAAAGAAATGCTGGACTGGACTGGAATCACAGGTCTTGTGCTATAGCCCCACTCAGCCACTAGCCAGCTGCTTCATGTGAGGAAAATAATTTAACCTCTATGAGACTTAAATATTCTCATCTATAAAGTGAAGAAACTGAGTTATCTCTTTGCTGAATTCCCTGCACAATATATTATTCTAAATCTATAACTAGTTTACATCATTTGGAGTAAGATATAGGATTTAGTATACTTAGACCTATTCCTTTTGCTGAAGCAAATGATCTGTGTTTAGTCAAGGTTGTTGTCATTGTACTATGTAAAGTCAAGGGTATTTGATGCTATTTAGTTTTCCTGATAGGAGAAATGTGTTTCAATTGAATTATGATATGCCTCTGCATCCTTATTCTTTCAAGACAGGAGCAGTCTGCTGTCTGTCAGGTATGCCAATAAAAGTGATAAATGTTTCCAGTGATTAAGTTATTTGTCAATAATAGAAGCATTTTGAACTTATAAATTCTGTACCTATAATTTCATACTTGTCTAAAATATATAATGTACCTAAGCATTGAAATAAAACAGGAATCATTGAAAAAAATCTAGTAGGCTTTCTAGGTTAAAAAATGTACTTTACCTCAAATTTCTCTGACACCAGAGGAAAATCCCAATAACTCACAATAATGATAAATCATGAAGCTTTCACTGCCCTTTGAGACGGTTGCTTCAATATTATCTTAACATTACCTACCTAGACATTTCCTCGTATCAGACATACCAACTTAGCATATCCCATATATATATATGTGTGTGTAGTTACATATATACATTTTAAATGTTATAAAAATACATTGTAAGAATCAATTAGCAATATTTAAAAATAAAATGTTTTAAAAATCATTTTTACAAACTCTGATAGCATTCCCAAGGAAATCTTTTCAGAAAATACGATGGAGGATAATATGCTAAAGTAGTAATATTCAGGCTGTAGTAGGTCTTGGGGGAAATATTCAACATTCTCTTCAGCTTTCATTGAAAAACTAAACAAACCACAAACAGCAGGATAGTTTTCCCTTTGGAAGGAGATGGTTATAAATGTATTAAGGAGTATAACATATGCTATTAAATATGGATGGTGAATTATTCATATGTGCTATCAAAAGAGCCAAGCAACTGGGACTAGTATCTACTCTACTAAAATTCTCATTTTATTCTTTGTTGTCTTTTGCAATCAGTAGACTCAAAACTATCTGTTGTAAATGAAGATAAGGTTGACTACAAAGTTAAAAAAAAGAAAAAACATTCAGGTTATAAACCAATGCTGACATATTTCCATATGCTTAGGAAAGTCTATACGGCACTCTAACTGGCTGCCCAATATCTTTCAACATAATCTTACGTTGGCAAAATATTCATATTAATGCCCTACTTTATATAACTCTTTTGTTGAGGAGAAAGGGAAAGTAATCAATAAAAACTAACAGGGTCCAGGTGCCGTGGCTCACGCCTGTAATCCCAGCACTTTGGGAGGCCGAGGCAGGCTGAGGTCAGGAGTTAGAGACCAGCCTGGCCAACATGGTGAAACCTCGTCTCTACTAAAAATACAAAAAAATTAGCTGAGCATGGTGGTGGGCACCTGTAATCCCAGCTACTCAGGAGGCTGAGGCAGGGAGAATTGCTTGAACCAGGGAGGCAGAGGTTGCAGTGAGCCCAGATCGTGCCACTGCACTCCAGCCTAGGCAACAGAGCAAGACTCTATCTCAAATAAATACATAAATAAATAAAATGAAATAAAAACTAACACAAGGAAATAGAAGAAACAGTTAAAAAATTTTTTCAGTTAGTTAAGTTTTAAAGGGGATTATAATTAACAATACACATTCTGTTTAAAGGACATAAATAAGCAAGAATATGGTTCAGAAAACATCTAGGGTGGCAACTCAAGAGCTACAGAAGTGGCATTTCTGAACCCACTACTAATCATACTACAGATAATCCAAAAGGAATGGAAGTTGCTTATTTAATCAACGTTCTTTGCTAGTAAAAATCACTATGAGAGATGGCATTGTCCCTTGCCTTGCACTTCCTCTGTCACAGTGAAAATTCTGAAGACAGGTTTCAGAGAGTAGAATTCCATAAGTTATTGAATGCCCCACAATAAGCTCTGTATTCCTTCCAATCTATGAAGAAACAAAATTTAGAAATTGCGACCACTGCTTTAGAAAGATATCTGATTAAAAAAATAATGTAAGACTGCCACAATGCATTTGTAAAGTTGTTGCTTTGTATTTGTAAAGTTTTGAAACATCTTTAAATTGCACAGCTAATATATAAAAGTACACATTGAATACAAATAATTACACATTGGATGTAAATAATTGTTTATTAATATTACCAAATACAAAATAAATTTTAGTTTCACATTGTACAATTTGTTAAAATAACAAGAAGCAACACCCTCCCACGCACATTGAAAAACAGCTGTATACAAGTTGTGGAAAATGAAGGAGATAATTTTAGAGTTCTGCTTTCCCATCACTTCTCACTTCCACTAGATCCTAAGTCATACTGAGTCAATGATCTCATTCGTTACTTCTTCCTCCTTCCTGCTTCCACCACCTCAATTCAGGCCCCCTATTTCTTATCTATATTAGTCTAATAGTCTGTTAACATGTCTGTCTTTTTTTCTCTGTGCCTCAAATCTACTTAAACTCTCCTACTCTACACACACATTTTACATTTCCATAACTTCCAGAGTAATTTTCCCACTTGATTTGCTCTGATAACACAGGGCTGCATCCTATCTCCAATCCTCTGCTCACAGTGTTTTCTCTGCATAAAAATGCTTGTCGCTTTTTGTCTCACTCACGAGAGCATATTATTTAACACCGAGCTGGTATAACCTTCTCTGGGAAAGCCAAACCGCCCAGTGTGTTGTGGATCCCCATCTTTTGCAACCCATTTCACTCAAGGCAGCATACTGCTATCAAAGATGTATCACTGATAATCCCTGTTTTGCCTGTCGATAAAGCAGGTAAATCAATTAAGTGGGAGCATGACTCATTTTACGTTTCCAGTGCTAAGCATAAACCTGACAATAGTAGATGCTCAATAAATATTTGTTGCCGGAATGAATCTAAGTGAGAAAGTTACTTAACTGAGAGGAATAAAATTATTAGACTTTGACTTCACTAGTGTGTATAATAACCAATGATATATTTCTGCTGTCATTCACTGTATTAGTCCATTTTCACACTGCTATAAAGAAACTGGCTAATTTATAAAGGAAAGAGGTTTAATTGACTTACAGTTCCACATAGCTGGGGACACCGCAGGAAACTTAAAATCATGGTGCAAGGTGAAGGGAAAACAAGGAATCTTCTTCACAGGGCAGCAGGAAGGAAAATGAACGCAGGAGGAACTACCAAACACGTATAAAATCATCAGATCTCGTGAGAACTCAATCACTATAACGAGAACGGCCTGGGGGAAACTGCCTCTATGATTCAATGACCTCCACCTGGCCTCCCCTTGACACGTGGGGATTATTGGGATTGCAATTCAAGAAGAGATTTTGGGTGAGGACACAGCCAAACCATATCATTCACTGATTAAATAAAACACCAAGCACTTCTACATGGCAAAATATATTTAAAATACTTCTAGGGTTAACCTTGGTTACTGTAGTTCAAAAAATTAAATTGTATTTATCAGAAAGTATTAAGTATTTAATACTCAAAATAATCTGAAATTACCATTTCAATTGGTAAAAAATAAATACAAACTTTAACTGAACAGGAAATTTTAAAAAATTTTAAAAAATAAATTATAATAAAGCATAGTTTTATATAAACAATGCTGTCTTAGAAGTAATGTCTTCTAAATATGGTATTATCAATAGCTAGAGCATTACTTCTATATGTCCATGGATACACTCCACACTTCCACATGTAGAGTGGGAACTATTTAATTGTTAATTGATAATGGTCACTCTAATTATAGCAAAATATGAGGGTTCCTTTTGGATTTGCTTAGAGTGCACTGGCTGAAGTAGAATAGCCTTCTGCATTGATTTCATATACCAAAAACAGCCTATATATTCCATTTAAAACAAAAAAACAGGTTTCAAAAATAATACTATTAGCTCCTAATCCCAACTGAAAAGAGTTTCTGAAAAATATCAGAACAGTATATGGCCTCAGTTACATTAAAGGAAATCAATGTCAATGTGTCACCAAGGATGTTTTTTAATTACATGAACTTTAGAGTAAAATCAGTCAGGACCACAGTTGTTTTTACATCAAAAGTATCCTCAGGTTTAGCGATAGGCTTGTCAAACATGAAACATTTTAATTTCATGTTTGCCAATATCACTCTCATTTGTCAACACTCTATTCATGACTCCCCATTTTGCTTACATTACATGGTTACTCTATGCTCAGGTTTTTTACTGCTTTCAATTTCTCAAAAATTGATCCCATGTTTCTTTACCAATATTTATCATTATAAAACAGACCTGCCTTTTTTAATAGATCAATATTTCCAGGACCAACAACAAAAAAGACTGAAGAAGAGGCAAAGCCACTGAATAAGGCACTTTGCATTTATCCTAGTTTTTTTTTTTTCTTTTTTTAGCATCTAGTACAATCTTGAGTTGGCAATCTACAAAGAAAAATCTTGGTAACACACTAAAATAAAAGTTCTATCTTAATACTTAACAGCTGGCACAAGGATTTCCATTAGGGAGGAAATTTTCTTTGTCTGGAAAATTGCCTTACCAACCTATAGAAAGCAATATTTTGGCAGAGGTGAAAGCCAAAGCAACAAAGCAACAGTGAGGCTTTGTAGGAAGTAGAAAAACAAAATTTCCTTTGTAGTAGAAAAATGAGATTTTTTTTTTCTCCTGACAAAAGAGAAAGATAGGATGCTAAGAGAGGAAAAAGGGAGAGAAGCCAGAGGAATGCTATGAAGTTTAAGCCAACTGAAATCCTGACAGATATTTTAATAGCAGGATTGACTAACTTCCAATTTCAGTCATTCGAATTGATGTGATATAACCCTCCTCTCTTGTCTCTCCTACCATCATCAGGAAAGTTTACTGCTCTTGAGAATAACTGGTGTAAATGGTCGATTTGTGAGCATTGATGAAGAGACTTGATTTCCTCTCTGAGTTGAAGTGATCCATAACAGAAACCTCTCCAGAATAAGCAGAAATGCTTTGATAGAATGAACTTGAGCATATAACCTTTCCCTACTCACCATGTTCCTTTGTAAATTTGCAGAAATCTCAGGGAAGGAATTGGACTACCATGCAGTATGGTAGGGGAGGCTAAAACAACGTTATCTGAATTTTCTGCTCATATATGAGTTGCTTTATAGATTTCTGGGAGTTGACGAGTCCCACTCTTCTCCCTATTAAATATAATGTGATTTTTGCCTATCAAAATTGTAGTATTTTCAAATAAAAAACCTTAAAACAGGAAATTAAAATACTGTCATAATAAAATAATTCAAAGGATCAAGAAACATTGAAAATGACAAATGTTTACATTTAATTTGCAAGAGTGAAGTATTTGTCAGTTTTTACAGGTAAAGGTTAAAAAGACATGTAAGCACTAACCTTTAACAAATGGTATGCACAAATCCCCAATAACAAAACCTAATTCATTAAATAGATAAGTTGCACATTCATATCGATAATCTACTTATTGTTCTAGCAAGCAAGAAAAGAGTTGAACTTAGCCCTTGAAAAACCACGCTGAAATTGCAAATAATAATTTAATCAGTAAAAGCTTTTAGAAAACTCAAAAATACTAATATTAGCTTTTAAAATTAAATTACTGTTTTATAGACCTCAAATTAAAGTTTTGTCACCTAATTGGTATGCAGGACTATTTATAAACATATATAGTAAATAGCCATGGTAATAAATGATTAGGCTGGTTTTTCAACATGCCATACTCATATCAATCTTAAAATATAAGTAAAAAAATTATCCCTCACTGATAAGGTAATATTTAAATGATATAACCATCTAACAAATATCACTTACAGCCATGTTAAAATAAGATATTCTCATGATCAATGCTAATAAAGTTAGACTAAATGGTACAGACTGCTAAAAAGTAAAGGTTACAGAGAAAAATAACGCCAAAGAAATGAGATTAGTGACTGTAGCAACAGAAATGGGAGCTTGGACATGTCTAGACATTTCCTCTCTGATTTGTATAATTGTGTAAAACCAAGTTTTTAAAACCAAAATAAAATGAGAACAAGCTGTCAACTTTCTGGTTCATGACTACACATTTTTTGGTTTGTTTTCCACATGCCAGTTGTGTCTCATTTTCTCAATGAAAAAGGTCTGCTGGTTTTGTAGCTACGATCAGTATGAAAATCTATTTCAATAAAAATGCCAATACATGTCTGAAAATTAAGGGTATGCTGCCACAAATAACATACAAAAGGCTAAATATGACCAAAGAATGTAAAGATGGTGGAATGAGGCAAAATGGATGTTAAATTCATTAAAATTAGTCTCAGGCCTCAGTTTTTAACACTACTGCACTTTGGGAGGCCGAGGCGAGCAGATCATGAGGTCAGGAGATCGAGACCATCCCGGCTAACATGGTGAAACCCCGTCTTTACTAAAACTACAAAAAAAAAAAAAAAAAAATTAGCCAGGTGTGGTGGCAGGCGCCTGTAGTCCTACCTACTTGGGAGGCTGAGTCAGGAGAATGGCATGAACCCGGGAGGCGGAGGTTGCAGTGAGCTGAGATCGTGCCAGTGCACGCCAGCTGGGCAACAGAGCGAGACTCCATCTCAAAAAAAAATAAAAAAATAAAAAAAAAATAACAGAAGTAAAAGAACAAGTTTGTTCCTTTGTATATAATGTAACTTATAAAAAGTTTCCACATTTGGTTATATTTATAACCATTTTAAATTCTTTTAATTTCTTAATCTAGTTATCATTAATTATGATTTGTTTATAGAACATAGAAAACAAAGGAAAGTAAACCTTCACTATAATACACAGGACCCAAAGATCTAAAAATAAAGTGTTATTTTAAGATTTTGTTTGTCTTTTCGAAACTAAAATTCTGTTGGTAGAACCAGATTTTTGAAGTACCTAATAATTTTCAAGGACTCACAAAAACCTAATCATGCTAAAATTCAGGATTAAACATTGTTTCATTAACTTTTCCTAATTGTTAATAAATGTATTAATCATAAATTCCATTAACATTATACACTCTTATTCAAAAATGTACTTTTTGGTAAAGGTAATTGATAGTCCATAATCTATCAGCCTTTTCATAAAAACTCAAAGATACTCATGGAGCCATCTCAACTTGTTTCATGCAGTGTCTGGCACAGACAGTATATGTTTCAGCTTAAAGGCATTCATATTTTTTAAAGCTACCTTTAGTGCTATTTCTAAGAATGGCAAGCAGGACATACTGACAGATTTCACTGCTATTATGATGCAATTCGCAATATAAATGTAAATTACAGTCTAAACTAGTAAAGAGGGGAATCAATTAGTGCTTAATCTATTTGAAGTTCTTTCTAAAAGTCCCTAAGAATCAAACATACCTCCCTTCTGTTGCTCATTTGATATTGGTATTTCTATGTGGCAGATGGTGACCTTATCCCTGTGCTTCAGCTAAAAAGATTTTTATTAAGGCTAAACAAGTGTGAACAGTGCTAATTTCCTGCAGCATGCAGATATGAATAAACCTCTAGAATGAATGTAAGTACCCTGCCTCACCATATGGTTAAGATCCACATCTTGCCAACAGAATGGACTGAAAAGTAGCCAACTTGCTTGAATTCTGCCCTGACTCCCATGTTTCATCGTAGCCACCCAGTCAAAGAACAGCTACAGAGGAAAGGAGATCAAAATGGATAAGAAACATAATTTGACAAATTGTTTGGTGGGCTAAGCTCTCAAGAAGGGCCATGGTGGGCAAATTCTGAAAAATGAAACATTGACCTGTCAATGTCCCTTACCGTTCTGATGATGCCTTGCTGCTCTTCTCCCTAACACCAACATACTAACCCCTTTTCCTTAACTCAGAGCCCAAGGATGAGTGATACTTAAACATTGTTCTGGGCATACTACCCAAAACTACCCCTGTAAGAGTATGTTCCATGTCTTGAGGTATCTTTTAAAACTTAAGGACTGTATGCAACCCACTTAAAGAAATACAATTTCACAGACCCTCTAGTTTTAGTTTATTTTATACAGTTTCTTAAATATATAAAAACATAAACTAGGTAGAATCTTAGGGTACTTTAGGCCATAGAGAGTTTAAAAATGCATAAAACCTTTAAAACCTCTAAAACCTCTACAATTAATATTTAAATTAACCATAGTTTGCTACTCTGATATGGTAAACCATTGCTTAAGACTCGAATATTTTAATAGTATAGGTTCTTTTAGGTTGGCCATGCTACTGTGCCTTGGGTGCTAACCCAAGATCCCACTGCTTTCTCTGCCTGAACTATTGCAAGAAATTAATTCATAGTGCTTAGCTTGACATCACTTGGTTGAACATAGTGTGGATGGAATAGTACATGTTTAACATCTGGTCATCTCAGTGGGTTAACCAGATGAGGCAGAACATATGATTTTTAATAGACCGTCAAAATGAACGTCAAAAGTTAAACATTTTCGTTCCTTCTTTACCCTACAAAAATATAATTATCATATAGGTAAAATTCAGTGAAATCTTTCTATGTGCTAAGCTTTTTATATGAGTTTTTCCCAACAATCCTATAAGGTAGGTACTATAATTACTCACTTTCATAAATGGGAAAAAAACCTAAGATCATACAGTTATGATGCTCATAAACTCCAAAGCCTTTCTCTGTAATTACTCCAATACACTGTCTATCAACTTCTTCTCAGCTAGCTGTCCATTTGAAAGGTTCCCACCAATGAACTCTCCTTAAAGAGCTGGCTTCTTATCCTGAGAATATGTGCATTTTTTCACATCTTTTCCTCCCAAAATGAATAAAAATAAAAGTGAAAATAATAGAAGATTGGTGGGGAAAGAAATATTTCTCTAGTAGTGAAACATTTCATAGGGAAGATGTGTGAAGACAATACAGCCACATAGATAACCACTTGTTCTCCAAATAGTTCAATCTGATTGTACTAGAGAACACATAATAGCTGAATCCATTTACAGTTATATACTAAATTAATCATATGGTATTCCTGAGATTAGTTGTGCATTTGATAAATAAAAGAAAAAGATGACACAACATTCTTAATTAAAATCTGTCAATGCCCCTCACTAAAACAAAAAAAAAATTGAAATGTTTCAGTTTTTGACATACCCATATCCACTTTGTCCTTCCACAAAATTTTCCCAGATTGAGCATATCAAATGGGGGTATTACCTTGGCTCTTTTGTATATATTTACCTAGCACCTAAAAGTATTTATTCTTTATAATGCTCCTCTAATAATCAACTACTCTTCTACTGTTGAGCTGTACAAACTATAAAATTTTTGTATGTTTTAGTAGGTATCAGTGATATATCTTCTTACATTCCACTCAGCCACACAAATATTGCCTTTTTTAGATTTAAATTCTGAGGCTGTATGAACTTTATGTCATTAAGACATTTCATATGCTACCAAATAGTACTATATATAAACATAAGATTATTGAATGACTTATTTTTCTTCCTTTTGGTTATGAAAAGAGAAGAGTTACAGTTTACACTGAGCTCTTCAAAAAGTGCAACATTGAAGTCTAGCAGATACAGAAACAAAACAAACACACACACAAAAAAACAGAAACAAGTTTGCAATAAAGAGAAAGACATTAAAGTGAAAAAATAGCTCTTTATAATTGATACGTTTCTTAAATTTGATCCAACTTTTAAACTGGCTGAAAATTAGAGTCTACTAAACAACTTTTTAAAGTAGTTTCCTTTTAAACTACATCCTCTACAACACATTTCTTGTACAATGTTAATATATATTTTTATCCATCATTTTGATGGACTCTGACAAATACAATATTTGCAATGTCAAAAATAAATTCAGTGATGTGCTTGCTCACCAAGTTGACTTTTTTAAATTTACTAGACACAAGAAGATGATAGAATTCAGTCAGTGAAGGAAAGCATCAGATCTCTAGGGCACAATACACCTTCTCTAAACGTGTGTCAGTTTCCAACACATATTAGCCTTTAGATATGTTATCAGTCATCAGAGAGAGTCAGGGAAAGCAGATAAGAATTTCTTTCAAGAACTCTAAGGCCTCAGGGAAGTCTCCTATAATTGATCAACACAAGAGTTACACCTTCTGGTTATCTCGGAAGCACAAATGATCCATGTAATGAAGCACTCAAGTGTTTGGTTGGATGGGACTATGGGAAGAAGAAAAATCTGTCAGTTGCATGAGTAAAAAAAATCACTGATGTAAAGATTTACATCTAGATTTTACTACAAGTGTATAATTCTAGATATTGTGATTAACAGTATCATTATGTGAGCTTCTTTTAAACAGGAACTATGGTATATAATCAAATTAATTACATTACTTATAAAAGATATCTAATATCTAATTTGCATGATATGACTTGGGTAGCTAAGAAAGTAAAAAAAAAAAAAGCCTGCCACTCTCCCATTTTTCTCCTGTGGAATCTTACCTCACTGACTTAGATACAACAGTGATACAGCTCATAAAGGATAAGGGACTTGGAATATGATTATCATAGAAATAAGATTTTACAAGAATAGTGCCTTTATTATATATTACTAGAAAAAGCTAAAGCAAAAATGCAAAGTATAATATTCAAGCCTGAACTTCTCATAATAAGTCAACTATTTTAATTGGTCAGATAAATATTCAGAACATTTATTATAATTAAAATGAACAATACAATACTAAGTAAGAAATATGTGTTAAAGCTTTTCCCTATATTTTGGCCATCTTGATCCTCCTCAAAGAAGCACACCATTAAATACTCTGTGCACTTTAAGAAATAATTCCCTGGCTGTTTTAAATCTTCAATTCCAAATGAATACAACATTTCTTTCTAACTGTAAAGAAATTTTAAAGATATATAGTTCAATAATATTTTATTATAATTTACTCAGTTCAATTATTTTAAATGATAGAATAATAGTAACACTTGACTTAGCACTAAATTATCAAAGTTCTTTGGTGTGAGTGAAGACATTGACCTGACAGAGGAGAGTTTTGCTACTGCTTTTCTGTCTCTTCACTCCAAATCAATTTACAACCACCTCCTCTGAGAGCATTAATATGGGATTCCTTGGTAGGTCAGCATAAGGGAGAGGAGGCTTAAAAAGAACTAGGTAATGAGACATGTGGCTGATGAGTTAGAAAAAACTAGGCAACAGGTTTTTTAAAAATCATATGACAGTGAGAGTATGCACTCTCCAATATTCCTACAAAATTTTACATGAGTTTAATTTGCAATGTGTAAAATAGCAAAAAATACGAAAAAGCAACATCTGCTGTTCATTTTTTGTGCCTTCTATTTAGTGATCAATCACCACATCTATTCCTCAAAGCTATGAATGTGTTTTACTTTATGACAGAGCAGATAAATAAAATATGTTACAAACCTAAGGGCATCCAGTATGTTGAAAATATGGGCAAAAACAGTCCCATAACTAGCAGCAGAACCAACTGATTCAGTTATTATTTGGTCCTGGAACAAAAAATACAAGCTATCTCAGAAGTGGGAAAAATAATATATCAGAATTGATCATTGGAATATTTAGTTCAATTTAAAATTTATTTTTAGTTGCTGGAAAAAATACGTGTTTCCTAATACATAGTGTCAAACCAAATAAAGCATATACGACTAGCTTGGTAAATTAAGTCCAACAGAATTTTTTACATGACTATTATTTATGTTGTTCAATAATAAAGAACGACATTCTAATTGTTTGCAAAATCCATGTGGCAAATAGGGAAACATATAAGAAAAACTCGGGTACCATTTGTCCTAAAAATCTAAAAATTACTAAAATTCTTAAAAGAAGCAATGAGTAAATACAACCTTAAAGCTAAAATAAATCATTTAATCCACATTCTTAAAGTAGTGTACCATATTCTAAATTGAAAACAAGGAGCTTTAAAAAAATAAATAAAACAAGAAGGAAGGAAGGAAGGAAGGAAGGAAGGAAGGAAGGAAGGAAGGAAGGAGCGAGGGAAGGAGGGAAGAAAGAAAAAAGGAAGAAAGAAGGAAGGAAGGAGCGAGGGAGGGAGGGAGGGAAGGAAGGAAGGAAGGAAGGAAGGAAGGAAGGAAGGAAAACTTAGGATTCATTGTTTTTCTGCCTGAACCTCTATTAGAGGTGTAATAATATATGTATATTATTTCTTACAACGTAAGAAATTATACAGAAATGAGAGAATTTCCTTCAAATAGGCTAAGTAGACACAAGACATGAACATATAGAAACAGTCTCAACCTTAGTTTTCAAACTTCTTTTCCTTTCCTCTTCATATCTATTCTGAAGTTTCTATTAAATCAAAAAAAATGAAAATAAATACAATTTGTTGCTTTCCAAATTCTGAATATATAACATTTCTTATTCTGAAATGAGTATCAGTCTTTAAAATTAGCAATCAAAGAACTTTGAAAGCGGACAGTGTAGCAAACTGCATAATGATTTGAAATCACAAGAAGGAATGGCTGCCAATCAGCTAATTGTAATTATGTATTGTGCCTACTCAAAAAGAACCTGAAATGGAAATTGTTTATTCATACACTTAAAAATAAATTTTGGTCTTCACAAACTTCATGAATTTTGAATAGTATGTAGGCTGTATGTAATATCTTTCAAGCCATGGGAGGGGAGGCTTTCCTGATTTTAAAGAAAAAAACCACATGGTACATTTGTATTTCTGTAAATATGTTTTGAATATATTTATTTTAAATGCATATATTCAGTATGGGAAATCTATGATGTTTCTCTTAGGACTCCACATTAAATACTGAGGTCAAAATAAATAACTCTGCATATTTGGAAAAATACTAGAACAAAAGACAATCTGTAGCACTTTTTCCAAACGGTATTATATCTCTACAGGGAAAACAAATTCAAACAAAAAATAAGACATAAAGGAAACGACATCTTTGAAAATGCAATATTTTTGGCATTGAAATTTCCAAAAAGAAAGCTATCCCAAAAGAGAAGCTTTACAAAAAATCCAGATACCTTCAATCACAAGCATGTCATCTGAAAAAAATAAAAGATAACCTGTAATAACACGTTTTTTAGATAAATTATTGCTCTATGGCAAATAAATGCTATAACTGAATAATCCAGGTTAAATAACCATAAAAATGTTTAGCAATACAAATGAAACACTCAAGTTCTTGTGAGAAATACAAGATTTCAAATGTGGTATGGCAAAAAAAATCATTCTTTAATGAAGAAAAAAATTTATGGACACCCTGACTTTTATTGGACATATAGCTCATCTTGAATGCTTAACGTATTGACCTCTTCTGTTCACGTATATACATAATAGACTAAACTTGGGCTATTAATGAAAGAATCATACTAAAGGGGAAGATTTCTCTCAAATTATTGCCAACTTGCAGATATGCTTATGCTTTGTTAACATATACATGCTTACAGGTTTATTGATTTTTAAGCCATCCAGTTAATAGACCAAGAAACTAAAGATTTTAAATAAATGTATCACATTTTAAAGACTTCTTAAATGATAACTATGAAAGTGAAACATCAATGTCAACCTTAATTTTAAAGAGATAAATATTGCGCGGAAATCAAAGTATCTCAGTTTCATGTTAACTACTATTTATAAAAATGTTTAAAGTCATTTTCATGGCTCTGGTGTTTAGCTGTAAGATATGTTTATCACTGTTCCTGTAAATAATTAGATTCCAGTAGTCAAAATAATTAACTCAAAAACATGTAAAGGTCTCCTTTAACAGAGCTGCATAAAAGTTATAGACAACAATCACAGTGAAGTAATAGGCTATTAGGGGTATAGTGAAATTAGGTGGCACATGACGAACATTGATCAAATACACTAAATTATTGACTCAATAGCATTTTCTTAAAACTTAGGATTAGTATTAGGTATAATATGAGAGATCATGTAATCTACCAAAGTGTTATAGATAGGCCTACTAAATAAACTTCAGAGAATGTAAAGGAATTGTCCAAAGTCACCTATTAGTGCAGTCACTGAAAAGAGCCTAGATTTGAATGTGGATTTTCTGATGTCAAGTCCAGGACTCTTTCTGATGTGTATGCAAATAAAAAATGTTATTACACATTAAGAGAAAAAAGTGAAAATGTGGAACTGATAAAACCATAGTTATTATTTTGCATAATGACACAAAAAGAGTATTGAAAGGTAAGAATATTTATATTTGAGTTATTATATTCAACTTAATACTTGTCCTCAAATGCATACTGGTATTTATAACATCATGGTTGTACTATAGATCGTGCAGTCCACTAAATGTTTTCAAATATATACATTCGATGTAGACTATTTGCTATTTCGTTGTGAAAAGTTAGCTAAAAATTTGATGGACTGTTTTCTTCACATTTTCCTTGTATTGATGATTTCTTGCATTGATTGTAATATCGATGTGTCAGAGGGTAGTGAATAGGGCATTTCCTGTTTCTAAGAAATTGGTGGCAGCTTACAGACTGAGGACAAAGACTCACAAAGTCTGAGTATAATGATCCTCCTGCAGGGCTTGAACCATCACCCTACTCTTCCCCCATCCCCAGGATGTAAAAGGAGAGGGCTAGGAAGGAAGAGAGAGAGTTTTCAGAATCAGCCTGGTGAGAAGGCTTCTGAAAAAAGAAAGAAAAATTATCACATTGAAGGATTCGCTCAGAAGGGGAGACAGGCATTTTGCTCCTCATTTGGAGATCTGCTTTGGCAACAAACTTACTGATTCTCCCACTATATAACTGAGCAAAGAAATTGGAAAGACATGTCATACTGAAGCAAAAGAGGCCACAATAAAGCAGCTTGCCCTCCCACAAATTGCCACGGCAAGAATATAAGAGTGTCTCTCAGGGCAAGTGAAAGAGAGCCAATTCAAGTCAGCTAGAACTCTACCAAAAGCTATCCACCATTAAGGAGATCCCAGAAACTAGGGGTTGTGGAGCTGCTAAAGAGGGTAATCCAGAGTACTGCTTCAGTTCCAGTGAAGCCACTGGGACAGAATTCATTGGAAATATTTGAAAAGAGTTTGGGTGATCATCTTTCAGAAAGGTTGAAGGGAAGTTTCACATTCAGCCAGTTGTCTTTTGTCAAGGGACTGTCCAATAGGAAGGCCCCACAGAGCCACTTAAGAACCTGTATGTGCCCCACACCAGATACATAGAGGAAATCAGCTCCCAGGTAGTGGAAGCCAAAAAATCATTGACCAACAACAGAAAGAACTACAAAAGCTATGACATAAGTGGAGAGGGTTCCTGCCCTCACCTCTTGCTTTTCCACAACAGGAAGGAGCCAAGTCTTGAAGAGAAAGAAAGAGGCCTATCTAGATGAAGATTAAACCCCCAACATCTGTATCAGTTCAAGAAATCATGCCCCGCTTCCCACAGGCCTGCAATTCGAGGATGGCACAGGGTAAAATAGAAGTGAGATATTAAACTGGATGGCTTTAGGAATTAAAGTGACTGTAAAGTTACAGAATCTGTTCATGATATTATTAAAGGAAGAAAAGAGAATACTCAATACAGCAAGGGTTAAAACATTGACTGGAGAAGAATGAGGCCAGTTAGAGTTTTATATCCCACCATGTACTAAATTTATAGAGGTAAATTAAACTGCCTTTACAAATGTTTAACTCATTGATTTTAAACATTAGAAAACAAGTAAATATTAGATATCAATTATATCATTTCATCATCAGTAATAACAGAAATTCTATTTGGACAGTATATTAATTTAAACGGGCCCAGTGGGTTAACATTTTCTAGAAGAAAGAAGAAAAGAAATCATATTGTCTATTTTAAATAATTTCCTTTCACTAGCATGGGTCTTGTATTAAGGAGTGTGGGAAAGGTAGCTGTCTTCTCTTGCATGCCAGTAACAGGTTTTCCTTTTTTCATTTGCATGATGTTTTAATTTTACAATAAATAGTATCTTACGTGTTAAAATAGTTTAGATCATTGATCCAGATCAGTTACTCTAAAAATATTAGCTCTGATATTTTTGAACAAACCACCTTGTTTTCTCTATTGTGGGTTTGTAACCACACAATTTTCTAGTTGGTGGATATTAAAGAATACATAGTGAAATCCTCATTCAGGCTGAGAATTTTCCCTGCAACCTTCCTGAAAGATGACCACCCAAACGCTTTTTTAGTATTTCCGGTGGATGCCGTCCCAACGTCTTCACTAGAACTGAAGCGGTATTCTGGGCTACTCATTTTTCAACCTTTGGGTCTGCATTCACTGTTGTCCAACAAAATGAATGTAAGTGATATGTGTTGGCATGACAGGTGGGAGGGGGCAGGTAGAAGGAAGGAGTACATAAGAAGACATGGTGTTATTATCATGAGGAACCTTATAACACATATTGAAGTTTTCTCTCTTGATTGGATTTTAAGTAAACTATTACTTCATTCTGTGGTTTACTGGATTATCACGGCTTAAGAAAAACTCCTACATCTTGTTAAGTTATAGGAGGATCCAGTAAGGCCAGTTGTACAGGAAAATGTGGCCTATATCGTACCTGTTTCAAAGAGGAATGGTCCTTGCAACTATTTCAAAAGCACTTCAAAAGCAAACTAAAAACTACAAGAGGCAGCCATCCACATTTCACAAGTCCTTGGCCTAGAACAACATTTTCAACTTTTTTTTTTTAACCTAACTAAAATCTGCCTGGAATTTCCATTGTAATTCCCATGGTTAACTGCTAAAGCTTTTGGTCCATGCCAAAGTGAAAACATACTATAAAAAGACATGCCAGCTAACTGGAATTGAAACTTAGATTTCTATTTGCTCTAGTCCCCTAGTATAAACCCTTTCAAAAACTGAATGTATTCATGTGAAGATAAGCATTAGTGAAAGAATGAAAAGTAAACCTGAACTGATGAGCCCTCTCCATTTACCTCATTGCTGTTATAGTTCTTTCTGTCAGTGGTCAGTGATTTTTTGGCTACCACTACCTGGGACCTGATGCCCTCTGTGTAGCTGGTGTGGGACACATGAAGTTCTTAAGAGGCTCTGTGGGTCCTTCCCACTGGGCAGTCCCTTGGCAAAAGACATCTGGCTGGATATGATTTCTTCCTCTATCTCACATTAGCTCTGCCTCAGGCAGTTCCATAGCTCCTACTTTCTGGGATCTCCTTAATGACGGATAGATCTGTTGGGTAGAGTGCTGGCAGACTTGAAGTGGTTCTCTTCTCGTACCCTGAGAGGCACTCCTACATCCTTTCCATGTTAAAAAAAAAAATCGTGGGTGTGCAAAAAATGAAACCTCAAAAAAAAAAAATGAGGAAGGACTATAAAAGCAGCCCACACTGGGTATTTATAAATGAAATAAAAAATCTAGATTGCTTTTCACCATAGAGGTTCTGTATGTGTATTCATCATTTGAACTGAAGTGTAGCATAAGTTTGTATGTATATGTTTCACTGTATTGCTAAACTTGAATAATACAAGAAGGTGGGAATAGAGTAGATAGACATCTTAAAATATAATCACTCGGAGTGTAAAAAATATTTCCCTGTAAGTGTTCTAACACAAATTTTTGCCCTCTTTTCTTCCCACTATAGCAGTAACAGCAATATTGAATAACGGAAGGTAGAGCTCTGGGTTTGCTATTAAAAATAAGAACGAAAGACTTTAGCTTACCTTAAGCTTGCATTTGAATCATTGTGCATTTTTACCAGGCTACATAGAGGCTCTGGAAACTTTGTCTCAGATCCAAACCTTGAAAGCTTTGTATCTTTTATAAAATCTCTGATTATATTAATGAAACAATCCATAATTGGCCTATCTATGTTACTTTAGCATCTGGCAGTTTTACAAACTTGACTAAGAATATATGTTTTAAAGCCTACTACCATATAATTAAATGAAAGTTTGGCTTTATTCAAAAATGCAAATGAATTCTTGGCTTTTTCTCTTATTCACTTTTAAATTATTTATATGTAGTCTCCATTCATAGTGCTTTCTCTGGTCCAGAAACAATTCAATTTCAACAAATTTCCAATTGGTTTAAAATTTTACAAAGAAAATGGCTTTAAATTATACAATAAAAACATATTTCTGTTGCTGGAAAAGGGTATAAAATTTGTCTTGTGGTATGAGATTGGCCAAACCAAAAATGAATGAATAGACATTTCATTTTCTTGTGTCATCTAACACAGCTACTATCATGTATATTAGCGGGTGCTTAGATCAAATCTCAGAAGAAAGAAAATTATTTTTACAAGTTATTTAGAAGCAATAAATGAACATCTTTAAAATTCATCCATCCTTTTAAGTCTCATCAGTCACAAAGTGAATGTTTATAATTCCATACTTTATATAGACAACAACAAACATTTCTAGATTTCTACCTTCATCATCTGCAGGAGTTTCCTGCTAAAACTCTTGAAAGCACACAAACTCCTTCAAAAGACATCAGAGCTTTTGTGGTTGCCTGAAATTGCTGATGCCTCTTTTCCTCTCCATAAAGGTTGACATCTGGAGAAAGTTATTTATATCCTGAAAAAAGAATGAATGAAAGACGATATATGCTACATGACAAATGTGAACACAGAAAAAGCTTTTTTTTTTTTTAGAAAAAAGCAGCTTTTTAAAGAGTGCCAGCTTTGTTGTTAATATTTCGAAGTAGCTAAGAAATATGTTTTCACTAATGCAAAAATAGTTTAATTTACATAGCAACTGACTACTAATTGTGAAGTAAATATATGCTACAAGGAATCTCCTATTGAGTATTGGTCATTTGTAGGGCTGTTCAGCTCATTGAAATGTTCCTGACAATAGTAATATAACAATATTAATCAAGTTATGAAAATGTCACAAATTGCATGTTAGCTTTTTATTTATATACAATAAAAAATAAAATAGAATTATATTAATGAATATTGTATCAAATCTCATGCATTCATAAACTACAACTGTGCTTCTTGGAGGTGAATAAAATTAATTTAACACATAATTTTAGTTTCAGTGGAAGAATGAAGTTTAAAGACTTTCAAGGTGAAGAGACCATGACCCAGAAAGAAACACTTTGACGTTACCACAACACTGGCAATGACAGAAGGAAATATTTTGGAAACAACTGAATAAGTGTGAACCATATCAGCCTAGAGTGTCAATGACAACAACATTGACTGGAGGCCAAGACTTAAATAAAACTGTCTTTGATTTACTGTTGTTCTTGTTCTTGTTTTTCAGCTCATGTGGGAAGACAATCTTACCTCATGCTTTTAGACATTGCCTCCCTCTAATCAAAACAGCACTCAACCCCCATAAGACTTGAATTAACTTAATCTTATTCTCCATGTTAAAGATAATTTTCTTTCTCAGAAATGCTGCCAAATACTTGACCTGACTGGAATCTTATTATATGTGGATTGCCTTGATTTAAATAAATAACATCGGTGTCCTGCTTGATATGTCTCAGCTAGAAGAGTAATATTTTTGCAACTGCAAAGGTTTTAGGAAGAGTCTCATCAGAGTGGTACCTGGGCCTTTTAACTTCAGATCATCTAGGCAGCTCAACAAGAATGGAGAGCCCTGGATTTCACCGCAGATCTACTGGGTGAGACTCTCTAGATCTAAGGTCTAAAAACATGCTTCTATAATAAGTTCTCCACAATAACAAAGATATGGAATTAACCTAAATGTCTATCATGGGTGATTGGATTAAGAAAGTGGAACATACATACAACAGAATACTATTCGGTCATTTTAAAAAAAATGAAAACATGTTTTTTGCAGCAACATGGATGGAACTGGAGGCCATTATCTTCAGTGAAAAAACTCAGAAACAGAAGGTGAAATACCACATGTCCTCACTTGTAACTGGGAGCTAAATGATGTATATACATGGACATCAAGGGCGGAATAACAGAAATTGGAGACTTGGAAGGATGGGAAGGTTTGAGGGGGAAGAGATGAGAAATTACTTAATGGGTACAATGTATATTATTTGGGTGATGGTTAGACTAAAAGTTCAGACTTCACTACTACATGATATATTCGTGTAATACAACTACACTTGTACCCGTTATGTGTATAAATTAAAAATAAATAAAAATTAAAAGAGTCAGCAGGCAAAAAAAATTATCCAAGGAAAGTCAAGATCCATTGCTTTCAGATATTATCCTCTTAGCCATATTATATTTTTTGGAACTATTGAAGGGAGTGGTGCAGATGATAAAATAGTGAAGGAAGAGCTCAGGAGTCCTGTTATCAAGATTGACTTAGAAAGAATATTAATCTAATTCAATTCCCCCATATACTTAGTCTCTGCCAGGTATAAGCCGTTTAAAAGGCCTGTGCTGTTCTTCCTCGAAGAATTCACCACAAAGTCTTTTTATAAGAATGTTTGGGGCCGGGCGCGGTGGCTCACACCTGTATTCCCAGCACTTTGGTAGGCTGAGGCAGGCAGATCACGAGGTCAGGAGATCGAGACCATCCTGGCTAACACAGTGAAACCGTCTCTACTAAAATACAAAAACAAAATTAGCCAGGCATGGTGGCGAGTGCCTGTAGTCCCAGCTACTCAGGAGGCTGAGGTGGGAGAATGGCGTGAACCCGGGAGGCGGAGCTGCGAGCCGAGATCGCGCCACTGCACTCCAGCCTGGCCAAAGAGTGAGACTCCATCTCAAAAAAAAAAAAAAAAAAAAAAGGTAAAAATTATAATGAAGCACAATGCAGTGACTTATAATGACAGGCAAAGTTTATGCCTCTTCCACTGCAATTGGCTCCTGCTCAAGAGGGACTATAAAAAATGTCTAAAATATGAAGTAGAAAGTGGTTTTATTAATCATATTTTCTTCAACCTGCTTCATGCACCTCTGCTGTACATCACTAACTGAATGCTATCATTGTCAAAGCCATGGACCCTCCCCTTAGGCTAAGCTTGTGTAGGATATCTAATCTTCCAGATATTCTGCATTTTGCTAGTTGCCTTAATTGCTAGCTTCGAAACCTGTGCTGATGCTCTGTTCCACATGTGCTCTTTGGTTATTCTTATTCATACACACTTCATGTAAGTGAGTTTCAAGTAATAAAAACAATATGCAGCAAAAATAGAGGGTATTGTAATCAAGCAATTCGAGGAAAGGTTATATATCTTATATATATTTTTTATTTTGGAGATTTACTATTCACACTATGCATTGAAGGACCAGGGAATTCTTGCAGTAAGGAAAAATCTATAATATATTATAATCCACCCTCGCAGACATACCCAGGAACAATACTTTGCATCCTTTAATCCAATCAAGTTGACACTCAATATTAACCATCACACAAAGTGAAACTTTTTTTTTTAATTACCAGTACGATGTTCACTAGTGCTCCTCAAAATTGATCTTGGGAAATACTACTTTCCATGCATGTTGGAGTCTCTTTGCCTTGTGTCACTGATCTGATTCTACCTGTGTGATAGATATTAGAGCCCTGGAGTCATCCTTGGATAGAGGCAAAGTCTTGGAGGTGTCTGCCAGGAAACAGGTGTACATAAAGTGGTTTACTGAGAAAGAGTTATGGCATTTTTTTGTTAAAATTGATTTTAAGAACTTCCCCAAAAGACCAGGCAGTACGTTGCCACAATCCAACTGAGTTATCCACTTTGATGTAAAGACAAACAATGTGTTAATAGAACATAAAATACAATTTATATTCTTCCTATTTCAGTTCCTTTCATTCCAACCATTATGTCTAGCATCAAGACAGTCAATAACTCTCTTGATTAGAAAACCAAAATTACTTTTTTCACCATAGATTTCTCTAAAGAAATAATAACAACCATTGCAATCATAAGGCATTTATTAAGTAATATTGTGCTAAACAAATATTATTCAAAGATATTTAGGTATAGACTACAGTTTCTTTTTTTAACTCATACATTTTGTGTGTCTTGCAGACTATGGATACTGTCTCTAAAACACTGCCTGTAAAATATCTCTATGCTATTATATAATGTTAGCAGAATACTGTTTAAAATAATTTGTCATATTGCTCCACTCAATTCAAATTTCAAGCAAAACACTTTGATAGATGATTTGTCAAAAAAGATAAGTGTCTGAAATATTTAAGATAGCTAACCATTGATTTATGGTGTTTTAATGCATCAATAAAAATATATATAGGCTTTTTAAACACAAGAATCTTCAACATTATATCTCTTCCTTACATAAGAAAGATTTTTCTCAGTATAACTCAGATGTTCCAATTAGATGGAAGGAAGTATTCTTTCCTAGCAGACCTACTCAGCAGTCATCCAAACCCATTCCCTCCTTTCACTAACCCCCACCCCCAACCCGGTTTCAGGATTCCATGTGGGATGTTTACCTGTTTATCTCATGTGGGATGAGCAATCAGGGCTGAATGTTACCAGTTCCCTCGGACAGCAGCCCTGCTTTTCTGCACACCACCTCTCATTTCTTCATTCTCGCTTTACTTGGGCTACACTAACTTTCTCTTTAAAAATTCGTTACAAACACAGGCACAGGCCTCACTTTAACTCCCAGGAGCACAGATAAAAAAGCAGATCAGTGTGTGTAATGATCCTAATAGGAAATATAATTTTTAAGATGCCCTTGTACCTATAATTTTTTCTAAGAAAAATAACATTTTATACTATAAAACAGAGAAATTGTGTCCCCCAAGATCTTTCTGGTCTTTTTTAGAGTAGTATCTTGACTCTATTTTTGCTGCAAGAAAAAGCTCAGTGACATTTTCTCCAAAACCAAAGGGACATTCTGCCCTAAGTGAATTCAACCTTCTCCTGAGAAACAGAAAATATGCTGTCAACTTTCAAATAACCATTTCTTATAACACTCCCCATGGTCAGTCATCAATTTTTAAAAACTGCTTGGGTCTACGTTCAGATGGAGCACATTGCTATATCAGAAAAATATGTATTAAGCGAGGGACACTGGCACAGTCAGTAGCAATGTATAGTTCTGCCATAATCATCTACAACTCTTATACAGTGTTAGGCCCTAATAATTCTAACCAAACAACACATTAACATACTAACATTGAACACCCTGAAAGAGGTATATTGGTGTCTCTATTTCACTTGAGCAAAATTAAGCACAGATAGGTTACATAAATTCCCCAAGATCACACTAAAGTATCCAGAACTAGGTAAATCAGAACTGAGATTCAAAACCAGGCAGCCTTGTGAATCAATTCTCAGCTTCATATGTCTTAAGAATAGCTAGGAATGTCAGGGAATATAACACTCCAACATGCTGGTTTTGTAGAATAACTATTAGAAGTCACAAGAATTGGGCTTTAGGACGTATAAAACAAAGTTTTTCTCAGTTCTTTATCCCTATTTAACCCAACTGATATTTTCCTGAAAATCCCTAATGAGTGCTGGTAATGGAGAGCTATTAAACTCACTTTTTTCCGCGTGGGGTAGGCAGAAAAATGGCCTCCCAAATATGCTCACGTCTTAATCCCTGGAACCTGTGAATATGTTACCTTACGTAATAAAAGGAATATTGCAGATGTGATGAAGAGTTAAACCTGAAAATGTGGAAACCATCACGGATTATCTGGATGGTTCCATCTAATCAAATGAATCCTTAAGAGTGGAGAACTTTTCCTGGCTGAATCAGAGAAATGCAATGCGAGAACTAGACTGGCCATTATTGGTTTTGAAGATGGGGAAGTGGGCCATAAGGTAAGGAATGTGGTGGCATCTAGAACCTTGGAACAACCTTTAGCTGCAAACAACAAGTAACTAGGATATCAATACTACAACCACGATGAACAGAATGCCACTAACAACTAGAATAAGCAGAAAACATTATCTCCCCGAGAGTCTCTCAAAGGAATGCAGTCCTGATTATACCTTAATTTTACCCCTGTGAGACCTGTACCCAACTTCTGACCTACAGAACAGCAAGATAAATTTGTGTTGTTTTAAACCATTAAGTTGTAGTAATTGTTACATCAGCAAAAGAAAACTAATATGTGCACCCAGAAGCAACATTTGTAAATGTCCACATGGTTTCATCTCCAGTATTTAGCAACTAGGAAATTAGTTAACTCTTCTGTTTTAATTAAAGAATATTAAAAGAATTATCGCTTTATCTCCACAGCATATCATCCTGTTATCTTCCTAATTGGTGATGTCTACGATAATGACACACACGGATACTAAAAGTATGCTGTTAAAATACTTATATTTTACCTCTAACTTTCATCACAAAATGACCACCTACATAAATTTCATTATAAGGAGTCAATTTGTTATTAAACCAAAATTTAAAAGACAGATGACTTTTCATCAAAGAAAAAAAATGACTGATTGTGAATGTCCTCTGCTTTCCCTCAGGCTTCTAAGGAACACAAAATTTGATGTTAGAGAGCCCATGTTTAATTCTTGCAAGTGTCCTTCCAGAGAAAATTAAGGAAATACGTTGTGAAAATTGAAGATTCTCTATATGGAGATAACCCCCTACTGTTCAAAGATTGAATGCAAATTTCTCCAGGATGAGGTTGCAAATATCTATCTATTCAAAATAAGCCAAAGTGTTAATGTGCTGTATCACTCTTACTATATTAGAAAAGTAATCCAAACTGCAAAGGACTATTCTAGCTAATTTGCAACAGTTCCTGTTAATGCTAAGAATGCATGTTGCCACAAATCAGATTTTCAACTTGTGTTACATTACCAATACAAGTTTATTTTAAGGTCTACTCTTCTATTTAAGAAGAAACAAACTTCCCAATTCAGAAATAACACCTAGTGTCTATATAATTTCATCAGAATGTGGTACACTGACTCTTAGATTTATAAAATAGTTACTCTAGAGGGATGATTTTTCTCCTTTGAACACTTGTCCTTGTATAAACAGACCTAAATGGCCCCAGAGAAAATACAATGACACACTGCTTGAGAGATTTGAGGAGTGAAAAGCTGGGTAAAAGCCAGAAAAGGTTTCACAAGGGAGGTGATACTCAATTGTGGCTTTGACACTGCCATGGCACAACTAGACACCTGGGAGAGAAAAAAGGGAGTAACAGGAGAAGCAGAGGCAGAATTTGGAAGTTGTGGATAAGAGCAAGAGATGTGCAGCCGGGCCCGGTGGCTCATGCCTGTAATTCTAGCACTTTGAGAGGCCGAGGTGGGCAGATCACCTGAGATTGGAAGTTCGAGACCAGTCTGACCAAAGTGGTGAAACCCTATCTCTACTGAAAATATAAAAAATTAGCTGGGTGTGGTGGTGGGTGCCTGTAATCCCAGCTACTTGAGAGGCTGAGGCAGGAGAATCACTTGAACCTGGGAGGCAGAGTGCCATTGCACTCCAGCCTGGGCAACAAGAGTGGAACTCTGTCTAAAAAAAAAAAAAAAAAAAAGCAAGAGATGTGTAATTTCTATGGTCCAGAGCAGAGTACAATAAAATGAGGCATGGGTGAGGACACTCTAGGGTGAGCCTTTGTATTTTGGTACTCATTCATTAGCCACCATGAATGGTCCAATATTGTTGAAAAAATGTTAGCCTAGAACTTCCTATAAAGTTGAGGGTTTTTTTTTTCTTTTTTCATTTATTCGTTAGTTTGTTTGCATAGTTAAGGTCAACCTTTAGGAAGAATCACCACTACCATTTCCAAGTAAGCTGTACCTTCTAAAAAAATGCATAGCCTCTGTCTATGACTAGAACTATACTGTGAATATGCTAACAAAGACTGGGGAAGCAATTTCAGTAAGAGTATATCATGATGGATTTCCTTAAGATGCATGGCAAATATATTTGTGCCTTATAAATGGAAGACTAAATGGTTTCTTCACAGCAGAAATTGTAATATATGGCTATTACTCTTTTTCCTCTTTGGACTGAGTCTAACATGTTTTAAAATGACAACATTCAAAGGTTCAATTCAATTTAGGTAATCATCAGAAATGTCAGCTGCCTTTCAAAGGACCTTTGGAATCTGCCAAATTAGGCTAGAAATCATGCATGGATAGTTTTCATTACATGTGAGCTGACACTTTCTGCTTCTGGTCAAGAAAACCATATTAAAAAAAAAAATGGTGTTCTGGGGACCTTAGCTTTAGTGCCTGACTAACACAGAAGCAGAAAGCAGCAGAGAATTTTTCCCCCATTATTACTCCAACTTTTTTAAAAACAAAAATTTGGATGCATCAAATTTTTGTGGTTTCTGAAAATATTGAAGTCACATGAATTTGCGGTCATAATCACAAAAAAGATTCAATCACAGTGTGAACCCTTTTACTTTTTAAATTAATACGAGCCATATTCTCATGGATTAAAAGTCAGTTTAAAATCAAGAAATCTTTGGCCTCATGAAATGAGAGGTCCTATATTTTGAGAAAAATTTCACGTGGTAATACATACTCCATGTGGATAAATGAATTCTTCACGAGGTGCCCAATTCATAGGAATTGGCCAATGTACCCCCTTCTTGCTGAAGAGGCTGCCGTCCTAGTACCAGATACGACTGTCTAGCAGAGGTGGACTGGGTTTGCCAGCACTCTTTTGTGCCAGGCAGATAGTATGGAAAAGATCCTGACCCCAGATGGAGTTTTGTATCTGCAGTGCCTGGAACACAGACTGAGTCAGTGAGTGTCAGTTACATCAAAGCCTCTCAACCAGTGCACCACTGGAGGGTGCATTGCAGGAGGCTGGGACAGCCCCAGCCCTGGGCCAGCAGCCAGAGTCCTTCAGTTTATCTAAGCGGGCCATGGGAATCTGATTATTTTCTGTATACCAAAATTTGAAAAATATTTGGAGCACTAAATTAAAAGAATGTGTATTCCCATCAAAGAAATATCTAACAAACTGGTCAAAAAGAGATTGGTTCATGGCTTTTCACAAACATATTGTGATGAAATAAATCAGTTGCATAAAATTCTTAAAATAATAATATGGATAATACTTTTTAATGTGAGGATTTTTCTGGAAACGTCCTTTTAAAAAAAGATTCCCTCTCAGAAGGAAAAAGTATATAAAATATGCAACAAAAATATTTTAATCCAGCATCATAGCAATAATAATACTATCTACTACTTACAGAACACAAATCTATCTCATAATATTTTTCAAATATGCACAGTGTGTTTTCATGAGAATACTTATTTTTCAACAAGAGTCTTTAAAAATGATGGCTTAAGTGCTTTTGCTTTCTGCTTTTTAAAGTAATTTACTTTCCAAGTCTAAATATAATATTTTATCCTTTTAAATAAAATTATTATGGAAAGATTTAATGGTTGTAAATCTGCTGTAAAATGTTTTCCTGACACATTGAATGCTCCTTACCTTTGCTTTCAGAGTAGTAGCCACAGGATTTTGTGGCATCTAGGGAGTGACTGTTTAATCAAGCATGGCTACTTGTAATTTCTAATTCCAGGTCAACCTTGTTTGAAAGAAAATTCAAAGAAGTAAACTGTGAAGCACCAAAACTCTAAATTTTAATGTAGTTAAAATCTGAAATTCAATAAAAGAAGATGAAAGGACCCATTAGAGCTTTTAGCAAGTAAGTATAATTTCAATAGGCTGTAGATTATATTTAGAGAGCAAAAATGAACATTTGTTTTTAGAAGTGAAAAAGTCAAAATGTTAATTAAGGCAGGTTTAGCCATGAAAAAAAATTAAATATTCCATCAGAGCAAAATGTGGATAGACTATCTTGACCAATAAAGATTACATACAGATGTGAAAAAAAATTGCTGAAATCTCAGGTATGTCAAGTGCCATACTATTAATTTGCATTTGGTATCATCCTGCCATAATTTTCAAAAGCAATTACACCACTAAATGCACGTGAAAGATAACAAGTTTGTAATCAATAAGTGACCTCAAGAGAAGTGCAAATTTATCAACATATGCTTATCCCTCACCAAGTTTACCATACCCTCTTACAATTACCTAGTTTATAATATTGATGTTGATATTAAAATTATGTACACAAGGAAAAACATACACACTGAATGTGTTCATAAATTCCTATGCAATGGCTTGATTACTGACAGTTACATATCTGCAGCTTAACAAGCATGTCATTTTTACTTACAGTCATAGCTTTGCTTAAGCATAAGCATATATGCAAAAGGCCATGGTGTTCCTTTTAGAATTGTTTAGGAATCAATCCAACGATTCAACTAAACAAAATAAGACTTTTTGCTATGGTGTACTTAAGTTGGGCAACTAACTTCACTGTTTAGGCAGCCTCCCAAAGAATCCAGAAATAATCATCTGTACTCTAGATTTGTCCTGTAGTATTGTTTGTCTTGATATGACTTTATCTAGGAAAATCATATTTTTTCCTGCCTAACTAAAATAAGTACGAAAAGATTTAAAACTCTTAACATTTAGATAAAAATGCACACAGCTACAAATGAAAAGTCTTAATGAAATAATCCAAGATGTATAAAATAGGAACTACAGAACATAGTTTACATTCTTTTTTAAACTCTATGGTGGTTGTTTTTTTCCAAATGAAGCTTGTATTCACACACAAAAGCATACCTGAACATATACCAAATACACATTTGAAGTTCAGTTGAATAATGTTATTTTAATTCTTTTTTTTTTTTTTTTTTTTTTTTTTTTGAGACGGAGTCTCTCTCTGTCACCCAGGCTGGAGTGCAGTGGCGCAATCTCGGCTCACTGCAAGCTCCGCCTCCCGGGTTCACGCCATTCTCCTGCCTCAGCCTCTCCGAGTAGCTGGGACTATAGGCGCCCGCCACCACGCCCGGTTAATTTTTTGTATATTTAGTAGAGACAGGGTTTCACTGTGGTCTCGATCTCCTGACCTCGTGATCCGCCCGCCTCGGCCTCCCAAAGTGCTGGGATTACAAGCGTGAGCCACTGCGCCCAGCCTGTTATTTTTAATTCTTTCAACAAAACTTTTTGAGCATTTACTTATGTGCCATGTATTATTCTGTAGGTACAATGGATATATAAATTGTTTATTTCAGATAATTACTGGTTGTTTTACTAAATTACTATTCTCCTTTTTAGAATTTGGTTTTCAGGATAACTCTCACTAGTGGACACCATGGCCCTCCTCTCCTCACTCCCTACCTCCAAGTAGCTTCCTGGATAAACAATATTCAGCCAAGCAACATTGAATGTAAATTATCCCAAGGAAAATATTCCTCCTCAAATTGAAAATGTGTCAGTACCTAATTCTGGATTCCACTTAAGCATTTCAGACCTATATTTCTGGGTCCTAGGACTTCATAATATTTTTTCTTATTATTTCAGGGCCATATGTCACCAAAATTATGATGTTAGTGAAGTTTTCCATTAGAGGTTTCTTACATGCACATATGCCTTTCAGCATCCTTCTCTTTTTCAAAAAAAAATCTGTCCCAATTCCTGCTAATGTCCAACAACCTAAAGGTAACAAGGACCCCCAAGACCTGCCCATTATTAGAAGCTTTTTGTGTTCCAGATCAAGTTCATGAATCAAACATGCCATGTTAGTCTTTTGAGTTTTTACCTCTCAATTCTGGAAAAACTACTGGCTGTTTAATTCAATTATATATTAAGCAGAACTTGTGCTTATGGAAATGTAATTCTGGTTCTGATGACATCTACCATCGGAGATACTATAGTACAATCAGATCCCATTCAGCCATAAAACAAGTTATCTCATTGAGTCATAAATACCATTATTTTCTCTCCTACTAAACCTGATTACTAAATCTGTAACATATTTAAATAGAGACTCAGCATTAATTTGGTTTTATGTCATGTTCATATGATGCTTCCCAAATCAAACCGTTATCTACCTATATTACCCAAGTAAATGGACCACTAAATAAAAATACAGAAAAATTACTGGACACTCAATTTATAAGGACTCCCCAAAATAGTCACATTTTTTTTTACATTAACTTGGGAAGCATATTTCTAACCTAGGTCTAATGATTTTAAGGCATGGCTCCTATAATACTATTAATAATGTAGCCTGCTCCATGGCATTCTAGAAGCAGGGTGATAGGAACAATTCAGCAAAGAATTGAGGAAATTAGAAAATAAGTTTAAAAAGGTTATCATCCCACTCCCAACCCCAATATCCTTAGAAGAATTTTGCCCTCTTCCCACTCTAGTCATTTAAGAAGCATTGTTTTGAATTATGGCATTTTGCTTGGAGAGAGGAGACTCAATATACAACATATTGTTAAACTCATAAGAAAAAAATAGAACCAACATTTCAAAACACATTACCCACTTTTAATTTCTTCTCTTTCAGATGCGCAAAATGCTGTAGCAAAAACAAATCGTCCACTTGGCCAGAAAGTCAGTTTCCTTTCCCTGCCTCAGCCTGCCATGCCCCACTAATCCCCATGACCCACTACCCCTATACATACAGACTCCCCAAAATAATAGTTTTAGTCCTGTCATAACCAAATCCAGTAGGTAAAATGTAGAAGACTTTTATAAATTATTGAGTCTTAAAAATTATTTCAAGCTGCTGTTAAAATTCAGGATTATGTTTTTTAAAACATTAAAGAAACAACACCGTTAAAGCTGCATACAAAATTTGTGAATACTTGGGTATGTGAATTTTGTAAACATTCATGGAAAATGTCTGAAAATCTTGAAAATCTACCAGGCTTATACCAATAAGCTTAAGTTCCTTCTCTTAGCAGAGCACTGAAACCAATGCTCATGTAGTCCTTGCAGGCTCTGCCCCAGTAAGGTTTATGCCTCACTGAAGCAAAAAACAACTTTATGGTTTCCCACAGAGAAAGCTATTGGAACTTTCCTCTAACACAACAACATATAGAGCAGAATTCAGTAAAAGCTAATGGTTTGGACTGAGCAAAGGTTTAGTTTTAGAAATAAAAAAAGATCTCAGTATAGGACAAGCAGGCTCATGGCTGGACCTATTGCTATAACCAGTTAATCTCCTATGTTGAAATCTGAGCATTTAACTGAAGGGCATAAAACAGCACCAGTGACTTGAGACCGCTGAACTGGCTTAATGGGTTCTTCCCCTGATGGGAAGGTCTAGCATGTTTGTCTATACTCACGTGAGGGGCAGGAGTGAAACAGTGGCAATTCTCACTGGTATCTCATAAATTTATATTGAATTGCTCAGACTGCTTTGAAAATGCTCCATGCCATAAATCACAGATCATTCTAGTATCACTAGAATCTATGATTATAAACAAAGAGCTTTTGGAATTCTGGAATTTAAACATTCTGAATCGTTTCTTTGTCTCGAGGGAAAGTAAAAAGAACAAACTTGTTTTATACAAAATCAGATGCTCCAAATGGTCAGTTGATGATGCTACCAATCAAAGAAAACTAAGGAGGAAGAAAAAGAAAACAGGAAAGAGAGGAGTCAACAGGAAAATCGGCCTTCTTCCTTCAGTCTACGGTAGGAATTACTCAATCGTCCCCCTTCTTCAAAGGGTGTGAATTCAGCTTCTCCTTCTTTACTTCCTTTGTTTCATGTAATGGTGATTGGTGTTGGGCTTTTCTGGGTTATTCCCTTTTTTATATCTTATGCTTTATTCAAACAATTGGGAATCCTCAAAGTCTGTCACTGGAAATTAAGAACATGTTTTATATAAAATTTAGCAATTGTGCATTTTGAAGAAACATGCCAGTGAAGTAAGCGTTAAAAATAATATAATAAAATATATTGTATATGTGATAAAAGGGTGCTTACAAAATCAAGGTACAGATATAAAGCACATGGAATCTGACAGTCTACATACTTCATAACATTACATCCTGGGGGGTCATTTCTAATTGACATTTCAAGAAAAGGTTACATTCATATTGCCCTAGTGACTGAAAAATCACAAAAAAGTTAAGCATTTAAATGTATCACTACTAAGAAGATGGTGGAAACTTTTCCTTATTAAACTAGGTTAGCACTATCAATTTAAAATATATTTCTGACAGTTCAAGCACATTTTTTGGCCATGTAACACGTTTGCAAATCTTAAATGGTTTCACATTTCTCTAAACCATAATAAGAGCATAACATTAATATTTAAGCAGCTTAGCTTTGATTTAAATATATTTGTTCAGGATATGCTGGCAGCAACCCAAAATGTAGTATAATACCCTCAAAGCTGGCAATTCCAAACTCACTTAAGAAAGCAGATAATATGGGCTGGCAGCATTAAAGCAAATAAAGTCAATTAATTTTTTTCTTAATTTGTTTCTTCTAGCTTGAAATTGCCAGGGATGGATAAATCTGAAGATGAATGAAAAAAAAGAAACTACTGGGAAGGGAACAGAAACAAAAAAAAAAAGGATGGGAAATCTAAAGCTGCTAAATCTAAATCTAAATCTTATTCTGATCTTCATAGCAGGATACGGTTGAATAATAACATTATCTATTGGAGATCACTGAAATGTAGGGAGGGAATTCCATTTTGAAAACTTTAATATGTAAAGAGTCAGTATGTCATTTTCACAAGCAATACCCTTAGCAGAAAGGATTTTTTTAGAACTATCATGCTGCAGAAAACTGCATTTTTATAGTAACTGAAATATGCAAAGTTACTGAAAAAATAAAACTGCCATTTTATTATATTGCCATTAATCACATGGTTTGAATTTTGATTACTTGTAGAGACTGAGACTATTAAATGGTGGAATATTTCTATGGACAACATTCAGATAGTATTCTCAATGCTTCACTACTCCCTTAACCCATTTTGGTGTACTTTAGAAATGTAATACTGTCGTCATTGGAGTTTTTTTTAAACATGAGAAAGCAGTAAAGAAACACATTGAGATGGAATCCCCTAACTGACTCTCAAATAAAAACAGACTTTGCATTATTTAGTTTTTGCTTGAAGGCATTTCAATTTTTGATGCCTAAGACTGACTTAAGCATTGAGCAAACATATCTTTGTATGTATCACTGCCACCTTTTTAGGAAAATAAAATATCATAGTGTCAAGTAGTTCTGGAGGAACTTGAAAGCAGTGCCTTATTTGGTATTTTGAGAGCAATAGTTCTCAACCCTGGCTACATGCTGGAGAACTTTTAAAAAAATGAAAAAAAAAATTTCACACACTGCAAGCACAGAGCAATTAAACAGCGATGTATTTGGGTGAAACCTCAGGCATTATTATTTTTTAAAGTTCCCCCATGATTTTAATATGCAGCCAAGCTTGAGAACCATTGGGTAAGTTATTCTTAAAGTGTTGTTAGGGTTTTTACTATGGCTACATAAAGGACTCTAGTCTTTAATTAAATCAAGGAACCATACTATGCTGATTATCAATACTATAGCCATGTTTCTTGAAGAAAGTGTTTAACATATGGAGATCCGTATGCTTCTCTTAGATACCCATATGCTCAGCTTCTATGTATGTTATTGAAAATACTATTTTAGCCTTTGTGTCACTTTCATAAGAAACATGTCCTCCATGTTTTGTGAGTTGATTAATAGAAAGGTATTAAATATATATAGCATGATTTTAAATTAATAAAATATTTCAAGCCATAATGAAAGGAAAGCTATTTATTGGGATAAAGTATTGGCTATTAGTTTGAGTACTAGTGAATACTGTTTTACCCTTGAATAGATGTGAATATACCTTAATGTTGGATATCCAAAGTGTCTCCATAGGAAAGTGAAATAACATAAAATAAGTAGCACAAAATAAAGCCTCTAACTTTCACTAAAAGAGTGATGAAAAGGAAACTGACTTTGGCAGGCACATCTTCTGGCCAGTCACATTAAATACATTATTTCACCTTTCTTAAAAAACAAAAGTGGGAAGTATTTGGCACCCCCCTCAGAGATAAATAATGGGCTCTCAGAAAAGTTAGTAATTTGTTCAGGTTCACAAAATAATTAAATTTAAAAATGGGGTGCAAATCCAGATTTTACCTTTTATTTTTTTTTCTACCATTCCATGCTGTCTTCATGAAGGGTGGCTTTTGTACGGTTAATTTTCCATAAGACAACAGAAACAAATATGTCAAAAGAAATTCTACATAATTAGTCTAGTTTTATTCAACCAATTTATTGACTGCCTAATATAATAAACGACTGCTAGTAGCTATGAAAGACATAAGAATGATAACCATATGGCCCCTGTCTTCAAAGATATTAAATACAAATAATAATTGATAATAGAATATTAAGAGCTATAAGAGAGATATAAAGCAAAGAGTACTATATAGCATCTCATAGGGAAGAGGAACTAATTTCCACATCAGAAATCAGAAGCTACGGAATGACAATTGAGCTCAAACATAAAGATTAAGTAGAATTTCCGCAGGATAAGGAGTTTGAGAAGACTGTGCAATGATTAATCTAAAAAGGCGGAAGAATGATTTAGAGACTGTTAAGTAAAGGGATCTGGCTGAAGTATATAGAACACATGAAAAAATAGAGCGGGAAAGGAGATTCAAACATTGTCATGGGATCAAAATCAAAAGACCTGAAAGCTATGTTAAAGTTTATCAAATGGAATCCTCCACTTTTACTCTGAGGAAACTGAAGCCCAGGGATATTTAATGTTTCACCAAATATCACACTAGTAATAACTGCCAGAGCTAAACACACACAAAAAATAAATCTCTTACTCTAGTCCCTCAGTTTCTTCCCCTACCATTTCTTCCTCCCTCCCACCTTTTTCCTTCTTTACTTCTCTATTTTATTCCTTTTTTCTTTTTCCTTCATGTCATTTTCTTTCTTTGGGGGATTGGAAGGGTATTTTTGTTACACCATATGAAAGTACATTAAATAGCAGGATAAAAAGGATGAACTAAACTATGTAGGCAACAGGAAACACCAAGTAGTTACTGCCACACTCAAAGGAACCAGTTACTTGCAAAATACATGTTCTCTGGTGTACATCAGCTATCAAGCCAGCTGGGGTCTGGACCAGAAGTTCTAAAGCTGATACTAAAATTATCCCTGGCACAGAATCACATCCTTGAGGAGGTCTTGAGACTTCCAAATTTCTGGCATGTTCAGTGACTTTCAATCTGCCATATTTCTTAAACTCCCAAGGATTCAATAACTTAGCAACAAAGAGATCAATGTTATGATAACATAGTACAATATTGTAATAAGGTTCATTCATCAACTTATTGTGGATTCATTTAAAAAAATCTATAATGGCTCTTGTCTTGTTTATAGTCACTCTCTATTATTAAATCTATTATTACTAATTAAATCTATTATTACTAGAGATACAAAATTTCAAGCCATCTGGATGTGATATGTGATTTGTGAATGATTTCCTAGATTTCTCTTGCTATCTATGATAGAAGGCTAAGAACTAGTAACCTTGAGGGCAGTTACATAATTTTCCTGAGTTGCAGAATGACTTTCAACAGACTCAGTAATATTTTGGAGTCAAGTAGTCAATGTATTGATTAAGAAACTTACTAGAATAATTTATAAAGAACAAAAAATGAACAAAGAGTGAACAAGTCATGATGTTCTCTAATTTTCTTTAGCTTTTTCCAAATCGGAGAATTTTTCCCATTTTCCAGCTTTTTCCCAATGTTTTATCTTTGAATTAATAGTCTCTACACTCCAAGAAAATCACATACAAAGTCTCCCTATCAGATATTTCTCCCTTTGTGTGTCAAAATATTAAAGGCATCTGAAATATCTGTAAAGTATTATTTGATTAACAAATAGATTCAAAGTATTCTACCATCGACACCAAGCTATATAGATTTTTAAATGCAGTGTCAAAGAATACTATGCAGAATACTCTGGAGACACAGAGACACAAAGGAGAATCTGAATAAACAGGATTTGCTAAATTCCACCAGTTTATTATCATTAGATCATACTCTCTTTGTCCGATCATAATTCACAACGATCCACTTCTTCATCAAACTTAAGCATGAAAGTACACGAGTTGACTTGTTTCCTTGGGTTTTCATTTCCAAATCCTCCCTTGTGTAGAATTTATATTAAATAAATTAGCATGTTTTTCCCTTCTTAATCTGTCTTTTGTTACAGGTGCCTCAGCCTATATTATATATATTGCTGAGTGCTTCACATTGGCCTGGCTTTCAGGAAGCCTAGAGCTAAATTATGTTTTGTGTTGATTTCAGCTATAATTTGTTTTTAAAAATTAAAAATTCGGAATAATATGAAATAGATAAAATCATTTTATATTCTTACAAATGAGAGAGATACTTGTTAATATTTTGGCAGTTAAATATTTTACTTTTGTTATTGACATTTATTTGATTACAAATGAGGTTAAAATTTTGGTAAATCAATACCATTTTTATTTCTTAAGAGAATTTGTATTTCTTGGTATGTGAATTATTTGTCTTCATTTCTTTTGTCAATTTTCTTTACTAATATTTAAAGACTTTCCTTATAAACTCATAAGAAAACTAAACATAATGGTAATGGATGTATTTCTTTCCAGTATATTCTCTGCTTTCTTTTTATCTTTTAATAGTGTTCAAATATCCCATGAACAATAATGTAATGAACTAGTCTTCTTTTCATTACTAAATGGATGATGTAATCTTTCTTCTATGTTAATTGTTTTTCTAAAACTTAGAGCTCCTTGAGATTATAAAGGACTTTCTAGCCATATACTTCTACCCAAAGTCCAAGCTATGGACTTTAGTTCTAATGCTTGTATTTTTAAATTGATGTGTGTTTCTGTGTTCGGAAGAAACACAGTGTGTCTGCTCCCTTCTCTCAGGCTATATCTGTGACTTCTTGCCAACCTTTTCGTTGCTGTCTATAAAACCCACTTCTTTCCTTTCATTCTCATGCTTCAAAATGGCTCATCATCCAGAAACATCATTTTTGTTAGAAATGCATATATATGACTAAATATATGTTGCAAGTATTTCGTTAATATATAAATTTTGTGTCCAATCATATGATTATATAAATAAAGAAACTGAGGCCCAGAGAAATGAACTGATTTCCCTATAATAGCTTTACTGCCCAGTAACTTATGGTTAGTTCAAATTTGGGAAAATAACTTGCACAGTTTGATTGACTAAATATGTGTGATATTTTGATTTTCCCCCATAAATAACTTCTTACACTGTGTTTCAGATCTCAGACTTAAATGTACTTGCAAAATGTATTTATCAACTTATTTTGGTGCTCAGATATATGGACAGTTTAATGTTTGAAATCAAAAGTATATTTGACAAATATCTTAACATATATATAATACATGGATTTTGGAAATAAAGATATCACTGTCCAAACTCCTGTTAAGAAATTTGAGGAAAACCTATGTAAAACATAAAAACAACACAATATCCTATGTTAGGTAGACTAACTCTAAAACAGTACATATTATGAAAGGATTGATGCCTCTAATTAATCAAAAATTCAGTGAGCCAGTGATTGATCTGGCTGCCTACATGTTAATTCAAGCCTGAATTATAGCATATAAAGTAATGCTCACATTATGGTCATGCTCATACTCTGTGCTAGATGATTGAGTTCACTTCTAAGAAGTACATTTGTAATTGGGACAATGACAAGAGAATCAGGGAAGGAGACAGGGTGATAAAAGTTCTGGTAACTACATTATAGAATGGCTTAAGTTAAAAATCTTAAGTACAGCTATTCACATGAAATTGACATTAGTTCTATTTGGCCAAATGTCGATTTAGGGATTTAGGGAAGGATTTTCTAACAATATGAATTGCCCCAAAAAATAATGGACTTTGAAGTACATAATGTCTCATCAATAGTTCAAGATGGTTGTAAATAAAAATCAATCTGTGAGAGATATTGTAAAGATGTCAGAACTGAACTACACAGGAGCTACACTCCTTCTAATGTTCCCTGACGTACATAGAAATCTATATATTTCCAGAAATCAGTAAAACTTACATTTCTACATATGTCATAAATATCCTAATATGTTAGGTAACCAATAACTGGCTGATTACAGCTTCCCATTTATCTGTTTATACTATTTATAATCAAAATTCCTGAGAGAACTGTTGTTCTAAATATATCAAGAAAGCAAACATAGAGCTCTCTATTTTTGAAACCAATGTTATCCAAAGGGCAAATATGTAGACTTAGAATTACTGGGTCAGATTCTATCAAATGCCTGAGAAGAAGTCAAATTTATAGCTTAAGGTTCCCCATGGAAATTTGTGGAAAGAAGCAAAACTTCCTAGGAGGACATATTTATAAACCTTAGGTACCTTTTTCCAACAATTTCCCTCCAAGTCTCTAAGATTCTGCTTCTAAGATTCTTGGCCTTTTCCCACTGCAATGAGATATTAATGCTTTAGAAAGCTATTATTATTAAAGTAAATGTTAATATCCTTCAGCTGTGTTGAGAAAAGAAAAAAAGTAAAGGGCTACTGTAATATATATATATATATACACACACATATAAAATATATATAATATATAAATATATAAAAATATATATATAAATATATAAAAATACATACATACACACATATATAAACATATAAATAATATATAAATATATAAACATATATACACACATATAAAAATATATATTACATATACATGTATAAAGTATTTTCCACACTCAATATATCATAGTCAAAGCAAAAAGAAAGGGTGATTGAAGTGGCTCTAGTAAGCCATAGGTAGTATTTCCATAAATTATCTCACAAAAAAATACAATACAGAGTGTTTTGAAAATTGTTTGGCATTTAATCCAGTTATCCTTCAAAGTACAGGATTTTTAAGGGCAATATTGAAAATATACAGTTAGTTCGAAGTTATTCTTTCAAACAGGTGATGGTAAAGTGATCTATCAATGTATTTTCCTTTCCGAGGGCTTGTTCAGAAATATGTCTTACTAGCAAGAGCTTGATTATCTGATGTAATCAAGCTCTTTTACAAGATGGCAATTTTATGCTACTAAAACCATAAGATTCTTAGTGTATAAAACTTAGTGTATAAAAAAACTATCACTGAAGAGGAGAGGAATCAATGCTGCTTTAAATCTATTCATTGTAACAAAAAATATCATTTTATTATCCTTGTAGTAAGGAGTATATTCTTTATAATGAAGTATAATAATGAACTGATGAGCTGCATAGATAAAAAGAATGAAAAATTCATAAAAGTCCTGTGAATAACCCATAAACTCACTCAAACCTTTGCTATCAGGAGTATACTTCTAAATTTGCAAAATTTATCATTCGATTTAATTTGGTGCCTCACAAATTTATTCTGCCTAACTAGATACAGAGCACTGGACTAAGTACTACCTGGGATACCAAGACCATAGAATCTTATATAGTCAGGATTATTAAAAATAAAGATTTCTGGTTACCAAGGCCAACAGGAACAGGCCAGGTGCTGAGTGGATAGAGGTAACACAGAAGATAGTAGTATTTAAGCTAAGTCTTAAAAGTTGAGGAGGGATAGCACAGGCAGAGATCAGAATGAATAAGACACAGAGATGGTAAAGCATGAGATGTGCCTATGGAATGATTATAATATTAGGGCCTTATAGATGTAAAACTGTATTTTAACACACATTATCTTACTAAGTATTTGCAATGTCCATTAGTGTAAACAAGGCAAGTATTTTGGCCTCATTCATAGGTAAAAAGTTGCATAAAAATAGTTTCTATGTGTGCCATGAAAGGAAAAGTCCTGGACCTGGACCACATTAGTGAATGAGTCAACTACAGATGGGAAAAGTGGCTAGATCCCAAGTGCTGTAAAACTGCAAGAATTTGCTGTAGTTAGTCAGGCAGCACTCATTTGGGTCCATAGCCCACGTTAACAGAATTTGCCCATTACAAAAGACACAGGAGAATAACTAGGGCAATGGAAAGATGAAAGAAAATTGGTAGAAGATCAAAGGGACAATAGATTCTAAAATGGTTACAAATGCACTTTTGAAATGGCTGTCCCTGGAGTACAAGCTGAACATTTAAGCAGGCAAACCAGAATGAATGAGATGTAAGAGGACATATGAGAAGGACAGAAGGACTCGGGGGAGGAGATAAATGAGAAGTTCATTATGGAAGTTGGAGTAAGATGTTGTGTTCACAGAAAGTATGCTGAGTTATAGTTCTTGGATATGGAATATGTTCGAGTAATGAGAGTGTAATCACAATGATAAGAAGCTCAGATTGGCTGAGGCTTAATAGAGACAACCACCACCAGCTTTTAGGAGGTGGAAACCATGAGAGAGCAGGGTCATCAATGGTCATCAATATGAGTACTAAGTCTCTAAATACAATGGCAAGAGAAAGCCATTGAGGAAGACTAAACCAAGTCCTTAAGTTATGAGGAAAAGGAGAGTAAGATAGTGCAGATCAAGGAGTATTCTGAGCCTGCCTCTCAGTTCCAAGATTCTCAGGGAATTGATAGAGAAGCAGCCTGAACAGGAAAGGAATGCCAGGGATGCTGTTACATACTGGGTATATAAGAAGGGAGAAGAAATGTCTGAGAAAAAATTTTAATCTAATATTAGATTGCTCCCAATAGAATGAGACATGCAGCAGCAAATTAGGGGAAATTAATATATAGCAGATGTGGTGGACTGGCCCCAGGGGCCTGTAGAAAAGAACTGGCAAAGATAAGAAAATAGAGGGATATGCTGGTAAAACAGAGAAGCTTTTATCTAAGGGGGAGAAATGACCATGATTCAGTAATGAGGCAAGGAGTAGTGAGTGGACAGAGAGTAGTTAATGAAGAAGCATTTAGTACCATCAACCATGTGGGTCTTTTTTCCTAATCTGAAACAGTACAGATTTTCAATAAGAAAGAAGGATTGCAATTCCTGAATTGAAAATTTTTACTTAATAAACAAATAATATAGTCCTATAAGAAAATGCAATTAAGGAGAACTTTGCATATAAATTGAAGGAATTTTATGAACTTGAATCATTACACCTTTAAAAGAAAACTAGAAGCCAACAGCCACCAAAGGCTATTATAACACCATGTTTTCATTCTTAATTTGGAAACTTTGATACATTTTACAAATAGTATTTTTAAAAACATATTCTACATTGGCTTAGAGATAAAACATGTTGACCAAATTGAATATATTACTTAATATAAATCTAAAATATTTTTAAAGTATTAAAGTAATAGCTATACGAATAAATACAAGAGCAACTTCCACCCAGACTTTATCTCAGCATATAGGAAAAATTCTACCTTGAGAAAAAAAGAAAATAATTTAAGAATAAATACAATTTAAGATAAGTTGGATGTGGTGGCACATGCCTGTAATCTCAGCACTTTGGGAGGCTGAGGTAGGAGGATCAGTTGAGTCCAGGAGTTCAAGACCAACCTAGGCAACAGAGCAAGACTCCGTCTCAAAAAAACAAAAAAAACCCCAGAAAATTAGCTGGGCTGGGCGTAGTGGTGCACACCTGTAGTCTAAGCCAATTGGGAGGCTGAGATGGTAACACCCCTTGAGCCCAGGAGGTAGAGGCTACAGGGAGTCATAATTGGGCCATTACACTCCAGCCTAGAAGACGGAGTGAGACCCCATCTTGAAAAAAATAAAAAATAAAATAAATTTTAAAATAAGAATAAAGTAAACATTTTAAAAGAATAAATACAATTTAAAATTGAAGTATGGCAAATTACATTAGATATAGGGCAAATGTTTTCAGGTAGTATTCTTATTTCTAGAGTAAGTAATCAAGGAAAAGGGAAAACTATTACCTTGATTCAGTTCAGAATCTCCCAAATATATGCACATATTCAAAAGATGTATCCCACTAAAAGTTTCAGAAATAATTTTCATTGATATATAATAATATTAATCAATTTTTAAATGATTCATTTGAATATTTTCTTGCATCTGAAATGAACTTGCCCCACTTTAGCTTTATTGTTGCCTCAGAAGATATGGTTGAACAAAATTGAATTTCTCGATTAAAACTCAGAAACCTGTATCCACTTGTTTGCCCTGATGAATCATCACAATACTGCCAAATAATTTATTTTGATGTTTAATGTATTCTGCTTTTTCTATCAATCACTAGGTATTTTTAGTGCTTTTCTGTATCACAGTATTTCTTTTTGTAAATTAGAATTAAATTATTTAGTTTCGAGATACTTATTTTCCACATTTAGAGACATTTTGCCCTTTATTTTATTTCAAGTAAGCTGTTTGATTCTTAAAAGTAATACTGTACTTTACTCACTTTATTTACCTATACATAGGATGTTTATTAGCTCCCCTTGTTCCTTAAGTAACTATGTGCCTCTTATCCCAGTTGCCTTTCCTTAAAGACCCCTTTCATACTTTGAATTTTTAGAGATAGTGACACCTTGACAATCCCAAGGTGATCATTCTGTGATGCATTCTATTACACTGAGAATAATGAGAAAAATGAAAGAGTGTGATGCAAATGGAGGTAGTGGTAGAATCAAAATTATTCATGCACAATTCTATTGTAAACATTATAGGAAAAGAAAGAGTAAAACTGGAAAACAATCTTATGTTATTTATTTGCTGATTCACTCAAGACTTGCTAACAGGAGAAGTAGTAAATACGCTAATGCGAAGAAATCTGGGAAAACAGTCCAGACGGGGCAAAAACTGTCACCCTCAGGCCAAATCTGCCTACTCTCTACTTTTGTGAATAGTTATATTGAATCCCAGCAGGGACCAATCATTTATGTATTGGCTATGGCTACTTTCATGCTATAAAGGTAGGGTTGAGTAGTTGCTACAGAAATCATGTAAATATTTACTAGCTGGTCCTTCACAGAAAAAGTTGGCCAACTCCATGTCTAGGTTCAAAGTGGTTCTCCGTTGATCTGTCCCCTCCATCACTCCTTGTGTTTTATACTTCCCTCTAAACCCTATGTCAACATATAAAAAACATAAGTTTGTAGCGTGTCTTTCAAGAAATCTGGCAGCATGTCAGGCAAGTATTAAGGTTCTGAGACAGCCAAGCAAAAAGGGCTCCCCAGAGAATCTCCAACCAGCCTGCACACAGGGAGGATAGGGTGAAGCCTTGGGAAGTTCCTGCTGTTTGCAGGGGGAAGGAGCCTGGCCTCTCCTGTTCCTGGGTGGTAACCTGGGATTCAGTCGGTGAGGTGGAGAGCCTGTTAGCAGGACCCCATCTCACTTTGTTGTATTGTTTTTCCTTTTTCCTTTTCTCCCAACAAACTCCATCCTCCTCACCCTTCAAAGTGCCTGTGAGCCTAATCTTTTCCTGGTCCTGTGACAAGAACCTGGTTTTTCGCTGAACTAAGGAGACAGTCCTACAACATTTTCAGACACATCTGTGGCCAAAGCCGGGGTTTCATGCTATCCTTTTCTGCCATCCAGCAAACCTTCAAATCTCAATTAATGTTTCTTCTCTTTTTAAAATTACCTCCACCTACTCTTATCTCTTGGAGTTTTCCCTCTCCCAAGAATTGGAAAAATTCTGCCCTGTTCATCTCCTTTTTTTTTTGTATCTCCCAAAAGACAAGTATACACATCCTTTCACTATAAGAAGTTTCCTAGACTACTTTCTTGTACTCTGTAGCTTCGGCAAAGTAAAATAAAATAAAGTGGAAGCTAAACACTGAGCACACATGGACACAAAGAAGGGAACAACAGACATTAGGGCCTATTTGAGGGTAAAAGTTCGAAGGAAGGGGAGAACTGAAAAACTACCTACCGGGTATTATGCTGATTCCTGGATGACAAAATTATCTCTACACCAAACCCCATACATGTTTACTCATGTAACAAACCCTGCACACATACCCCTAGAACCTAAACTAACAGTTGAAAAGAAAAAAATGAGGCCGTAAAGACTCCTTACTTCATTAAGTTTTTTCCAGACCTGAAAGTCTATCAAGGTAGAACTATTGATGTTTGACTGCGTCAAGCACGTAAAGAATCTCTTTACATGCATAATACCATGTTCTGGGTAGCACAAGCGTATCCAGTTTTAAGATAAAAGAAAAACAAAAAACTTCTCTCACTATATGCATGAAAAACAACTTGAGATCTTCTAGAAAAACTGGACATCATGACTGCTTTTTATTTGTTTGTTGGTTTACTAACACTGTGGTATCAAAACAAAATTTTATTCACCAACATTTCAGGAGATTCTGACTGGTCTGGTAGGGCCTATTCCCTCAAAACCAAGAATACTGTGGATGACAAGGGACAGAGAGTAGACTACTCAGAAAGAATCTCACAGTGAGGACCAACCTGCATGGGGTTACTGGCTTTTGGAAAGAGCTGAGCTGGAAGAGAACACAAAAGTCTGAAGGCCTGGGCTGGGTGTAGTGGCTCACGCCTGTAATCCCAGTGCTCTAGGAGGCTTGAGGCAGGAAGATCACTTGAGCCCAGAAGTTCAAGGCTGCAGTGAGCTATGATTGCAACACTGCAATCTGTCCTGAGCAGCAAGACAGAATAAGATCCTGTCTTAAAAAATAAATAAATAAATAAAAATAAGGCCTGCAAGACAGAAGATAGCCCATCTAACACTCTCCTTTCTGTAATCTTCAGTAAACAAACAAACAAACAAAAAAAACAAAAAAGCATTTCTTTCTCGTAGAATCTGACAAGGAGGCTGAGGAGTTTTTGGTCCTAAAGGCCCTTGCACATTTAGGAGGAAGGGCGCAGACAAACACAGGAAGTTACAAACTTTGAGCTGCTCTAAACCCTCAAACAGAAATATGAGTAAATGTGTCAACATGTTTTAGGGCAGAGAAGGGCCCTCTGTTGGAATCCATTCATCAATTTTAGTTTATTTTTAACTGAAAAGAACTAGAAAGTATAGTTGTTGGACAACTGCATGGGTGCAGGTTCTATCACACAGACAGAAAGATGCACAGCTTTCAGTTCCTTAGTCCAGTTACTTCCAACTGGGCATAATAATCTTCCTCAAATGATTTTCCTTCAAAGTTGATCAGTCTTTGAATTAGTTGATTAGCCAGATTGACTGCACAAGCATTTGAACTAGGGTTCTTGTGGCTCTGACCCATTGGGTAAGGAAATAAAGATTCAAGTGCCTCAGCAGGATTATCTTAATAACTGATTAACTTAATGCACTGAGCTAAATTATGACTTTGTTCATTTCTTAATAAAATCTGTTTTTTCTGTCCAGTTTTTGTTAATGTCAATTGACGCTTGTCAAATAAGATTGGCCCAAGCTGTGTCTTATACCTAATTCTGTTGAATTTTTTCTCCATATAATTTCACCTTATTTCCAGTGTTTGATTGTTTTAGTAGATTCTTTTTCAAGCACTTTTCCATGGAAATATTTTTTCTTTGATACCCCATCATTTTTTCTACAACTGCATATTATGATCTTACATATATTTCTTGGAAATTGTGTTATGTCTTCCATTGGCACTTACTTTTTTTTTTTAATTTCATAACCATTTGGTCATAACCTCACCGAAGTGGTCATCTGCCAATAAGAACATTATTGCCATAGTTGCAGTTTTTAAACCCAGATTCTCACTAACAATAACAAATGAATATTTTCTCAGGAATCTTTTCAGGAGTCTTCTTTTCACAAGACTCTCTCAAAGAGAAAACATTATTTGTTTTTCATAAATTGTATTTAAGTTCAAGATAACTAGGTATGCCTATGTAGCCCAAAATTCTAAACCAGAAGTCCACTTAAAAATAATTACATAATAGATAAGATAGCTACTTATAATACCTATATCTTATATAGGTATTTTCTTGTTTTTGTTATTTCAACTACAATGCATTTCCATTTTTGAAGTAATTATCAATATACATATTTACATGTATAATGATGGCTTTCATTAAGGAAGTTGAAAAGGAGAGGAATATTTATTGAAGTCAATATTGCATAATGGAAAAGTCCCATGTCTTTAGAATCAGAAAATCATGCTTTAAGTCCCTAATTTTGTGAATTTGGGTATCCTAGTTAGCTGTAAAATGTAGTTCATCTAAAAGATAAGACTGGGGATAGATAATTTTCTCATAGGGTTGCTGTGAGGATTAGATGAGATAATACTTGTGTAATGAAGCCTTTGAAATACTACATGGCTGTTGCAACTATGCCTGCTTTCTGAGGCTAAAGGCCTCAAGATGCTCTTTATGCATAAAGCTGTTACTTTGAACCATGGGCATCCAGTGAAACCACCTCTGCTTCCCAGGACAAAATAAACTGGGTAAGGGATTAGTGCCCAAACTACAGTCCCATGGAACAATGAACAGTAAGAATAATCCATATGATATAAACATATATAGACCCAATGAGATACACTTTTAGGATTTAGAATACTCAGCACATCAGACAGATGGTCACGGAGCTTCAGCTATACATTGAAAGCAGCTGAGCAATTGTTTAAGATATCTATGTAGCCTATTTTACATCTCAGGTTTAGAAGTTCTGAGATAAAATTGGGACTGAAAGTAACAGAAACCAAGTTGACCTAAAATATACCAATCCTAATTAGTTCTATACACTTATCAACAACCTCAATAACCATTGTTATTATTAGCACAAAAATCAATGCAGTTTACAAAAGTGCATGTTGCCTTATAACAAATTTGTCCTTTCTAGGCAATCTAATCTGTTCTCAGGAATTCAATTGTCATCTGTGTGGCAATGGCTCTTAAAATCCCCCAGTCTGTGACTTTGATTTTAAAGCACACTGTTCCTTATCAGTTTAATGCAAAGAAATATTAATCATACTTGACATGTCACTTTGAAATCTTACCTTATATATATTTACTGGAAAGTAATGATTTCACACATTTATTAATCACAAATATGGACTCATTAAAAGAGTGTGCCAGAACGATGTTGAGCACATTTCTTGATGGCAATCTCACAATGTGGCTACATTATTTTGGTCTTTCTAAAGGACTCTGTATTGGAAAGAGTTTCCAGTATGTATTCCATTTAGGAGTTCCACACATATTTATTGATAAGTACAATAGTGGAGCTATTTATGGGAGGCATTATCTTTTATAATTTTAAATCTCTCAAATAAAATTCATCTAAAGAATTAAAGCAATAAAGTTAATGGCCAGTGTCACTTCAGAACGTATCATTCTGGTCAATTACGTCATTCTATGAAAACTTAAAACATTTCAGTTGGCTAAGATCAAGACAACAAAAACAACAACAAATAAATGTCTTCCCTTGAGCTAACCAAATCCTAATCAACTTCTAAAGCCCATTTCACGTCCCACTTCTTCCATATCTTTCCTAATCACTTACTTTAACCCACAAGGACTACTAACATACTAGAATTACAATGAGACTTACTGTCTATATAACAAATGTGGCACTTAATAAATACCCCCATTAAACCTTCATTTGATGGATAATATGTAGATATAGAAAGACTTTGTGATCCAAGCAAGGTATCATAGCTGTTTGGCAACAAAACTAGGACTACTAGAATTTAGGAGGCTTCCTGTCGAGTTTATTTCCACTACAGTCTACATTATCCGCTCACTGCTTCATCCTCTATTTCCTTTTGTATTTGTTTTTGCCTCTCACAATTAAAGCATAAGATCATCGAGGGAACAAGGGTGGAGTGTGGAGTGATCTTGGAAGGGTATATAAAGGAAGTACCAGGCACTCTATTAGAATGCTTTGTGTGTCACTTATTCTACTTGTTACAATAACCCTGTATCTCTCCCTATTTTACAGGCTCAGAGGAATGATGATAGCTGCTCAAGGCCACATAGATGGCAAGCTGGACAGATGGCCACTTTGGGAAAATAAGTAGTATTACACTGTATGTACTGTAAGTGAATCAATTTGCTACTATTGCCCCCACTCCCTAAGGTATTAAGAATGTATCCCCATTTATTTACAACACTTTCTTATTCCTAAGAAATGTCTCGTGAAATTACAGGTTGTTAAAAGCATAATAATGAAGAAATAGAGAAGGAAATTTTAATCACAATATTTAGTCTACAGCAACAAAGAATATTCAAAGGATCTTTGAAGTAAATGGAAATAGAGCAATCCTTTTTGTCCTAATTCACACCGTTGTTGGCAGTTGTGAGGTACATTAGATGCTCACCACATTATGCTTCTATTATGTAGCTAGAACATTATCAATAAAGGGAAAAAGAACATATTTGCTAAGATTTCCATTAACTAAATAGGTCTCATGAAGGAATGCAGGAGGACATTTTTGCTAATGCCTTTCATTCTGTTTGTGAGAATGGAAAACAGGATTTTTCTCAGTATAGAAATAAGTCAGCCATGTGGTCTATTGTTGCTTGCTTGCATCAAGTGATAGAATGCCTCTAAATTTAGGCATTTTCTTTGCCAACCATTGGCTATAGTAAGGACACTGTGAGTTTTAATATTTTATTTTGTTTACAAAATAGTAGAAATATATATATATCCATATATGTATTGAACTCTAAAATTATTTTTAAAATTTATGCAATATATAATTGTAAACTAGATCAAGATCTGTACCTTAAATATGATGATTTGAGCCATTTTAATCTTAATTTAGAGGAAATTTACAATATAATTTTAAATTATATAGGACTTTTAAGTATACATATGTAACAAACCTGCACATTGTGCACATGTACCCTAGAACTTAAAGTATAATAATAAAAAAATAATAATAATAAACTTTAAATCATTATTGACTTTTACCAAACCCTCCCCAAAACTCTATAAAATAAGAAAGGAAAACTAAAAGATCTTAAATCTGGTGATTTAGTTCTACAAAAAATTTATACATAAAATGAACTGAGAAGAATCTGAAAATTTGCAGAAGATACCAATTCCCCAAATTACATATTCTCTATCCAGACTAGTTCTTGCTCCCACATAAAAATCTTGCTCCAGTAAGAGCGGGGGTAACATAAATCATAGGATCTAAATGTGGAAGAAACCTAATTATCTACCACACCCCCACTCTATTCAAGTTTTGCTACGGAACACTTTTCTTACAAGGCAAATGCTAAATGTCTCAGTACATAGCCTTGCAGCTAAAAAAATTTTTTTAACTATGTCACCAAGAGTTCAGTATAAAAAAAATCATTATCTTTTCAGTCAAGCTTTCTGTTTTGTGCACTATCCTGAGTCACTCAAAAAACATATTGTAGGAATAAAATATACATGAACCTTTGAAAACAGAATTTGAAAAAATAACTTGAACTTACTGCCTATTTATCTCATAAAAATGAATAATTAGTAAAATGTAGCTATATTAATATTTAAGTATATACATATGTACATCAACTTATTCAAATGTTTTAATCCTGAAAAACTGTACTCTGAATAGACAGGAAGTTTATTAACCAACTCTTGTTTCAAATGCTATAGGCAAGATTACACTAACAGAGAATCTTAGCTTGAATTTTGAAAAGGCTAAAGAATATAACTTTTTAAAAATATATATGTGCACATTTTAATATTTCCATATGAAATAAAAGAAGGGAAGAATAAAGATAGAGAAACAAATTAGGAGGCTACTGCAATTATTCATGTGTAAAAGTAATGAGTACCTGTCTATGTATGTAAAGACAAGCTAGATCCAGGAAGCTTTGATATTGAAAAGTCTCCAAGTCCTGAAAAAATGATTAAACTTGAGAAGTAAGGGAAGAAAAAAGTCAAAGACAAATCTAAGATTCTGAGTCCAAGTGTCAGATGGAGAATGTCAATGGCATTAATCAGAATAGAAACTGGGTTCTGAAAAGAACAAAACAATGATCCTTGGGCACATGGATCTTGAGATATCAAAGGAAATTTTAATGGCATGGAAAGAGGACACAACTAGAAATAGTGATTTAGAAATCATGTGTGCAAAGGAAATTTACTAAGCCACTGGCGTGGAGATCATGGAAAAGGGAGACGCCTGGAGGTGTCACCAACAAACGGGGGGAAAAACGACTTCTGAACCACAATGACAGAACTGGAAAAGTGGCTTATTTGGAGGAGGGGATTGAGGGGAAAAATGTCTGTTTTAAACTTTCTTTTATTGCCAAAAAAAATCACTGTGTGCCTTCACAACGTAGTTAATTGGGAGAATTGTCTAATTCTTGGCATGGTTCAACCAGGACAGAGATTGAGCCCTGAAGGGAGTGATATCAGTTCTGAATAGCAGAAAGTGCCACATCAGACAAAGGTAAGGATTATTCCATGGTTCACAGTAGCTTCTGGGGAATTAAGTGCAAGACATTGTTACCACTGCTGAGTCACACTATATTAAAAAAAAGAAGAACAGAAAAGTACAGTCATTGGTTCTGAATGAAAGCACTCAAAAACTCTGATTTAGAAACTGTTGTATAGCACGGAAAAATGGAGTCAATGAAAAAGAAAAAAATAATGACTCTAAGAGTGGGACTATGTGATCTATTATTTTCTTTGAAAGTGCAGGCTCAGTTTGTGCAACCTAAATCTCTATGGATAGAATTTTCTTTTCTCCTTAGGCTCTTCCTCAGGAGCAAAAACAGATTTGCCAAGTACCCAGGGTCCTCACGGGGCAGCTGCAGAGAAATAAGCAAAACATTATTTATTTCCTTTGGTTTTTGTTTCCCTTTCAGGAATTATGGTGACCAGCTGGGGAGAGAAGTGCCCCATTTACAGTGGTACCACCACTGACATGTCTGACCTCAAGAACAAAGGGCAGACCACCATGAGGGACCGGGTGTGTGACATATTGGATAACCACAGAAAGGCTAGGAAAATCCCCCTAACATGTAAAAGGCTTGGTCTCATTCCAGAAAGTAGTAGGAAAAGAAAATATATTAAACCTTCACATCCAGAAGGTTAATATTCAAACTGTTAAACTTGATAGAGCTATAAAATTTTACCCAAGATTCACAAATTTCTCTGATGGAAAAATGTATAAACGACATATTTTTCTTCTTCTTCTAATAAAAAAATATTCAAATTAGTGAGGAAAGTCTGCATGTCAGAAATTCTGTTCACTGAATCAGACACCCACAAAGTATGTGAAAGTGTGGACTAAGACTTTGTCATCAAAGATCCCTTCTAGCTCTGAGATTCCACTACTTCGTGTTTGCCTGAGAAGAGAGAGACTTGTATGAGAACTCATCTCTCAGGCATTGAGTTAGGCCATGTCACTCTCTAGGCTTGATTACAGAGACTTTCCTCACAAATGGTCCCAAGATACGTATCCCATTGCATCATCTCTTCCTCACCTCCAATTGGAGCATCTGCTGAAGGCCTCTAGAATTCTGCTACCGTTAGTCCCAACTCACGCACAGGAATAAGTAGCAAGCAGGAAGCCCACTTTTGCGTTATTTGCTTGTTAGTGTCTAAAACACCCCATGCCACTTGCTTTTCTATATTTAAGGGTGACCTTTAAGTCACATCTATACCCCTGTGTCAGCGGGCTACAGTAAAATTTGGGGCCACCTCGTTGCAGTGACAGGTCACGCACTATTAATTCTAGCATAGTACAGGCGGACTTCAACTCTCTAGTCACTATTTTAAGATCTATTCCTGGCCTATACGACTCATAAAATGTTCCTTAAGCTACTCTTGAGAGTAATTTACATAAGCAACTAGTGATCATTAATTGGGTGACTGCAAAAATAGGCAAATAGGGGATAAATAAATGTAGAGTTTTCTCTTTTAATCAAACTGTTCACTTCTAGATTCAGACTAAAAATGTTCTCATCTCTACGGGCCATTGCTGTGTTTTGGAATTTTAAATGCAAAGCTATATATCTTCCTCTTCAGCATAAAGAAAATACAGTTAAAACAATAAGTAAGAAAAAAAAAAAAAGAATAGTGCCTAAGGTAGGAGGAGCTTTTCAATGAAGAAAAAAAGATAATTTTTAGACACATCAGACAACATAAAAGGAACAAAAACATAAACAACAATAAATATTTATTGCACTCCTACCACTTGCAATGCACTGAGCTGAGGCCATTACATCTGCTATCTCTTTTAATACTCATAACCATCCTAAGAATTAGTTGCTAATATTATCCTCATTTTTATAGATGAAGAAATTAAGGTTAAGCAATTTGCTGCAGGTCACACAGGTATAAAAGCAGCAAGTCAGGCCAGTCTTCGTTCTGGGCTTTTCAGCCTTGAAGAAGTTAGTTGATTCAGTCCTGCCAGAAGGTAAATTGAAAAGAAATGGAGGTAACTTGCATTTCTCAAGTGTTTTCTAGATGCCGAGCACTTTATTGGATACTTTACATACCTTTTGGTGTGTATAATTCTCACAACTGCAACAAGAGTAGTTATTATTACCTTCATTTTACAGAAAAAAAAACTCTTGGGATTTTATGCCAGTTCTAAAGCCTCAGGGTGAGGTGCCATGAGAGGCCAACAGATCTCAACTCAGCGTCTGTGTCTCAAACACTCAACCTCTGAGTCTCTTTTGGCCTGACCACCTTATGTCAGTTTCATTCCCTTCTCTTCCTCCTCCTTAAAATTACAGAGTCTGGAAAGGGGGTAGATCTTTCGTCCTCTGTTTTATATGTATAATGTTTTAATAGTGGAGAATGTTCACTCTTCCACACTTATTTGTTCTTTGTTGATTTGCCAAAAAAGAAGAAAAAATATTTAGATGATCCCTTCTCAAGAAAATAGCCTAGCTTTTATGGTCACTATTGTGCTCTTCAATCCTACTCTTATGTGACAGAAACAATATTATCATGATCTTTTTCATAACAAATTCATCATGCCCTCCTCTCACCCTAAGCAGATGAATGCCTAGATGGATTAAAATGAATTTTTCTTCCAAAAAAGACAAAATAGAAGTGCATATTTGTATTTAAATATCACTTTCAATATGTAGGTATCAATCTCCTCCTGTAGACTACGAGAATATGGGACAGAACCCTATTCATCTTTGTATTCCTACACCATGTTAGGCGTTCAATAAATGTTTACTTACTGGATTGTCATTGGGTTTTATCTGGGGAGTAAATATTTAATCCAATGTTTGCAACTGATATTATAGTATAAATTAGTTTATCAAAATAACTCAAGAATACTCCAAAGGATTAAGACACTAGAGTATAAATTCCATAAGAGCAAAGACTCATCTTTCTAGTAAGCACATAGGACAGAGTCAGAGACAGCATAAGGTTATAGTAAATACTAGTTCAATTAATGATTCAGGAAGCAACTCTTTCTAGGGGTGGCAGAAAAATATGTAAAATATAAAATATGGACAAGGGACTTGATTAATTTATAGGCAGGCAGCCCCAGGAGAAGGTCCTGGCAAGAGGGAACAAATATGAGAGCATGAGGTATCTGCAGGGAGCAGGAAAGTGTCTAATGAGAAGAGCAACAATTAAATAGCCACAGGATTCTTAATTTTGTGTAAGAGTATTAATTTCTTTAAAAATTGCTCAAAGTGGATTATTAGCTTCTTGTATGTGGACAGTAAAAAACAATACAGAGTCTGCTTTCTAATGAGGCATTATATTTTGTTGGGAACATGTCTCATGGAGTGTTAGATGATTCCCCATGCCAGCTATCCATGCCTGAAAAAAAGTGCACGTGAGTCTACACTAAACAGGCGATGTTAACATGGGCAGAAACCTTTATGCCCCTTGAACCACATCAGTGTTGGAAATGTCTCCCCTTTTCTAATACTATTAAATCAGTAGTTGTAAAGTATCCATGCAGGCCAAGTAACAAAGTGATAACCAGTATTCTATTTTTCAAATGGCCAAATTGATGCTAAAAACAAGTAATAAGTAATACCGTAAGTTAACTTTGCTTTGGTCACACATTCTCTTCTATACATACAGAAATACACCAAGCACACACACATCAGGTAAAACCTTCCTTTTTTTTCACTTGCCACTGCCAACCCACTCTCCATGGATCACAATGAATGAAGAGCCTGACAGCACTCATCGTTGACAATGGCGCCACATGTGCCAAGCCGGCTTTGCTGGGGATGACGCCCCCGAGCCATGTTCCCCTCCATTGTTGGGTGCCCCCAGCACCAGAATATAAACTCTGTCAGAGTAAAGACTTGTCTTTCTAGTAAGCACACAGGACAGCATCAGAGATAGCATAAGGTTCCAATAAATATTACTGGAACTGAGCCAGAAGGACTCCCACATGGGTGAAGAGGCCCAGAGCAAGGGTGGCATTCTGACACTGAAGTGCTCCTTCAAGCACAGCATTATTTCCAACTAGCACAACATGGAGAAGATCTGGCATCACACCCTCTGCAATGAGCTGCATGTGGTTCCTGAGGAGCACCCGGTGCTGCTGCCCAAGGCTCCTCTGAACCCCAAGGCCAGCAGAGAGAAGTCGACTCAGATCACGTTTGAGACCTTCGATACCCCTGCCATGTATGTGGCACCCAGGGCCATGCTGTCCCTGTACACCTCCGGTAGTACCACTGGCATTGTCATGGACTCTGGAGATGGGGTCACTTACACAGTGCTATCTTTGAGGGCTATGCCTTTCCCTAGGCCATCCTGCACCTGGACCTCATGAAGATCCTCACATAGTGTGGCTACAGCTTCACCACCACTGCCTAGTGGGAGGTAGTGTGCAACATCAAGGAGAAGCTGTGCTATGCTGCCCTAGACTTTGACCAGGCGATGGCCACCATGGCATCCTCTTCCTCCCTGGAAAGGAGCTAGTTGCTGCTTTACGGCTAGGTCATCACCATCGGCAGTGAGATGTTCTGGTGTCCAGAGGCGCTGTTCCTTTTTCCTGAGAATGGAATCTTGAGGCATCCTTGGGACCACCTTCAACTCTGTCATGAAGTGTGGCGTGCACATTCACAAGGACTTATATGCTGACACAGTGCTATCTGGAGGCACAACCACATACCTAGGCATCACTGACAGGATACAGAAGGGGATCACTGCCCGGACACCCAACACCACGAAGATCAAGATCATCACCCCCACTGAGTTCAAATACTCGGTGTGGATCAGAAGCTCCATGCTGGCCTCCCTTTCCACCTTCCAGCAGATGTGGATCACCCAGCAGGATAGACTGTGAGCAGATGTGTAGCATTTGCTGCATGGGTTAATTCAGAACACCTCATGCTAGCCTCATGAAACTAAAGTAAGCCTTTGAAAAGAAATTTGTCCCAGAAGCTTGTATCTGATTATCAGCACTGGATTATAAAACTTGCTGCTGATGTTGACTGTATTGAACTTAACTGTTCCCTTGGTATTTGTTTAATACCCTGTATGTATCTTGGATTTAAACCCTTAGTACATGTAGCTCGGTCACTCAGTGGCTGAGGTGAGAACATGATTGTGGAAGAAAAGTCCGTGGTTTGGTGAGTCTGTGTGACCAGCAGTCTGTTGATCTGTGGAGGTATTAATGTGTCAGAGCTCAGTGTTCCAGGATTTCTCTAGAGGCTGGCAAGAGCTCCTGAACCAGTTGTTTCTGTCTTGCTGGTCTATAAAGGTTAGAGAAGTCCAAGCGTTAGGACCCAGTTTCCTTTCTTACCTGGTGTTTTCCTGCCAGGACACCGTGGGCTGTTACTTGCCTGGAGGTGAAAGTTCTTTGCATTAATACCTGTAAATTTATTCATCCTTTTAATTTGTGTAAGGTATTTTTGCACACTATTCTCAATTCTTTAAGAAATGACAACAAATTTTGGCTTTCTACTGTTATGTGAGAACATTAGGCCCCAGCAACACGTCACTGTGTAAGGAAAAATAAAGTGCTGCTATAATTGGAAAAAAAGAAAACAGAAAAAAGAAAAAATACCCTCTCCATTTTTTTCAGGAAGTCTGTTACATTTTTCTTCCTTCTTATAGGCCGGAGACCTCTTTATGGCTCCCGACCAAGAACTTTTCCAGGTTGCCACTGAGAGAAAAGATGTTAATTATCTACTTAGCACTTTCTTTTTAGGCTCTTGGTACTAACTGCTCCTCATTTCTCTGCCAAGATAATTCTTGGTCTGTGATCAGAGCTCTGAAGCCCTTATGCTATCATTCTGACTCACAGCTGTGAATTACCCTGCTGAAAATATAAAGGAAGAAGGACAGTGCATACGTAGTTAGGGTGTGCACTACATCTCTCTCTAGTTAAGTGTTAATGAAACACTAAGGAGCAACAAGGGTATCATGTCTCCTAGTCCTATGGAAATTCTCTCATTCATCTGCAATTTGATTCCCCTCTGAATGTGCCACTTACAAAATTGAGGACTTTGTGGTTCTTGTATTAGGAATAACAAGTAAATAGCTGCTTGTAAAGTATTTTGACTGAAGATCCGGTTCAGTTCATATGTGCCATTCCCAGTAGGTATGCTGGGGACACTGAGGTCACTATGACTTTGCTATTCCCAAGAGAACATATAATTAGATTGCAAAACACACAACATTTAGTAAGTTGGACTCAGGTTGAGGTGCAAATGTCAGCATTTTAAAGTTGTAGTTAATTAAAAAGATATTCAATTTTTCAAAGTCTTTGTCTTAGAATTCTAATGCAGCAAGTCTAATAAGAAACCTAAGAATTTGAAAGGGAGAAAGAACAATGATAAAACATATTTAAAAGAATGACAGTGTGATGCAGTAGAAGAGCAGGAAGACAGGGATGTGAGCAGAAGTCTAACCCCTGCCACCCACCTGCAGATTAACACTAACTACTTCAACACTTACGTTCCTTAGGAGAGGAAACAAGGCTACTGAACATATCAATGTTTAAGATGTCCTTTGCTTTTAAACTCTATGATTTTATAGATTCTCATTACATATTTTTAAACTAATACATGTATTTTCATTCAAACTTGGTTCTTTGTCAAAGTTAAGGATTCTATATTGTTTAATAATGTTAATAATTTCCTTATGTAACTGCAAGAACCATTTTTTATTTCAATATAGTTTTTTAAATCAACATTTCCATAGGTCTTCTAAAATCGAATTAGAAATAATAGAATGTGATATTCTTTAATCCTACTAAGATTTTTAAAATTATATCACAAATGTTAAATGACAAAAGCCTTAGGCCTTATCTTCTGTGTTGGCAACTGACTGACAAAATCCATTCATTTTTGTTCCTCTCATTTAATTCTGTAAAAATATCTGTAACCAGTAGAAATGCATTTCCCTGACTTCAACAAGGAAGGCAGCATTTTTAAAAACTGCATATTAACAAATCAAAGCTGTATTAAAGAATTTTCAGTGCCTAACTAGCAAACAGAGTAGACAACAAGGTAATTGTCAAGCTCAAGGGAACTCCAGATTTTTGTTTTATTTTTAACGTGTTTCATATTCAGAAATAATTACTGTGTGTTGGTCTGGTTCATATGAAACAAAATAGCTGACATTTTTGTTCACAGATGATAAAATGTGGATTTGTAATTCAAACACAGATATTAATTCCTAATGAGCTAATTAAACAAAATCTCATAGCAGGATGTGTTAAGCAAAAGATGACTCCAGAACTACTTTCCGAGTACATACATCTGAAGGTTAGAAATTAGCAAAGCATTTAAAATTCTCAAAAATATTACCCATTGTCTCTGTGATCCATCAAAGCATCCCAGAAATTTTACATCACAGAGACCACCAACATCTTTTAGCTGTGAACTGCTAGCATTAAGTGAATGAATAAATGAATGGATAAATGGCAGACAAACTGACTGACTAACAGACTGACTAAACATAGAATGACCCCACTGGCTGACTGAATGACCAATTCACCTAAATGAATCATTTAATTCTGCTCAAAATTTTATATTTTCATGTACACCAAATTTACAGATACAAAGTTTTGCCATAATTCAAATCTGGTAATTTGTAATCCATATTCAAAATTACCGGGGAGCACAGGTACATTCTTTGCTAGAAAAATAATAAAGTACTGAATTGTGCTAGCTTAGTTGTTCATTCAGCAAATATTGACTGGCTGCAGTTTATCATAACAGCACCAGGGTATGGATGCCGAGATGAAAAGTATATAGTCCCTGCCTTCAAGCACATTTTCCAGCTACTTAGGTAACCATATGTAACTAAATATATTCATGGATAAAGTTAACTATGAAAAGGGAAGACAAATATGTAACTTCCAAAACAGGATTATTTAGATGAACCACAGGATTTCAGAAAAGCAGAGCAATGAGAATGGGGGTGGCACTTTATAAAGGTTTTATTGAATGTGAAGGAAATTTCAACAAAAAGTTCAAAGTGGGAGGAGCGGTGTCAAGAAGTAGGCACCTGGCCAATGCTGACATTCAGTTGTCATGCCTTGGTTCAGCTGTAGAAGTTGTTAATATATAGAGATACTTGCATACCATGTGGTAATTGGCTTCTGCCCCAACCTTCCCCAAGGCCTTCCTGCCATCCAAGCTCCACAGGCCCCTCTCATGGGGCCTCTCACAGTTAAACAACTAACATTTTAAGGCATGGCTGGCTCCCTAAGACCTGACTCCAGATTGGGTATGTGTCTGTGCTTTACAGGATATTAAGCATATTATATATCACCCTTAAACTAGGTCTTTAAAGAAAACATAGCATATTGTTTGGATTGTCTAGAGCACAGAGGACTGCTGGAGAGGGGTCTTAAAAATCTGATTATGTAGGACTTTAAATGCCAGGCCAAGCAGTTTGAATTTCATTTAGCGAGCAGTATTATTGAAGCTGAAGGGTGAAAGGGACTAAAAGGGAAGGAATCAGTAGGAGTAAGACCATGTTTTAGGAAAACCAATCTGGCAGTAGTGCATAGGATAGATTAGAAAGAGAGAGGTAGGCACAAATATGACAGGGGCTACACTCTTTGAGTGCCTGTATATAGTAGATCCTCTGTAATCTTTTTAATATTTGATACTTTTATTTTTCCTGATACTATTAATATTTTTGTATTGATACATAATAGTTGTATATGTTTATGGCATACATGTGATATTCTGAGAGTAATGAATAGAATGGTAGCTACCAAAGGCTGGGAAGTGTAGGGAGTAGGGGGGATGAAGAGAGATTGGTTAATTGGTACAAAAATACAGTTAGATAGAAGAAATAAGTTCTAGTGTTCATAGAGTGGCAGGGTGACTATAGTTAAGAATTTATAGTATATTTCAAAATAGCTAGAAGACAGTCTGTAATCTTCACCATAACCATGTTGGTTAAGTACTATAGTGTTACTCATCTTACACAACAGAGACAAGGAGAGACATTAAGAATCCTGCCACAGGTCACACAGCTAATACATACATAACAAAGCTGAGGTTTTACCCCCAGAGATCTGGCTCCAGAGCCCATCACCTTAAGCACAGTGTTGTACTCTGTCTCAACACACAAAGTGGAAGATTATTAATAAAGACTGGAATTAGGAATTTGAATGCTTAGCGAAAAGATGTAATGATCACAATATGGTCACCTCTCAATAGATGTGGGTAAAGAAGAAAAAGAGAAATCAAAGATGCCTCCAAGCTTTCAAGTCTGAAAGAATGAAAAGTCCATCAACAACAACAAAGGGGAAATTCACGAGGAAAAGCAAACTTGTGAATAATAGATGGCCTCAGTGCTAGTGAGACTTGCCAATCAGTATGCCCTTCAAATCCTGGAGAGGAAAACTGATGCTCAGAAGACAGGACAGAACTCTCCTCAGGAATAATGCAAAAGGAGTGTTAGTAGAAGCCAGGGGAATGCTGGGCATGCAGACAGCAGAGATGACAATTCTCAGAGAAATTTAGATTTTAAAGGTCTAGGAAAAGAGCAAACAAAGCCAGTAAAAATTAGTCTATCACAAATTTGAATTGGCATGTGATACATGAGATTGATTGCAAGAAAATTCCATTGTTCAAAAATAAATATGCTTTGCTGTCTTTAAAACTTTAATTCAAAGTGAAAAATGTAGGATAACATTGTATATAGTTATGGTAAAAATTTGGGAAAAAAGATGCATTTTGGAAAAAAATGAAATGGCATACGCTGAAATACTATCAGCAGTTGAGTGAAGTTGCTCTTGTGAGTGATGTCTTACTCTCTCAATTTTCCACGTTTTATGCAATATAATTATAGAAATTATATAATAAAATATACTTGTTAAAATATAATTACACTGGTACAACAGAGTGCTAGTCAACATTAGTATGACTAATTGTTCTACAGTATTTATTAAATCTAATGTCTGTACTAGATTTATGCCTACCTATAAAAATTTGGATAAACTAGTTCAACCATTGTGGAAGTCAGTGTGGTGATTTGTCAGGGATCTAGAACTAGAAATACCATTTGACCCAGCCATCCCATTACTGGGTATATACCCAGAGGATTATAAAACATGCTGCTATAAAGACACATGCACGCATATGTTTATTGTGGCACTATTCACAATAGCAAAGACTTGGAACCAACCCAAATGTCCAACAATGATAGACTGGATTAAGAAAATGTGGCACATATACACCATGGAATACTATGCAGCCATAAAAAATGATGAGTTCATGTCCTTTGTAGGGACATGGATGAAGTTGGAAACCATCATTCTCAGCAAACTATCGCAAGGACAAAAAACCAAACACCGCGTGTTCTCACTCATAGGTGGGAACTCAACAATGAGAACACACGGACACAGGAAGGGGAACATCACACACCAGGGCCTGTTGTGGGGTGGGGGGAGCGGGGAGGGAGAGCATTAGGAGATATACGTAATGCTGAATGACGAGTTAATGGGTGCAGCACACCAACATGGCACATGTATACATATGTAACAAACCTGCATGTTGGGTACATGTACCCCAAAACTTAAAGTATAATAAAAAATAAAAATAAAAATAATAATTCTGAAGAAAAAAAAATTTGGATAGAGCAAGATTCATAGCACTTGTTATGAATTTTATTGCAAGTTGAATCTCCTGTTTCTTTACAGAAAATAGTAACAACCTCCAAATACATATATTTTCCATAGGAGAAATCAAATCCTCATGAGTAATCATTATAATCTTTACTCTGGCTGTAGACATTTACCACTCCCACAGCTACCTTACATTCCATATAATTTCTTTATTCATCTATCCATGAACATTTAGGTTGTTTCCATATCTTGGCTATTGTGAATAATGCTGCAATGAACATGAGAGTGCAGCTATCTCATCATGATTCTGATTTCAGTGCTTCTGAATAAATGCTCAGAAGTTGGGTTGACTGATCATAAGGTAGTTCAATATGGGATTAGTATCAAAAGTTTTGAATAAATGCTCGGAAGTTGGATTGACTGATTATAAGGTAGTTCTATAAGGGATTAATATCAAAACTGTATAAGAAGTTCCTACAACCCAATAGCAAAAATATCAAAAACAAATAACCTGATTTTGAAGTGGGCAAAGACATGAATAGACATTTCACCAAAGAAGATATACAAATGGCCAACTGGTAAATGAAAAGATGCTCAACAAAACAACTCATCAGGAAATTGCAAATCAAGACTACAATGCATGATATCACTTCATATCTGTTAGTCTACTTTCAAAAACAAATACATAAGAAAACAAGTTCTGTCGAGAATGTGGAAAATTGGAACCCTTGTATACTGTTGTCAGGACTGTAAAATGGTGCTGTTGCTATGGAAAACACTAGGGAAGTCTACCAAATTTTAAAAATAGAGCTTTTTAAAGTATACCTAAGAACAAGTTTATCTTCCCTACTCACATGAAAAAAATGGGGGTCTCTCTTGATATTCAAAACTAAGTTAGTCTGGAAAATATACTCAGCTGTGAGCTCATTAGAGTCACTGAAGAATTCACTATTTCTAACCTTTGGTATCTAAGAGTATTCAATTTATCCAAGGGTTTGTCTGAATGGGAGTGGACAGATAGAGAAATAGAGTAACATACAAAGACCGGAATCTCTATATTAGTCATTGGTAGAGTCAGCTAAATAGTCAGCAGTGCCTTCAGACTTTTATATTTCGGCATGTGCTAAAGTGCACAGCCCATCTGCATCCCATGTGGTAATGAATTATAACTGAGAGAAGACTGAAGTGTTATGGCAACATGAAAGTTCAGATGAATTCCCATAAGAGCCATAAGAAAAAAATGCACTGTAAACCAAGGAAAATATACAGAACTCCATACAGAGTTCTAAGTGATGTCCACATCTATATTCACATAATTCTTTTTCCTGGTTGAGTTCCAATTATTTTTTCTGGTTGAGTTTTTTCTGGTTGAATTCCAATATATATGGGAAATATATGTATGATATTTAAATCATGTCATTTGATTTTTCAATGTCAAGAAAATATTTGGGGGCAGTAGATTGAATTTATATTCAAAAGTGTCTCTTTGTTTCTTCTTCTTTTTTTCTTTTTAATCTTTTTACTCAAAGGCAAGGGTGGTAAATGTGAAAGCCTGGGAGTATTTCCTTCTAATAATATTCTCAATGAAAATTTAAACTTGAAGTTTCTCTAATAGATCTGAACAAAAAGGACTTCATCAGGTAGGTCACAAAGCTGCTAAACATTGGGAATCAGAACCATAATGATGCTCCAAATTAGCTTCCCCAAGGAGGAGACTCTGGCCGCAGCCTTTGTTAAGTGCTGTAATGTGCAGTGAGTAAAATGAATTATTCATGTAATACTTGAGCCTACTCTGGGAATTTCTGAAAGACTCCAGGAGAAAAATATGATTGGTCTTTCAGGTGATGAGAAGAATCTGGATCCTAAATTCAAGTAAATAATACAATCCAAGAGCAGCTTGCATTGATTTCATAACCTTTAGAATTTCTCCCCCTCAGTTAAAGCAGAGGAAATGTAATTTAATCAATTGGGTAAAAACCTGTGCTGATTATGTGAACACTCCTGAATTCTCAGAGATGGTACTTCCATTTCTGATGCATGATATGCATTTGGCTTACCTTTAAGTACACAACTGCTGCTATTTGTGTATGTGAATTATTTCTCCTATAACAAGGCCAGAATAAGAGTTGGGAATTTAATTCAAATTAAGTATTAATAATAGGAGCAACATTTTTAATGTCATACAAAAGTGTCATTGGTAACTTAAAAGGTAAATTGTCACAAAGCATTCTTCTTCTCCCTAAATACCTTCAAATTCTAATCTCACCATGAAATTTTCCATCAAATTATTTTCTAACATGTTACCAATGGAAGGGATGAAATTCAAGTGATATTTGATGCTCATGTACTTGAGATTGCTTAAAAATCCTATTGTTGTTGTTTTTCTAAGAGATCATACAACAGATGTTTATTCCCTTTTCTTTGGAAACTTGGTGGAACAAATAACCTTGTGATGCTTCCAAAAAAGCAGGGATTTATTCAACCTGCCTTATTTGTACTTAGATGTTATTTTGGAAAAAAAAAACAAAAACGCTTTCCTTTTAAAAAATTAAGAAAATATGAACCCAAGATGATCTGACTTTAAGACATTACTCAATAAAGTAATGTTCTTTAACCTTTCAGGACTGAAAACTGTCTTAGTAAATGGAAGATTATTAGGAATGTCTCCCTTTCTCCCTTTGGAATGACAAAGGATTAATGAACATATATTAAGGAGCACCATTTCTCAGGCTTGCGGAGACGCAGACAACTGGAAGGTCCCACATTGCCTTCATTTCCACTGACCTCCCACTGACCCCTGCTTCCTCTTCTTTCTTCCATGCGAGTAAACCCTAAGCCAACCTCTAGGCTGCTAAAGGCAGTGCCATCCTCCATGTCATGCTACATAGCTTACAGAAGAGAGAAAGGCAAAGTTCTGGAATAAAGCCTTTCCTGAGACCTTGCCATCTGCCCACAAAATGGAGCACCTCAGAGCAGAAGGTAACAGCAGATGAGTGTCTACTTGGCCAGCTGGTGGAGGCGGACCAAGCCCTACCTTAGACATCCCAAGTTGTCCCATGCTGAGAAGTGGACTTAGTGTACTCTTCCCATCCAAACATGGCCTCAAAGTGAACAGAGCCATCCTTGGAGATAAGATGACAGAAGGGGGAGGGGTGGAGCGAAGATGGCCAAATAGGAACAGCGCCGGTCTACAGCTCCCAGCCTGAGCGACACAGAAGAGGGGTGATTTCTGCACTTCTGTTTGAGGTATCGGGTTCATCTCACTAGGGAGTGCCAAACAGTGGGTGCAGGACAGTTGGTGCAGCACACCCTGTATGAGCCGAAGCACGGCAAGGCATTGCCTCACTCGGGAAGTGCAAGGGGTCATGGAGTTCCCTTTCCTAGTAAAAGAAAGGGGTAACAGACGGCACCTGGAAAATCGGGTCAGTCCCACCCTAATACTGCGCTTTTCCAATGGGCCTGGAAAACGGCACACCAGGAGACTGTGTCCCGCACCTGGCTCGGAGGGTCCAATGCCCATGGAGTCTCGCTGATTGCTAGCACAGCAGTCTGAGATCAAACTGCAAGGTGGCAGCGAGGCTGGGGGAGGGGTGCCCGCCATTGCCCAGGCTTGCTTAGGTAAACAAAGCAGCCAGGAAGCTCGAACTGGGTGGAGCCCACCACAGCTCAAGGAGGCCTGCCTGCCTCTGTAGGCTCCACCTCTGGGGGCCGGGCACAGACAAACAAAAATTCAGCAGGAACCTCTGCAGACTTAAATGTCCCTGTCTGACTGACAGCTTTGAAGAGAGTAGTGGTTCTCCCAGCACGCAGCTGGAGATCTGAGAACGGACAGTCTGCCTCCTAAAGTGGGCCCCCGACCCCAAACTGGGAGGCACCCCCAGTAGAGACAGACTGACACCTCACTTGGCCAGGTACTCCGCTGAGACAAAACTTCCAGAGGAACTATCAGACAGCTGAATTTGTGGTCTCACGAAAATCCGCTGTTCTGCAGCCACCGCTGCTGACACCCAGTCAAACAGGGTCTGGAGTGGACCTCTAGCAAACTCCAACAGACCTGCAGCTGAGGGTCCTGTCCGGTAGAAGGAAAACTAACAAACAGCAAGGACATCCACACCAAAAACCCAAGACTAAACCAGGAAGAAGTTGAATCTCTGAATAGACCAATAACAAGCTCTGAATTGTGGCAATAATCAATAGCTTACCAACCAAAAAGAGTCCAGGACCTGATGGATTCACAGCCGAATTCTACCAGAGGTACAAGGAGGAACTGGTACCATTTCTTCTGAAATTATTCCAATCGATAGAAAAAGAGGGAATCCTCCCTAACACATTTTATGAGGCCAGCATCGTCCTGATACCAAAGCCTGGCAGAGACATAACCAAAAAAGTGAATTTCAGACCAATATCCTTGATGAGCATTGATGCAAAAATCCTCAATAAAATACTAGAAAACCAAATCCAGCAGCACATCAAAAAGCTTATATACCATGATCAAGTGGGCTTCATCCCTGGGATGCAAGGCTGGTTCAACATACGCAAATCAATAGATGTAATCCGGCATATAAACAGAACCAAAGACAAAAACCACATGATTATCTCAATAGATGCAGAAAAGGCCTTTGACAAAATTCAACAACGCTTCATGCTAAAAACTCTCAATAAATTAGGTATTGATGGGACGTATCTCAAAATAATAAGAGCTATCTATGACAAGCCCACAGCCAATATCATACTGAATGGGCAAAAACTGGAAGCATTCCCTTTGAAAACTGGCACAAGACAGGGATGCCCTCTCTCACCACTCCTATTCAACATAGTGCTGGAAGTTCCAGCCAGGGCAATCAGGCAGGAAAAGGAAATAAAGGGTATTAAATTAGGAAAAGAGGAAGTCAAATTGTCCCTGTTTGCAGATGACATGATTGTATATCTAGAAAGCCCCATTGTCTCAGCCCAAAATCTCCTTAAGCTGATTAGCAACTTCAGCAAAGTCTCAGGATACAAAATCAACGTACAAAAATCACAAGCATTCTTGTACACCAATCACAGACAAACAGAGAGCCAAATCATGAGTGAACTCCCATTCACAATTGCTTCAAAGGGAATAAAATACCTAGGAATCCAACTTACAAGGGATGTGAAGGACTTCTTCAAGGAGAACTACAAACCACTGCTCAATGAAATAAAAGAGGATACAAACAAATGGAAGAACATTCCATGCTCATGGGTTGGAAGAATCAATATTGTGAAAATGGCCATACTGCCCAAGGTAATTTATAGATTCAATGCCATCCTCATCAAGCTACCAATGACTTTCCTCACAGAACTGGAAAAAACTACTTTAAAGTTCATATGGAACCAAAAAAGAGCCCGCATTGCCAAGTCAATCCTAAGCCAAAAGAACAAAGCTGGAGGCATCACGCTACCTGACTTCAGACTATACTACGAGGCTACAGTAACCAAAACAGCATGGTACTGGTACCACAACAGAGACATAGATCAATGGAACAGAACAGAGCCCTCAGAAATAATGCCGCATATCTACAACTATCTGATCTTTGACAAACCTGACAAAAACAAGAAATGGGGAAAGGATTCCCTATTTAATAAATGGTGCTGGGAAAACTGGCTAGCCATATGTATTAAGCTGAAACTGAATCCCTTCCTTACACCTTATACAAAAATTAATTCAAGATGGATTAAAGACTTAAATGTTAGACCTAAAACCATTAAAATCCTACAAGAAAACCTAGGCAATACCATTCAGGACATAGGCGTGGGCAAGGACTTCATGTCTAAAACACCAAAAGCAATGGCAACAAAAGCCAAAATTGACAAATGGGATCTAATTAAACTAAAGAGCTTCTGCACAGCAAAAGAAACTACCATCAGAGTGAACAGGCAACCTACAGAATGGGAGAAAATTTTTGCAACCTACTCATCTGACAAAGGGCTAATATCCAGAATCTACAATGAACTCAAACAAATCTACAAGAAAAAAACAAACAACCCCATCAAAAAGTGGGCGAAGGACATGAACAGACACTTCTTAACAGAAGACATTTATGCAGCCAAAAAACACATGAAAAAATGCTCATCATCACTGGCCATCAGAGAAATGCAAATCAAAACCACAGTGAGATACCATCTCACACCAGTTAGAATGGCCATCATTAAAAAGTCAGGAAACAACAGGTGCTGAAGAGGATGTGGAGAAATAGGAACACTTTTACACTGTTGGTGGGACTGTAAACTAGTTCAACCACTGTGGAAGTCAGTGTGGCAATTCCTCAGGGATCTAGAACTAGAAATACCATTTGACCCAGCCATCCCATTACTGGGTATATACCCAAAGGACTATAAATCATGCTGTTATAAAGACACATGCACACGTATGTTTATTGCGGCACTATTCACAATAGCAAAGACTTGGAACCAACCCAAATGTCCAACAACGATAGACTGGATTAAGAAAATGTGGCACATATACACCGTGGAATACTATGCAGCCATAAAAAATGATGAGTTCATGTCCTTTGTAGGGACATGGATGAAACTGGAAAACATCATTCTCAGTAAACTATCGCAAGGACAAAAAGCCAAACACCGCATGTTCTCACTCATAGGTGGGAATTGAACAATGAGAACTCATGGACACAGGAAGGGGAACATCACACTCTGGGGACTGTTGTGGGGTGGGGGGAGGGAGGAGGGACAGCCTTGGGAGATATACCTAATGCTAAATGACGAGTTAATGGGTGCAGCAAAACAACATTGCACATGGATACATATGTAACAAACCTGCACATTGTGCACATGTACCCTAAAACCTGAAGTATAATAATAAAATAAAATAAAAAAATTTAAAACAAAAAGATGACAGAAGGGGAAGAAAAGGAATCCAAGATGTAGGATTTGACAGCGCTGTGTCCTGAGCACTGAGTCCGGAGCACTGGCCCCATGTCTTTGCCTGCACGCCAGTCCCTGGATCAGTGTGTCTCCCTTGGTTGGTATCCATCTCTGTGATGAAATGTTAACCCTTTTTCCCCTCTAATTGTGCCTCTAAACATTTCATTCTTTTGGTAGAGACCTAGAAACTCTAATACAATATAAATACCTCTAAAAAAACCTTCATATTTGCACATAGTGGAACTTTGCCAGTAAAGAGTAAGCTCTCTGAGGGTAAGAAGCATGTCCATTTCTGCTCTTCCTGAAAACCCAGTGGCTAACACAGCACCTGACACAGAGTTGCTGTTTAACAAATATATTAGGATAACTAGGGGTTCTCCAGCTTTGGTGGGTATGAGATTCACCTAAAGGTCCTGTTCGGCCACAGATTGCTGAGCCCATCCCTAGTTTCTTTTTTATGAAATCTGGGATGGGATCTGAGAATCTGTATATCTAACAACTTCCCTGGTAGTACTGATGATGCTGGTCCAGAGGCCACATTTTAAGAACTTTTGTGTTAAGCCACATGAAATGACCATTTTTTCTTGGTCCACAATGTCCAAATATTAGCAATTTCATATGGTTCAACCTCATATGTTTATGAGTTAATATTTATGAACAAATGGTTAAATATAATGTAGGTATTCATATTCTTTCTTGAGCTTACTCCTATTCAAAAGCAAGCAAAAGTGTACATGGAAGACTAGATAGCATGGGCTTAGGAGCCAGACTGATCTACATTTGAATTCTTACTCTGAAATTTACTAGATGGGAAGCCCCAGGTAAATAACTTACCTTTCTGTATCCTCAGTTTTCTGACCTCTAAAATGAGGGTGATCAAGTTGCTCTGAGGATTGGATAATATAATGTTTGAAAAACACTTGCATTGTACCTGCTATCTGTCAGATATTCAACAAAGAGTAACCACCATCATTATTAATTTCACCGTTATTATTATCTTCACATTGGGCTGCACTCTAGGGGTTAGAATACAGCATATTCTTTTATGTGTTTTATTTGGGGATGAAGTGAACCGGAATTAGGAAAGGCTGCTTGAGGGTTGTCTCAGAAGAGCAATGTCTCATTCTGCCAAGGAAAACGTTTTTGTTACAGCATGCAGCACCTGCTTTGGTTCTGACAGTGTGATTGGAGAATCTCACATCCCAAACAAAGAGTAGTGAAATTCAACTACATTCAAGTTGTTGAAGTGAGAGGAACATAAGGCAGTGTCAGAAGCCTAAAGCAACTTCAAATTCCTCAATATTTAGGACATTTGGAACAAATTACTTAACCTCTCTCAGCCTGTTTCTTCCTCTGTGAAAGGGAATTAACGGCACCCACTTTCTAGGCTTATGATAGGGACTAATAAATACTGTGTGTGTAAATGCATATAAAATGCAAAGCACTATACAATTATTATTTACTTGTGTAGTGAGACAGTCTCAGTTTCAGCCACACTATTGCTCTGTCCCTCTAAATCCACCCTCACATATCAGAACTGTGTGTTAATATGTGGTCTATAAAATATGTCCACTGTAGCTGTAGAGAATCTCTCTCTCAGGACCTCAGCCACCTTTGTATGTTCCCAAGAGGCCCAAATACCTCCACCCCTCCCTAGCCTCTTTGCACAGGCCTGAATGAGCTTTTAATTATTGAATGAAGCTACTGGCTACACAAGGAAAGAGCTACACTGAGAAAAGGGTGGTTGTAGGTAGAAAGAACTGTAAATGGCTCCTGGAAAGGTGAAAGGTGTCAGGAATAGGTCCTACATCCATGGGGAGAATAGATCATGTGACAAAAAAGTAAGAAAAGTAAATAAAACCTGCCCGTGCCTCAGTTGAGAAAAAAGAAAAACAAAAAGGCATCACAGCTGTCTACCCCAGAAAAAGAAAGAGTCAGATAAGGGTAATTAAGAGGAAGATTAGTGAAGGATGTGTAAGAGTCTTTCTTCTTTCCTATTTTGGCATAGTTAAGATACACCTCTACTCTTAAAGGCCAGGGAAGTCATGTAGAAATTATATTAAAAATATTAACAACCTACTCAATAAATTCTGATAAAGATTTTAAATCCACTCGCCATGTCATAGTGACCCTGCTACTGGGGCTTTCAAATAAATGAGAGAAAATTGAAAATTATATGAGTTTGAGGACCCATTTTATTTTGGATTTTATACATGTCACTTTGCAGATGCTGTTCAAATTGCTATCGTTCAATCAATTGATGTTGAGAGAATTGATCCTTCTTTTAGGAGAGTTTAGGGGGAAAGGAACAAATAGAGTAATTGATAAAAGTGGTTTGCAGAAAAAGCAAAGTGGTCTCCTCTCCCACCTTCCTTCCCCTGCCTAACTATCACCCTCACAGAAAGCCCCAACTACCCCCACCATACTCCCTTGGAAAGATCAGGTGGACAGATGCCTTTTGTGACCAAGCAACCTGGAAAAAGGAAAATGAAGAAACAAAAGACAATCGTTTGCAACATTTGGAGTCTTTGACATCTGTAGAGTAGTATTCTGGTTCATGGAAACCCAACTCTAAGGTATTACAAATGTCGATAGAAAAACTATCTTCACCCCACCCCTCGATATGTAATCTAGTACCAGTCCATAAAAGGGCTGTTAAACTCTGCACTGAGCACTTAATAAAAATGGACACTTTTATCCACTGCCAGAAAGCAACAAATGAACTCCTGTATGTCTGTGGAGATTCTGGGATTATGTTTAAATGGATAATAGAAAGACAAACACTTGCTAAAATACTGTCTGTTACTCCCAGAATCACTATACTAATGCCCAAGCCAACCAGCACAGAAAAGCCTTAACATACTATGCAATTCAGCTGCAATTCATTACTGCTGCTATAATTACAGGTGCCTGCCTGCCTGCCTGCCTTCCTCCTCTCAGATCTGTGGATAAAAGCCTAGGGCTGAATTTGTATCTCAGCTGCACAGAAGCTGACGCTAGTAGTCAATAAACACACAGAACTCTGCATTTGAGAGACAGTCTGTTGTAGAATATAGAGCTAACCTATTGTTCAACAGTTCTTCCACACCCAGATTTTCAGGATAACAAAAAAGAAAGGGAAGTTTTTGGATGTTTTCTACATGCAAGGACTTTATTTCTCACCTAAGAAAAGTGAGATTCAAATGTTGAGTAACTTGACTAAGGTTACACACTTTGTAAGTGGTGGAATTTCCCCTAGAATCCCAATCTTTCTGACCACATTTTCCATGCCTTTTCTAGATCAGATCCTACTATTGCCAGAAGCAATAGTAGGTTATTAGCAACTGGTTGGGTTCTCATAGTTTGCAAAAGCCTCTCAAAGGCTAACATACGGCAATATTTAAGTAATTCTACGCCCACATCCTTTTAGGGGGAGGTGGAGTGATTAAGATTTAGGATTCCACTGTGATTATATCTGTGTGCAGGCAAAGTAGAAAATGCAGAACTTAAAGGCAGCCTAAATGTGTTAAGAACACATCTGATTGACGAGAGGAGGCATGTTTAGGAGGGCACAGAGCAGCAACACCTAGAATTTCTAGAATCTCTGTCTTATTAAAAGGGGACTGAAAACAATTGTGCTGAGGTTGTATAGACTCCATTAGAAGATGGGAATGATGCCCACAAGCCACATGGAACTTCACCTTCTTACATACGTGTAAGTCACTGATATGGTTTGGCTGTGTCCCCAACCAAATCTCATCTTGAATTGTAGCTCCCATAATCCACACATGTTGTGGGAGGGACCTGGTCAGAGGCGATTGAATCATGGTGGCATGTTTTTCCCATGCAGTTCTCATGATAGTGAATAAGTCTCATGAGATCTGATGATTTCATAAAGGGCAGTTCCCCTGCACACATTCTCATGCCTGCCGCCAGTAGCTTTGCTCCTCCTTCAACTTCTGCCATGATTGTGAGGCCTCCCTAGCTATGTCGAACTGTGAGTCAATTAAACCTCTTTCCTTTATAAATTACCCAGTCTTGGGTATGTCTTTATTAGCAGCATGAGAACAGGCTAACACAGTCACCTTTAGGCATTTTTGCTGCACTAACATTAAAACTACTTCCTTTTTTTCTGATCAGGCCAAGATGTAACTCCTTCCAATGATGTAGGCTTCTCTCAAATACAGAGCCCAAGAGATAATCACCACCAATTTCCTACTCCATAGATGACAACATTAGTTTGTCTCAAAGGCAATAGCCACACATTTTTATATCATCTTACTAGGGACTTATGGATGTTTAATGTGTCCAATTTTTTAAAATATGAACTATAATTAAAATAACAAATAAATCCACTATTATAAAGAATACCTCTTAAAGGAAAAACTGGGTAAACTCACCTAGCAACAAACCCTGAGGAATTATCCATTTCAAAATGTTAGTTGTTATGTGGAAGTGGTTTTTGAAGTTCAATTTAATTTCCTGAAAGCCCCAAACAACTTCATTTCCCTAAAGAAAATAATTAAGCATCAGAGATGACAATGTGATTAGCAAGTGAGACACCTGGAATTTGCTTAACAAATCAAAAAGCAAAGAGAAGTCTGATGTTTAAACTGCTGCTGCTCCTCCCCTGCCCCAGCCTCATCAGTACTGACACTGAGGAGACATCCCAGGAAGCAAGCAGGGAGAGGCAGGCCACACTCCTCAGCCTCAGACCAGCACATGTTAAGGAATTAAAAGCTCCTTCTTCCCCCCTCTAACACGGATCACGCCTAGCCTACAATTGTAGAGAACTACAGATATTCTTATGTTATCCTGTAAGTTCCCATCTAAATGTCTGTTTCCTGTCTCCACAGATCACAAGGCTCCTAGTTGACAAACTGGCCCTTTGTGTTCCGAAAGGCCACCTCACTGGCCTAAAACACTTCACAGGACTTCTGCAGGGGTCCAACCACCCTTGAAGAGACAGGATAAGACCTGGAAGCATCAGATCTAAATTAGCTGAAACAATTACAGAAATCAAGTACTTTCTGGGGTGAAATTAATTAAATGATTGATTGACTGGTTATGCTAGCACTTATTAGGGACTTAGGTGCCACGCACTTTACTAAGTACTTTGTGCATTTTATCTATTTTATCTATTTTAATTCCAAGGAATACCTTTAAAGGGTAGATAATATTATCATTCCCATTTTATAGGTAAGGAAACTAAAATTTAGGAAGATTCATCAGCATATTCTAATCATATTGCTCAAAAGCCAGAAAGCCAGTTTCAAATTCAGGTATATATGATTCTAAAACCCAAGCAACAGAGGGATTGGCAAATAAATTATAAGCGCCTCTGTAGTAGAAATTCAGACACTTAAAAATAGTTATGGAAAAATACGGCCGGGCGAGGTGGCTCAAGCCTGTAATCCCAGCACTTTGGGAGGCCGAGGCGGGTGGATCACAAGGTCAGGAGATGGAGACCATCCTGGCTAACATGGTGAAACCCCGTCTCTACTAAATATACAAAAAATTAGCCGGGCATGGTGGTGGGCACCTGTATTCCCAGCTAATTGGGAGGCTGAGGCAGGAGAATGGTGTGAACCCAGGGGGCGGAGCTTGCAGTGAGCCGAGATCACGCCACTGCACTCCAGCCTGGGTGACAGAGCAAGACTCCGTCTCAAAAAAAAAAAAAAAAAGTTATGGAAAAATACTTGACGACAAAAAAATGTCCACAATAAAGGGTTAAATGAAAAAAATTAACAAAACATGTACAGTAAGATCAAGGATAAATATAAAATATTACTTATGGTGAGACAATGGGTGATATTTATTTATAATTTTCTATATATTTTCTATTTTCTACAATAAACATGTATTACTTTTTAAATCAACCAAAATATTTGTTTTAATTTTTAACAAGAATTAAAAGAAACAAAATGATAACAGTGATTATAGCTGCATGGTGTAATTATGGGAGGTTTTATTTTCACTTTCACACTTCATATTTTCCAAATAAGCTACAATGCATTACTTTATAACAACACACACACACACCACACCACACACACACATACACACACACACACACACACACACACACAAGTTTAAAACTCTACAGAGCTTTTTTCTGAAATGTTTAGTCAGATGCTTGTGGCAGAGACTACCAGTGGTCGTTCAATGTGCATATCCCATGTCTTCCACAAGAATAGACCCTGAGATGTTTCAGCTGGGTACATTTCCCATAAGAGGAACTCAATTCCCAGCCTTCTGTGCACCAGGGAATAGCTATGTGACTAATGGGATGTGAGGTAAAATGACGTGTGCAACATCTAAAACATGTCCGTCCTGCTGCTGGGAGAGTATCTGTGATCACTACAGCATCCTTTTAGATCATGCAAAACAACATTCCTTAAAGATGCAGAATAGAGAGCTGGAAACAGCATAGACCCCAGAAACTTATAGATCCAGCATACCATCCCTGAAATACCCAAATCTGCAGAGAGACATAAGAAGTGAACAACTACCTTTTGTTTTTGCTTTGGGGACTTCCAGGGGGTATCTGTGATATATCACCAAATCTACATCCTGACAAATACACTTAAAATAATTTGGACTAGTTTTAAAAATAATTTCATATATATAATCATATAGAAATACAGAAGAAATAAATTAATGGCATCACTGTGATTTGATACTAGAGGTCTAGTTGAGGGTTTCTAGTGCTGGGGGTAGTGGAGAAAAGGAGCACAAATGCATGGTCATTCTAATCTGATAGCAGGAATAAAACTTCTGAATGAGGTCCTCAGTGGATCCAAGTCTTAGCACAAGATGCAAAGAACAGGTTTAGAAATACTTTATTGTAAGAACAGCTAGATGCCTCCCTTCATGTTAAAATATTTCCATATTATTGTGTGCACTTGTCACACTGTTTTGTATTTATGTGGTTACCTATGTCTATAGAATATGATATCCTTGATGCAGAGACCAGTTCTTTTTATTTTCAAATTATTGGTGTCCTATTGCTCAGTCAAGTGTCTGGCACATGGGTAAGCAGTTAAACATCTGTTAAATGAATGATTGAAAGAAAAAATAAATGAACAAATAGCAAATTTTATGACTGGTTGCTTGTATAAGTAAAGACTTGAAAAAATAACAAATTGTATGACTGGTTGCTTGTATAAATAAAGATTTGAAAATATAATAGTTGTGTATATATCATAGTATAAACTCTAAATGTTAGACAATAATCATCTTTAAATATAAATACATATTGATAAATTACATTAAATTAATTGTGGATTTCTTTAAGGTTACTAAGATAATCCTTCAATTATAATAAGAAACTGAATTGAAATACTGAAACAGAACCTATAGAATGAAACTGAAACATATACATCTTGATGCCCTTCAGAACCAAAACAATCAGGATCTCATTAGGATCCCCCATGTAATGTATTTCTAAAAATAATCAAGCATGTTTTAGATAAATTTTTATATTTACTGAAAGTTTTAATTATATCTTGCTTTTTCAATTACTTTGTTATGCAAATAATTAAAGAACCAGACAAGACACCAATGCTGAATAAATATTTGGTGAACTGAATGGCAATTTAAGTTGAAAATGTAAATGAAATTGAAAGAGTTAATAGGAAACTTTCAGCATCTTCCTTCACAATCAACACATAAAGCATTTGTTTGTTGTCTGGTAAATAAATTTAGCTTCATCTCTCTTTCTTGAAGAATAACACCCCCAACACACAAAGAGAGGAAGTGAGGGAGGGGTGAGAGAGAGAGAAATTATACTAAATAGGGGTTTAAATGGGGGTTCGTTATTAATATATAGCTATTTTTTGTATTCAACTTTAGTCATCTTATACATAGTACAGAGAAAAAATAAACAAATTTAAAGGTTAAAATTATCTCCACAGTTTACTTACAAACTATAGTACCTTGAAATAGGTAAAATTCTGTCCCAGTTTTGTATTTTAAATGCTGATATAGTCTGGCTACCTGCCAGGAATTAAAACATGTATGAAATTCAAAGAACCTTGGGAAATCCTTTCCATTAACGTTTACTTGTGTCTATCAGGTTTAGTAAAGTCAGACTCTTACCTAAAGACAATAAATGAATTATTATTCTCTGTTGTGAATATTTTTTTCACATTCTACATATATGTATATAAATTTATCCTGTACAAATAGAAAGGTCAAAGGTATAGTAATCCTAGAACCGTAATTAGATGAATATGAATGTAAGCTACTGTGAAATTCACACCATGTAGAAGGATTTTTCATAGTTTGTCCTCCAGAGAACTGCACACCACTGGATGCATTTTCTTGAAATTACATATTTACATGCTCTCAATTGCTAAATCACCTATGAATCATTTATTATTAAAAGAATTGAAAATATTTAGACACATATTGCTAAACATAGCTGAGTCCAAAAAGAAAGCTTCTGAGAAATAATGAAGTTAACTTGAGTTTTTTCTTCAATATTTATCTTAAAATTTCCATTAGCATGTGATTATCATGATTTTAATACTTTGGAATCTCTATCCAATCTATAATCATGCAACTTTTAAATTATACTGTCAGTAAAGTGTCTCCTATACACAAGTCTGTATCTAGATGGCAAGTTTAATTATAGGAATATATTTAATAAACGTATGTGTTTCACTGAGGAGGCAATCAATACAGAAAACACTTAGATATCAATAATTTAGACAGATAAAAACCATTTTTATTTCAATACTAAATCAGTATGTGCAATTATTAATAATTTATCTACCTAAAACAAATACATAAGAATATTCTGGTTTAATTCCAAATGTAGTGTCCACACTTTATGTCTCAGCACCATGACATAACAAAGGTGCAGAGAGTATAATCAGAGCATTAGGGATGGGAATGGGGGTGCCATGGTATTGTCCAAGAGATTTCCATGTTTTCTAATAAATATCATCTAGGCTGGACATTATTTTCAGCCTAGATTCTGGGCCATTAGGATGTATTCACGGCAACTGAAAAGTTGGAATCCTCTCAACTAGGGCAAATGTCTGCTGGAATTCTTTTTCTAAGTCTGGGAAAACAAAGTTTTAAAATGATCTATTAGGGGCTCCTTTAGTGGGAGATTGAGAGAGGAAAGTCTTACAACCTTACATCATATTAGACATTATTTATAAAACAACACCTGTTTAAGATCCCTTTGGGCTATGGGGTTGGTCGTGTGGATATGAATATATTCTAAATGATTAGGTTTTAAAGAATTAGCCATTGAGTGGTGTTCTGAGAGTCCAACACTCTGCGTTCTGTGAAGAATTATAAAATATCTAAGGCCCAACTGTCATCTACAACATTTACTCATTGTTTTTCATCATCTAGACATGATTATCAACTGCCAATTCTGAAAGCTGATGCCGCTGCTCATTATAAATAGAAGAATCATAAACTTAAAGGTGAAAAACTTCTTAGGATTATCTAGCACAGTGTGTGAGATCTTTGTTTTATTTTGTTTAAGTACAGTTACTTAGGTGTTTTGTAAAATAAATAAAGGGACTAAGAACCACCACATAGAACTATGCAGTTATGCACTTGTAACATGCTAACTAAATCTAGTAACATATTAAATTACAGAATTTCTAAGCTTGGGGACCAGACATTTAAACTATGTAAAGCCCCTTTCCTCTGATATAAAGTTTGAGAACCACTGATCAGATCAAATTATCTTTTCAATGTTTGAATTTATTCTGCAGAATGCCTATCTAAAAAATATCTTTGCAGGAGGCAAAACTTGCATTAGATTTTGAAAGATAGTTGATATATGGAAGAGCAAAAGAAAGAGAAATGAATTTAAGGGAACAAGCTGAAGGTGAATCATTGGAACATCACCCCTAATCTCCAGGAAGGGCTCCTGAGTGATCAACCCAGAATCCTTAGGGAAAGATGAAAGAATGGGACACCTTCACCCATTGGAGGCAAAAATTCAAAAATATTCTTCATATATTCCAACATCTGCTCTGCATCATGGGAAGGCTGTTTCCAGAAACACAAAAACTAGACTTAAGCTTAAGCTAGGAGATTGTTTTGCAAACTGTGCTTAGTCTAGTTCCCCTTCAGATAAATATAAAAATCTTGAGACTGCCTCTGCTCCACCTTACCCTTGACAGTTGCAAATTACTGACTGAAAACTAAGTATCTTCAACAGCCAGGTAATTTTTCCAATAAACTTTACATTTTTTTAACTTTGACTTTAGGTTCAGGGGTACATGTGCAGGTTTGTAATATAGGTAAATTGCATGTCGCTGGGATTTTGTGTACAGAGTATTTATTTATACTTTGAAGTTTAAAATTTTTTAATTTTCCAAATATAAAATTGTATTTAAGTTCAATACACGTTTTCAAATGGTCCTGTGGATTCTCTGGCATGGTGCCACTGGTTGAAGAGGTGTAGGTTGTCCTCTCTTATCTCTCCCTAGACACTTCTATGCTGATCCCCCAACACTGGGCTAGATTTTTTTTAAAGTCGGTTTAGAGGACACTTAAGGAAGAATGCTGAGGTTAGTGGTCTAGGGGTGGTACCAAAATCTGTTCTACCTTAAAAAGTAAGCACCAGAAAAATTGCCTAAGCAGCCAATATAACAATTGGAAAGTCCCATATATCCATCTCAAACAATTGTAGCAAATCCAAGTGTTTATGAAACTTTCCTGAATCAACACAAATGGATCAAAGACAGTTGTTTATATGTTTGCAAACCTTGAAATAACTAAAAGTTCATCATAGGCAGATGCATAAAGAATGATGTATACATAAAAATCAGAAAATACTTGTGTAGGTAAACTCGAAAAATATGCTTGTGAAAAAGTGAAAAAAATTTAAACCACAAAACTTGGCATGATTTCGTTGTTCATTATTTGTTTTCAGTTTTGGTTTGTTTCTTCTGCATATTGTATGTATTTGAGAATACCAATCAAAGTCATGATGTTTAAAGAAGAAAAAGAAACTACGGACTTGCCCTTCTATCAAGTAACCAAATCAGAAGTTTGTTCTATTAGTTAATAAATCCTTACCAACCTATTTGTAATAGTTGAGGTACATTTCAAGGAAGATTATTAATGAATAATTTGGAAAAGCAGATTTTCTTAAATATACACAGTTTAAGAAGTTAAATACAATATTCATGAGTGATAATAAACATTATTTTATTCCATACATACACAGTAAATAAACAATTATTTTTTCAACTCCAAAAGGCCTTGTCTGCTAATAAACTCAGAGCTCTACACATTTTCCTATTAAATCCAACATTATCCATTATCCTTGGAAGTTAAACAGGTAGCAGATAATACTCATTCTTCAGAAAGGAAAGTCAAGGGCCAGAAAGGTTTACTTATTTTTCCTAATTTATGAATATTAGATGACAAAATCAAGAGTAAAATTCATGACCCAAAAAACTAAATTCAGGGTCTAATGCCCTGAGTTTGTGTAGAATTAGAAAATATTACTAAAAATAAATCTATTCTACTAAAATTGCCTTAACTTTTAATTCAATTTATTTTAAATTCTGATTTTAAGTAATCGATATACATATTACGTATATACATTCATAAGTTGCTTAACAACAGGAATACATTCTTAGAAATGCATCGTTAGGTGATTTCATCATTGTGTGAATATCACAGAGTGTACTTACCCAAACCTAAATGGTATAGCCTACTATATACCTAGGCTATATGTTACAGCCAATTGCTCCTAGGCTGCAAACCTGTATAGCATGTTACTCTACTGGATATGGCAGGCAATCAGAACACAATGGTAAGTATTTGTGTATCTAAACATTTCTACAAAGAAAATATACAGTAAAAATATGGTATTATAATCTTATGGGATCAGTGTTGCATATGCAGTCCATCACTAACTGCAACACTATTAGGCAGAAATGAATGTAATGATATCTATACTTATTAACTACACACACACACACACACACACACATACACACACACAATGTTTCAGGTAATAGAGATGTCTTGGAACTAAACATAAAACATTGAGAATTCCTTGGGGGCAATTTACTGTATCCCTCAAAGAAGTATACAGTACTTGTAAATTGTTCTCTAATGCATTTTCCTTGAGATTAATTGGTAACTTTTCCTTTCTTAATCATTTGATCTGGTCATGTCTTAAGAAGACATTCCTTTATTTCCTTTCAGAATTTTGCTTAGGAATTATCTGGGTGATGTTTAATTTTATATGTCAACTTGATTAGGCCATGGGGTGCCCAGCCATTTGGTCAAACAATTTGGGTGTGTCTGTGAGGGTGTTCTGGTATGAAATTAGCATCTGAATCAGTAAACCAGTAGATGGAGCAAAGAAGACTGCCCTCCGTAATGTGGGTGGGTTTCATCCACTCAGTTGAATGCCTGAATAGAGTGAAAAGACTGACCCTCCTAAGCAAAAAAGGGAATTCCTCCTGCCTCACTGCCTTAAGGCCTGGGTTTTCTTTTTCTTTTTTTCTTCATGCCTTTGGGTTCAAAATGAAACACTGAATCTTCCTGGACCTCAAGTCTGCTGGTCTTCAGGCTAGAATTATACCACTGGGTCTCTAGCTTTCCAACTACAGATCTTAGGACTTGTTAGCATCCATAATACCATAATCGTGTAAGCCAATTACTTGTAACAAATATCCACACCCTCCTCTTCTCTCTCTCTCTTACTTCCTCCCTGCACGTGTGTGTATGTGTGTTTTCTATTTCTCTGGAGAACTTTGACCAACATAATCTTTGATCTGAGCTCAAGAACTTCTTAAAGGTTTCAGTGATCAAGGACAAAGATGTGTCTTTTGCGTTCATTTCAGTAAGAGAAAGAAGATCCACTTATTCTTCATAAAATGCAAGTGACAGACTGCAAAATCATTTGACTGCTTATTGCAGACCAAGTCAAGCCCATCCTCTATTTTCAATTGCTTTCCAGTGGCTACACACAGGAGTCTAAACCCTGTAACCTAAATATTAAAGCTCTGAAAAATCAAGGCCTTACCTATGCCCCTTCAGGGCTAGCCCATTATCTGTCCCAACACTCGTTTTCTTAATTTATGCCTAAATTCCTTTTCGTGTGCTGAGTCTTCCACCAATAATACATTTCCCCCTTCTTTCTATCACACAATGTTTCCAGGCACCAGCCAGAATCCTATCTCTTCTGGAAAAACTTAAGCCCGTAATAATCTCATTTAAACAACTATTGTAAACATTTTCTGTACCATACAATTGGTACTTTAATATGTACACATCTTTTCTCTTTAATTGGATTACAAAATCCTTAATATCAGAAGCTAAGTCTTAGAATTCTGTTTTCCAAATGCCTGCCACATAATATGTGCTCACTTTAATATTATTGAATGAATGGATGCAGCAAAAGCTTTGACACTGAGTAAAGGAACAAGTAAGCAGGTATGCAAGAGGCTGATAGAGCTACACATTAAGGAAAAATAAAGAGAAAAGAGCAATAACCTATGAGATAAAGTACTAGGAAAGAAAAGGTAAAGGAAACAAAGTAGACACATTTGTAGGGGAGCTACCAGATTTCTTTCTAAAATGGATTCAAAGCGCAGGGAGTCAGAGGCTACACTGAAAAAAAAAAAACAGCAAAATTCAGTAAAAAAAGTTCACTAGATTGGCAGCCAGGGTAATCATGTTTTGGTATAAAATCTGACATTAATTGCAATTTAGAACAAGCTATTTAACTGTCCTTGGCAATTCACCTCTAAACTTAGGACTCTAAACGTGGTGACCTTTGAATTCCCCTTTAGCTTAGATAATCCAGGATTCTATAGTTTTCATTCATTTTGAGAGAGTTCCCATTTCATTTCTTCTGGGGAAGGAAGGACCCGAATGCACTAAAACCTACGATAAATTGAATGCAGGAAGCTTCAGAAAGTAAAGGGAGAGGTAAGAAAGGAGGAATTAAATGACAACATAAAATAGATAAATATACTGAAATTTCAGAAGCAGAACATTTCTTTAATATTTGTTTTGTTTATTTGATCATGTTAGCTGAGAAATATTCTCATTGTGCTAGGTCAAGGACTTAGACTGAGACTGAGCTGGAGACAGAAACGAGAGCTAGAGGCAACATCTCCCAAATTCTTGCTTTAGTTCAAAGTAGCTAATTGATTGAAAAGGAGGTAAAAAGCATTAAAAATCATTTTGATTGGAGAAAATGTCAATGTAAGAATATAATTTACATCTTATTTTAAATAATCACTTATGCTAAAAGATTTGGATTAATACCAGCAAAATATCAATTTACAAAGCATTGGGGTGTCTGGCAGTAAATTTTAAAAAGACTGCGTATCAAATGTCATTTAACTTCTCTCTTTTCTCAGCGTCCCTTCCACACCCATGCTAATCACTCAGCACTCCCTTAGGCACCCAGTATTTTCTTTTGTATCTGAGCATCTCTGTCACAGACAGTATCGATCGATCCTAATAAACTCATCCTAACTCTACAATCTTGAGACTATGTGTTCCCTCTTCCAGAATATACTTGTCTTAAAATAAGGCCATGGAACAGGGCAATAGTTAACCAAAAAGAAAGACTGATAGAAGTATATGTATCAGTAGAAAAAATAACTAAAAGATATAACCTCCCCAAACCCTTTCAGATCCTCACAAATGGCCCTGCTGTCTAGTGACCTTTCTACTAAATCCAGAAAAGAATATTCAGTTTTTAGCTAAGAAAATAAAGAGTTTAAATTGATCTATAGGCAGAAACCTAAAAACCAAATACTATATCTGAATGCTGCTATCTCTGAAGAGGATTCTCAAAGCCCAAATGCAAAAGTAAAATTAAAAATTAAAAAAAATACTACAGAAAAGTGTTTAGAGTCTTTTCCAGCCTCCCCACTCACTTTAGCACAAATTAGTTTTATCAGGTTAGGTAACTGTCACTTTGAAAATACAAAAATATAACATAGTTGGCTTTAAGGGTGTGAGGCAAGAGACAAATAAACCTTACTTATTTGGTGATCAAAGAGATGTGAGGGAAGCAGGTGTGCCTTAGAGGAACTGTGGAATGTAAATGGGCCAGAAGGTAAAAATGGGACCACATCCGCCCTCACCTGCTATATGCTTTTGGTGTTTACAAATCTGAAGTTTAAATAGTTTTTTCAAAAATGCATACAATTAAAATTTGGGAGATTTTTATACAAAAATTTGGTTTCATGTTTTTCTAGAAATATCTAACTCTGAGTAGGCAATGCCACATGGCAAGAAACAGGTGGAGTGAATGATCTCATATGTAACTGAGGCTTGACTTTCACCTTGGGACTGATTGTACTTCAATGTTCCCAATGTTAAGCAATGATCTACCATTTCTTCAGGGGCAGAAGGGATGTGAATACACTGAAGTTTAATAATCTGAATATAGAAGTTTCAGCAAGAAAAAAGGTCAGGATTTTAAAAACAACCTAAAATAGATCAAATAACTATTACTCTATTGAAACTGCAGAAAGAGAACATTTCTTTATTGTCTCTGTGGTTTCTCTACTACTGACAATCTTTCTTTATAAGAAAAAATACCAATAATCAAATTTTAAAAGAAAAGTCGAAATTTCTTTCAGTTATAGAACATAGAGAATTTATGAACACTTACCCTTCAACACACTGTACATGCTCAAACAATTTTAAATGCCTTTTGTTTTTCAAATGAGGAAGATCTATAATTCCATTTATTAAATCAGCTCTTAAAAATGTTTTATTATTGAAACTTGGTCCTAAACCTAGGTTCACAGTATATGATAAAGGTTTAAAGAAAGCTTATTTAACCTACATTAAATCTTGATAATGCATTAATGAGTCTTTTAAAGGGATAATTTTAATTCCCCAATCTTCAACCATAAAGACTATATAGTGCTAATCTGCCTTGCCCTTTCAATTAAACTTGTTAAGGGCGTTCTATTTAGTCAGCACCCTGAATGGGCCATTACAATTCTTGTTCGGTAAGAGTTGTGTTCAGTGCTCTGTTGTTTTAAATTCCATTAAATCCAAATGGTCTTTATCGCCCCATGACCACTGTGACTTCAATCAGCCAATTTAATTACCTTACAAAATTGTCAGCAGAAGCAGCAAAGAAAAACAGGAAGCCCTATGACGTTATCAGATTAAAATCTTCCTCTTCAGTGTTTAATCTAGACTAGTCAATAATGATGATGTGCACCTACTTCCTTCCCTTTCAGAGGTTTCTGACCTTACTTTTCATTCTAAGATTTAGGGTAGAAGATTCATTTGAAGCACTTCTAACATTTTGATAACTGGACAACAAATTGAAAGCCCTTTGAAGATAAACCTTCACTACCCAAATGAAAAACAATCAACACTTAAATTTCAATATATCATACCATCCTACTGAGGAAAATCAAGGATCTCCTGCAAGCCCTAAGTATCATGCATGCACTAGATTAATAATTTAAGTATGTTACATTTTAAAGACAGTAAACTAGTTTCTACTCTGATATGCAAAAATGTGCATTGACAATTTCCAAGCAATAAATGTAATTGGGGCCACCATAACAAAGTCACATCTTAAGAACTGAAGGACAAAGTAATTTCTCTCACTTGAACGTTAAATTTCTATCACAAAAGAGCAAGGCATTTTCTTTATCAGAAATTATGATAACTAAATGGCATGAAAGATTATGTCATTGTTATCATAGACAACACTTTATGTAATGGTGAGGAAACTTGAAAAGACTCTGGTAATCAATGATACACCATCGTTTGATCTATGGCATTTTCCTTCTTCGTGTGAGAGGAATTCACATTAACTTTCCCGTGCTGAGTAAATGTTGAAAGAGTGTCATTTGAGAATTCAAGGAATGAACACACCGTAATGATCACTTGCATTAAACCAAAAAGCAAAGCTAGTCTGAAGAAATGTCTACTGACATATAAACCATGTTTGCTTCTGAAGGACAACCTCACAAAGCCAGAAAATATGTTGAATTTCATGTATCTGGGTAGAGAAAGCGTGCAATTTCTAGAAGACAAAAAGATCATTTTTCAAAGTCATTTTCTGAAATGATTGTGCCTCTGTTGATGGATCACATCAAGTTATTCTTTGAAGCTTTAATAGTGAGAACTTCTGAGAAAAACTGATTTTTTTAAAGTGTGGTCGTTGTGTTGGCGATTCTTGGAACGATTTCTCTCCCTTGCATTCCACAGCTCAGCTAAGCAGGTGTTCAGGCTTTATCTGTTGCAGATAGTAGCCGCTATTACTCCCCCATCCCCGCCTCCCAAGAGTCAGTTTTCCTGCTTCCAGATGTAAGGCCACTCCTCCCTCCCGCCCACCTCACCTCTCAAAGGAGGAAAAATCTCTTTCAAAGAATTTGTAGAGTGGCAGCTTGTAAGCTCAGTCAATTCACTCTCACTTTTCGATGTTGCAGTACATCTGCTACTAATTATTGTATCTGTGAGCAAATGGGATGCCCAGCAAAATAACGGGATTTCCATAGGAACCCTTTCTGTTCTCTCTCACGTTGTAGATTTTATCCCACAACATATAGGCGGTCCCTTAAACTGGCTGTGTTCACCTTCTGCGTGTACGCCAGGAGGTGACTGTGTGCTGTCCCACAATCAGGTGGTCAGTGCGCAATGCCAAAGAGACCCCAGCGCGTCTAGGAGGGAAGACTTCTGCTGGGAAACCTTTAAGAGAGCAGTTCCACAGTCTTGTTTAAGAGAAAAGTTAGGTCGAAACATCAGAAAGGAAGACATGGCCTACCATATGCTCAGCAATTCGGCAAGGAAACCTTGGAGATGGTGCCCAGAAGCCTAAGTTTGGGTTGATGTCTTTGCTACTGGCGCTCTAAATTCCAGTTCAGATAAAGATTTCGAATGACAACCTGACCTCGAAGATCGGAAACAAGTGATAGCTTGGGGAGTGATTTCTTAAAGAAGATGCTTAAACATGCGAGGGCTCCCGAACGGTGAACCCTAGGCCAGCCGGAGCACACATCCGGAGCTGGCTTTTGGGCTCCCTCGCTCTTCCGTACGGGCAGGGGTCAGTGCATGCCCGGAAGAGAAGGACCGGCTAAAGTAACAAAAGAAAGGTTCAAGTACCTCCGCCGCCGCAGTTCGGCTTAGAGGCCGTGGAATTGGTCACACCCCCGCGGACGGAAGAGTCCCGCCTTCACCCTATCCCGGGGCAGGCAAGGCCGGGACGCAGCTGCGGCGAAACAAAGATGCCTCATTTACATACGCTGGGACGCGCTGGATGCCCTGTGCCTGCTGCGCCAGCGCTCTGGAGACGCCTGCCTGGGAGAGTCGCAGGCTCTGCGCCCAGAAAAGCCGGCTAGAGAACATCTGGCCCGACCTAGGGCAGGAGAACTGACTCTCTGAAATGCACCTTGCCCGACGGGTGGGCACCCAGGAAAACCCAAGTTGTCTCAACACAGGATCAAAGGCGGGGTAACAACCAAGACTCAATGTCAGGGGCTCGCCCGCCTGCCTGGAGGTGACCCTTCGCTGACCCTCAGGTCGCTGCCATAGAGCCTCGGGGCAGCACCCTAGGGTCGGTGCTCCGGATACCTTTTCTCAGAGATGTTTGCTGAGCGGCTGCAGAGGAGCAGGCCAGCCTGTGCAGCCAAGCGGGAGTCGGCTGAGGCTGGAGGTTAAGGGGGAAACAGGACAGAGGCGCTCCTGGGTGTAACTGCAAAGTTTTCTTGAGCACTAGAGAGACGTCACTGGGCCAAAGTCTGAGGCTTGCATCCGGAGGGCGCATGTGTCTTAGTGCGCGCGAGCGCGTGTCTATGTTTGAGTGTGTGTATGTGTGTGTTATTGTGTGTGCCATACAGAGAGGGAGAGAGAAGCGCGGGGAAGAGGGTTGCGCACGCTGAAGACGGGCGGGAGAGGCGAGGGACGTGGCAAGGGTTCAGCACTCTAAGCGGGGGCTGCCCCTCACCTCGCAGGAGGTGACAGGAGGACGCTGGGTCGAATCACAGTCCTAGTGGGAGCAAGGGGAAGGATAACACAGAGCCTTAACTAGCAGGGAAGGGGGGCTGGGGTGGCCGCCTGGGCGGGCTCAGCCGTTGCCATAGCGCCGCCGCGGAGGCGCCTGGCGGCTGCCGGCGCCTAGCCACGCCAAGGGTGGGGGATGGAAGGGACACTGGATGCTGCCTCCCCAGCAGAGGCGGCGGGTCTCTCCACCACTGGGGCAGCTGCCCCATGTGCAACTCCAAACTCTTCTCTTCCAAGGCACGGGGCCAGGGATGAGGCACTGGCTCGACTTTTGAGCCAAAGTTGAAAATAATCATTCTCAAGAGTGGCTTATACGTGCTCAACCAACCATCCAATCCACTCAGAACATGTTTATCCCGGAAGAAAATAAAACTCCCACCATTACATCAAAATAGCCCCAACAGGGAAATGTTCCAGTAACAATGTACACAGTCCTTCTTCCCCACAACTCAGGTCAGAAATCGGAAGAAATGCATCTCCACGTGGAAGATGTTTTAAATGAATGTAGAATACAGCAGGTTATCTAGAAGCTGGACTGTTGGTTTAGGGTTATCAAGGGACTAGTGTGGAGATCTTTGCCTACTACCGTATTTCTTAAAGACATTTTTAGTAAGCATTGGTCTAAGAAAGCTTGTTTGCGTGTGTGTATGTGTGTGTGCGTGTGTGTGTGAGAGAGAGAGCTCTTTTGGAAAGCTGCTACGCACTCTGCTACAGTCGCCAAGATTTTTAATATGAAGATATGAAATGATCAGCGAGTGTAACAATCTAATGATTCAGCAAATATTGTGCTGCAAGACCAGAGCGGCAATAATTAAATCCTTAGAGTACTGGTGGCAGTTTTCCGGCTCCAAGTCTTCTTTTTTCCATCTAGTCGGCAAACACACTTAGTAACGCACACTCATTCACAAACACACATCAGAATTCCTCAGGATTCCATATAATTAGGATGAAATACTCGAAACATTGGGCAAACTACCATACTGTAGCACTTACCATATTTGAAGCCTAACTGCTGAAAACACACACAAGAAACACATGCATACACACGCGTGTGCGTACACACACATTTCCAATGGTATAGGGACCTGTTTAATCCTGCCCACAGAAACAATCATTCCTGTGGATGCTTGTTGCTAAGAGCAACGTGCTTAAGTACCATCTAAATGCATGAACAAAGCATGAAAACTACTACAGTAGGAATCCAGCTATAACCCAGTGCCTCTTTTGTCATCAGCAGGCTTTTTGACTGTGGGCATCTATGTGTATGTGTGGTCGGGTGACGTTCCCTTTTTTAATGTATGTGAAACATCCCTACCTTGGTTCTACAAAGCCTAGGAGAGATGGTGAATTTTATCATTGGGGGGAAAAACACACATATGGGAAAATGGAAAGACAGGAGATGCTGTTGGCATGATAGAAGATGCAGGCAATCACTCTTCAGTTTAAATTTGACGGAGTGACTTAATGTGTCTGCTTTTATCTCAAAGACACATGCTCAGGATTACATGGTGTCCTGCACTCTTTGGTCTGAATCCACTTGAACTGTCAGAGGAAGTGCCTACAATGGGAGCATTTATCCTGTTGGCTTTCTCCTTTCTTCCTCTTATCTACTTTAGGGAACTTTCCCTGACTAGTTCTGCTCCTACGAAAACTCCTTTGGCCATCCAGAGAACCTGAGTGTCGCCCACGCTTCCTTTTCTCCAAGCAATCACTCTGACCCTCTGACCAGGGTTTCCACTGGAATCCCACGTTTAGATTTTCCTTCAAGCTCCAAAGAAACCCTGATTCTTAGAAAAGCAATACATTTCATAAAAAAAAATGTAACTACCCAACGTCTTTCGTCTCGCCAAAGTGAAATAAAGATGCAGACTTAGCCACCCCTCCTTAAATAACTACCCTTCCCCACCGCCCCCGGACACTATCCTTCATTAATTAGTCCACAACGTCCAGAAAGCTGTGAGAGGGGGACTCAGCAAGTTAAAAACAAACAAAAAGCCGTTCTAATATTGACGCTATTTCGTTCCAGCTAAGTAGCAGCCTCCCTGTGTTAAGTAGAACCTCGAATCTTACAACATTTTTTAAAGCTCTGCATCCCAGTAAGGGCACCAGGGACTGGAAAAGCGGTGAAAACAATCGAAAAGGCTCTCTGGAAAAAGAAATCAAAAGGGTTAGTACCTTTCATTTGCACGTGAGAACTGCCCTGGTCACTGGCGGAAACGGACAGGCGCAACTCGCCAAAGAGTTACCAGGTGTTAACTCACCAGCCCCGCAAGCTGAGAGGCGTGCAGCCCCGGCGCGCACTTTTGCGCGGACCGCGCACCCCTCCAAGCTCGCAGGGCTCCGGGGGAGACAGGCGGGAGTGGCGGCTGACCGTGCCTCCAGCGTCATCATCATCTCCGTGGCAAGCTACTGTGGGGAGGCAATGCAGAGACCACTACCACACATTGGCCCTCCCTTCACCCTCCCGCGGCTAAAAATAAAAATAAAGAAGAGAATAAATGAAAGCACAAGGAGTTCTTTAAAAGCCCCAGGAGACGACAGAGCAGTGAGCAGATCAGAATCCACGGAGCCCACCGCCAGGCAGAACGAACCCGCCTGTTTACATCCGGCTGCCTCGGAGCGGATACTAGGCAACCGAGAGGGATGGGGAATCTTACCAAATCTTAATACATGTGTGGTTCCTTGAGAATATCCAATCCACAGTAAACAGAGCAGGAGTTTAACGGTGCGTCTGAAGACTGGATTACTTAGAATCGGGAAAATAATCTTCATGGTGTTTCTGTGCCCACACGCACGGCACCCACTTCCCCGATCTAGCGTTCGGCTCCCGGGTTCGGGTAGAAATGAAGATGCGTCGAGTGGTGACCGCAGACACGATCACGGCATGGTCACAGAGAGAGGAAGGAGTCTCCGCTTCCCAAACCCATTAGCAATCGCTGCATGTTCTTCACTCACTGCGCCAAGGAACAACCTTCCACTGCAAGGAATGGTGGGACATCCATGTTAGTCGGAGAGCATCCGGGAGAAATCCAGCACGCACACCCACAATGTCCGGCCGCGCGAGCCTGTGGAAGCAGAGGAGGAGGGAAATCAATAGGAAATCCAGCCTTGGTAACGGACGAGATATCGATAGCGAGCCACTGCCCGGCACAAAAGGCGCTTGGCTCGCAAAGGTTTTGCCAGGCCCTATTCTACTGCACTGCTGCACAGCTTCTGACGTGAAGCCAAGATTAAGTGAGAAAGACTGAGATAGCTGCTCTCCTCTTAAGGCTCCCGGCCAGTGAGCTCCCCAATATCTATTATGCAACAGATCTGACAGCCCGCCTTGAGTTGCAAGAAAGAAGTAGGATTTATTTATGGGGAGAACATTGCTTTTATTTTCCATGAGTCTTTGCTGAGAGAATGACTGGTGTATGTAAGTGGACTTCTTACAATCAATTGATGAATTTCATTAAATTACTAGCTAAATCAAAGTCAGTTTTTCTGGGAACTGTAAAAAAGAAAGTGATCTAAGACGGAGGAATTTACTGCAAATCTAACTTGTGGTTAGGTTGAAACAGTCTTATTTATACTTTTTTATTTTGGCCAGGAATGAATATAGATTGGAATGCAATTGGAGAGGTAAATCCACTCTTTAAAAACTTGACTGGGGTATTCCTTGATTGCTACCCAGAAGTAGGAGAAATTTCTTCAGTGAACTTTTATGGGAGAAATCTCAAATTAAAATGGAGAAGTTACATTTTCCACCCATTTTTAAGCTCAAAGAAAATAACTGTGCATACATAAAAACAATGATGTTTGAATGGGTGCAGCAAACTCTAAAGCCTTCAATAATTTATGCCCAAATTTCTTCGCATTTTGGTTTTTTGAACATTCTTTTTCCTAAAGAGGCAGAATATGAGATCATAGCTTGAGTGACATTGAGTGTTACAGATTCCTCTAAAACTGTGTTATCATTTGCTAGTTTTCTGGTGGAAATATTTAGAGTCACCAGGTAGTGACTCTCTTGGCTTTCATTAGGAGTTTATTCAAGAAATAAAGTACAGAAATAGAATTTCTTTCAAAATAAAAATACATCTTTATTATTAAAATAAGTAATATTCTGTCTACTTATTAAAAATATACAATGCTAATATTTTACACTAAAAACTAACATGTATAATAAATATATTATTGTCAACATTTTTAAACGATTAAACATCACAAAAGGCAAACTGTTGGACCTATATCTTATAATTAATCTATTTTTCATAACCAACTAACAGGGCATAGGTTAAATCTTACAAAAAATTATCCTATCTGAAGGCTAATTTTTAAATAAGGAGTGATATGAGTGATATGAATACTTGACTTGCTATTTTTCCTCCAAACAGCAAGAAAACACTATAATGTTTTCATTTCCTTACAATGATTTTTTAATTTAAATTTTCTTAAGATATTATAAAGTGCTGATTTAAAGAGAAATCTACATTTTGCAAAGGCGTTAAGTGGCATTGATTTTTTTTTAAGATGGAGGCAATAACTGCAGTGTCAAAAATAAGTATCATGAATGGCTAGTTCTGCAGTCTAGCAGGCAATTCAATCAAATAATTCGACTATTTGAGCACCTTAAAAGGAACACCTAGTGCTAAAACCAAGGGTATCTAGCGACTCCTTCAGTCCATGTGTAAAATATCTCTTATAAAACACATACACAGCTCAACATGTTCTGTCTTGTATTTGCTGTCTCATTTATTCCATTCTGTTTGTTCATTTTCTTTTTGATCCTAGCAGAGATAATAATGACTGCCAGGGGAAAAAAATAATTCTTCGCATTCTTATCTGCCAATATATCTGATATGTACTACCTGAAAATAGCATGTTTTACTGTGACTAATCAAAATACTGAAATTTCGCAGTGTTATTGGAATCTGAGAAAACAAAATGTACCATATCTCTTTGTTCATGTATTCCATTAATATAATGACATTTTACATTATGGTTGCAACTTTTCCACTTGAAACTAGTATTCTAAACTATTTATTTTGGGGTTATTTGGATGTCTAGTTGGAAAAGTGAAAGATCAAGCTTCTATATTCATGAAGTTATTACACAATAAATTAAACAGTTAAAAGATTGTAATTTTTTTACTATTAATTGATCCCCAAAGAACCAACTTTGCACATATGGTAAATTAGATTCATTTATATCCATCAACTCAGTTGAAAGGCTTTAACACAACAGACAGCAATTCCACCTGTCCAATTGAACTTCTACAAGACTAGAGACGACCTTTCTTCAGGACCACGGACAGCGCTCCTGGCATTATTTATTCTGGAGTAGTACATTGAAAGTAGTACAATAAATGACTAACATGATATTTGAGTGACAATGTGTAAATTTCTACTACACAGAGTAAAGGAATTGGAATTATTGCATTGTTCACATTATCAAGAGGACTATTTTATCAACTGTGTTGTGTATATTTTTCAGTGCAATTGCTTGATAAGCTCAAGATGTAGTCATCTTTTTTGTAATAGGGCATACTATTAAAAAAACCACTTACATTAATTGTGAGATTCCTCATGAATACTAAACTACTTGTTTGTCAGTACAAAAAAAAATTGCTAGGAAGACCACAATTCAGAATGTCAAATAACATGCTGTCAATATTCAGTGGCTAAAGACATTTTTTAAATGTACAATTAGTTATCACTTTCAATTCTCCACCTCCAGATTTCCATCTGTTACTAGGGTAATTAGATTAATTCTTGTTCTTTCTCATTAAACTCACTCACTTCCAAGGGGGGAAAATGCTAAATTTACCTCCCTATACTACAATAAAATGATTTGGTGGCATAGTTGATGCCTTAACGTGTGGCAATTTTGAAGTTATTACAAGTTTCTCCCCAATACTGATACCACACATCATAGTTCTGAGGTTATATGAAGGATTAATAAATTCCTTATACAGTATTTCACTGACTAGATTTAACCCTTTTAAAAATTGTGTCAGTTCTGTAATTTGCTCCTTCCTTAAAGGAAAAAGAAAACTACTGCTATTGGATATCACGCAATTATATATACTTAGTAATAGTAAGATGTATATATTTTATTCTATGGTCTCATTTTTTTCCTCATTTTAACCATATGGCACTCTTTATTTCTAGGAGCCAAAGCTCTGTAGGTTCCAAGGTCAAAGCAGAGATAACAAACTGCAAACACACACATACACGCACACACAGAGAGAAGCTGTATTTAGAAGTATACCTCAAAAAAATCATAGAAGGCTGACACAAATATCAAACCTATGGTAAATTGACAAAGAAGAAAATGCATATCATGTTAATGCAAAGCTTCTTCCAACAACAATAACAACAAAAACCACTAGCTTCATCTTTCACTATATTTTTATATTTGCAGATACTAATGACCTCTTATTCTTGGGCTCTATTACTTGAGAAGCAATCTTAGTTTCCTATTCTGCCAGTGAAAATGAATCTTATTCTAGTTAGCTGCCACCTGCTGGGGTATGAGAAAATGTGTAATAATCTTTATAGCACAACATTTAAAAAGACAATGCCTATACCTTTGGCTGGAAATAGCAGATACATATCCCAGAACAACCTGAATTTCAAAGATATTTCAAAGGTTCTTACATGCCATAGCTATGTTTAAATTTTTCACATGGACTTCTTACTAAGGATTCCACTTGACTTGTCACGGAAGTCCTGCTGTTATGTGACATTTGAAAAACCTCATCTTATAGTAACACCTAACCTGTTATTCCATGCAAGTGGCCTGTTGCATTGCAACTTAGCTAAAACAAACAGCCTGTTTATACATGCCATTAAAGATCTCAGAGAATAAAGTCAGGACTGGGTCAGGTTTCAGTTGAAATCACACTGTTGCATACTTGCAACTCACTCTTCTTAACTGTGCTTGCTATGGTATCCCTTATGATTCTGAACACATTATCAGCTGTTCCAGCAACATTCTGCTGCGCTGATGATTAATGACATTTAGAGTTTTGATTAATTTTTAGATACTAAAATAAGTGTATCTTAATTAACAAATTGAAGTGGAATAAATTTACATATCCCAGAACTTTTTTTTTTTAATTTCAGCCTGTGTGATTTTCAATGGGTTTAAATAGGAGAAAACAAACAGATAAGACTCCCAAACATTGCTCAATTCTCTATCACCTTGCTCTTGTGCATTTCAATTTTTTGTTGTTTGTTTGACTCAAAAGTTTTTAAGGCCACTGGAAGTTGATAGGCTGCCTTGGTGGTTACAGGAATAGACTCTATAAAGTTAGAAAGTAATGAACTAAGACAAATTAAGATTGAAATACAATTGCATTTCTTCCAGCAACTAAACTGACTAATTAAGACTCAAATGAACCAATCATCTCTCGTGAAATGAAAATAATCATCAATCCATAAGATAATTTCTGATGACAGAATACTTACAGTATGGAGATGATAAATGATAGAAGATAATCTGTGCATTACCAAAAGGCTACTAATAGTAAGTTTTCCAATATTTCCCATTGCCTAAATTGGAAATTATTCTCTAAGGAGCCTCAGCTCGGTCGTGTTGCTTGGTAAAGAAACTCTATCTCCTTAAAGGTAAAAATATCAGAGGATGTGGTTCGTTAAAAGTTCTTGAGGTTTATGATCCACCCTGGTGACACTGCCCCTTCCTTACCCTAATGGGACGCCCTCCAAGTTTTTTCAGAAGCTCTTAATACGGGTGCCGGTTAAAATAAATGTACTTCTTCAGCGCAGAACTAAGGAGTAGGGTTAATGGAAGGATGGGTGGACAGAAGGAGGGATGGGGATTTCCTCAGACCCGCCGACAGACACACAGCTTCTTGCCATCTGTCTCATTCTCTTCGCCTCGCGTGAGTCCCCGTAGCTGAGGCCACTTCCTGACATGTCCACTTCTTAAATCATTTTATGTGGAGAACATAGGTGACTGCAGCTAACAGAGCCACTTGCATGCTTGACGGGAATTGGCTGAGACGAGCCCCACAAAGACACTCGCAGTGAATCGGTCCAGCGGGTGCCCCGAGCGCACGGACGTCCGCAGCGCTGCTGTTCGCCTTCTTCCTTCTCTCCAGGTGGAAAATGCCCCTCGCCCACCCGCAGTCCCTCCCGTCCTCTTGAAAACAAACACCTCGTGAAGGAGCCCGGAGTGCAGGCCACCGTCAGGGAGTCCTTACCTGGAGCTAGGGGTGAGGTGGGCGGGGAGGGGGTGGGGTGGTCCTCGGGGAGGAGCAGCGGGAGGAGGTCGGGCGGAAAAGTCCCCGGCTCCCAGACCGACCAGCGCAGCCGCCGGCGCCGAGCGCGAGTGACGGCAGCCGCGAAGACGGTGACAGAGGAGCAGCAGTGGCGGCGGCGGCGGCCGCGGCACAGACAGACACGCCTCCTGGCGGGGGTTCCTCGCCTCTTGCTTTAAAGGCGCCGCGCTCCTTTCCCTGCGGCCCCTGCACGCTCCTGGCCGCCGCGGCCACTCGGGGGCACCTCCCACCCCTGGACCACAGGAGCTAGAGCGAGAGAATTCCTGGCGTCCCTAGACTTGGATGTTACGAAGCCTCCGGCTGGACTTCGCTCCCTTAGCGCACACCCGCCTTCTGGGATGGGGAGACTAAGGCCGAGATGCTCTGTCAGGGAGTGAGTGATGCATGTAAAGCGCCGAGGAATTTGCCTAGCCTTGGGTGGTGACAACACATATAAGGAGCCCAAACACATTTGCTTCTGGGTGATGGCTTATATGCCTCTCCGAAACCATAGCAACGAAACTTCTCCACTGCCAGGGCTTGGAGGGCAGCTGGTAGTCTCCAAAGTGGACCTCTTAGTTCAACTACGGTCATTTCCCTGAGGTTTGCAAAAAAAGATCTTGATCTGCGCACCCTCCCACCCCGACCTCCAGCGCACACAGCAAATGCGCTCTGGTAGCGCTGTGCCGGTATTCCCTCAGATGCCGGGAGTCACAGTGCCCTGCTCCCTGCCACCATTGCTGAGAACAGATGCTTGGAAACGGACTTTTCCTGAGTGTTAGGAGGTCGGGCGGGCTGTCTCTGTGTATGTCCGGCGCCTTAAATAGCAGACTCCCCTCTCCCCACCAAACTCCCGCCCAGGCCCCGGAACTCTCAACCTAAACACATTTCAGAAACAAGTTGGATTCGAGATCTAGTGGGCGCCGAACCTGAGGTCGCAGACTCCAAGATTGGAGACAGGAGTCTGGGGAGCAGCCCTGGTTTGGCTGCCACCCGTCCAAGTTCTCGGGAGGACTCTTTTAAAGGCCAGAGATGGGGAGGGGCACCTGAGTCCCAGAGTCTTCCCGCAGCTTGGCTTCCAGGGAGGGGCTGGCGGCTGTGAGCGCACCAGGCTGTCCCCGCTTCACGGTGGAAACGATTAGCTTTTGCAAACAATCCCTGAGTTCCGCTCCTCTGGGTCGGAAAAGTCAACATCTATTCAATACCGTTGCTATTTTATCCTCAGCCCTACAATATTAACTGGAGCTGAGTTTAGCAGTTTCCCCCAGAGGAAGTTGGCGAGCTGAGATTCGCGAGGAGATTTAAGAGAGGCTAAGCGGGAACAGGCCAGGCGCACTGGGCTCAAGAGACCATTTCAAACGGGCTGCATAAAGAAGGGACCAGGTGGGATTCCACGGCTTTGCAGTCCCCTAGCAGTTCCAGTCCCTGGTGGCTCTCCACTATCTATCTAATACCGAGGTCCGGGAAGTAGAGAGGCTCTGAGTCCCCAGGGACCCGTTGTCTGAGCTGGAGACCAGAACTTGCCCTTTTGCTTCCTCCTTCACTGCAGCCCTAGTAAAGTTAAGCCCTCTCCGGACCCTGGCGCAGCAGGGCCATGTTCCACACCCTGAGGCTAGCGCCTGGCTCAGAATAGCTCAGAAACACAGAAATTCAGTCCTGCCAAAACCGCCAGTCTTTCCCTCTTGTTCACCACCCAGGACTCTCTGCGCCCCGGTCCCCACAACATGCCTACTGAGCATTCTTGGGTGGGGCAGGGTGGGGAGGAGGGGGACTGGGGACTTATGTTAAGGAGAGATGAGTTAGTGGCAATGGAGAGTCCGTTAGTCATTTGAAGATCCCAGGGGTGGCTGGGAGGCTCCCTTAATTAAGTCAACAGCAGCCTTGTTCTACCCAGTAAATAAATAGTCAATGACTCTATTGTGCATCCTGGAGCGGGCAGCACAGACGCGTGACCGGTTCTGGGCGCCTGGGCTCCAGCTGCTGTGACCTGCAGCCTAATGGGCTCTTGAGGCACAGCCGAGTTTGGGCCAGGCTCCGAAAAAATCCCCCATTCTGTCCCAATCCTCCATGGGAGTAAGAAGACAACTTGTCTACTGGCTAAAGACTCTCTCCTTGTCATGATTACATCCACCCACTTTCAGGGAGAAAGGAGCAAAACACCAGCACGAACAGATTCCAGTGGAAATCCCTGAGTGAAGGCACCCAGCTCTTTTGTGATAACTCTGAGAGTGTAGAACAGAGTGTGTCTAATTTGACATTAAGTGTTTAGCATAGAGTCTGGCATGCAGTAGGTGCTGGATAAAGAATGGTACTGGGATAGACCTTCCACTTTCCACACTGTTGCCCCCAGACCCACGTTGTACTTGGGAAAGGAGAGGCTTACTAACAACTTCCTGTTAGTGTTGTGTATGCTTTGAGAGCCTTGTCGCGAATCTATTTTTTTGAAGCAAACAGGACACACTTGTAAAGAGAGAAATAACAAGTCCCAACAACAGCATAGGAGAAAATAGGAAAGAGCTGGAAGTGTAGAACAAATCAAAATTATGCATGCTGTGACAAATTAATTTGCTCAATAGCAAAATATTATCTAGATTCCAATGAGAAAAACAGACTAACAAGGGAGCATTAGACACTACACAATGTATTCAACCCTTCAAAAATAATCCAATGCTATAAAGAGATATTTTTCGTGATTTATTTTAGGATTTAAGAAGTTAAACATTTAAGGAATGAGATCTCAAGTATCTTCTTGGGCAACCATGAAGCTTTTTTTTCTTCCTATTTCTAGTCACCCTTAAGGTTTAATCTTCTAAAATTTAGAAGGTTGCTAAGTCCTTCAGCTACAGTCTTATGCAGGAACCACATCCTTACTCTCTCTTGCCGGGCTCCCACCCTCTCTTTCTTCCCTCTCAAAGTGCTCTTAGAACATTAGCAGCTCAAGATTTCAATTTCTGAAGACACAGCAAAGACCAGTCTGAATTCAAGCTAACTACCAGGATGTGTTTGTTTGTTTTGGCTTGATTTTGTTGAACTGAATGTAAAATTGAAAAGTATTATTTTGGATCATCTCATTAAACATCTTCATTTTATAGATAGTAAAAACCAAAATGAGAGAAAAGGATGTGGCAGAACTGAGACTGCCTTCTAACTGTGCAGAACAGCATCAGGCTGTCTCTTGTAGTCTCTTTCAAAACTTAGACTTATATGAAGTTAAGACTTAAAGACATTTCAAGGAAATCTACTCTAGTTTAGTTTTCACAGACCTTTCCTCTTATCTGAAAACAAAATGAACACATGTGCAATGACTTCAAAATTTTACATGCAATAGTAGGAGATGCACAGATGCCTTGAAGGCCATCATGGGCTGGTGAGGAGCCTCTACACCCTAAGCTGAGAACCACCAATCTATTCCAACAATGTGATTTTAAAGATGAGAAAATCTAGACAATGAGAACTTAAGAGTCACAGAGTGGGTTAAAAACAGTTCTAGGACTAGAGACCTGGTATCTTGCTTCCCACCTATTCCCATTCCCTCAGGTAATTTTAGCCATAATTGGACATAAACATGCTGAAGAAGAAATGAACGGATGTCTTTGATTAGTGAAGAAAGGATGGGACCTAGTACAAGAAGAGGGGTTTACCTTGGAATAGAAGGACCAATAAACCCCAGTAATAGGAAGGGAGGCAGAGTATATAATGCAGATGTCAATTAGTTTTTAAGTGTGGTATTGAGAGTCTATTTTTCCTACATGAGCTCAAAATCCCTATGCTAGACTACTTTGCTCCATAGACACCTTCCTTATCACTCTCTGCCTTCCACTGTCCTAACTCTCATGCAGATGGCTGTTTTGCTTGCTCTCACTTAAATAATTTAATACTGAATTTTTCAGTAAGGGAAGGGAAGGAGAAGAAGAATAGGAACAGAAAGAGGATACGAGGTCCTGTTGTTGTTCTTTGTATTTTCTTCATGACATAAAAGTAAAAAGCAAGCTGAGAGTCTTGAGTAGGGAGAAAGTAATAGATGTTTAAGGAGAATGGAGAAAATGTGGCATTTTTATCAGGAGCATGGAAGTGTGAAAGGATAATAAAATGTAGTTGGATACTTGTCCAACAGTCAGGGCCATTCTACCTTGATGACTTACAAATCTTTGAACATTTCAAGAACTCTCATTGTTCCTTTCTACCAGTATAAATCTTAGGCTCTTGAGGTTACAATACTTGGCATTATCTCCCCTCATCTACTCCACCACTGTTACCTCTTCCCTTACCAATTCCTAAATCTCCAAGTCCTACTTCAAAACAATTGAAGTAGCTAATTACAAGATCGATGCAAAAGTAATTCCAGTTTTTAATAACTTACTTTTTTTTTTTGAGACACAATCTCGCTCTCTTGCTCAGGCTGGAGTGCAATGGCACGATCTCAGCTCACTGCAACCTCTGCCTCCTAGGTTCAAGAAATTCTCCTGCCTCAGCCTCCCAAGTAGCTGGGATTACAGGTGCCCACTGCCACACCAGGCTAATTTTTTGTATTTTTAGTAGAGACAGGGTTTCACCCTGTTCCCCAGGCTGGTCTTGAACTCCTGAGCTCAGGCAATACACCCACCTCAGCCTCCCCAAATGCTAGGATTACAGGCATGAGCCACCACGCCCGGCCATAACTTATTCTTTTAGCAAGTATTTATTGAGTACCAACTATGTTCCAGGGAAATGAAGACACAACAATGAGAAAAAAAAATTGAGACAATACACCTTCTATGACATTTCTAAAGCCACAAGGTAACTTCTGTTAGCAAGATTATGACATTCTTGCTTTCACTTCTTTAGAAAGCACTAATAGAAAATCAGGAATGTATCAGCAGAACATACACAAGTGGCATCTCTTAGAGAGGTGTGTTGTACCAGAAAATATTTTGTGCTGGACTCCCCACCCTACCTCCAAAGAAGAAGTAAAGAAGCAGTTATCATTAGGAGTATGGAAAAGTGGACAGAAATGGGAAGGCATGCAGGGGCAGAAATATACATTTTCTCAAAGCACAGGATCTGATTTGTCAAATAATAAGGAAACTCCCAAATATATATCCTCAGGACTGTTCTCTACCCACCTTTGCTCTCTACTTTTTTTCTGCGAGCTTAATGCAAGGATTCAGGGAGAAACAAATTATTATTTGTCTAAAATCTACCATATTCTAGGCAGGCATACTTTTGCATAAAATACTACATTTTATTATTTGAATGGTCTTATCAAATGCAAAATTCTCATTTTAAAGATGAGTAAACTAAAACAGAAAGAGGTCATGTAATTTGCCCATGGATGTGCAGCTAGTGAAGATAGAGCTAGTATTCAACTCTGTAGTTTATTGCTGTTGCTGGTACATCAGATAAGGTAAGTGGGAAAAAGTCATATCTATGACAGCTCTCTGTTTCAAATCAGAAAGGATTTCAGATGTTGTTTCTAAGATGCAAGAGATAAATCTCTATGAATTATACTGAGAATATGAAGGGCTAGAGAATACACAGCAGCTCAGTTTGAGTAGATTTCCCCCCCTCAGTAACCCCCTGAGAAAAGGCTTTGGAGCCAGAAATCAGAAGAAGCTTTCCCTTAGAGAAAGCCAGCTTAAAAGTAAGTGGAGAGATCTTGCTTTCAGCTTTTATCAGAGTTCAAGCAAACTCCCAAAACTTGAACTGATCCCCTAAGAGTGTTTTCAACAGATCCTAAATGATACCACATGCCAACAGCATTTTTTGCAGTAAGCGAGAACTGAAGACAAAATCACTTCTGGTAACAACCCTTCATCCACAAATATAATGTCTTCTTAGTCATTCCTTCCATGAGACAACCTACGCTTATTAGTTACTACAATTGACTATGTAACTGTCCAGTGGAGGTGGGCAAAATAGACACTGGAGACGATTTCTAAGAGTGTTGTGTTCATGGATTGTTCCGATAACAGTATAGAATTCATTGGATATGTCAAAGGATTCAAACCAACTTTGTAAACTGGTTCAGAATGTCAAACCAAGATTTATATTCATTTTCATTTCTATTTATTTAAGCTGTACAACATGATGTTTTGATATACATATACGTAGTGAAAATTTTACTACAGTCAGCTAATTAAGATACTCATCCCTTACACAGTTAGGTTCTTTCTTTCTTTCTTTCTTTCTTTCCTTCTTTCTTTCTTTAGTAACGAGAAAACTTAAGATCTAGTCTCAGCAAATTGTGATTGATTCAGTTCACCACAGAAGAAGTCATTTTGATACAGAATTAAGACCGTTTCCTTAAAAGTTTTTCCTGGAGGGGTCATCCATGTTGTAGAAAGCTACTATGGAGGGCCTTTAGAAACTGACCAGGGTGTCAATAGATTTTCTTCCTCTAATTTAATGTACTGACTCAAATTAGAAAAGTTTTCAAACTTTTATTGCAGGTGAGCTCAGCTTCAAGGGCTGACATTCATTAAGGATATGGACACTCTGCTAACCACCTGCATTTCACATTCCTTCCTACAGAAGGATCACACAGGCTGCTCTATCAAGGTTGCTATGGCCTGGTGTGGATGTGCACTGTTGGACAGCACACAGCAGAGGTAATGGAATTCAGTTATGGTTTTTAATTCTGCAAATTAATGGATGAGGCAATAAGTTTAAAATGAGAGGAAAATGAACAGAGAGGAAGCTAGAATAAAAATGTAGGCCCATACTCTGTATGATAATGAAAAGTGAGAAAATCAGAAAATAAATTTTTATTTTGCAATCTGTTGTCCTAACAAACTTTTAACACATAACTGTTTCAATCTGCTTCCAGATCATCATCCCTTTGTAAACACATGTTAAATTTGAGTACAGAGAGATGGACAATTGCAATGCATCACTTAACTGCATCAATATTTTATGTAGTTGATCATATAAAAATCAGAAGCAGATTTAGCCTTCTCTGTGGACTGTAGGGACTAAGGGTTTGTTGACCACATTTCCACTTCATAAACAGAGTTATCCAACCAAGACTTGTTTACAAACTAGAAATGTAGTCAAACACACTGTCCCTGATGCTTCATTTACTCTTCTAAGCCAACAGATTGATAATTTTAGAGCTATTTCTACAAAACCAGATACATACATAATTAGGAAAATAGGAGAAAATAATCTCTAATATGGAAAGTAATAATATATGATAATTAGAAACTGATATTTTGGTGGATAAATCAGAAGAAACAGTAATTTCTATATTATGTTTCAATATTCACTCATTTAAAACAGTACATAGGTTTTATACTTATATGCATTTCACTATATTTATAACACTACAATAAAGAAATTAGGTCTCGAGCTCCAATTGTCAAAAGCCAGAATCATGGAAGTTAGTCTCAGCTATAAGGGGGTAGAATCTAGAATTTACAAATATTTTTCACTTATTTCTCCCATTTTATATGTATAACTAAAAACTGTCAAGAGGTGTATATATTATCCTCGTTTTATAAATGAAGAAAAAAAGTACAGAATAATTTTATGGCATAGCAAAAACAACACCGGACTAAAAGTTCCATTAACTGAACATGTATTTAAATGTAGTATCTTTGGTAAGTCAGTTAATTCTCTCATGCTTTTGTTTTCTCACTTGTAAAATCTGGAGCAAGAATTTACTTTGAAATCTATGAGGTCCCTGTAATTTACAAAAGTAACGATTTCTTGGCAGAACAAGTATCACATTATAGTCACCGGTAGAACAAGGGTAGAACTCAGGCCTCTGGACTTTCACCACAAACTTGATGATAAAACACATCTGAAATTGAGAGCTGAGCTACAGAAGATACATAGGTCTTCGCTTTTATCCTTCATGCAAAGTCATCGGAAACATGCAAAACTCACCATCTAACTTAAAAATAAATCTTCCTACAAAAGAAGTGATAAGTTTTGTTCACTTAGCAAAAAAACACTAAAAATACTAATTTAATCATTTTATGCCTAAAGTTAGTTAATGTATAAAGAAGCAATACCATGATGATTTTTATAAACATTCTTTGATGAAACTCAATCATTCACTTACTCAGTATTTGGACCAAGCAGCTGAACATTTCTAGAGAAAATTAAACAACTGGGCTGTATGGGGCTGAACAGTGAGTGTCTCCCCTAAATTCTTGTCTGTTTAGAACCTATGAATGTGAATGAGATCTTATTTGGAAAAAGAATCTATGCTGATGTAATCAAGTTAAGGAGAGGGTATACTAAATTAGGTGAGCTGTAAACCCAATATAACTTGTGTCCTTATAATAAGAGGAAAATTTAGATACTGGCAAATATAGGAGGAATGCCATGTGAAGGTGGAATAGGGATAGGGATAGGAATGATGCATCTACAAATCAGAGAACATCAGGGTTGCCAGAAACCACCAGAAGCTAAGACGAATTTAGACAATTTTTCCCTCAGAGCCCCCAGATGCAACCAATTTGCCAACAACTTGATTTTGGACTTTTGGCCTCCAAAACTGTGAGAAAACAAATTCCTGTTGTATCATGTATCATCTGGCCAAAGGCAAGTGCATTGCTCTGTTGACATCTATTCCTATAGCATGACACACACATACTTGATCTTCCAAAAGATGGCATGACTCTGCTTTCTTTTTTGAACTTGTGTTCTGGATTCTATACTCTCTCACATCCTCAAGCATTCTAATCCTGTCATATAGCATCTTCTTAAGAAAAGAAGAAAATAAGTTTCCATCCCATGTCTCTCTTCAGCTACAGCCCCATTTCTTTACTCACCTTCACAGTAAAAGTTCTTGAGTCCTCTGACCTTGTTTCTATTTTCCTACCTCATTTTTTTCACACATGCCACTTGAGCATCTATCTCCTCTATTTCACCAAAACTGCTCTTGCAAGATCACCAGCCTCCTTTGTGTTGCCAAATCCTTTGTTCCTGTTTGTGTCTTTACCTTCTACACTCATAAAGGGCATTTCACATCTGTAGACCAACTTCACTTTTTTGAAATGCTTTTATAATTACTATTTTAATATTTATTGTATCATAATTTTCTGTTGTTCCTTTTCAGTCTCCTTTGTGGGCTTTTTCTCGGCTTGCTGATGTCTAAATGTTGGAGTGATCCAGTTTTAGATCTTTCATACTCCCAAGTGGACTAATTTAGCGTCATGGCTTTTAAATACTGTCTATATGCTAAAGACCTATTTCCAGTTTTTACCTCTCTCATGAGCTCCAGCTCTTATACTCAGTTTCATTTGAAGGTCTAATAGGACCATGTTCCAAGCAGAACTACAGCTCCACACCAAACTTTTGCTTTTAGTCTGCCCTATATTAGTAAGCAGCAGCAACATCTATGCCATAATCCAAGTCAAAATTCTGAGTCACTCGTGATCCTTTTCTTTGTCTCACTACTACCCCCATCGCCAATTCATCACCAAATCCTTCTCGCTATCCCTCCAAAATATATCCAAAATCTGCCCATCTTGTCATGTTTATCATAACCTTGGCCCATGTCACTATCATCTCAACCTACGCCACTGCTATATTAAATTGTATTATTGCTTCTGCTTTTGCCCCTGTGATTCATTCTCCATGTAGCATCAAAGTGATCTTCCATTATTACATCTTTCTGCTTAAAATCCTCTGATACTTGCCCCATTCAATGAATTTTTGTAATGCTTAACTTTTAAAATGATCCTACAAAGGCTACTCATCTAACTTTATTTATTTATTTATTTATTTATTTATTTATTTATTTGCTTACTTACTTGACACAGAGTTTTGCTCTTGTTGCCCAGGCTGGAGTGATGCAGTGACATGATCTCAGCTCACCGCAACCTCTGCCTCTCGGGTTCAAGCGATTCTCCTCCCTCAGCCTCCCGAGTAGCTGGGATTACAGGCATGCACCACTATGCCTGGCTAATTTTGTATTTTTAGTACAGATGAGGTTTCTCCATGTTGGTCAGGCTAGTCTCGAACTCCCGACCTCAGGTGATCCGCCCACCTCGCCCTTCCAAAGTGCTGCAATTACAGGTGTGAGCCACTGTGCTTGGCCTCTCTAACTTCATTTCTTACCAATCTCACCCTCTCTCACAATGGTCTAGTTACATTGGCTCTTACTCCTTTTCTCTGAATATGCTATGCTTCTTCCAGCCTCATAGCCTTTGCATTCATGTGTTCTCTATGCTAGATTTCCTGTTCCCTCTGTTGAGAGTGCTCTCACAGTAAACCTTCATGTAGAGTTATTCTCATCTTTCAGGTCTTTGTTCCATGGTTACTTTCTCCACTAAACACTTAAGAGTGGGGCCATGTTTTCTTATTTAGTACTCTATTCCCAGGGCCTGGCAGAAAATAAGTTGGTAAAGACTTATTATCCCATGAGTACTATGCAAAATATAACAAGTTTACTCACAAAGATGATGTTTATCCTATATTTTTATGTCCATTCATAATTTTTAGTTAAAATATCACAGAAATATTTCTCCAACTTTGGAAATTTAAACCTATTTTTTTTTCTTGTATTTCAGAGAAAGAGCTTAATGGTTAGACAAAAGAAATAGTTATCACTGCAGATGACAAATTGCTAGAGGAAAAGTTCTGAGTTGCTGGTCCTTAAACAACAATTCCAGAAGACAGCAATTCCACCCAATTGCACTCAGAAGGGCCAAGGCTTTTAGTGCATCTTCCAGCAGTTCATTGGCCCCTTTACTGTCACCAAAGCAAAATTATTGAGACATCTCTATATTCTAATTATTTATCTTCTTCCCCAAGATTACTTACATGTGGCTGTTCAAGGCTCTGATGGGTGATCCATATTCAACTTTCTCTCATAAAATCTAACGAGAGAGGAGAAAAGATAAAATAGATAACTGTAAGTATTATTTTTTTTCTGGGTCTTTTTGCCCCTTTGAATATAGAAGAAGGAAAACATCTTTACTGAATAACTGTTATATGCAGATATTCTATTAGGTATTTTGTGCATTTTAGATCACTCGACCCTCCTAAAACAATCTTTCAAAGAAGAAATGAAGAGTGGGTTTTGAAGGGTCTTCAGATCCTCAGGCTACTCGGTGGTTGTTAAGCATAGTTCATGTTTCTGTTGTTGTTGTTGTTGTTTTGTTTTGTTTTTCACATTAGTCCCTGGGAATGACTCTGATAACAAAAAAAATACCATTTTAAAAATGAAATCCATTGACTTAGACAGGCAGCCCTCTGGCTGAGTATATACAAATTTTGATTATATGTTTGGTGTTCACATCAACACCATCAAGAAATCTTCACAATAGTGTTCCCCTCTTTTGTATAAAAGTTGTTTCGTTCCAGAAGGGCAACTCCAAAACAGCTTGAGAGTAAGACAATTTTCAGGGCTTTATCTCAGAATATTGTTGAAATGTCTCATTTATATGTCAGTTTTCTTATACTGTTTCAGACAGACAACAAAAAATTGTTGATTTTTTTCCCTAGCTGAAATGTCTTTTAAATGGAAAAGAATCCTAACTTCCAACTCCATTGACCCTATGTAAACTCTTCAAGTTCAAAACCGATTTTAAGTTTGGCAGTTTCTATTGCCTGCAATATAAAGGTGAGGGAAATCTAAGATTAGACCATCGAGTGTGGGAAAAGAAGATATAATTGATAGAAACCAGCAGACATGTATTTCAGCTCACCTCCACTGCAAAATAAGGACTATCCACCTTAGCTAAAGATATTTTTGAAGATTGCAGAATACTGACGAAAAAAATTATGACTGTAGTGCAAGTTCTCTCAAATGTGTATTAATTTATATATATATATATCTTTTATACTCCTTATTGCAGAATACAAACATATGACCTGAATATAGAACAAAATAATTAAAATCAGAAACTTTTCAAAAAATTTTAAAATTAGATTTATGTAAGAATGCATACTTTTTTCTAATAAAAAAGAATCTTTCATAATATGGATGCTTGTACATAATACTTTGTGTATCTACTTCTTAACCTCCTCTATCTCCCTTAACAGTACACAGACATACAGTGGTTTTTCTTTTTGTCAAAGAAAGTGCTACAATTTCCAAAGCTGCCCATTGAGTGTTTCTGAGCCATAGCCAAGAGCTATTTCAAAAATGAGGACAGATTTCTTTTCTCCCCGGGGACAGACAGCATGATGCTTCTTCAGCCCTGCACTCTAAACCTTTTCTCCCTCAGATCTTGTCCAATGCCAGGCATAAAAAGGCACTTCTACTATTAAAATGCTGACAGCAATCAAGGTGGGATTAGGTTTATTTTTTATTCATTTCATGTTAAATTAAATCATCTGTAGTTCTGTAACGATGAATTTAGCCATTCACTTAAAGAGAAACAGAAGAGATTTCAACCATCCCATCGGAAAGGAAACAACCACCAAATTGTTCTCAGATATGGGTCAAGAACAGGTCATTGTGAATGTAGTTGAACATAATTATGACATACATTAATAATGCCTGGCATTGTCTCCATTCTCATCAAAGAGCGTGCAAAGAGAGTCTTTTAGATACTAAAGATGACAACCATCTCATCTTCCTGACCCATCACTATGTTTTGTCAAGCCTGGTTTCCCCATCCATTTTATTTGCATCTGCTATAGTAAAACAACAGTGTGTTTTGTTATTGTTGCAGAGTTTTCCCAATACAGTGTTTTTTCATATTTTCATAGAGGTTTAACAACTTGCAGATGAATTCTCACAACATCCCTTTAGACTTCCCACGTGGATTCAAACACAATATGCAATTATGTCATTTATATGAGGAGAGAGAAACCAAGAAAGGTTAATGTTCCAATGCTTTTAACAGAGTTCTTTCTGCATCATGCCATTTTATTTCTCTATGCAGAAAGAAAATACAGTTATATATGGTGATAAAGGAGGTGAGCCAAATAAGCCTGGATCATATTAGTGATATTGAGTTAAGCTTCAGCTGTCAGATTCTCTCTACCTTGCTACACTTTGAACATCCTTGAGGCTACCAACATTCTTCTCCACTATTTGAATTTTCTACCTATTTAACCTCCAGATTGGTAGGCTGCAAGAGGGGCAGAAGGTAGAGTAATATATTTTAAGTATGAATCATTTGCTTTATAAAGAAAAGCAGTGTTAACTGATACATTTCAAATATCTTTAATGCCAATTCCATTTTGAAAAGAACATAAGAAAAAATATATTTTAATAATTAATCTCAATTACTATTTTAATGGTTTGTTAGGGGTGTGTGTGTGTGTTTGTGTGTGATTTTTAAAATAGTATTCATGTTGCCATTGCAGGATTCTCTTGTCAGAAGCAAGATTCTAGTGTACTGCTGGAACAGGCTTAAGTTAGCAAGAAACATATGCATAAATACTTCTATAGCACTACTGCTGCTCCCTGCCTGTCAACAGCTATTCCAGGGCTCAGGGAAGGATTGGATATCACTTAAGAGAAGGCCAAGCAAAACATGTGGGGTTGAGCAGAAGCTAGGGACTGGCACAAAAGACAGCTACCAATGACATAATAAGCTATGCAGCATAAAGGAACACAGATCTAAGATGAGGGAGGAATGAATCTGAGAAGGAAGTCAGGCAGAACTCAAGATCCAGAAGCTGAAGATCAAAATCTAAGCAACAGAGATGGAGACTTAGACACTTAAATAGACAGCATGTGGAGCCAAACCTAGGCACTAAGAGACTTGGAGTCAAGGGCAGGAATTCAGATAATTGAAGATGGCACCATGTTTAGTGGAAAAAGGAAATAAGCTACCAAATCATAAAAAGACATGGAGAAATCTTAAATGCATATTACTTAGTGAAAAAAAGCCATTAGATCTGAAAGGCTATCTACTGTAAGATTCCAACTATACGACATTCTGGAAAAAGCAAAACTAGGAAGACAGTAAAAAGATTAGTGATTGTCACAGGCTAGGAGGGAGGGAGGGATGAATAGGAAGAGCACAGAAGATTCTTAGGGCAGTGAAACTACTAGGTGTGACATTGTAATGGTGGATACATGTCTTTATACATTTGTCAAAACCCATAGAATGTACAGGAACAAGCATTGACCCTAATGGAAACTATGGACTTTAGGTGACAATAACGTTTCAATGTAGGTTCATTAATTGTAACAACTGTACAATTCTGATGCAGGAAGTTGACAGCAGGAGAGGTGAAGCTATGTGTGTGTTGTTGGGGACAGGAGGTATATGGTCACTCTCTCCACTTCCCCCTCGATTTTGCTGTGAACCTAAAACTGCTCTGAAATAAAGTTTGTTAAGAAAAAAGGTACCATCAAAGTTAGAGCAGAATTACCAGCAAGACTGTTTTAGTAATAACCCAGAACATCAATCAAAAAGGAGTCAAAGCTGGCCTTGTTGTCTAGGGACAGACTCAAATTTTAAAATAATGAGACAACATTGAACCTAGAGTTGGGCGATGTTATGGGTTGAAATGTGTCTTCTCACTCCCCAATTTATATGTTGAAGCCCTGACCCCCAGTGAGATAGTATTTGGAGATGGGGCCTTCAGGAAATAATTAGGTTTAGATGAGGTCATGAGGCTGAGACCCTAATAATGAGATTAGTGTCCTTATGAGAAGAGACACCACAGGGCTTGCTCAATATCTTTCTCTACCATGTGAGGACACCCTGAGAAGGTAGCCATCTGCAAGCCAGGAGGAGAGCCCTCACCAGAATCTAACCATGCTGGCACCCTGAAGTCAGACTTCCAGTGTCAAGAACTGTGAAAATAAATGTCTTTTGTTTAAGACACCCAGTCTATGATATTTTGTTACGGCAGCCCAATCAAACTAACATAGGTGATAGCTGCCAGGTCTAGCTTCTCCTGAACCAAGGCCCCTAATATCCAACCTAAAGTTGGATGTGGTAGATGTTGACTGTACCCTTCAATCCTTGTAAACTTCAAGGTCTTTCTATCTTTGCTCTGCAGCCAAATGCATTGAAACATTTCACTAGGTGCAGAAGAAATAGCTGAAGCCAAGATAAAGTACTTAAATGTCTACAATCCAAATTGCATTGTGAATGAGCACTATGTTACTTTGGATGAATATTTATTTTTTAGTATAAAAGATATAAAAATTTATAATTATGAAGGTCATTAAGGTGGTGGATATACTCACAAGTCCCCTCAGCCATTCTGTGTTAGGTAAAAATGCAAAGGAAAACAGACAAAATATGGATAAAAAGGATGCTCTTTATTTGTTTTAAAACTCTGTCATTAAAACCACTTCAGAGAAGAGTTCCCTCTGGTTGTCCTATTCTTGAATTTTCTGAGGAATTCCACATTCATTATAGCCATTCCCCACTTATTCTGACTCTGATTTCCAGGGTAACACATCCTCATTATTTTGATCTATGCTGAAAAGTTGCCCTAGTGTTATGTTTTCATTTTCATCTTCACTCAAGGGGCAATGATCAGACTCTGGTGACATGGCCCAGGTAATGGCACACCGAGGCCTTCTGAAAGGCCCTGATAAAGGTTGCTCATGTCCTTCCTGACTCTGTGGTCAGGGACTGGGAAAAAGGATTTGAGGTAAAGATCCTGCCTCTATAAAGCAATACACATGCACAAAGTAATGCAAGCACTACCTGTACTTTTGCTAGTCTCACGAAAAAAAAATAAAACTCTGAAATTATTTTTTGACATGATGCCTAAGATGAGAATAGCAATAATAGAAACTAAAAATGAACTCAATCAATTAAAGGAGAATCTCAACATTTTCAAGGGCATTAAAAGAAGGAAATCTGAAGACCTCAAATAAAGAAGGAAGGGTAGAAGAAGGACCATTCATGGCAAAGGCAGAGGTTAGGAATCATACTGACTAAGTAGCCTATTATGTAGACATTATATCATTAAACCTGTGAGGGTTTGCTTGCCATCACTCTCCCCAGCTTTGCATCTGCTTGTGAGCAGGGAAAATTGAACTTAGCATTCAGAGGCACTCTGCTCTTTCAAGAGGTCTTCTCCTACAGGCAACTATTATTACAATTTATCAAAATACCAACTTCAACAGCTTGTACCAGCACAGTGTACTGAGGGTTTAGTAAGTGTTGGGTGCATTCTCTCACTTAATACTTACAGCAAACTTCCTAAATGTCCTCTCTCTCTTTTTTCTATGCAGGATACAGATATGGTAACTAAGTTGACTAAGGTCATGAAACCAGCAAGGATGAGACACAAAATTTTAACCCATGCTTCTGGAACTATGATCCATTCAGCCAGACAAATATGAGGGTATGTTAGGGTTATAACTAACAAGAAATTTGATACACTATTTTATGATATAATGAGCATACATGGCTACTTAATATAATACAATGTCAAGTGTATACGAATATAAACACACACAGAACTTCAACAAATTCCCAGGTGTATTATTCTGCCACTGTAGGATGTGCCCCAGGTCCTCCTTCAGTTTCCTTTTTCTAATATTATTAGATGCTAGGCTGAAAAGTTGGGGGTGTGCTTCTTTCATGCAATCTCTATACAGTCAGTATTACAGTTTTTATAAGTAAGAGTTGTGAGGAAAACTGGAAGACAGCATGCCCAATAAAAATGCAAAAGCTTAGACACAGAAGATAAAATCTAGAAATCTTTGTGTTTTGATTCATGTATGTTCCAGCTTCTCATTTCATTCCTGTCTTATTGGGCACGAAACAAGACTCCTCGTACACCAGCCTGATGTGGATTTGAGTTGCCATTGTTCTTAGTTTTGGAGGCATTCTAAGGTTCTCTTCTAAACATTTTTCCTTGCCCACTTTCAGGCCTGGGAACCACATCTTGCCATAGCTTTGCTCCATTTCAGCTCCACAGCCATCCTGACCTTTGGAAACACCTTTTCTATATGACTCCAAATATCCCTCCTGCAAGCCATTTCACACTAACTCTGCAGATGTCTTCTTTGCCATTTGAGAGCCAGGGACCTGTGCCTGTAGATTCCTCCCCCAGGGTACTTCCTTCTTGCAACAAAATCCTCCTCTAGCACATGACTCATCCCCTTCTGCCTTCTTCATCTCTTTGAAATATAACTACTGCCCCCACTACTATTTTAAGATGGGCTCACCTTCCAGTCTAGGTGAACACAAGAAGCTGGTCCCTTGAGTATTCAAATGGCCTCAATGTCTGCTGCCATCATCCACGCAGAGCCACCGTTTCATGACCGTCCCAACCAGGCTCAGCCTACCACTACCAGTCAGCAGTGTTTTGCCCAAGGTAGAAAATTTTAGTAATCACAGCTTTGAAATCTGAGAGTTTCCCCCTAGGTTTCTATAATCCAAAATGAAGTAGAAGTCTATTATATATAACAGACATAGAGTTTAAACAATGGAGACAATATATTTGAACACATGTCTCCAGAGACACAGTTTCCTTTACCTCTTTTCCTCTTCTCTCCACTATGCTCCCATGAAAATGACCATTCACTAAAACAGATCTTAAAACAATTTATGGGAACTGATGAATGAACAGAAAGCCTAAACCTTCTTCTAAAACATTATAACTCATTGACTCCAGTGAATCTCCCTTGGGTGCAATGGGTGGGAGAGCTCACAGTGCACACAGGCTGTTGCTGCTCTGTTCCCTTCACCACCTGACAAACTGATAGAGCTTGCAGCCAAAATCATGGAGTCGCATAACCCAATGCCATCCACCTACTGTTCTTTTATCTTTGAAGACAGCTTTGTTCTCCTCAGTAAAACAGTGAAAATAGTCTTTCAGTGGCAAAGAAAATATTTCAAAACCTGTTGTGGAAAGTATCCAAGTATACAGGTTTCCTCTCTTGCTTTTTCCTATTTTTGCTTTGCAGCAAATCCCATAACAAAAAAAAAAACTGGAAATAAATAACTCTTCATTGTCCCTATCCATTTCTAAAAGAATGTACGAATTTTCTGGTCTGTCCTTCCATCGAAAATTGTGAGGTTTGAAAGCCTGTTAAGATATGACCTAAATTCATCCCGTTTTGTCTCCATTCACAAAGGCATAATTCCCTTTCATTTTTTTTAACAGAACATAACTTTGGTGTAGAAGTTATTCATTTTGATACAAATCTCATTCTGCAAGAAAACATGAATAGTCAATATTTCCTCATGTATCATGCTGTTTATCTACCATAACCAATTTATTCAAAGAGATTTATTACCTTACTACAACTCACTGCTTAGCACTGACAAAGCTGATAAGATATTCACTATATTTATGAAACTAAAATCATTTAGGTAGGTAAAGGAAGGTATATATAAAGATGTGCAATGAATATGTTTTTACATAACTGGAGGTAAGAATTGCAGAGTGGTGAAACTGACATAACTACCTTAAGGAACCAAGTACTAGCCAACATGGCTGAGGTTCTCTTGAGCTCCTATTTAGAAGCACTTCTTTTAAGCAGAATCTGTGTGTATAAAATTGCCAACTTCTTCATATCTTTGACAAGTATATGTCAGTGTTAAGTTTTCATTAAATGCAAATTTAATCTTTTATAAAATCATGCTTAAAGCTAATATCACAGCACATCAATTAGACTTCTGTATGCTTTTAAGAGGTTGAATAATTGCATTCATTTAGAAGGTACCTTGCAATACGCATAAAACAGAAATCTTATAAAATTTAGCTAATTACAGCACAAGTCAATTCCACTCCCAAAATGTAAATAAAGCCACACTACTGTTTGTTTACTTACTCAGTTCCTTTTTCTTCAGAATAATTCTGGTCCTTGAAATCGATACTAACTGATTTATCCTTCAGTGTTGCTTTAGTTCCCAGGCATGAGAAATGAGGTATTTTGGAAAAAGGAGGATTCTAGAGCCCTTCAACTGTATAGTCAAACCTTAAAAATTTGAATAATAGTAACATAAGCTTACAAATATCTTTTATGTATTTCAATGACTCAAAGAACATAGGTTATTTTAATCTGATTTTAATCCTCCTCTACACTCTGCCAAGTATGTAGAACAGGTATTTTCACTGAACAGAGGAAAGAAAAACAGAAAGCTCAGAGAAGTTAAATGACTTTTTCAAAGTCATTTATCTTTTGAGTGGAAGATACAATACCAGAACCTATGTCTTTAGATTCTACAAAAAGTGTTCTTTTTGTCAATAATGTCTTGAAAATATCACACTTAGTTCTCTGCTTTATAAAATATGTTTCTCAAAATACTTTAAAATTTTCTTGATGAATCAAAAAGGTTTTTTGAATTCACAAATTGAACTATGCAGTAATATATTGCTATTTTTTGCATTTTGGAATATGAAATATTACTTTTCCCAACACTGTATAATTTCAGAATACAGAACTGTTCTAATTGGTGAGCTTTATTCTTAAATTGGCACTAAGAATCCCTAGAGGGTTATTGAGCTATGCAGAACTTAACTTATCCTTACACTAAATGTCCTCAGAATATTTTAGTGTTCTAATGGATGCTTCTCTCTCTCTTCTCCATCGTTGTCTACAGATACTTCCACCATTGTTCAGGTGTCAGAAAGTTATCCCATCACCACTTTTAATTCCCAAAGGTACTTTTAGTATCATTTTTTCCTGCTGTTGCTATTTTACTCTGTCTCAATCATCTTTAATCTTACTAAGATTTAGGTTATTATATATAACATCCAGCGAGAGTGTTCCTTTCTTCAGGTTGATGAACTAAATAATTACACCACATTTCCGATTACCTCTTAATCTTTTTTCCTGTGGTTCATTTCAGGAATTTTTCCACTGTTCAGACTTAGAATATATACATGTATAAATATTTATTTTAAAATTTGGATTTGGGCCTGGCGCAGTGGCTCACGCCTGTAATCCCAGCACTTTGGGAGGCCAAGGCGGGTGGATCACAAGGTCAGAAAATCCAGACCATCCTGGCTAACATGGTGAGACACTGTCTCTATTAAAAATACAAAACAATTAGCCAGTCGTGGTGGCACGCACCTGTAGTCCCAGCTACTCAGGAGGCTGAGGCAGGAGAATTGCTGGAACATGGGAGGCGGAGGTTGCAGTGCGCCGAGATTGCTCCACTGCATTCCAGCCTGGGCGACAGAGTGAAAATATGTCTCAAAAAAAAAAAAATGCTTTTGTGGTTGATCAAAGCTGTGATCACAAATAAGTAGGGATGTTGCTGTTCTAGAGAAAACAAATATTTTGAATATATAATACTCAAGTTGTCATTAAACTCATAAAATGAAAGAAAATTTGACTCTCAGTGTAGTTGATGAAGTAACTTACAGGAAATTGTGGATCTCTTTGATTCCTGATGTGGAGAATGGAGAACATCTATAGTAGAATAATGGGATCACGGAATGTTAAAAGTTAAAGCATAAAGCCTTAGTGACCATCTGAACTTGACCCTGAAATTCCCAACCTCTTTTTTTCTGAATCCACATATGAGATGATACTTATAAGCATAAACTATTCTGTAAGTTTATTCCTGGCACATAAGCTACAAATCTACCCTTTTCTCTCCCGCTCAAAACTAACATATAGGAGTAAAAATGATTGTGCATGATATTATGCTAAATATAACAACCCTAAAATAAAATGTAAGTCCTTGGCAAATTTAGCACTATCCACCATTAGAAACAAATTAATAGCAAAACACATCATATAAAATTCAAAATAGCCAAGTGTCAGAGTCCAAATTTCTGCGCAGCACCTGGGTTCCAGAGAGGTGGTACAATTTAAGATCACACAGTAGGTGGTGATAGTGCCAGCTTGGAGCCCACACATGTAGTTCCACTGATATTTGGAGTATATTATGATGCTCACAATTAAAATGCAAGACAATGACATATTAAAACACTAGAGAAAGGCTATAAAATGATTTTTAAACTGCATATTATTGGAGCAGAATGCTACTCCTCTTGATAATAAAGGCCATACAAATTATTAAAAAGTATTAATAGTGATAAATTAAAAGCCAAAGAGAAATTTCTGGCATATAAAAATTACCCAGAAGAAAAAGAGAATCCAGAAAAGACAAAGTGGAACTAGCTAGCACATTTGCTATTACAAACATCCTTTTTCTATGCCATATTGGTAAAAATAAGTTCCAAGGAAATAGCACCATAAAATCAATAAATATGTATGTGATGCAAGATGTAATTTTGATACGGAACAAAGTAGTTTCCAGCAAGCTTGTATCTACATGCTCAAAGTAGTATGTAGAAAAGTAAAACTGTCTTCCTGCAATTATTTGGTGTATCTTGCTGAATTCATTTTTAATTACATTGGCTGATGGGGTGAAATCAGGTGGAGCCCTTGCCCTTTAGGCACTTACAGTCTAAAGTAGACAACATCTTTGTTGGTGCTGATAGTAACCCATGATCTAAAGAGTGTACCTCAATTGCATAGTTAGAAAGTTACTATGAATTTTATCATAAAACTATATAAAATTAATCAAAAGAGAAAATGTGCAAAAATACTACAGATCAAAATGTTAGGTTTTGTAATTTCATCAAAGAAGTAGATTTTTACCAGTGTTTAGTAATTAGCACGGTAAAGTATTTTTAAAACATATACATATATATACGTATATATATACGTATATATACGTATGTATATATATGTATATATACATATATGTTCAAAAACACTTCACATGTTTCAGTAGAATGTCTTGCTTTTCCTTACAAGTGATTTTTAATTCCACTAACCTAACTGCAGATACGCTACTTGTCAGAGACATGAAATATCCTACCTGTTTCACACATGGTTCACCTATCTGCAGAAATAAAATTGGATTCCACATATTCGTTGGGGGTGAAAAAAATCTCATCCTATTCTTTGCTTTATCCTGAACCACCTCCTCTATGCTCTGACAATGCCTATTACAATCTCATGCGTGATGATGCAGAATATATGTATCAGAATTTTATATACATACATAATCATTATAAAAGTATGTACTTAAATCATACTGTCATCAAATCAGTGTTTATTGTTGTCAACCTATCTATACTTTTGACGTAGAACAGATAAATTGTCTAATCAAGCCGAGCCCCTACTCTTTTAAAGGGCTGCAAACAAACAGACCATTGTACAATGACAAGGGCAGATCAATGAAACTGACTATTGCCGATAAGGAGTTGTGGTTTGTCTTGAGCAAAGATCTTGGAAAAAAATTAAAATAAAAATCCCCACCAAATTGAGGGATAGAGTCACAAACTGTAATCGTTGTTTGAATTGCAGATTTACCTGAATTCTTGAATAGTAAACAATAAAACAATCTTTTCCTCAAAGAATAAAACAATTTAGACATGCCATTGAAAATTTTCTCCAAAACTGAAAGCCAAATCTTGAAAAAGATAAACATGAATGGTTAATTTTTTAAAGCCTGGTAAACAGATTCATTTTTAGCAAGCTTTTCTTTCTTTTAATGCACATTAGGGAATTCAGAATGTGCTTAATATAAATAGGTTTAAATGTAGAAGGATTTCAAGTCCCAAATGTGCATCTAAAATATTTAATGCTTCACAGGCTATATATGTCAAGTACTTTGAACTTAAAGACAACCATTAGCAATCGCCTGGGAAAAAAATAGAAAAAGAAAGGAAAAGAGCTTAGGCTGTTCAATCTCCTAAAGACATGATTCTATGTTAAAAAGATTTGTGGCTAATTGAGGATGTTAAACAAGTAGTAAGAAGACTATGACTCTCTATTGTATAATTTTATTCTAAAGTTCTGCTTATAAAATTTACAAATGTAAATTTTGTTCTAGAGCTATTACTTTACTACTCTATTAACTTGTTTTAGTAGGATTATGAAAAGGAAATTTAAAAATGTAAAGGAAAGTTTATCATAGAAACCTATGAGAAATATAGTTAAATTTACATACAATAATTTGACAACTATTGACATGACATGTTAGAAAACAAATAAGCCTGTATCCTAAATTCCTTTGAGTCTCAAATTTCAAACTTGATGTAAAAACTCAATATATTAATCACATTTGAGGAAAAGCAAATCTGAATATAGAGTATTGTTTAGGTGTGAATTTTGCAATTATTTTCAAATATATACAAAATAACTAAAATCTCAACTAACCTCATATCCATAATTTATGCTAGTTATGTTTTTAATTATAGGATTAATTTCCTATATATTATACTCAAGGTCATAAAATGCTTGTTAATGTGTGCTTCTAAAACATTTAGGAAACTTTAATTTCAGTGTAGTTAAACACTACTCTGCTCCAGGTTTATTAATGTGTAACTTTAATAGAAGGCCATTTCTAATCTAAAAAGGACAAACCTAGCCCATACCCAGTTATCTAAATATAAAATTAATTTACAGTCTAGAAATCAGTATTGACATGGTTTCATTTTCAGGATTGTAGACTCCAGAGGGTATTTTTGTCTGTTTTGTTCACTACAACATCTCCAGCATCTAGAATAGTGGTGGGCACATGATGGGTACTGAAAGTCTTTCTGGAGCATTAAATGAATGTGTTGTATTTCCAGTTTTACTCATGGAGAAAGTCTATTATTATTCTCTCTGGCAGAGCAAGTCTTTTTGCAGGAGACAGTCTCTGCAATTGATCTCTTCATATGTTCAGACTTGTCTCAGTCTCTCAAAGTAAGTATTTCCTCAAATAATGTGTTGTTATTTTCAGAAATAAGATTTTATTATATGATGTTGCTTTTAATCATATTGAATATTTTAGAACATATAGAGTTGCTTGGGCATAGTTAAGAAAAAGAGTTCCTTGATAAGATTCCTCCTCAAGGGAGGTAACTAGCTACGTGCAAATGTTCCAATTTATTCAGTGTAACCAAGAAAGTGATGTGAGCTGGACATTTTTAAGTGGTCCAAGGATTAGCATTTCTAAAAGATACATTAACTAAACTATTTTTTAGAAAACTCCTTATACTCAGTTTACTCTGAGAACATTTCTCAAACATTAGTAGAAATAAAATGTTTCAAAAGATAAAATAAGGAAAATCACAAAGATTAGAAAAAGTTGCCTTTTTGTTTAGCATACTCATTGACAGAGTTAATAAGTAAAACACTGCATGGAGTTAATCTCCTTCAAGGCAATACGGTTCAAAACTCATAGCAGAGATCAGATTGAACATTTTGCTATCTATTACCCAGAAATAATCAATCATTTTTGTCTTACAGAAGCTACGTTTAGAGATCCTGTATACATTTTTCAGCTTGACTTGCAGTCCTGAATCTCTATGAGATGAAGCACAGACCGAAAATATGGTTTAGGGATGTCTTTACACTTTCTGCTTCCTTTTAATTTTTTGAAAACTCCATGTTTTACTTCTGTTTTAAAAAATACACACTCGTTGTTAAAAAATGCAAACATTAACAAAATGTATGGCTTAGAACTTAAAAATACCTACATCCAAAAAGTGATGACTCTTGGCAGGTAATGAATATTCTTCATATTTTTTACTTTGCATTGACTAATATATTTATGTGTGTGGTGTACATTTAGACAGATAGCTAAGTGGATATATTTTTACAGAAACATAATCATATCAAATGTAGTGTGCTGATACTTTTTCTTTTCATCTAACAAAGTTTATCTTATAAACTTTCCCATATTACTACAAATATAGAAATCTAATTTTGTAAAAACAGCACAATATTTTATGGCTATACTATAAAATATTTATTTAATACCAGATTGGAAGATATATAAGTTTTACCTTTTTTTGCCTTTTATAAGTGGACACTTCTGCATTTAGATAATTCTCGTGTATTTTTTAGGGTGAATTTTCCAAAAATACAATTTCTGGGTCAAAAATATGTATTTACAAAAATTTAAAAGCCAAATTTCTCTAGAAAATGATCATATTCATTTACACTTTTACCAATATAAATGAGAATATACTTCATTACACCTTTGCCAATACAAAGGTTATTTTTATGGATTATTTAAAAACTCCTTGTATCCTTGCATATTAGGGATATATGCCTTTGGACTGTTTTATTGTTGTAAATATTCTTTTCAGGCTGTTGTTTATTTTTGAAATTGGTTATGATATTTATATTTTTTGCCACAGAGATGTTTGTGCATACTTAGTAAGATCTACTCCACATATAAATATATATAATATAAATTTACTAAAATATGGAAGAATAGCCTCAAAATATTTAGCACTATCCCAGCTTGGGTTTAAATTTATATACTAAAATGGTAGAGAGATAGATAGATGACAGCTAGCTAGCAAGCTAGAGATAGGTAAATGATAGATACAGATAGATGGATGGATAGTTAGATAGACAGACTAGATAGATAGATAGATGATAGATAGATAGATAGATAGATAGATAGATAGATAGATGATAGATAGATAGATAGACAGACATATAGATGCAGAGAAATAGATAAGCAATATATTCCATGCTACTAGTATGCCTGTACTGTTTTGTTAAAACTGAATATCAGTCCTGCATTCATCTGTCTTCTTTTAATTCTTTTATGGCTTAAAAGTGTATATTTAAGTCTTCGATTCATATGAAATTTACTTAATATAAAGAGTGACATAAAATGCATAACTCAACTGCCCCCAAAAGCTAAATATTCTATTGTCATCTATTAAATATTAAATATTACTCCAGTAATATAAATGGCAACTTTATTTTTGTATAAAATATATAGATATTTAAGGGAAGCAATGTTCCAGGAATTCAAAGTATCTAGTACAAAGGCTCTAGGGAGAGTACACCTGGAGTATTCAAGGAACAGCAAGGAACCAGTGTCACTGAAGAGGAGAGAGCTAGAGGGAAAGGACAAAGAGATAAGGCATATGGGAAATGCCAGGAGCATCCACCTTGTATAGGGCCTCTTCAATCACTCTCTGCATCGGAAGGACTTTTTAACTGGTATCCTTTATTTTGTTGGTTTGTTTGTTGGTAGCTAGAGGTGGGTGTGGATTTTTGAAAATCTCAATTTCTTTCATTCTTATTTACTCATTAAGTTGTCTTTTTTAATGTAAATTCTAATCATTCCTACATTTAAAAACATTTGTGTTTTCTGGCACTTTTCCCAAATTTGTAGCTATGGAAAGGTACAAAGACATCTTAACATTTAAAATGTATAGTTCCCCTAAATCCACAGGTGCTGCTTTTTTTGGTTCTTATTTACACACCATTTCCCTTTTTCTTTCATTAAGTGAACTAGTAAATTTTTTCAAGAATTTTTTTAAGAAAGCAGCTCTGAATTCATGTTATTTTTTCTCCAATTCATTAATTTACATTTCTATTTTTCCTTTGTATTCTTAGTTTGTTTTCCCATCCTAACGCCTTGAGCTTAATATTTAAGTGATTCATTTTTATTCTTTTTTTGGGGGGAGACAATGAAGTTTCATTTCATTGATTTTCAGTACCCAAGTGTGGCAATGTAAGGTTGCCACAGACAGCAAGTGATATGACACCACAAGGACCTTCTAAGAGAATTATTCTTACTTTAGATGGAAGACATTACTTAAACAAACAAACAAAAAATTTAAAGATGCTCTCTTGGTTTTTATAATTCCTAACTGTAAGCTATTATTTAAGTACAGAGCAAAAAATTCTCCTTGGTTGGTCACATCATTCATTATTGAAAGGGAAACTCAGTAACAAAAGAAATAAAACACTGAAATAAAGAACTAAATGATTTACTGAAAGGTAGTTTCAGAAATTATTAATAATTATTAATCAGAAATTATTAAAAATAACACAATATTTTTATTGACCACACAGAATTTACCCATATCCTATGGCTTTTGAATTTACAATGCTGTACCTTTATTTACTAGAAATTCTATAATTTGTTTTGATCTCTTCTTTGATCTAAAAGTTATGTAGAAGAGAGATTTGTTGTTCTTTTTTAAAAAATGGTTTCAGTTTTTTTTTGTTTTAATCTCTACTATTTTAATGAATTTTGTCAAAAATATTGATTACATTGCTTTAATTTCTTAAAAACTATAAGGTTTATATTTATGGTCAATATGAAATTCTTTTAAAATTTTGATAGATTTACACTTAATAGTAAACCTTAATTTAGCATTTGAAATTTATTCAAAATACTTTAACACTCTTTCTGTGAACTGATAAGAATCTTTGTCCTTCATAGAACTAAACTAAAATCACTACTTGGTATTAATGCATTGATCCTATCGATTCAATTAATTCCATTCAAGCAAACCAACTGAGCCCTTATACTGTTTCAGGCTCTGTGTTAGACATGCGGGGTAGAATCATAAATGAGCCATAACTCATTTTTTCTCACCTACTATGATTTAGTGAGCAAGAGAGTTGTGCACAATTATAAACAAAAAACAGAGGGTCACATAAAAAGTCTGGTTAGAGAATACAGTAGGGAGAAATTAATTCTAAGACGAGGATCAGTGAAGGCAATAGGAAACCATTGCCTTTTCTCTAACAGGATCTTCAATACATATTGCTCAAGATGTCTGTTCACAACTGAGATCAGAAAGGACAAGAACTGTTAAATAAATCAGGTCTCAAAATACCATGAAGTTTTTACTATAGATGTCATGGTTTTCATCATAAACCCAAAGTAAGAACTATTTTATTACACATTGGAAAATCTTCCAATGAAGATTTTCTAGCAAGACTTACTAAACTATTTCTCATATGATGGCAACGCCCCTACCCTGCTTCAACCCAAGCAATTGAAAAATACATGACTTAAGGGAATTTTTATTTGAAGGCACAAATCTCTGAGACCACAGTAAAAGCTAGCGAGAAAAAGGCTGTCAGAAAGGGAAAATAAGGTTTCATAAAACAAAATGAGACATTTGTCTTATTGTTAAAACATGCCATGGAACTCTAGGGATTGTGGTGCTCAGGTGCAGAATAATGAGCCTTCATTTGGCAATGGAAAATTCCATGAAGGATCCAATAATACGTTATGCTTCATTAATATAAAGATTTTTATATTTCTACTGTGGATTTTCATCCTTCATTATCCCCAAATGCTTTATTAACTGAAGCCACTATGAAGAAAATCTCACCATCACCTTAGGAAAGGTTTCTAACGATATGTTTTTAAATAAAAATATCAAAAACAATTTTATTTCAGGAAAAGAGAAAAAATGTACCCTAAAAGGTTCAGAAATATCTAAAGCCAGCAAATCTTAGCACCATCACAATATAAGTTTATATTTATACAGAGTAACTTATTTGCACTGAGAGTAAGGGCAAGGGCCTGGCCTGAGCTGATAGCTTAACAGTGGATTTGGATGTCAGCCTTTTTGTTGATAAAATCTTTGAGTGACAGTCTTTGCAAAACCAGATGTAAACCTGCTACATGACACTTCATATTAGGTTGGTGCAAAAGTCATTGCGTTTTTTGTCATTACTTTTAATGGCAAAAACCGCAATGACTTTTGCACCAACCTAATACAATTTCTAACTCTTCAGTCTGCTCAACCAAGAGGTGTGATTTAATTCTCACCAGCCCTTTTCTCTTCTACCTAATGTTTCTCTGATACTTGTAATAGAATAAATGTGGAAAGAGAACAGGGTACTCAGCAGTGCAGAAACAGTTCATGAACTGGGGTTGGTTTTCCCTATTCTAGTTACAAGCAGCCACAGTCAGCAAGTCACAGCAGAGCTCATGGTTTTGAGGTTCAATGAAGACTGCATGTGCTATTTCCAAAGTTGCCTTGCCCAGAATAGGGGTAGCAGCCTCATCTCATCCATAACAGGTAGTCAGGGAAGCTTCTAGTAAACCATCAGTGGCTACAAGAGATGTGATCAGAAGGAGTGGGCTGTGGCTCTGTTTCTGCCCTTAAACAAAGCAGATGTAAATTTTTATTCATCAAAAAGGCAGGAGATTCGACTTGATCTATAAAAGCCCTCTACTACCACAAAACTTAAATTCTTCCAGTCCTTGGGTAAGCCCTGTCCAATGTGTGGAGTCTAATACAGACATCCTCAGAACCTGCAAGTATTTCCTAGGCTGACTTTCTTTGACTAAAAAAAAAATAGTGTAAAAGCACAGATTCTGAGCTTATGAGTCGGTGACCTTGGTCAAGTTACTTAATCACTCCTTGCTTACATGTCCTCATCTGTAAAATGAGGATAATAACCATGCGTATTTAGTAAGTTTTAAAAAGAAAGTGCTTAGAATAGTGCCTCTCACATGGAACATGATCTATGTAAACATCTGTTATTGTTAATGGTCAGATTATACAAGGTAAAATGAGATAGAAAATTTTGCAAGTACACAACTGACTATAAAAAAATTAACAAACACCCAAATTAATGTTTCACAAATTTATATGTTTAAAAGCAAGATTTTTAGTATTTTCTCATACCTACTTCCCTTGATATTATAGTAGGAGCAATTCCCCTGCCATTAGTATTTTCAACATTGGTTTTAATGGTATTATTACATTCTCTCACATGAGGATATATTGTGATATATTTAAATTCTTCTATTGTTTAAGAAGGACTATTTCCATTCTTTGCTATTTGAAAAATGCTAAGATAAATAACTTTGTATGCAAATATTGGACTAAAAATTGATTTTTATTTCCTTAGAATATATCCCATGAATGAGATTTATTGGTCAATAGGAATTAACATCCTTAGGGTTCTTCATATATAGCTCCCAATTGCTTTTCCAGAAGGTTATCCTAATTTGCACTTCTACTGGTAGGGTTTGAGGGTCCTGGTCAAACTATACCCTATTCAGCATTGAAAAACACGTTTAAGTAATCTTTGCTAATCTGATACATAAAACAGTACATAACTAACATATTAATTTGAAAATCTTTGCTTACAGCAGGTTTTTTTAGTAGTTAATCACTCGTCATTATGTATTTCTTCTGTGAATTGTTGAATTTTCTGTATACATTTTTTAGCCATCATTTTTTATTATAGTATCTGTGTTTTATTATGGTATCATTTTATTACACAGACCTTTGTTATGTTTTGGAAACTTTTTTTTCTCACAATTGCTATTCATCTTTCATTTTGGTTTCCATTGATACTTTATTCATCTAGCAAGTATTTATTGAATATAAACTATATGTTGGTCATTGCTCTAAGCCCTGAGGAAAAAAGCCAGTTTTCTCAAACAAAGACGATACCCTTGATCTTGTACGACCTACAGTTTTGTCGAGGAGACAAATACTAATCAAGAAACAAAGCAAGTAAATAATATAATGAATAATTTATAAAATTGATATCCAAATGGTATTGATCATTTTTCACCAGCCAGAATGCTGCAATATAAGATACATGTTGGCTGGGCGCAGTGGCTCATATTTGCAGTCCCAGCACTTTGGAAGGCTGAGGTAGGTGGATCACCTGAGGTTAGGAGTTTGAGACGAGCCTGACCAATATGGTGAAACCTTCTTTCTACTAAAAATACAAAAACTAGCCAGGCATGGTGGCATGCACCTGTAGTCCTAGTTACTCTGGAGGCTGAGACAGGAAAATTGCTTGAACCTGGGAGGGAGAGGTTGCAGTGAGACAAGACCGTGCCACTGCATTCCAGCCTGGGTGACAGAGCGAGACTCCGTCCAAAAAAAAAAGACACATGTCATTCATTAATTATAAAGTTTAAGCAGTGTTTCTCAGAACACACAGAGAGATTTTTCTTGACAGGTTTCAGGATAATGCATACCTCTCTTTACTTCCAGGAAGAGGGTTCTCAACTCTACCTGCACAGTAGAAGCATCAGCTTTTCAAATACCCATGCTTGCTCACCCATCCCTACCTAATGAAGTAGTATTGGGTAGGAGCTGGGCATAAATATATTTTTGAAAGCTTTCCAGATGATTCTAAGGTGTATCCAGTGTTGACAATAAAATTACCTACTAATGCCTTTCTGTTCTCTCAGCTTGAATACAAAAAGTCTAAGACCAGGCTTCTATGTTAAAACTAGACACACTAATGTAGGTCACCGTGGGATGATGAGGAAAGCACACAATTATCTTAATTCCTGGATGAACTCCCAATGACTGAAAACCAGACCCAAAATTGTCTGCTAATAGTTAAAGGGGAGGATTTGGGGACTATGGCTAATACATAACTTAAGATAAAACTAAGAGAGATACAATGGGCAGTGTGGAAGGAAAACCAAATAGCAATCAAAGCTATGCAATAAGAAAGGAAAGGGCTATGCTTCAGCATTCCTATGATAATTAGCAATTCCGATTGTTAGTGGTTTAAAACCAATAAAAGTTCATTTCTTGCTCAGGGTAAATATTATACAAGAGTTGACAAAGAGCTCTACTTCACAGTCACATTCACAGTGTTAGGATAACACATGAATTTAAACTCAAAGAAATATTAAATACGAAAATCAAAGTACCACATCTTTTTAATTTGGGCCCATACTGATAAAAGTTACTGCTGTTTTTGCTCTCCATCCTCAAAAAAGAATGATAGTGTGTTAAAGTGGTCTATATATATTTATTATTATTAATCAGCAGATTGTCCCTCAAGGCAAAACTAACTTTATTCAAAGCTGAATTCAGCAACAGAGGAAGAAAATAAAATATGAAGTGTTAATGAATTTTTAAGCCACATTACCCCTGCTTACCAGGCATATGGTTTAGGAGTTTGACCTCTCAGAGTAGCAATTCTCTCTCACATCTGCATGGGTGTGAGGGTGGCTGGTGGATAGAGCTAAGAAAGAAACTAAGACATGGAACTGTTGGCTGTTCCCTACATGGCATCGCTAATTATGAATAACAAATTGGCATGGAGCGTACTATATTCTTAAATGGCTGCAGTATGTAAAAATAAATCATAAGACCTGATGACATCAGAAAACAAAGAATACAGCAGGTAATACTGACAGGATGTATTCCTTAATACCATCTGATGTATGTTAACTCACGAATATTATTGTATGGGACTTAAGTTCAGTTGGCTGAACACCATGTTCCTGACATCCGTTAGCAGTGTGATCCAAATCCACATGTGCCTATCTACCTCTTGGAAATAAGAGAAGATGAGATGAAAGAGGCTGGATGTATCGGTTAAAATACTTCCCCCTTTTCCAGTAAAAAAGTCAGAATATGGGCCTCTTTTAATCTTAGAAATAACACTTCAGGAATAAAATAGTAGTCCTTCTCTAAGTTCTAGTATGTTATTGAAACACCCTGCTGTGAGCGAATTCTCTCTTGAGGAATTTAGGACTATGACATGGGTTTAGGAATTGATCACCCAACAAAACCAAAATAATATATGCACTTTATATATTGAGATAAAGGAGAAAAATGGAACAGCAACAATAATATTGTGGGTAGTCTTGTAACTTCTTCAGTGTATTACAGAGGAGTAGATTTTATGAAGGCCTAATCCCACCCAACAAACATGCCCCAAAACAAAGAGACAGTTAGTTATTCAGAACTAGCTTCATGCATGAACCTAACCAATGCCAGCATAAATTAGAATACAGAATAAGGTCTGGGCCAGACTTTGTGAAAATCTCTGACACTTTTAACTGCTTTGCATCTAACAGAGAAGGCTTGGGGTTATTTGCATCATTTTCCTATCTCAGTCTTAAGGCAACCTGTGAAATCCACCACCATGCATTGCTGACCACCAGTGCTTTATTTATCTTTATGCAAGAAAGTTGGAAAAGATGCTTTCTTCTCAAGAAGTGATGTTAGCTGTGTCCGTAAGATCATGGACTACTCAATCTGTTTTTATCTTCTGCCTTAACCAGTAAATAAATAAATAAATAAGAAAAGAAGACAAAAAAGGGAAACAAATTTACATTCTTCCAGGATGATGACTTATCTTTCATAGTATAATGTACTGTGAACAATTACATTTCTAAGATTTACCATTTTTTATTTCTTTTAGAAACCTGGGACACTATACCGTGATTTCAGGGAGAAGCAACAGGACCATGCTTCATCTGTTATTTCTTCTCTGCATTTCACCAGGGCTCCTTTTCTCTCTGAAGTATCACTTCTCACACATATTCCCAATTTTCCACCAGAAGATTGTCTCAAAATCCATATCTACTAAAACTGCAATTTTCCATGTTGAGGAAGAACTTTTTAAAACAAATTATCGAGGGAAGAAAAAGTATTTGATAGACCAAATTAAGAAATTGCAAATCAAAAATCTGTTAGGGTATATTTTGCATTGAACATATAGTACTAAGTGCATTAATAAGAAAATTTAACGGTTCTACTCAAATAGAAGCATTTGTCTTTCCCTCGCTTTAAGAAGACTTCAAAGTTATGATGGATTATTTTTCATATTGTGTTTGAAAGGGCAAGGATATATAAAAAATTTCCTGTTTTGATTTTAAAGAAAAAATATTATTTTGGATAGAAAGTTTCGTAGCTTGCATGTCACAAACTTTTTCAGACATAATTTGGTAAAGACAAGCATGTTCGAGAAGTGGCCTCCTTTGGGGCTGGACCTCATTCCCGACTCTACAGAGGTGTGGACTATTGTAAAATATTCATATACAGTCCTGATCTATGCTGCTAAACTAACCACCACTAAGGGGTTCCTTAGCTGTTCCTCTTCAAGGGGAACTCTGGGCCTCAAAGGAATTCAATCCTATTTTCATGTGTTAGGCGTTCTTTGGACAATAGTACCCAATACAGATCTATAAAGGAATTCCTAGGGAAGCTTAGAGAAGGTCTGGAGAATTAGTGGATGGCTCCAATAATAATATTATGGTTCACACAAATAATATACATTTATCAGAGACCTACTGTGTTTCCCACACAATTTTTTCTATCCTTCTCTGTTCGCAGGTAAATGCTCAGTTGACCAAGTCATAGCTTCATTTTTCTTCAAAGGCAAATATTTAGTGAAATATATTTGGTATTTTTCCTCTTCTAATAAATAGACCAACATATATTTGAGACATCTAACCTCCTTGCAAGAATCTCAGAAGACACTTAGCCTGTAAGCTAGCATCACTGCTAATCATTTCAAATTTTAAGGGTTACCATTATGTTTGCTTCTATATCTTCCTTTATGTTTGTTTTCCATGTGTTTAAAGTGCTAATGACATTCACTGCTTTTGCAATTTATCAGATTAGCACCACTGTAACAGTTTATGGTGTTACATTTTACAAGATTCGCTTAATATAACTTTAATTATCACTGAAAAATGGCTTCTAGTCATAAAAGTACTTTAAAAATTACAAGCTAAACCTACCCTAAATTAAAAGTCAGAGCTTATGCTGTTAAACAATTTTATAAAACAAAAACATCCCATGGTACAGTAACTCAAAATTAAAATATCCATATTTAAAATAATAATAACACATTTAGAATTATAAAACTGTCAAATAAAATGGATTCTTTCTGATACTTTACAGCATTGTAGAAAATCACTGGTGTAACAATTATGGAGTATTACCAATGTATGTTATTTCAGAAAACGAAGTTTAGTTTGGAATCTTGGCATTTTACCACCATATGGTAGCTCTAAAATATAATGTGATGGTAAAAACAGTGCGAGAACCCATCGGAAGCTAAGTACCATAAAGATTGTACTTGCATAATAGATATACTGAATTTTGAATCATCTACAAAAGAAACTCATTAAAAGTGTTAAATAATGACTCTAATCACCAATATTGCCCACAATATCTTAAGATTTTGTGCAATTTTTAATTTAAGAAGCTCTATTCCAGAGGATATTGTAAACAAAAATATCAACTCCTTAGTCCAATCAAAACCACTATATAATTCAAATATTTATTATTTCACATAACTATTTGTTCCTTCCTGAACATGCTATAGGATTTCTACCTCTCTAATTTGCTTAAATTGCTTCCCCTACCTCCTACTGGAGTGTTTTCTATACTTCTCAATAGTGCTCTATTACCCACCTCAATTTGTATTAGGTCAATTACTTTGAAGACCTTGTTTAAGGCCTGAGGGTTAAGAAAATCTAGGATTACATACAATTTCTATCTAGGACACTAAATGGTTGGATAACAATGTGAAAGATTAAAGACCTTAATAGCTTAAAATATTAGATCATGTGTCCAAAGGCAGATCTGAAATTTACAGATTAGTTAATCAGGGGAAAAAGATAGGCTGGACTAAAACATGACTAACCAAAAGTCCTATACCTTATCTAAGATTCAAGGCATATGTTCAAGCCAGGGTCATTGGCTATTAACAAAAAGAACAATAAGACAGGTGGCTAGCATTTGGAAACCTAGTAGATGATATCAGAAAACCAGCTCTGAGAAGTTGGTTCAGGGACAGAAAATTCATTTTCTGGGAGATCTAGTAGGTAAAAGTGGTGGTTCAGAGAGAAACTCATTTATATAAGCCAAACAGAAGTTTAGTTACTGTGAATTTGAGGCATAAGGTAAGAATTTACTCACAGATGTATAAAACAAAAACTCAGATAATGGATGTAGTGCTTAGGTCAGAGTGGAGACGAATAGCCTAAGAACCAGAATGGGCAAAGTTCTTGGTCAGAAGTTATCCCACATAGAGAGTCAGGAACCTCAGGCATAAACAGAACTGAAAAACGGACTCCCTCAAGAAAAAATAAGAACATAAAAACAAAAATTTCCATGCGATTTCAAAAAATTCTTGATGTTTATGAAGTCCATCTGTGAATCCTTTAGGGGTGCATGGATCACTTTCACAAATAGCTGGATCTCCAGATACATGTTTAAAGCCTAGAAAACCATTGCTCTACTTCTCTGGGGAGTTAGTCGTGTGCCCCGGCTTTGACTTCTTAACTCCTGTAGTAATTTTTATTTCCCTCACTTATGTTGAATATTTAGAATATGCTATTAGTGTATAGTTTTAAAAATATATTTATGTTTATGATCTCTCTCTCCCCTGAGTCTGAGATAGTAATCTCTTTGCCCTTTATTTTCCAGGAACCTGGCACAAGGGCTATTGATAAAGATTTGCAGATGACTGATGGTGAGTTTATAAGACAGAACCAGGAGAGCTGGCAGGCATTTGAAAATTCAAAATGTTCAACAATTTTGAGGGAAAGGGGTAAATTTATTTACCTTGAAAACCGGATATTGCTCCAGTGAGTTTCCAAATATCAGATAAACAGCTGTTCCGATTAACCACATCAACATTTAATCCTTGCCAAGGGAATCTCGCAATCCTCAATATTATGAGAGAGAAGGAGTGAGTGAGAACACGATCAGTATGATTAACTTAAAATTATTTAAATGACTGAAGTTTTAAAAAAATCATCTTTCATGTACTTATAGAAAAAGTGATTAAATACATTGAAAAGAGAAAATTTTAAGAGGCTTTAAAAGTGTACGATTACTTTGGGAGGCTGAGGCGGGTGGATCATGACGAGGTCAGGAGATCGAGACCATGCTGGCTAACACGGTGAAACCCCGTCTCTACTAAAAATACAAAAAAATTAGCCAGGCACGGTGGCGGGTGCCTGTAGTCCCAGCTACTCAGGAGGCTGAGGCAGGAGAATGGCATGAACCCGGGAAGTGGAGCTTGTAGTGAGCCAAGATCGTGCCACTGCACTCCAGCCTGGGCGACAGAGCAAGACTCCGTCTCAAAAAAAAAAAAAAAAGTGTACGATTAAAACCAAATGAATGGAAGAAAGAAAAAGGAAATGAGGCTCAAAATCAGGAAAGATTTTGGTAGCAGAGCCATTATCCTGAAGTACATAGAAGCGGATAGGAGGATTAAAGATATTGTGGATAGACAAAACTTCTCATTGCCCTAGAGAACAGACTAGAGTTTGAAGTTAATTTTTTCCTATACAACTAGTGAGATACTTTGTGAACTAGTTGGTACTATTGTGGTGCTGAAAAATTTTGCTCTCATTTTGCTTATAAGAATGTTTATATTTATGAAAGGATTGATGGTTTTCTGTTTTAGGACTATATCTTCTTTTCCTTTGTGCTGGTGGAGGCTCACATGCATGCACCCATTCAAGTATACACACACACACACACACACACACACACAAATAGAGAGAGAGAGTCAGGGAGACAGAGAGACAGAGAGAGACAGAGAGGAAAAGGAGGGACTTATCTCCCACATTGCTTTGAGGTATGAACTTAGAGATATCTTACTTCTAACTTCTTGTTACTGTTATGACTGACATGACTGACTTCTGAGTCCTATTAACACTGGTTGGAAAGGCAGAGACATTAATCCCATAGTCAAGTTGTCTCACCAGTGGGCCTCAGTGATTGCAGTATGTGTGCCCGAAACATTGTCCACATGGAAGTTCTACCCAACTCAACTTCCCAGTGGAAGAGGAGCAGAGACATGATGGTATCACTTGGTCAATTGAAGTGTGACAACTAAGAGCAAAGAAAAGAAGGAGGCACACTTTAAAAATGCACAGAAGTATTACATAATAATACATTCTAAGCTGCAACCAGTAGTCAAAGTAGACCTTAGAATGCAAATTCATAGGCTACTATGCTGGAAAGAACCTTGGAGCGCTCCCAAAACAGCCTAAATTGCAATCCTTAGATGGAGAAATTGAGGTCCAGTGAAGTAAAGATATTTGCCTGGGAGGGGAGGGTTATATGTCTGATTAGCAATGGCAGGTAGACCAGCATTTCAGACTTTTGAAGCCAAGGTTTTGAATGACACTCATTGTCAGAGGCAATTTTCTAGCCAATGCCCTCAAAAGACTTGCAGTTAGAAAACAAGGGAATGTCCGTATACATGAATAATTTTAAAAAGTATTGGCTGCCAGTCATTTTTTAAAATTCCTTTCAATTATAAAGATATCCATCTCTGCTAGTAATGACACCTTTGAAGAAGAGAGATACACACACACACACAAACTTTAAAAAGCACTATCATCTTTACCCCTTCTCTTAGGGGTAAAGTAGCCCTAAGAGTTCAATTTGTAGCTTCACTCTACTCAGAGAAAACCCCTGAAAATATAGTGTACTTCCTGACTTAAAAAGCCATTTGCCCCCATTTCATTTCATTAGTCTCCTAAGGACACATGCATTTATTTCTTCACCTTCTCATTCAAAAAATAATTGTTGTGCATCTACTGTGTTCTAGATACCATTCTAGGTTAAAGGAGTAAATACAGTGACAAATAGAACAGAAAAGTCCTTCTTATTATTGAACTTCAATTCTGGTGGATACAACAGAGTGCACAAAATAATCACCTTTCATGAGGCTGCACATTTATAGTTTAAACTATCTCCTGCAAAGGGAATGGGAGATTTATCTAAATAATTTTCTAATGTCCTTTCCAGTCGTGTTATTTTATACCAGTCAGAGTAATAGCAGATATTAAAAGTGTAATAATAAATGAAAATGTAAACATCCACTGTGTTACAAACTCTCATTCAAAGAGCAAAACCACAATATCCAGATATGTTTCTTTCTCCCTTTTCCTCTTGAGCAGTCTCATTTATACTTTTTACAAACATTCACTATTACTACCCTTCACTCAGAATGCTAAACTATTACAGGAAAAAGTTTTTAAAATCTCATTTAGTTATCTAGAAACCAGTCAGTCCCAGCCAATTCAAGGTGATCTCAGTTCATTTCTCTCCTCTCCTTCCCTCCCTCCTTTTCTTCTTGCCAGCACTTGCATGACACCCAGGCCTTCATAAATGAATCACTTGCTGTGATGAAGACCAGAAGTCATTTTCCCCTTAATCCCCTTCCTGGAGTCCAGCAGATTGAAAATGTACCAACTTTGTTTTCTGAAGCTAATCAATATAGGTCCAAACTTTATATGGAATTCAGGACAGGTAAATGGGAAAATAAAATACTATAACCTCAATTACTCCATTTTCATTTTGGTTTAAGTGCTCTGGTGTATATAAGATTTAACATAGAAGAAACTAAAATAAAACCTTGTGATACAATCAGCAAATCATTTGCTTTGCATTTATTAGTTGCTTTTCTATAATACAATTTACTATCATTTTCTATGTTCTCCAATTCCACTTTCCTAAACTTGATTTCCTAATGAGTATTAATATTAAATCACTGTGAAGTGGCATATTATTCATAGGAAACATAGTTGCCAACTAAACAATGTATCAAAATTCAAGTTTGATTTTTAAAAATTTCATGTTTTTATTTATTGCTCCTGAGAAATGCTTGTGTGCCTCTGAAACCCTAGGAAAATGTAGGGGCCTGTGCTTTTCTTAATCAACAAATATTTATGTGGTAAATAGAATGCCTTTGGCCAAGAACTCACATGTCGACTTGCATCCTGATGAAAATTTAAATAGCTGATTAAACTCCTCAAACACAGGGTTTATAATGAATGCCACTATCATTTTGCAAAGTAATTTAATGCATATTTAGTGCAATTATTATCTGCTCTCTTTTCATAAGGAGACCCAGCTGTGATCTTGCAAGTTCAAGAAAGAGAGCAATTGGTATAAGGGCAGCAGTTTGTTGAGATCTGTGTGAAGAAGGTCTTCTGAGCCTCACTTCACTAGAGATATATAATCATAGCTTTGGAAAAACTTCGTGGTGTTGCTACTATATATTGTGTGCATGTTGAGTAAAGTAGATAAACAAATGTAATATCCAACACTCAAGAATTGAAAAAAATTATTTGGAACTTACTGTCTTTAATTAGATAAACACATTTAAATGAGCACACTCATATGGTATATTCCTTATTATGTAATGGAACAACAAGTAAGCTAAGGACATAGGGAGATAGCAGAGTATTGCCTCATAAGGTGTGTGCGCGTGCACACACACACACACACACACACACACACAGAGAAAGGACAAGTACAGACTGAAGTCAATCTTTCTCCACTATGTGAATAAACCATTAACACTTAAAATCTATCTTAATTAAGCCAATAAAAATTCTCCCAATTTCCAAAGATGTCAATTTCCTCAGAAATTGTTCCTGGACTCTCCCAAGTTGAGAACTATTTTTTAAAACTATTATTATGAACTCTCAATTCATATTCTCCTAAAGTAGTGGAATGTTCTTTGGAGAGAGCCTTTCAAATCAATTTTTGCAAGGGAACCATAGAAAACACGGTGCTTCACAGATAGGGAAAAGGAGGACAGTGAGAAACCAAGGAAATGATGAGAAATGTATCTTCAGATGAGAGTTAAAATGAACCCAGCCAATGTACTCTCAAAATTTATTTCCAAGTTAAGTTTGTAGTATGTACCACTAGCATATTCTCATTTTATATCCTTTTATGAGGGGAAAAAAGGGCTTATTCAGTGTATCATATTTTGCATATTTTCTTTCTGCTGCTTTTAATAAAAATGTTATTAAATCTTTCCAGTGCATTTTGGCTTCATTTACTAACAGTGCTCAGCCTGTATGTGCATGTCTGAAGCAGCCTTCTTCCTGTAGGCTCCTGAAATCTTATCAGCACAATTTCCCTTCCCAAAAAGTGTAATAAAAAACCTTGGTCTCTGAACTCTATTTAAATTGACATGTTTAGACTATTAACTAAAAATATGTCAATTCTTGCCTCTCTTTAAATGAAATTCAGGATTATCTATAGACATTGAAAATAATTGGAAAAAATAGTCTAGAAAATAATATTCTTTAACAAGTAAGACACATGAGTATTTTCTTTAAAGGGAATGTAATAAAGGTGCCATGTGCTATCTTTAGCATTCAAGGTCATTAATCATACAACCCCCTTCCCTTCACCTGGTGCCCTCTGGAGGAAAGATGCGGCTGAGAGGGAAGAGAATCTCCCCCCTTTTTTAAAATGGAGAAATAGAAAAAAAAAAAAAAAAAAAAAAAAAGCACTGAGAGATTTTTGTTTTTTAAGTTGGGTGACATTAGTATAAAAAAATGCACCAGGGCCTTTGGAGCCTCCACAAAGTTAAACAAGAGTTGATTGAACCCTCTCGACCTAGTGCTTAAAACCAAAAGGTAACCAGGGGCAGCTGAGAAAAAAGATGTTAGTCCAGAGTATCAGTTATCATGACTTCTAACTAAATTTTCTAGGGTACTCCAATTTCATATAAATATAGACTTTGTAGTCTATATGTTATAACCACTGTTGACTTCTTCAGTGAATGTTTATTTAGTTGCTTTATGCATTTCGGCAGGAGCTGAAAGGGAAGGAAAGCAATCTTTCCAAAATTCTCAAAAGTATTCAAGCTCTAATAAAAAAGAGAGAGAAGCAGTAGGGAAAAAAGAGGAGGGACAGATTTCAATGTCTTTCCTCCCAGAGAAATCAGTAAATCAGCTAGAATTTAGATAGCGTTGCTCAAATTACACTAGCTTCAGCTTTAGAGAACTCTTTTCCTCAGCACTGAGAGGAAACAAGAGAGGGTAAATCCTCTTAAAAGCACTGAGGGTAAGAAATGGATGTAGTTTTTTTTTTTTTTTCCAAGTCCATTTGAATTGTGTTTTCACAGAATGATTCAATATGTATTCTTAAAATGTATGTGTCATGGAAATGTGAGATACATTCATGTTCAAAACCAAAAACATTACTTGGGAGTCAGTATTTGTGATCTACTTTACAAGCTTCATTGTTTCATTTCACCAGCCACTCCAGCACACAGTTTAACAAATATCTCTTAGAGCTCTATTGTACAATTAACCTCTCTAGCTATGACTGTAGGGGATGCATTTAAAAAAAAAACTGTGACCTGTGAGATGGCTGCCTACCCTAAAAAAACTTACAGATTAGTTGAGGCGTCTAAACCTAGAGTTAGTCTGCTGATTGTAAGAAGGATTGTCCCCTGCTCTGGGTGGACAGGAAGTAGAGCTTAGTCAAAGGGATTTTGTATGAAGAGTGCAATTCAGTGGCAGGCTGGATCAGTTCAATTGACTTTTCTAGTTTTGAATAAATGTTAATAAAAAGGGTTTTTATAGTCAGTGAAAAATAGAGTGGCAGATTGTTCCATGCTCTCTTGAACTATGGACTTAGCCAGTGAACTCTCTATGGTCTATCCTACACAGAGTGAGTTCTATAACCTACGCTGTTTCTTTGCTGTTATCCCTGTTCCTGTCTTTTCTTTCTTTTACTGGTGAACAATTTTTTGATTTAATACGGTTATTAAAAGGTAGACAAGTAATACTGCTAAAACTGCTGTTAAGACACAAGAGAGGATTATGATAGTACACCTTAAGGTGCAAATTTTAGAGCAGTTTGAGGCACCATCAAGATCATGGTCAAAGAAATATGTAGTGAAGATCAACAGCCATATAGGTATTGGAGGAAGTCTAAGGGCCTCGTGTAATTATTGTAATTGGGAGTAACCACCCACAAATGTATGGCTAGTAGCTGGAAGAAAAAATAGTTGGAAGTGCATCACAACGTCACGGATTTAAGGAGAAGAAAGGGTGATTACTAACTCTTTGTATCTGGAAGAGTTACAAGTACTAACTTGTGTCTGGAAGCAAGACTCAACAGGGCTACACAATAATAATCCTGTATAGAAATGATCTCATTGAATTACCACTTCCAGGAACACATCCCCAGTGTAACCAGAGCCTGCATACAGCCTTTTCTAGGAGAACAGAGGAAGCTTTCTGATTTGGTTTACCCAACAGTAAAAGGGTTTTGAGCCATGCACCTTCAATACATGTGTATTTACTTCTTCATAACACACTACTAAAGTATTCAGAATTTTAAGTATTTGTTACATTACAGAACACATTTAAAAGCATAAGAACTAAATTCACCGTAATTTTAAATATTCTTTTTAAATTAATAGGACAAACTCTTTTGACTCCTTCCACAATATTGTTTATAGTAAATGTGGTAGATAATGCCTTATTTTGTGAGATTTGGGCTTAAATTTTGTGATTCAGATATTTGAAGGTCTGATTTTAAGTCCAGTTTATTTCAATATTTGATTTTACTTGCTGTCATAGTTGAAAGGCTAGCTCGGCCAGACGCGGTGGCTCCCGCCTGTAATCCCAGCACTTTGGGAGGCCAAGGCGGGTGGATCATGAGGTCAGGAATTCCAGACCAGCCTGGCCAACATGGTGAAACCCCGTCTCTACTAAAACTACAAAAATTAGTCGGGCATGGTGGCAGGCACCTGCAATCTCAATTACTTGGGAGGCTGAGGCAGGCGAATCACTTCAAACCAGGAGGCAGAGGTTGCAGTGAGCCGAGATCGCACCACTGCACTCCAGCCTGGGCGACAAGACCAAAACTCCATCTCAAAACAAACAACAAGAACAACAACAACCAAAAAAGAAAGGCTAGCTCAAAAACATACATAGTTTCAAACAGAAGTATATACTAGCTATGTTTACTAAATCATGAAACTCATTTTTCAATCTCATCTACCAATTACACAAAAATTTCTGCTGAAATTCAGATAGCAAATTTTCATCTTCTCTGCTATTAATCAGTTGCCCTTAACAAACAAATTGGAATATGATAGTTTTCTGATGTTTTTTTTAAACAAATGGGTTCAAACTCAATGAACAAAGTCATCTGGAAGATTTTTAAACAAGTGAGAAAATTTAGTTTTTCAATTTTGTAAGCACATCCAGTTTTGTAGGTACAAGAGATTTTACATGTGACAGATTATTTTCAGCAATAAATTACAAAGCAATAAACTTTCAGCAATAAAATTAGAAAGAAATGAAAATTTCTAAATATCCATTTCTGAAATGCTGTCTGAATACAGAGATTTTTTAAAAAGTACCTTTTACTTTCTCACTTATTTTTTAAATTTCACCCTTTTGTTTGAGAGAGACATTTAATGTGCGTGTGTGTGTGTATATATATATATATATATATATATATAGACACATATATGTATATATATATATATGTATATTTCAGATAGCATACTGCTGGAAGTCATTTCCTTCACAAAAATTTAGCAAACTTAAAATATGTATCTTTTTATAAAATAGAAATATTTAACTTTTAAATTTTAACAACTGTTTTTAATATTTTGTCGAAAGATAAATGGCAAACCTCTGTGTGAAATTTCAATGTTACTTCACTTCTCATTACAAAATATTTAAAAAACAAAAATTTCTTGGTTGTCCATTTATAAAAATAATTACCTCGGTGGCAATCAATGGCATGTAAACTATACCTTTGTTACAAGACACTAAAATCAAATGAGTAAGACCAGCATTGTCAACACCTCCACTTTGAGAAACTTCCGTTTGTCCTTCAGGATGTCTCAAGGGCCTGGCTTGCTGTCTACGATGCCAATGAGTGCAGGAACCAGTGTTAATCCATATATTGATTAAGAGAAAAGCTTAATATTTTATATAAAAAGTAATATAAAGAGAAGCTCTAATTATTTTTTGTTTGCTCTGGTGAATGCCCTTGTACACCCCAGGGAGCACAGCACTCTGAAGACTACTGCAGAGTGTGTGGTAGCTCTTATCTGGGTTTTTACACATAATTTTATTTATTTATTTATTTATTTATTTATTTATATTTTAGAAACAGGGTCTCATTCTTGCCCAGGCTGGAGTGCAGTGGTGCGATCATAGCTTACTGCAGACTCAAACTCCTGGGCTCAAACACCTCCCTCTTCAGCCTCCTGAGTAGCTGGGACTATAGGTGTGCCACCATGCCCACCTAAGTTTTTGTTTTTTATAGATATAAGTTTTGCTATGTTGCCCAGGCTGGTCTCAATTCCTGGGCTCAAGTGATCCTCCCGCTTCAGCCTTCCAAAGCACTGGGATTACAAGTGTGAGCCACCATCACCAGCCTACATAACAATTTAGAAGACATGAACAGAAGAACTTCAGAAGAGTAAGTGAAAATTTGGGATTTGAACTATAATTCAAAGTTGAATCATACAGGTGCTATAAACTCTAGAACCCATGCCTTTAACTGTCACACACACACAGTCTTTGCAGTGGGAGGTGGAAATGACTAGCCTGCTCCACTCACCAAGATGCATTTATGGCAAGAGACAAAGAAAGAATACACCTTGTGAGAAACTAGAAGTCCAAGAGGAAAATGGAAAGCTTTTTTTCTGCCCATGGGCCATAGAAACCTTACCATTTGTATAAAACCAAGGGGTGCTCCCAACTTTGACAAGAATGGTATGTTCTTTTTTCCTGAGTAAAAGGACTAAAAGGGGGTGTGTTGGAGGGACCCAAATAGTTCTCATTGGCACTCCCAAACTGAAATAATAAAGCAGGAAAACCTTCCCTAAGGGCTGAGTTCCCCCACTATCTCTCAGCAGTTAAGATAACTCATTCAACCCTTTTTAGCCTTTTGTCTCACGTAAAACAGACTGGAATACCTGTGCCAGGCTTAAATGAATGTGTTTCATAAAATGTAAAATATTATAAATGTGAGGATGGATCAGGTAGATCCTTGTTGCCCTCAGTAGTTCAAGAAACTGACAAACATCCAGTGCTCAGGGCTACCTGGTGAATGAAAGGAGGAAGAGAATACATTCAAATTAAGACAATTTCAAAGAAATTGGCTTTCAATTCACAGCTCGGGTGGATGCAACTCTTCCACCCACAGCCAGCTGTGCACAGAGAAAACCTAGTCCCTGTATTGGGTAGCACCTGGTCTGCCTAGAAAGTTTGAGGAACAGTTCTATTCCTGGCCATCTCAGAAGTACCCAAGCACTCCTCCACAACATGCAATTGAATCAGTACTTTCCTTGGACTGCCAGTCTTCTGTTTATTCCTATTATGTATTATAAGGCCTTTATAGACAGAATTCTCATTAACACCCCTTTTTGTCTTCCCAAAAGAGTTAACCAAAACATGACTCCTCTTCCTTAAGCTGTGGAAACCGCATTCAGGGAGAAAAACAAAAAGATACCCTTGTCTAAAAATGCTGTGTTTTTTGTTCTACAAACCGTGGAACTTCACTCTTATAGAATTGCTTATGAAAGCTTCTTTCAGTACAGTATTAGGGTATAAGTGATAAATGAAATGAACGGCATAATTCATAACAAGATAGTTCATAGATCTTTTGCCTTTGCTAAAAGTCAGAACTCTGTCATACTTTCCTTCATTAAAAGCTCTCAAATAACCATTCTTATTATAAGCCTGATAGTCTGTATGTTATATATTTGAAAGTTATATATTATGTAACAGATCTGAAAATAAACTTCAGATACATTTGTGCATCAATTTTCTTACTTCTAAAGCTACTATTCCATCTTTCCTTCTCTTTACCATCATACTTCTATAATGAGAAGTAGGTCTCCTTTAATCAGCATCTTATAGCCTGGCTTCCTCTCTCATCACTAGACTGAAGCTGCTTCCTTGGAAATCATAAGCTGAGACATCATCCATCTTAAAGTCATAAAACATTTGACATTAACATCCTGTCCTAGAAATTTTCTCCTCTGCTGATTCTAGGCATAACGTCTTATTGCTCTCTGAGTGCATTATGCAGTTTTGTATCTCTGGTCCCTGGTTTTTTATCCTGGAATACCTAACCTGAAGGCAAATGGGATGTCACTAAATCCCATACACAAATGTGACACAAATGAGAAGGTCTCTCCACCTCTGAGAAGCCTTCCTGAATACCCAGTGATATTAAATCTACCCTTTGACACCTCCTCACCACACACACTGCATGGAGTCAGCCTCTTCTGCTGGAGCATTTAAATGATTGTATCTCATGTTATTTGTCTACATGTATATTTAGCAAAGGAGGTTTTAAGCCTCCTGAATCATAATGCATAGAAGATGCTCAATATATATTCAACAAAAGAAAGAAAGATTTAAAGAATGACTAGAAATCTTGCACAGAGTTGGTATAGGAGAATGGGGAGGAGAAATCACTTTTTAAAAAAAATCTTATAAAATTTTAAACTAAAGGGCAGGGAATATTTATAAAAAACACCAAATGTATAACACTATCCAGAAATAATAAAAAATAACAAATGTTGACATTTTATTTGCCACAATTTTTGTTTATTTGTTTTTAGAGACGGAGCCTTGCTCTGTTGCCCAAGCTGGAGTCCAGTGGTGTGATCTTGGCTCACTGTGACCTCTGCCTCTCGGGTTCAAGCTATTCTCCTGTCTCAGTCACCTTAGTAGCTGGGATTACAGGCATGAGCCACCACACCTGGCAAACTTTTTTGTACTTTTAGTACAGACAGGGTTTCTCTATGTTAGCCAGGCTGGTCTAGAACTCCTGAGCTCAAGAAATCTGCCTGCCTTGGCCTCCCAAAGTGCTGGGATTACATACCTGAGCCTCTGTACCTGGCACCACAAATATTTTTAATTTTAATTTAACAAAACATGTCTGAAACAGTTGAAGATCCCTTAATATTCAATCTATAGTTGCATTTTCTTCTCTTTCATGATAGAATTGTTCTATATCTTATCCTTCTGAATTTCTTATTTTAAATACTTTTTACATATTCAATAATGCAAAAATAATGCCGGTATTTTTTGTGCATTTTAAAAGTTTAAATAAGTTATATCAGTATGTAACTTGTTTTTTCGACTCAATATAATGCTTTTGAGATGAGTCCATATTGGTATGTAATGATCTGGTTCATTCACCTTAACTGCTATACATGTCATTTTGTAAATATACAATGTGTTTAATCATTTTCTCATTCATAGATAGTAAAACTTTCCCCAGATTTTTGCTCTTGCTAATAGTACTGCATTGAGTATACTTGTATCTGTGTCCTTTGCACATATGCAAGTGTTTCTCTAGAGTATATGCATAGAAGCAGAATTGTTGGTTTATGAATATTTGCATTTTCAACTTTAATAGATATTGCCAAGTTGATCCCAGAAATTGTGACTTAGGATGGATATATCTTAATAAAATGTGAATGTAATAGACAAAACAAGAACTTATTTCTGTCATCACTAAATCACTGATAGTCAGAGCTAACTAAATTACCAGTCAGTTGAGAAATACATAAATATTAGGAATTGGCAATTCACCTATTGCTTACCAAGAATCAAGTAAACCTAATTTATAAACATACTGGTGTTAAGCTTCTGTGAATTTTTTTCTAGTATACAAGTTGACCCCTCTTTAGCAGATATTAGTCTTGATGAAAGTCTCAAGTAAGCAAAAGCTAAAGTTTTTTTTTCTTTATATGGACTACTATTTTATTGATATCTCCATTCTTCTTTTGTCTTCTTGCCTCTCCTTCCTTCAGATCCCCAGGGATATGCAAAGTTTCCAGGGACATATGTAGCACCAGGGCTTTCCAGAGTTCTCTACAGTCAATGCTGCAGGTGCATCACTGAAATTCTACTGTCCCAGAGCACATGGCCCATTCTGATCTGGCAGCTTAGCTTCTCATCTGTCACAAGAGAGCATGGAAATATTTGTTGAAGCACTGAGGCCCTGTGACTAGGGCCCAGATGACTCAGAATCACTATGCAGGCTTCTTAGGTATTATTCCCTCTGTGCTGCACTCTAGGGGAGTGAAGATTTACTAATCCTGGGAATTTCCTATTTTTTCCTCTTCCCTACTTTCTTGAAATCCAATCTCTCTATCTTCCTCATTCTCATTATCTCTCTCTCCCTCCACCCTTTTCCTTTGTCTTCAAAAACCTTCCACTCCCTTCCTTTCCACTGCAAAAACACTTAAGGAAATATCCATGGTTTATGAGAGCAAATAACTTTTGTCTTATCCTCTGTGGTATTCTATCAATTTGAAACAAAGTCCAAGATACTTCAGGGACAACTGCCACTTTTCATTGATTAACAAAAATGGCAATTAGGGACACCAATTAGCCAGTGTCGGTTTAATTAGATGAAATAATTATTTTCTGCAGGGCTTGGGAAAAACATGAATAACCACTTCTTAAACTACTGAACAGTTTGAGGAGGACTAATTTGGAATTACTTGTTCCTATTTCTTCCCATTCTTTTTCAAATATGTTGGGCACAGAGTGTTGAAGCATAGAGTGAGCATCAGTACCAGAAAGTTACCAGAAAACACCAGTTGACAATGCCCCACCAATTGTAGAGAAATGAAAATCATCAGAGGAGGTTCAAAGGTTATGATAGTTTTTTGAAGAACTGTTCCTAAATTACTTAACCGCTCAATGATCTAATTCTCTTTTATAAATATACAACTGGGGAAGGCCAAGAAAATCAAAAGACAACTGGATTCCAAGCACAATTGACCACCAGGCTTTCATGTTTTCCTAGAGCTCAGTGTAGACACGGTGAGCAAACCTTCAGGGCCTGATACATGATCCAGTGTGAGCCTTGCTCTGCTGACCATGCTACACAATTTCTTATTCACTCAAGTGCTGGCTTTGTGGCTGTAGAGACTGAACTATATCAAGACAAAGAAAAATAAATAAAGGTCATCTGTGAGCCCATCTGACTGAAAGGGAAAGCCTGTATCCTACTCACAAGTTTGGGTCACTGGGCTAAAAATAGTATCACTGACAAGGAAAATGCAAATGGATGACCATAATCTACTTATTAACCTGAATACTGGAATCAAATGTTATATGGCAAGTGGGAATGTTCGGTGGCCATACGAGTTGCCCTGTTTTATCACACAGTAAGTCTCAACAACAAAGATTCAAATGTCCTTTCCTGTTGCTTTATTTATAGGTCATTAAACTATTCCCCTGAAGGAGTTCAGCAGGATTTGGGGTAGAATACATCCCTGAAGGAATTATGACACAGAGTTAGCCTCAGTTCTCTTGCCAAGGAAGAGCCTTGGGTAACATAAACACAGGACACGAGACAAGTCAATATCTCCTCTACAAGTGAGGGAGTCCAGGGGAAAACCCAATAGATTGGTACTTAACTAAAGGAAGAGTCAAGGGCTTTATTCCATGAGCTAATTCTCAGCATATGGTCTCTAATCAGGAGTGAAGACCTGTTTGCAGCAAAATTACTACAACTAGCTGGAGTGAAGAAATCAAGGACTAGCTCTTTATTATTTGCAAGGTAATCTCTCCAATAGAGAGCTGTAGCTGAATTCTGTTAAATATAATGAAGAAATGTATGTGTGAATAAAGGAGACAAAGAATCCAGTATGTAATTTTTTTAGTACACTATAAAGATAAATCTTAACTGCTTTGGAGAGAGACAAAGGAGTCAAGACAACACTGAAATCTGTGTTCAGTATCCCACTTAATAATTGGCTAATGCAAAGGAAAGTTAGGAGAGTCACTACTGCTTTTCATTCTACCAGGCTGGAATAAGCAACACAGTGAGGCCAAAGTTAAGGTGAGAAGACCTCAAAGAAAGAAAACCCAGAGAGCTGGAAAACTTCTGGAAAAATGATAATAGCTGACCAAGGCAAGCCAGCCTCCTATCCATTGGTAGAAAATCATAGGACTATTTCATAGGGAAGAAGATGAGTTAGACTGGGATATAAGAAAATAACCTATGCTCATTGGAGAATATGGAGGAAAAATTTCCCTTCATACTCAAATGTCTAGAAAGAGCATGAAATGGCACCTGAGCAGAGGTTGGAAACCAGTAATCATAATAGATTGGAGAGTGAAGAGGGGGAATCAAGCATTGAGGCACAGGGGATGATAAAAACGTGTTTGTACATGAACATAGGTCTTAACAACTTGTGCAAAACTGTTTAAACTGGAGAAACTACAGAGATGACCTGGAGACCAATGATAGTATAATAGTTCAATATCTAATTCTGTAGAGAGAAAAGACTTTCATCAGAGGAATAAACTTAGAGAAAAAAGTGAATAGCAAGTATCAGATGAAAAAGATATGGGAAATTTAAAAACAATAGCACTCCTAAATAAGTGATGAACAAAAGAAAAAAGAAATTGTACTGAAAATTAGAAAATACTTGGAAAAGCTTACAATATGACAACACTTATGATATGCTGGTTAAGTGTTACTTAGTGGGTTACCTACAACCTTAACTGCTTAGAGAAAAAAAGTTGAATAAAAATAATGAGTTAAAGGTTATACTTATGAAATTAGAAAATAGCAATAGATTAAATTCAAAGTAGAAAGTAGAAAGAATGAAATAAGTATAATACTAAACATTATTAGGTATAATATTAAACATTATTAAACAGAAAGCAAAGACAGAATCAATTAATTTAAATTATGGGTCTTTGAAAAGTCTAAGAGAGTAGACACATTTATGACAAGAATTATCAAGAAAAATAATATTTGCAATGATAAAATAATCATAACTACAGATAAAGCAGAAATTTTATTTTATTTATTTATTTTATTTATCTTTTTATTTATTTATTTTTATTATTATCTGAGAACTCTGAGAACGGACAGACTGCCTCCTAAAGTGGGTCCCTCACCCCTGAGCAGCCTAACTGGGAGGCACCCCCCCAGTAGGGACAGATTGACACCTCACTCGGCCAGGTACTCCTCTGAGACAAAACTTCCAGAGGAACTATCAGACAGCTGAATTTGTGGGCTCACGAAAATCCGCTGTTCTGCAGCCACCGCTGCTGACACCCAGCCAAACAGGGTCTGGAGTGGCCCTTTAGTAAACTCCAACAGACCTGCAGCTGAGGGTCCTGTCTGGTAGAAGGAAAACTAACAAACAGAAAGGACATCCACACCAAAAACCCATCTGTACATCACCATCAGCAAAGACCCAAAAGTAGATAAAACCACAAAGATGGGGAAAAAACAGACCAAAAAAACTGGAAACTCTAAAAAGCAGAGCACCTCTCCTCCTCCAAAGGAATGCAGTTCCTCACCAGCAACGGAACAAAGCTGGATGGAGGATGACTTTGACGAATTGAGAGAAGAAGGCTTCAGACGATCAAACTACTCTGAGCTACGGGAGGAAATTCAAAACAATAGCAAAGAAGTTAAAAACTTTGAAAAAAAATTAGAAGAATGGATAACTAGAATAACCAATGGAGAGAAGGGCTTAAAGGAGCTGATGGAGCTGAAAGCCAAGTTTCGAGAACTACGCGAAGATTGCAGAAGCCTCAGTAGCAGATGCGATCAACTGGAAGAAAGGGTATCGCTGATGGAAGATGAAATGAATGAAATGAAGCGAGAAGGGCAGTTTAGAGAAAAAAGAATAAAAAGAAATGAACAAAGCCTCCAAGAAATTTGGGACTATGTGAAAAGACCAAACCTACGTCTGATTGGTGTACCTGAAAATGATGGGGAGAATGGAACCAAGTTGGAAAACACTCTGCAAGATATTATCCAGGAGAACTTCCCCAATCTAGCAAGGCAGGCCAATATTCAGATTCAGGAAATACAGAGAACGCCACAAAGATACTCCTCGAGAAGAGCAACTCCAAGACACATAATTGTCAGATTCACCAAAGTTGAAATGAAGGAAAAAATGTTAAGGGCAGCCAGAGAGAAAGGTCAGGTTACCCACAAAGGGAAGCCCATCAGACTAACAGCTGATCTCTCGGCAGAAACTCTACAAGCCAGAAGAGAGTGGGGGCCGATATTCAACATTCTTAAAGAAAAGAATTTTCAACCCAGAATTTCCTATCCAGCCAAACTAAGCTTCATAAGTGAAGGAGAAATAAAATACTTTACAGACAAGCAAATGCTGAGTGATTTTGTCATCACCAGGCCTGCCCTAAAAGAGCTCCTGAAGGAAGCACTAAACATGGAAAGGAACAACCGGTACCAGCCACTGCAAAAACATGCCAAATTGTAAAGACCATCGAGGCTAGGAAGAAACTGCATCAACTAACGAGCAAAATAACCAACTAACATCATAATGACAGGATCAGATTCACACATAACAATATTGACGTTAAATGTAAATGGGCTAAATGCTCCAATTAAAAGACACAGACTGGCAAACTGGATAAGGAGTCAGGACCCATCAGTGTGCTGTATTCAGGAAACCCATCTCACGTGCAGAGACACACATAGACTCAAAATAAAGGGATGGAGGAAGATCTATCAAGCAAATGGAAAACAAAAAAAGGCAGGGGTTGCAATCCTAGTCTCTGATAAAATAGACTTTAAAGCAACAAAGATCAAAAGAGACAAAGAAGGCCATTACATAATGGTAAAGGGATCAATTCAACAAGAAGAGCTAACTATCCTAAATATATATGCACCCAACACAGGAGCACCCAGATTCATAAAGCAAGTCCTGAGTGACCTACAAAGGGACTTAAACTCCCACACAATAATAATGGGAGATTTTAACACCCCACTGTCAACATTAGACAGATCAACAAGACAGAAAGTTAACAAGGATATCTAGGAATTGAACTCAGCTCTGCAGAAATTTTAAATATGATAAAAGAATATTACTAATGACCTTATACTAACAAGTGTAAAATTTTGAACAAAACAGTTTTCTAGAAAAATAACTTATTAAAGATGTGTCAAAATGAAAGAGAAAACATGAATGAAGCTACAGTAACAACAATACATCAGTCATTAAAAATTTGTCAACTTCAGCTCTGAGAGAAACAGAGACCAGATTTACCCTATTTCCGAAAACAACAACAACAACAACAACAACAAAAAACAAAACAGGACAGAGTTACTGAACAATAACATGCAAGACATTGTCCTGAGCTCTATGATTGGCCTAGTTGACTGCCAAGACAAAGTTTCCAGGTCACACTGCAGGGAGGGAACACTCAGTCATAGCACAGCAGTCTGCCTGAGTCAGGAGGATACAGCTTGGAGTCCTTGGATATCAAGGTGTCTAGAGTTTGAAGTGAGGAGTAAGATAGAGAAGAGACCTATATGAAAACCCCAGAGACCTGCAGAGGTTCCCCCTTTAATATTTAGTTTATGATCAGTGCATGCGTGAAAGTAAGCAAACTATCCAAATCAAGGTGGAAAACCACATAAACAGATTACAAAGAATAGTGCTTTAGACTCATGCAGAGCAGAGAATAATAGACTCTTCCCAGGTGCCAAAGTGGAAAATCTTATAATTCTCAGGGCATCAATTAAAGAAAGGTCTTGCCCCAGTAGCAAGGTTAAATTAATCATAGACTAACTACTGCTGCTCTGGTCCTGCCTAACATATCTTAAGAGCATAACCTAAGAGGATTAAGCTATTCCAAAGTAATCTACCTGCTTCCCAGAACAAATCTCAAAGTCTGGCACCCAAATAAAAATTATCAGGGACGCAAAGAAGCTGAAAAATATAGCCAATAATGAGAAGAAAAATAAAAACTGACAGAGAAATGACACAGATTATAAAACTAGTAGATAAGGACATTAAAAGTTATTTGCAACTGAATTCAGATGTTCAAGAAGCTAGGGCAAAGGTTGAATATGCATGGGTAATGTAAAAAGACCCAAGCCAAATTCCTAAAGATAAATCATACAATGTTCAAGATTAAAAATACACTTGGTCAGATTAAAGGCAGATTGCATGCTGTAAAACAGAAGATTAATTACTTCTAAAACAGCAATAGAGGTGGGGCACAGTGGCTCATACCTATAATCCCAGTGCTTTGGGAGGCTGAGGTGAGAGAAACGCTTGAAGCCAGGAGTTTGAGACCAGCCTGGGCAACAGAGCGAGACCCTGTCTTTAAAATAAAACTTTTAAAACCAAATACAGAGACATAGCAATAGCAACTATCCAAAATAAAATATACAGAACCCCCACCGTCCCAAATTGACAAGATTTACGCTGTGGAACAACCTAAAACAGTCCAATGTACTTGTAGTTGAATGTCCAAGAGGGTGAGGCCAGAAAGAGTATTTTAAGAAATAATGGCTGAGGGAGGAGATGGAGCAAGATGGCAGAATAGAAAGATCCACCAGTCGTCCCCACTCTCCCTCTGCAAGGACACTAAGTTAACAACTATTTTCACAGAAAAAACACCGTCATAAGAACCAAAACTCCAGCGAGTACTCATATTACCTGGTTTTAACTTCATATTGCGGAAAGAGGCATTGAAGAGAGAAAAAACAGTCCTGAGTGGTAGATGCCACTCCTCCTCAACCCTGGTAGCGGTAACATAGTACAGTGTCTCTGAGCACTAGGGGAAGAAAGAACACAGCACTCGTGAGGCATTGAACTCAGTGCTGTCTTGTTGGAGCAGAAAGGAAAACCAGACCAAACTCAACTGACACCTGCCTGTCGAGGGAACATTTAAACCAGCCCTAGCCAGAGGGGAATCGTGAATCCTAGCACTCTGAACTTGAGTGCCTGCAAGCCTTGCCACCAAGAGCTACACTGGCTCTGTGTCTCCAAGTAAACTTGAAAGGCAGTCTAGGCTGTAAGGATTGCAATTCTTATGTCCTAGTGCTGAACTAGGGCCAGAGACAGTGGACTGGGGAGGCACACAACAGACTAAGATGCCAGCTGGGGCAGCCAAAGAAGTGCTAGCATCACCACTCCCCTAACCCCAGGCTGCACAGCTCACAGCTCCAAAAGAGACCCCTTTCTTCCACTTGAAAAGAGGAAGGTGAAGAGTGTGGAGGACTTTGTCTTGCATCTATGATACCAGCTCAGCTACAGCAGGATAGGGCACCAGTCAGAGTCATGAGGCCCTTTACCAGGCCCTGGCTCCCAGATGACATTTCTGGACACACCCTGGGCCAGAAGGAAACCACTGCCTTGAAGGGAAGGACTCAGTCCCAGCAGCATTTATTGCTACATGCAGAGCCCTTGGACTCTGAATAACCAGCAGCAATACCCAGGTACTATGTCTAGGGCCTTGGGTGAGCCTCTGAGAATTGTTGGCTTCAGGTGAGACTCAGCACATTCTCAGCTATGGTGGCTGCTGGGCAAAACTTCCTCTTGAGAAAAGCAGGGGGGAAAGTAAAAGGGACTTTGTCTTGTACCTCAGGTACCAGCATGGCTACAGGGAGGCAGGGCACCGAGAGGGCTCTTGGGGTTCCCAATTCTAGGATTTGCCTGTTGGATGGCATGTCTCGACCTGCTGTGGGCCAGAGGGTAGCCCACCGCCCTGAAGGGTAAGTCCCAGGCCAGGCAGCACTCGCGACAAGCTGACTTAAGGGATGTTGGGCCAGGCTGGGCGCGGTGGCTCACGCCTGTAATCCCAGCACTTTGGGAAGCCGAGGCGGGCGGATCACGAGGTCAGGAGATAGAGACCATCCTGGCTAACGCGGTGAAACTCTGTCTCCACTAAAAATACAAAACATTAGCTGGGCATGGTGGCAGGTGCCTGTAGTCCCAGCTACTCCGGAGGCTGAGGCAGGAGAATGGCATGAACCCAGGAGGTGGAGCCTGCAGTGAGCCGAGATCTCGCCACTGCACTCCACTCCAGCCTGGGCGACAGAGTGAGACTCCATCTCAAAAAAAAAAAAAAAAAAAAAAGAGATGTTGGGCCTTAAGGGAACATCAGAGGTAATCTGGTAGTACTCCTCATGGCCTGGGGTGGTAGGGGCTCCTCTGCCTTTTGAAAGGGGAAGGAAGAGTGGGAAGGACTGCATCTTGTGGTTTGACTGCCAGCTCAGCCTCAATACAATAGAACATCAAGCCAACTTCTAAGGGTTTTGACTCTAGTCCCTGACTCCTGCACTACACTTCTAGACCCATGTGGGGTCAGGGGAACCTCAGTGCCCTGAAGGGAAGGACACAGGCCTGACTGGCTTTGCCACCTGCTGATTGTAGAGCCTGAGGGCCATGAATGAACGTAAGTAGTAGCCAGGGAGTGGTTACAGCAGGCCTTGGGTGACACCCAGCACTGTGCTGGCTTCAAGTCTGACCTAGCACAGTCACAGTGGTAGTGGCCACAGGGGTGTTTGTGTCACTCCATCTCCAGGTTCAGGTGGCTCAGAACACAGAGACAGACTGTGTATGTTTGGGAGAAAGTAAGGGAAGAGAACAAGAGTCTCTGTCTGGTAATTCAGAGAATTCTCCCAAGTCTTGTTCAAGATAATGAGGCAGTGCCTCTATGAGTCTACAAGAACCACAGTGTTCCTGGGCTTGGGGCTTAGAGGACAACACCCAAGTACTTTCATATATCTGGAAAGCTTTCCCAATAAGTATGGGTAAAAATAAGTCCAGACAATGAATATTACAATGAATACCTAACTCTTTAATACCCAAACACTAAAAAAAATCTACTAGCATCAATATCATACAGGAAAACATGACCTCACCAAATGAACTAAATAGGCACCAGGGACCAATTCTGAAGGACAGATATATGTGAGCTTTCAGGCAGAGAATTCAAAAGAGCTGTGTTGAGGAAACTCAAAAAAATTCACAGAGAAGAAATTCAGAATTCTGTCAGATAAATTTAACAAGTAGATTGAAACAATTGAAAAGAATGAAGATGAAATTCTGGAGCTGAAAAATGCAATTGGCATACTGAAGAATGCATCATAGTCCTTTAATAGCAGAACAGATCAAGCAGAAGAATTAGTGAGCTTGAAGGCAGGCTATTTGAAAATACACAGCAAGAAGAGACAAAAGAAACAAGAATTAAAAACAATGAAGCATGACTACAGGATCTAGAAAACAGGCTCAAGAGGGCAAATCCAAGTTTTTTTTTTAACACCCCACTTTCAGCATTACACAGATCTTCCAGACAAAAAGTAAACGAGGAAACATCAGACTTGATCTGCACTATGGACCAAATGGATCTAATAGATATGTACGGAACATTTCATCCGAGGGCTGCATTGTACACATTCTTTTCCTCAGCACATGGATTATTCTTAAAGATAGATTATACGTTAGATGTCAAAACAAATCTTAAAGCATTCAAAAAATTGAAATAATATCAAACATCTTCTCTGATCACAATTAAATAAAACTAGAAATTAATAACAACAGGAATTTTGGAAACTATACAAATACATGGAAATTCAACAATATGCTCCTGAATGACCAGTGGGTCAATGAAGAAATTAAGAAGAAAATTAAAAAATTTCTTGAAACAAATCATAATGGAAGCACAACATGTCAAAACCTATGGGATACAGCAAAAGCCGTACTAAGAGGGAAGTTTATAGCTATAAGCACCTATATCAAAAAGAGGAAAAACATCAAATAAAAAACTTAATGATGTATCTTAAAGAACTAGAAAAGCAAGAGCAAACAAACCCCAAATTAGTAGGAGAAAAGAAGTAATAAAGATTTGAGCATAAATTAATAAAATTAAAATTAGGAAAACAATATGAAAGATAAGACCAAAAGTTGGTTTTTTGAAAAGCTAATTAAAATTGACAACCTTTAGACTAAAAAACAAAGAGAGAAGATCCAAATAAAAAAATCAGAAATGAAAAGGAAGACACTACAACTTATACTGCAGAAATTCAAAGGATCATTAGTAGCTACTATAAGCAACTATATGCCAATAAATTGGAAAATCTAGAAGAAATGGACAAATTCCAAGTTACATACAACTTACCAAAATTGAACCAGGAAGAAATCCAAAATCTGAACAGACCAACAACAAGTAATGAGATTAAAGCTATAATAAAGTCTCAGAGTAAAGAAAAGGCCGGAAGCTGATGGCTTCACTGCCGAATTCTACCAAACATTTAAAGAAAAACTGATACCAATCCTACTCAAACTATTTTGAAAAACAGAAGAGGAAATACTTCCAAACTCATTTTACAAAGCCAATGTTACCCCGATACCTTAAACAGATAATGACACATCAAAAAAAAGAAAACTATAGTCCAATATCTCTGATGAATATTGATGTAAAAATCCTCAACAAGGTACTAGCAAACTGAATTCAACAATACATTAGAACAATCATTTATCATGACCAAGTGTGATTTATCCCTGGGATGCAAGGATGGTTAAATATGTACAGATCAATCAACATGATACATCATATCAACAGAATGAAGGATAAAAACCATATGATTATTTCAATTGATGCTGAAAAAGCATTTGATAAAATTCAACATCCCATCATGATAAAAACCCTAAAAAAAACTGAGGATAGAAGCAACATACTGCAACATAATAAAAGCCATATACAACAGATGCACAGCTAGTATACTAAATGGGGAAAAACTGGAAGTCTTTCCTCTAAGATCTGGACTGTGACAAGAATGCCTGCTGTCACCACTGTTATTCAACATGGTACTGGAAGTCTTTGCTAGAGCAATCAGACAAGATAAAGATATAAAGGGCATCCAGGTTGGAAAGGATAATTTGCAAATTATCCTTGCTTGTAAATGATATGATCTTATATTTGGAAAAACCTGAAGACTCCACCAAAAAACTATTAAAACTGATAAATAAATTCAGTTAAGTTGCAGGATGCAAAACCAACAAATAAAAATCAGCAGCATTTCTATATGCCAACAGTGAACAATCTGAAAAAGAAATTTAAAAGTAACCTCATTCACAATAGCCACAAATAAAATTAAATACCCAGGAATTAACTAAAGAATTTTAAAAATCTCTATATTGAAAATTATAAAACATTGATGAAAGAAATTTAAGAGAACACCAAAAAATGGAAAAGTATCCTATGTTCATGGATTGGAAGAATCAATATTGTTAAAATGTCCATATTGCCCAAAGCAATCTACAGATTCAATGCAATCCCTATCAAAATACCAATGACATTATTTACATAAATAGAAAAAGAAAATCCTAAAGTTTATATGAAACCACAAAAGCCCCAGAATAGCCAAGACTATCCTAAGCAGAAAGAACAAAACTGGAGGAACCACACTACCTACTTCAAATTGTACTACAGAGCTGTAGTAATCAAAACAGCATGGTACTGGCATAGAAACAGACACATCAGCCAATGGAACAGAATAGAGAACCTAGAAACAAATCCACACACCTACAGTGAAATGATTTTCAACAAAGAAGCCAAGAACATACACTGGGCAATAGGGAGTCTTTTCGATAAATGGTGTTGGGAAAACTGGATATCCATGAGCAGAACAATGAAACCAGACCTCTATCTCTCACCATATACAAGAATCAAATAAAAATGTATTAAAGACTTCTCAAGCCTGTAATCCCAGCACTTTGGGAGGCCGAGGCGGGCGGATCACGAGGTCAGGAGATCAAGACCATCCTGGCTAACATGGTGAAACCCCGTCTCTACTAAAAATACAAAAAATTAGCCAGGCGTGTTGGCGGGTGCCTGTAGTCCCAGCTACTCGGGAGGCTGAGGCAGGAGAATGGCATGAACCCGGGAGGCAGAGCTTGCAGTGAGCCGGGATCGCGCCACTGCACTCCAGCCTGGGGGACAGAGAAAGACTCCGTCTCAAAAAAAAAAAAAAAAAATGTATTAAAGACTTAAATCTAAGACCTCAGACAATGAACTTACTACTAGAAAATCTCCAGGGGATTGGTATGAGCAAAAATTTCTTGAGTAATACCCCATAAGGATAGGCAACCAAAGCAAAAATGGACAAATGGGATTACATCAAGTTAAAAAGCTTCTGCACAGCAAACGACACAATCAACAAAGTGAAGAGACAACCTACAGAATGGTAGAAAAAATATTTGCAAACTATTCATCTGACAATAAATTAACAACCAGTATATATAAGGAGCTCAACTCTATAGGAAAAAAATCTTATAATCTGATAAAAAAATGGGCAAAAGATTTGAATGAGCATTTCTCAAAAGAAGACATACCAATGGTAAACAGGCATATGAAAAGGTGCTCAACATCATTGATCATCAAAGAAATGCAAATCAAAACTACAGTGAGATACCATCTCACCCCAGTTAAAAATGTCTTTTATCCAAAAGACAGGCAATAACAAATGCTGGTGAGGATGTCAAGACAAGGGAGCCATTGTACACTGTTCATGGGAATGTAAATTAGTACAGCCACTATGGAGAACAGTTTGGAGGTTCCTGAAGAAACTGAAAATAGAGGTACCATATGATCCAGCAATCCAACAGCTGGGTATATACCCAAAGAAAGGAAATCAGTATATTGAAGAGATATCTGTACTCCTATGTTTGTTGAAGCATTGTTTATGATAGCTAAGATTTGTAAGCAACCTAAGTGTCCACCAACAAATGAATGGATAAAGAAAATATGATACATATACACAATGAAATACTATTCAGCCATAAAAAAGAATGAGGTCCAGTCATTTGCAACAATATGTATGGAACTGGAGATCGTTATGTTAAGTGAAATAAGCCAGGCACAGAAAGATAAACGTTGCATGTTCTCACTTATTTGTGAGATCTAAAAATCAAAACAATTAAATTTACTGACATAGAGAGTAGAAGGATGGTTAGCAGAGTCTGGGGAAGGTAATGGGGAATTTGGGGGGAAGTGAAGATGGTTAATGGGTCCAAAAAAAGCTAGAAAGGATGAATAAAACCTAATATTTAATAGCACAATAGGGTAACTAAAGCCAATAATAACCTAATTGTACATTTTTAAATAAAGAGTGTAATTGGATTGTGTGTCACTCTAAGAATAAATGCTTGAGGGGATAGATATCCCATTCTCCATGATGACCTTATTTCACATTGCGTGCCTGTATCAAACATCTGATGTATCCCATAAATATGTTCCCACAAAAATTAAAAATTAAAAATAAAATAATGATTGAAATTTTTCCAAATTTGATCAAACTAATCATAAAATCTGGCAGGAAGGAAATCAATTAGGTACAGAGAAACAAATATTAAGAGATATCATTAGTTTTTTATCAGAAACCATAAAGGCTAGAATAAAATAGAACATCTTTAAAGTAGCTAAAGAAAAAAACTGTCAAACTAGAATTTTTTACCCAGCAAAACTATCTTTCAAATGTACGTTACAGACATACAAAAGCTGAAATAATTCATCACCAGCAGACCTGCACTATAAAATATGTTTCTAAATAAAAGTTCTTCAAGCAGAAGAAAAATGGTAACAGAGGAAACTTGGATCCTCATGAAGGATGTTCGCAGCAAGCAATGTTGAGGAATGAGGTAAAGTATTCCTCTGGGAGGAAGGGTTGCCTTGTTTATTGCTTGCTGTAAAATATTGTGTTCCCCAAGTTAAATATTCTTCTCCTATAATGTGAACCACTGACTGTGCATGCATTCATGTCAACCCGACTGGCCCCTGTGAGACCTGGGAGGTAAAAGGAACCAACACAAACATGTTGATGCTCATGCTGCCTGCTGTGCCATAAGTTAATAGTCCATCACCTCTGACCTCAGAGTCTCATACCTCCTTTCAGCATCTATGAAACAATAACAGGATAATTTATTTATTAGCTTTTAAGTAGGATAAAATAAAATTTAAGACCTAACAAATAACACTTGGAATTGACTGTGATAAGTTAAAGATGTGTACTACAAACCTTTAAAGCAATCAGTAAAACACTTACAGCTAATAAACCAAGAAAGGAAATAAAAGAAATCACAAAATGCAATTGATCTAAAGGAATGCAGAGAAGAAGGAAAAGAAGAGCCAAGGATGATGAGACAGGAATAGATATAAGATGATAAATTTAAATCTAACCATATCAATATTGTTTTTAAATGTAAATAATCTAACTACATCAATTTAAGTTTGGCACTTCTCAAACTGGGTAAAATAAGACCCAACTACATGCTGTCCATGAGAAACAAATTTCATGTGTAAAGAAACAAATAAGCTAAGAGTAAAAGGATGGAGAAAGATATGCAACAAAAACACTAATCAAAAGACATTTGCAGTGGTTACACGTCAGACTAAGTAGACTTGCAGTGGTTACGTATCAGGCTAAGTAGATGTAAGACTAAAGAATATTATCAAAAATAGAGGATTATTTTATAATAATAAACGGTTAAATTCATCATGAAAAATTACAATTCTAAACATTTATTAATCAAACAACAGAGCTTTAATATACATGAAGTAAGAACTGATAGAAAAAAGAAGAAATAGAAAACTCTGCAATTATGCATGGATATTTTAGCACTCCTACTTCAATAATTGATTTTAAAGGCAGATGAAAATCAGTAAGAATACACAACTCTTGAAGTACTATCAACTAACAACATCTAATTGACATTTATAGAACATTCCACTTAATAGAAGATTAAACATATTTTCAAGTGCACACAGAATGTTTACCAAGAAAGACATTCTGGGTAAATTCTCAATGAATTTAAAAAGAGTCAAGTTTACAAAGTGGGTTCTCTGACCACAATGAAATTTAATTAGAAATCAATAATAGAAGGATATCTGGATAATCCCCAAATGCTCAGAAATGAAATAACACTTTTCTAAATAACTCATAGGTCAAAGAAGAAATCAGAAGAGAAATTAGAATGTATTTGAACCGAATAAAAATGAAAAATGAAATAAAAATTTGTGGGATGCAGCTGGAGTATAATTTAGAGAGGTCTATATTAGAAAGGAAGATGAATCTCAAGTACTGATTTTAGCTTCTCCTTCAGAAAAGAGAAAAAGAAGAGCAAATTAAATGAAAAGTAAAGAGAAGGAAATAATAATAAAAATCACAGCTGAAATGGACTAAATAGAAACATAACAACACAGAAAATCAGCAAAACCAAAAGCTGCTGTTAAATAATTACAAAAATTGATATGCTCTAGCCAGGTTAATTGGGAATCATGAAAGAGAAAAAACAAAGTGTCAGTATCAGGAATGAGAGAAGTCACATCACTATAGTTTTGACAAATATTAAAAGGATAATAAAAAATATTATAAACAACTTTATGCCATTATATCTGACAACTTAAGCGAAATGGATAAATTTCTCTAAGGACACAAACCTAAAAAGCTTGTTTGATCATTCATATGTCCTTTTATGGCATATTTTTCAAGTCCTTGCTCATTTATTGTGTGTTGTTTCTCATTTTATTATGGGTTGTAGGGGCTCTTTATAAATTTTGCAATCAAATTAGTAAAATCAGAAATAAAAGGGAATTAATACGGATATTGGAGATATAAAAATAATAATAAGAAAGTACAATGAACAATTATATCTCAAAATTTAAATGAAATGGGCTAATTTTGGGCCAGATGTGGTAGCTCATGGCTATAATCCCAGCACTTTGGAAGGCTGAGTTGAGAGGATTGCTTGAGGCCAGGAGTTTGAGACCAGCCTGGGCAACATAGCAAGACTACATCACTACAATTAAAAAAAAAAAAATGCATAGAAAGAAACTACCAAAACTGACTCAAGAAAACAGAAAATCTGGGCCGGACGCGGTGGCTCATGCCTGTAATCCCAGCACTTTGGGAGGCCGAGGCGGGCGGATCACGAGGTCAGGAGATCGAGACCATCCTGGCTAACACGATGAAACCCCGTCTCTACTAAAGATACAAAAAATTAGCCAGGCATGGTAGTGGGTGCCTGTAGTCCCAGCTACTCGCGAGGCTGAGGCAGGAGAATGTTGTGAACCCGGGAGGTGGAACTTGCAGTGAGCAGAGGTTGCGCCACTGCACTCCAGCCTGGGGCGACAGAGCGAGACTCCGTCTCAAAAGAGAAAAAAAAAAAAAAAAAAAAAAAAAAAAAAAAGAAAAGAAAAAGAAAACAGAAAATCTGAATAGACTTGTAACAAAGAGTTGGAATGATGATCAAGTTGGCCTTAACATTACCCGCAGCTTCACTAAACTTTAAATAAACTTCTTTCTCATTATATGCCCCAGAGGTTCCTTTTCTTATAAATTTTATTCAGAAAACTTGTAATTATAAATTCTTTATCTGCCTCTTTGAAGATGTAAATTTTTTTCCAACCTCTTGCCGGTTTTACATTTCAGGAATATCTTTCTCAAGGACCTGGGAGCCATCTCTCTGAAACGTAATCATCCAATAAAAAAGTGTTCCTATCTCCCAGTTACTGGCGGAGGGTAGAAGTAGGTAGGATACCTTGTTCCAAATTGTGAAGCTACTTTCTGTTATAAAGACAGGAGAAGGTTTACTTTTTCTCTGGGAAAAACCAGTTAGCAAACACTGATGGCCTATAATCCCCTGACCATCTCCAGCACTTAAAACATTTCCAGCCCTTTGTCTTGAAGGAACCAGGTATCCAGATGTATTCTGTGACCTCTGCTCTATGCTGGCACTAGTATCAGAATAAAAACAACTGTTGTCTGTCTGCTCATCTTGTCCAGTACATTTTTTTGCTTTAATAGTTAGTAATAACAACGAAAATATTCCCACAAAGAAAAGTACAGGACCAGATAGCTTCAATGATAAATTTTATCAAATGTTTAAATAAAAATTAATACCAATCCTTCAAAAACTCTATTAGAAAAATAGATAAGGAGCACTTTTATAGGAATATTATGAGGACAGTATGACCCTAATTCCAAGGCCAAAGATATTATAAGAAAAGATAACTACAGATTAAAATTCCTTAGAAATATAGATACAAAAATTCTCAACAAAATACTGGCAAACCAAATCCAGCAACAAATAAAAATATGATACATTATGACCTAGTTTGAATTATCCCAGGAATACAAAGTTAGCTCAATATATGAAAATCAGTCTATGTAGTATACCATGTTAATGGAATAAAAGGGAAAAATTACATGATTATCTCAATAGACACAGAAAAAACATTTGACATAATCTGACAACCTTTCATGACAAGGACACACAACAAAATAAGAATAGAAGAGAGCTCCCACAATCTGTTAAAGAGCATTTATTTAAAAAAAAAAATACCCACAACTAACTTACTAGTGAAAAACTGAAATCTTTCCCCCTAAGTTCAAGGACAAGACAAGGATGCCCATTCTCACCACTTCTATTCAACATTGTACTGAAAGTTCTAGTCGGGAAATTTTACAAGAAAAAGAAATTAAAGGCATCCATATTGGAAAAAATGTGAAATTATTTTTATATGAAGATGACATGATATTATACATACAAAACCTATAAAAATACACATATATACACACACACGAACTAATAAACAAGTCCAGCAAATTTGCAGGATACAAAATCAATAGACAAAAGGCAATTGAATTTCTATACTCTAGCAATAAACAATCTTGAAAATGAAATTAATAAAATAATTCTACCATCAACCAAAAAAGTATAAGCTTTATACACTGACAACCATAAAATATTATTCAAATAAATTTTGAATGATCTAAATAAATGGAAAGCATTTTGTGTTTATTGATTGAAAGATTGAATATTGTTAAGAAGGCAATATCTCCCAGACTGAGCTACAGATTCAATGCAATCATCAAAATTCTAACTGCCTTTTTTGGTAAATAGAGAAGTTAATCTTAAAATTCATATGGAAATGCCAGGGGCCCCGAACAGCTAAAACAATATTAGAAAAGAAGAATGAAGTTGAGAGACTCACATCTCACAATTTAAAAAGCTACTACAAAACCACAATAATAAAGAGAGTGTGGTATTGGCAGAAGAACTGACTTATAGACCAAAGAATAGTATTGAAAGTCCAGAAATAAGGCCATACAATAAGATCAACTGATTTTGGACAAGGGTACCATTGCCATTTAACAGAGAAAGAGTAGTCTTTCAGCAAATGGTGCTGGGCAACTAAATATCCACATGCAAAAGAATAAATTAGGGCCTCATACCATATATAAAAATTAACTCAAAATAGAATAAAGAGCTAAATTTAAAATCCCCATGTATGAAACTCTCAGAAAAAGTAGATGTATATCTTCATAAATTTGAATTTGCAAGATTTCCTATGCCTATCAAATTGTGATAGACCTATCAACATGTATTTCCAATACTACTTCATTCAATGTATTCAGACTTCAGAAAATATCTCTAACTATGCCTATAACACTGGTCCTATTCTCCTGGGAACAGATTCATTTCTGCTGCTATTTCCTGCCCTCAGACTTTACTGTGTGTTATTTTCTAGTGATTGCCAATAATTTGATCTGCTCCAATCCATGAATTTCCCTGTCCCTGAACTCGCAACCTCATAGTACACTATAAAATGTACATTCTAGTCCCACCCTGGCATGACTCTGTTCCAGCCCTCAGTTATTATGAAATATTTCTGACCATAAGTGTTTATTCCATGCATAAAATATTCCAGGCTTAAGTTAAGATTTAGAAGTAAAATGTAAAATAAGCCCAAAAGATATCCTGTTTTTCCAAACTATTGTGATTTAAGAAAAAAAAAGCAAATTCATTTTTCAGGTGTCTGATTTGGAGATTATACAAGTAAATAAAATTTTTACTAAATATTAGTAGAATTAAGAGCTAAATAATGGAGAAAATAAATATTCACATTTTATTTACATTTTCTTACTTACACATGAACTCTTATTTTTACCTGATTCAACATATTTCCTAAATTGCAAATGTACAGTTTTCATCTTCTTCAATTTATATTGCAGACTGAATAAACTGTACTGAATATTTAGAAATGCAAACATCTTCTCTTGAATGATAAACTAGTCATGAGGGGAAGAATAGGCATTCTCATTCTCAGGAATAACCATATATATTTAGAATGCAAAGATTTCTTTTATAAATCTGAGACTAGAGAACCTATTGTAGATATTCAATACTGATTTAGAGAGTCCAGCTAGGCTGATGTGACCAAACAATAAATTGAAATTATTTTTCCTGAAGGAAAATTCATTCGCTAGAATAAGGAGGACATATTTTCACCTTTTTTTGTTTGAATTTAGTTCTAAAAGCTATGTTGAGATGAAAAGCTTGAAATTTATTTTAAGTGAGGTTACTTGGGGAGGTTATTTAGTGATTGGTCATGATGAATGTCATTCTCAGTAAGAGTCATAATTATCAAGGGATGCCATACAGTAATTAATGCTCTTGTACATTCTCTGGAACAGCCTGAGGTAGGAAGGCACAGACTCCTATCCCCACATTTAGATGAATGGTACCTACCAACATCCACTTATAAAATTTACATCTCTCTCCCCCCAGAATTTGACCCAATGGTCTTTGGGTACCTGCCTGCTGTTAGGACAATGGCTGCAAGTTTCTGTTCATGCTCTGCCTAGAGAAGAGAAAATAGTAATCCTTACACTTCCCTAGGCCAGGCACCCTCGTTTTTCTTTCCTGGGTCAAAAAGTAGCAGGAGAAGCAATTAGTTACAATTTTATTTATATGACTACAGTCTCTGTGTAGGAATCTCCTCAGGTGGAATAAAAATATATAGCTTTAGTTTCATCTTTGAAAATAAGAACTTAGTCATTGACAGCTAAAACACCTAGTGATTCCTGTTTAACATGAAGAAAATTTTGGGTTTATTAGATATAAACTGAGAGATTAAATGACTTACTAAGGTCAGCACAGATATGGGAAATCTTATAAATTTGAAACTTATACTTTCCTTATGACTTTATGTCATAAGGTTATAAAATCTGTAAAATATTATTAATATTAATTCATACAAAGAAGGCAATGGTAAGAGAATCAGACCTAGTAGAAAATAAGAGGAAAAAGCCGAAATATAAGGGATTACAGAGAAATGGTTGACAAACAAAACAAAACAATTTCTTTGGAAGACCAAAGGCCAAAATACAATTCTCCTCATGCTGAAACAATTATAATATATCCCTGAGACTGCCAGCTCAGGTTGCTTGATTCTAAAAATGTATCTACTGTCTTTTTATTCATGAATCTATTTCTCCAGGAAACTATACATCAATTAGTCCAGTTGCCTATTTAATAAATACTAGTAAAATATTACCCACTTATAAAGTTAATCCCTAAAGAGTGTACTATCATATAAATATACCAATCAGTAACTGCAACATCTAAATAAGAAAACTTTCCATTGTGGACAAAATCAAGTGACAAGAAACATCATTCCATAAGAAGGATTTTTCCCCCTAACTACACTTGCAAATTATTCAAAAACTGTAGCTGTTCTCAAACCTGGTTTCACATAACAATCATCTACAAGCTTTTCAAAGAAGTTTAAATTCAACCCTACACTCAATGCTGGATAGATCAGACTAAAGATAAGCAAAGTAAATCCAGGACTTGAATGACAACAGGACCAAAAAAGAAAACAAAAAAGAAAAAAAAAAACTAGACCTAACAGACATATACGGAACACTCCACCCAACAACAGAATACATATTCTACTCAAGTGCATGTAGAGTATTTTCCAGATAGACCATATATAAGGCCACAAAACAAGTCTTAGTACATTTTAAAAATATTTAAATTACACAGTGTCTTTCCAGAGCTCAATGGAATGAAGTTAGAAATCAATAACAGAAAGAAAAACAGAAAAATTCACACAAAAATGTGGATTGGAACAACACACTCTTAAATAAACAATGGGTCAAAGAATAAACCCCAAAGAAAATTAGAAAATACATAAAGGCAAATGAAAACAAAGCACAACATACTAAAGCTTATGGGACTCAGCAAAAGGAGTGGAATTTATAGCTGTAAATATCTATATTAAAAAAGAAGAAAGACCCCAAGCCTACACCTAAGTTTATATTTTAAAAAAGTAGCAAAAGATGAGCAAGTCAAACCCAAAATTAGCAGAAGGAAGAAAATAATAAAGAATAGAGCAAAGATAAACAAAAAAGAGAATAGAAAAACAATAGAGAAATATTAATATAACTAAAAGTTGGCTCTTTGAAAATATAAACAGAATTGACAAACCTTAAGTTAGACTGACAAGGAACAGAAGAGAGAATATGCAAAAACTAAAATTAAGAAGGAAAGTGGAAACATTACTACCAACCTTACAGAGATAAAAAGAATTATGAATACTATGAAAAATGTATATTAACAAATTAGATAACCTAAAAAGACACATTCTTTGAAACATACAAATTACCTAAACTAACTCAAGGAAAAATTAAAAAAAACTCAATAGATTTATAGTAAGTAAGAGACTGAATAAGCAAACAAACACTTTCCAACAGAGAAAAGTTCTGGATTAGATGGCTTCACCACTGAATTATACCGAACATTTAAAGAAGAATTAATATCAATCTTTCTCAATATCTTCCAAAAAGTTGAAGAAAAAGAAAACACCTCCTAATTCATTATATGAGGCTAACATTACTCCAATATGGAAATCAGATAAAGATGTTACAAGAAAGAAAATAACAGATTAACATTTCTTATAAGTATGCGTGTAAACCTTCTAAACAAAATATTAGTCGAATCCACCAGTATATTAAAGGAATTATTCACAAAGACCAAGTGGGATTTATCTCAAAAATGCAAGAGTGGTTCAAAATAAGAGAGTAAATCAATATAATTATATCACATTAAGAGAATGAAGAAAAAAATTACGTGATCATCTCATTGACGCAGAAAGGCATTTGACAAAATTCAACACCATTTTATGATTAAAAACTCTTAGACAACTAGAAATTTAGGAGAAATTCCTCTAAATAATAAAAGGTATTTTTTTATTTTCCTCCAGCTTTATTTAGGTAACATTAATAAATAAAAATGGTATGTATTTGTAGTTTCTAACGTGATGATTTGATAGACATATATAACGTAAAATGATTACATCAAGCCAATTAACATATCAACACCTTACGTATGTATCAGTTTGCGGTGAGAACATTTAATCAAATCTTAGTAATGTTTAAATATACAAAGCATTGTTATTAACTATAATCACCATGCTGTACATAGATCTCCAAACTTATTCATTCTAACTAAAACTCTGCAATCTTTGAACATCTCCCTATCCTCCACCAGTCCCAGTCTCTATTCTTTGCTTCTGTGAGTTCAAATTTTATAAATGGTATTTATGAAAAGCCCACAATTAACATCATATTCAGTGACGAAAGATTAAAAGCATTCTTCCTAAAATCAGAAACATGACAAGAATGTTTCAACACTGCTGTTCAACATTGTACTGTAAGTTTTAAACAGAACTATTAGAAATAGAAATAAAGAGAAAAGAAATAGAAAGCATCCAAACTGGAAAGGAAGAAAGAAAACTATATTTATAAGTGACCTAATCCCAAATATTCAAAACTTCAAATAATCTACAATAAAGCTACTAGAGTAATAATTATGTATTTTGTATAATTAATTTATAAAAAATTCTTTAAAGTTGCAGGATACAAGATCAACACACAAAAATCAGTTGTTTTTAATATACACTATCTACAAACAACCCCCAAAAGAAATTGTGGATAAATACCTTGTACAATGTGACTAAAATAATTAAATACATAGAAATAAATTTAATCTAGAAAGTAAAAGCCTTGTACACTCAAAATTATAAAACACTGCCAAAAGTAATTAAAGATCTTGAAAAGTGGAAAGACATCTTGTACTCATGGAAGAAAATTTGACGTTGTTAAGATGTCACTACTACCCAGAGCAATTTATAGATTTAACACAATGCCTATCAAAATTGCCACAGATTTTTCATGCAAAAATGGAAATGCTAATCTTTAAACTGACATAAAATTGCAAGGGTTCCTGAAAAACCAAAACAATATTGAAAAAGAAGAATAAATTTAAAGAACTCACACTTCCTGACTTTGAAACTTACTAAAAAGCTACAATAATCAAGAGAAACTGATATCGGTTTAAGAACAGATATACATACCAGTAGAATTAAAGAGAGAGGTCAGAAATAAACTCTCATATATACAGTCAATTGATTTTGTTTTTTCTGACTTTTATTTTAAATTCAGGGGTACATGTGCAGGTTTGTTACATAGGTAAATGTGTTTTATGGGAGTTTGTTGTACACATTCTTTCACTACTCATATTAAACCTGGTACCCATTAGTTACTTTTCCTAATCCTCTCCTTCTTCCCACCCTCCACTCTGCAATAGGCCTGAGTGTGTGTTGTTCCCCTCTATGTGTCCATGTGTTCTCATTGTTTAGCTCCCACTTATAACTGAGAACATACAGTATTTGATTTTCTGTTCCTGCATTAGTTTCCTAAGGAAAATGGCCTCCAGCCCCATCCATGTCCCTGCAAAGGACATAATCTTATTTTTTTTTTTTTTACGATTGCCTAGTATGTACTCCATGGTGTATATGAATCACATTTTCCTTATGCAGTCTATCATTGATGGGCATTTAGGTTAATTCCATGTCTTTGCTATTGTGAATAGTGCTGCAATGGACGTAAGTGTGCATGCACCTTTATAATAGAATGATTTATATTCCTTTGGGTATATATGCAGTAATGAGGTTGCAGGATCAAATGGTATTTCTGCCTCTAGGTCTTTGAGGAATCCCCATGCCGTCTTCCACAATGGTTGAAATAATTTACATTCCCACCAACAGTGTATAAGTGTTCCTTGTTCTCTACAACCTTGCCAGCATCTTTTTTTTTTTTTTGACTTTTTAATAATAGCCATTCTGACTGGTACCAAGATGGTATCTCATTGTGGTTTTGATTTGCATTTCTCTAATGACAGGGATGTTGAGCTTTTTTTCATATGTTTTTTGGCTGTACAAATGTCTTCTTCTGAGAAGTGTCTGTTCATGTCCTTTTGTCACCTTTTAATGGGTTTTTTTTCTCTCGTAAATTTAAGTTTCTTATAGATACCGGATATTAGACCTTTGTCAGAAGCTTAGTTTGGAAAAATGTTCTATTTTGTCGGTTGTCTGTTTATTCTGTTGATAGTTTCCTTTGCTGTGTAGAAGGTCTTTAGTTTAATTAGATCCCATTTGTCAATTTTTGCTTTTGTTCCAACTGCTTTTGGTGTCTTCATCATGAAATCGTTGCCTGTGCCTATGCCCTGAATGATATTGCCTAAGTTATTTTCCAGAGTTTTTATAGTTTTGAGTTTTACATTTAAGTCATTATCTTGAGCTAATTTTTCTACATAGTGTAAGGAAAAGGTCCAGTTTCAATTTTCTGCATGTGGCTAGCTAGTTATCTCAGCACCATCAACACACGTAGGCTCAAAATAAAGGGATGGAGAAAATTCTATCAAGCAAATGGAAAACAGAAAAAAGCAGGGGTCACAATCCCAGTTTCTGACAAAACAGACTTTAAACAAACAAAGACCAAAAAACAAAAGAAGGGCATTACATAATGGTAAAGGGTTCAATTCAACAAGAAGATCTAAATATCCTAAATATATATGAACCCAGTACAGGAGCACACAGACTCATAAGCAAGCTCTTAGAGACCTGCAAAGAAACATAGACTCCCACACAATAATGGTAGGAAACTTTAACACCCCACTGACAATACTAGACAGATCACCGAGACAGAAAATTACCAAAGATATTCAGCACCTGAACTCAGCCCTAGATCAAACGGACCTGATAGAGATCTACAGATCCTTTCACCCAAAACCAACAGACTATACATTTTTCTCATCAACACATAGCACATACTCTAAAATCAATCACATAATCAGAAGTAAAACACTCCTTAGCAAATACAAAAAAACTGAAATCATAACAGTCTCTTGATCCATAGTACAATGAAATTAGGACTCAAGACTAAGAAATTTACTCAAATCCACACAACTACATGGAAATTGAACAACCTGCTCCTGAATGACTTTTGAGTAAATAATGAAATTAAGTCAGAAATCATCTACGTATTTACAGTCAATTGATTTTTGAAAAATGTACCAAGAACACACAATCAGGAAGGGGTAATATCTTCAAAAAACTGTGTTGGGATAACTGCATATACACATACAGACAAATAAAAGTGAACCCTATCTCATATCTCATATCACAAAAAATCAACTCGGCTGGGTGTGGTGGCTCATGCCTGCAATTCTAGCACTTTGGGAGGCTGAAGCTCAGGAGTTCAAGACCAGTCTGGGAAACGTGGTGAAACCCTGTGTCTACTAAAATACAAAAAAAATTAGCTGAGCGTGGAGTTATGTGCCTATAGTCCCAGCTACTCCAGAGGCTGAGGCAGGAGAATTGCTTGAACCCGGGAGGCAGAGGTTGCAGTGAGCCGAGATCGTGCCACTGCACTCCAGCCTGGGTGACACAGCGAGACTCCATCTCTAAAAGAAAAAAAAATCAACTCAAAATAGATTAAAGACTTAAACATAAGATTGGAAACTATAAAACTAACAGAAGAGAACGTAGGGTGAAAGGTTCTTGACATTGCTCTGGGCGATGATTTTTTGAATATAACCTTAATAGCCCAGACAACAAAAGCAAAAACAGACAAATGGCATTGCATCAAAACTAAAATATTTTTGCACAGCACAGCTAATTTTAAAAAGTACCCTAAAACCTAAAGTATAATTTAAAAAAATGCAACAAAGTTAAGAGAAAACCTACAATTTTCTCCTATGGAATAATATATTTGCAAACCATCTGATAAAGGATTAATATCTAAAATATATAAGGAACTCAAACCACTAAATAGCAAAAAAACACAATACGCATTTGAAAAATGAACTAAAAAATACTAAACATCACCAAGCAGCAGGGAAATGCAAATCAAAACCACTATGAGATATTATCTTATACCTATTTAAATGGCTACTATCAAAAAGACAAATGTGTTGCTGAGGATGTTAAGAAAAGGGATCCTTTGTGCATCATTGGTGGAAATGTAAATTGGTATAACCATTATGGAAAATAGTGTGAAGTTTTCCTAAATTTAAAAATAGATCTACCATATAAAATAGCAATTTCACTCTTTTTGGATATATATATATATATATCCCTAAGAATTGAAAGCAGAGAGTTCAACAAAATTTTTTATATCTATGTTCGTAGCAGCACAGTTCACAACAGCAAAAAGGTAAAAACAACAGAAATATCCATCAACAGATGAATGGATAAAGAAAATGTGGTATATGTGTATACAATAAAATATTTAGCCACGAAAAGAAATAAAATGTTTGATATGTGCTACAACATGGATGGACCTTGAAAATATTATGCTGGGTGAAATAATCCAAACACAGAAGGACAAATAGCATATGTAAAAATATACAGAAGTACAAATATGAGGTTCTTCAAAAACGCAAATTTGTAGAGAGAGGAAGTAGAACAGAAGTTACCAGAGGATGGGGAGATGGGGAGAGGAATGCTGTGGTTTAATGGATACAGAGCTTTTGTTTAGGTTGATGAAAACATGTTGGGTATCAATAGTGGTGATAGCTATACTACAATGTGAATGCATTTAATGCCATTAAAACATACACTTAAGAATGGTTAAAATTATAAATATTGTGTATATTTTGCCACAATAAAAAGTATTGAGGCCAAACCAAAGACTTTACAAAAAGGAAAATTATAGACAATATCTATTATGAACCAAGTTGTGAAAATCTTCAATAAAATATTAGTAAGTTGAATACAATGAAGTATAAAGGGATTTTATACCATGACCAATTCCAGATTTATGCTAAGTATGCATGGCTGGTTCAAGATCTGAAAATTAATTAATGTAATCCACCATATCAACAGGGTAAAGAAGAAAAATTACATGATTATATCAATTGATGTAGTAAAAGCATTTGACAAAATCTAATACCCATACATGATTAAAATTTTCAGCAAATGACGAATTGAGGAAAATTTCCTCCACTTAATAAAAGATATCTATAAAACAACCTAATAAAAACATCATAATTGTGAGAAACTAGACGCTTTGTTTTCCAAGACTGGGAAAAAGTGAACATGTTCCCTTTTACTTCCCCTATTTGATATTATACTGGACATAGCAGATAGTGCTTTAAGATAAGAGAAAGAAATAAAACACGCAAATTGGGAACAAATAAATAAAACTACCTTTCTCATAGATTACATGACTGTGTATTAACAGAAAATCCCAAATAATCAACAAAAAAATCCCAGAATTAATAAGTAATTTTAGCAAGAGCACAGGATACAAGGCAAATATCCAAAGTTAATGGTTTTTCTTTATATAACAATGAATTGGAGTTTGTAATTTTTAAAAAATCATTTACATTAGCATCAAAAGTTAAATACTTAAGTATTAACAAAATATGTTTATAATCTATATGCAGAAAACTACAAAACTCTGACAAATGAAATCAGAGAAAATCTAAATAAATATAGATATATTCTGTGTTTATGAATTAAAGTACTCAGTATTGTTAAGATGTTCATTCTTTCTAACTTAATCTATAATCTAAGTCAAAATCTAGTCAACATACAAGCAAGATATTTCATGGACATTGCTAAAGTGATTATAAAGTTCATATGAAAAGGCAAAAAAAGTGCATAATGGCTAACACAACACTGAAGAAGAATAAAGTTGGAGGATTGACAACGCCTTCTTCAAAATTTACTATACTGCTACAATGATCAAGACAATACAGCATTGGCAAAAGAATATACACATAGAACAATGGAACAGAATAAAGAGTTCAGAAATAAACCCACACAAATATAGTCAACAACTCTTTAACAAAAGGAGCAAAGGAAACTCAATGGAGAAAGAGCTGTCTTTTCAACAAATGATGCTGAAACAATTAGACATCCATCTAACAAGAATCTACACACAGACTTTATTACACTTTTCACATAAGTTAACTCAATGTAAAATTAAAACTATAAAACTTCTACAGAAAACAGGGGAGAAATCTAGGTGGTCTTGGGCTTGATAAGTTTCTAGATAGAACACCAAAAGTAAAATGCATGAAAGAAAACATTGATAAGTTGGAATTTACTAAAATTAAAAGCTTCAGCTCTGCAAAAGACAGTTTTCAGAGAATGAAAAGATAAGACACAGATTAAGCAGAATATATGTAAACGTATCTGATAAATGTATTCTATTCAAAATATACAAAACACAAAACTCTACAATAAGAAAACAAATGAAAAACAAAAGTGGGACAAATATCCAAAAAAAAAACCTCGCAAAAGAAGATATGTAGATGAAAAAATAGGTATATAAAAAGTTGTTCAGCCGGGCGCGGTGGCTCATGCTTATAATCCCAGCACTTTGGGAGGCCGAGGCGGGCGGATCACGAGGTCAGGAGATCGAGACCACGGTGAAACCCTGTCTCTACTAAAAAAATACAAAAAAATTAGCCGGGCTGGGTGGCGGGCGCCTGTAGTCCCAGCTACTCGGAGAGGCTGAGGCAGGAGAATGGCGTGAACCCGGGAGGCGGAGCTTTCAGTGAGCCGAGATCCCGCCACTGCACTCCAGCCTGGGTGACAGAGCGAGACTCTGTCTCAAAAAAAAAAAAAAAAAAAGTTGTTCAACATCATTTGTCGTTAAAAAAATGCAAATCAAAACAATGAGATACCACTATACATATCTTAAAATAGCTGAAATACAAAAAACTGACAATACCAAATCCTAGCAAAGACATGGAGCAACAGAAACTTTCATTTATTGCTTGTGGGAATGCAAACTGATACAAACACCTTAGAAGACAGTTTAACTATTTCTTACAAAGTTAAACACAGTCTTATAAAGTTAAACATAGTCTTACAAAGTTAAACATAGTCTTATACAATCCAACAATCATGCTCATAGTTATTTACACAATTGAGTTGAAAGATTATGTCCATAAAATATTTGTGCATGAACACTTAAAGCATCTCTATTCATAATTACTAAAAACTAGAAGCAACAAAGATGCTCTTAAATAGGTGAAAAAACTGTGGTACCATCATACAATGGAATACTATTCAGCAATAAAAAGACATGAACTATCACATCATGAAATGATATGGAGAAACCTTGAGTGCACATTGCTAAGTGAAGGAAGTCAATATGAAAAGGCTACATATTGTATGATTCCAATTATATGACATTCTAGAAAATGCAAAATTATAGAGACAGTAAAAAGATCAGTGGTTACTATGGGAGTATGAAAAGGGCAGAAGAAATAAGCAAAGCACAAAGGTGAAATGATTCTGTATGATACTGTAATGATAGATATATGGCATTATGCATGTATCTATAGAACTTTATCACAGAAAGAATGAAGCTTAGTATATGCAAATTTTTAAAAAATTATATCTTTCCCAAATATAGATTCTAGGTTATTGACAAGAATTTTAAAGTTTCATGCTTTCAGAGGCTTACTAATTATTCTCAATGATATGCAAATTAAACATGATTGAGGAGTATTCCTTATAAGAACTCAAATTCGGGGGCAGTGGTAGGCAGAATGGTTCATCAAAGATATCCCCATCCTAATCCCTGGAACATAGGAATATGTTACATTGCATGGCAAAAAGGATTTAGATGTAAGTAGGTTACAGGCTGTAATATGGAGAAATTATCCTGGATTATTGAGTGAATTCAATCTAATGTCATGGAAGGGCCAAGATGCCAAGGAGTGTAGGCAGCCTTAAGGAGGTAAGGGAGGCTCCCCACTGACATTCAGCAAGGAAAGAGGGACCTCAGTCTTACAATTGCACAGACCTGAATTCTGGCAATAACCTGAATTAGCATGAAAGCAGGTTTTCCCCTACAGCCTCCAGGTAACAGTGCAGGGCCACCAACACCTTGATTTCAGCTTCAAGACACCCATTGTAGAGGACCAAGCTGACTCCATCCAGACTTCTGACTTATAGAACTGTGGGATAATAAATTTGTGTTCTTTTAAACCATTCATTTTGTGGTAATTTGTTACAGGAGACAATTGTAATTTTGCCCAACTGGAAAATAGCTTTAAATTTAAAAATGTTTAGAAACAGTGAGTTTAACCCTTACATAATGTATAACTGAGCACCGTGAAAAAGATACCAGTAGATAAAGTATTACATAAATATTTCTAAACCCTGTACTACCTCTGCTGTTCTGCTCTAGTTTATTTATTCATTCAATTCACTCATTCACTTAGATATTTTGAAATGGAAGTACCAAAAGGCTTGAAAGAGAAAAACAAACAAAAACCAGCAACATGAATGTAAATGAAATAACAAATAATCGGTCTTGATGGATTAAAGAAAAACAAGGCCAGGCACGGTGGCTCACGCCTGTAATCCCAGCAGTTTGGGAGGCCGAGGCAGGTGGATCATGAGGTCAGGAGATCAAGACCATCCTGGCTAACATGGTGAAACCCCATCTCTACTAAAAATACAAAAAAATTAGCCAGGCGTGGTGGCAGGCACCTGTAGTCCCAGCTACTCAGGAGGCTGAAGCAGGAGAATGGCATGAACATGGGGAGTGGAGCTTGCAGCGAGCAGGGATCATGCCACTGCACTCCAGCCTGGGCGACAGAGTGAGACTCCTTCTCAAAAAAAAAAAAAAAAAAAAAAAAAGAAAAAGAAAAACAAGTGCATAGAGAAGGAACAATGAGAAAAGAAAACAGAAATTCATGAAATTACAAATACAAAATTAGCCATCAGTAACCTTACAGTGGCTTAATAAAAACAGTGGTAGAGACCTGGGTTCTGGTTTCTGCTCTGCCTCTGACTGAGACAGAACTTTAAACGAGTCAATTAATTTAACTGGCCACTTTGTGAGCTAATGAAAATTTTCTAGGACCTTTTGGATTTCAAATTCGTAAAAATAATAAGAGGAGGAATGACTCTGGAAAAATGTTCTAATATTCATGGAGTCCCCGCCTCTGACATTATTACTGTGGACTCTATCTCAGAACTCCAAATGTGCCATGAATCTTGTGGGACAGGAGAGCACTTTGAAAAGGCGATTATCAAGAGAAAACGAGGCTGACATGAAAACAGAAAATGACTGCTTAAGACAAAGTTCTTTCAAGGGACTAAAGTGATACAAATGGGTACTGACAAGTAGACAATCATGAATATGATCTTTTTTGCTAAAAGAATAGCTCTCTGAAGACTTAAGGACTTGGCTGACTATTGAAGGTTGAGTTTAAATGGAAAGTTTCACCAGTGTGTTCCTCTGTACTGAAATCTCATTCAATTATATTTTTAATTTAACTGTTATTGAGATAGTTTTATGCTAGCAAGTAGATAATTTAGTGGTGGTAATAAGCGGGATTTATTTGGGCCATTAACTATTCCCTGAAGGTTTCCATCTGAATGTTGCATCTTATTGAACGTGAAACTAAGTTTGTGTAAAAATTCCCATAAGAGTAAATTATAGCATTCTCTGTTTTTCTTCTAAGAAAATTTGGTTAAGGTAGCATTAGCAATGATAGGGAAACAATAAAGTCATTTTTTCCTAATTACTATAATTACAAGCTTTAAATGAGAAACATGAGTGATTAGGACTTTATATTGAAAATAGGGTTGTATAAGTTGTTGTCTGAGGACTTGCAAACTCTTAAGAGGAAGGGATTCCTCTCAGGCTGGGGACTGAGTTTTCTGCAACCATCTTAAAGAGACGACAAGATCTTCACGGAATTTATTATGCTCATGTAAAATGTGGTGAATAGATTGTAAATTATGTGCACAATGTAAAATTAAGAATGTATGGCTTTCTTCATATAATTAAGATTTTTGAGAAAGGTTGAAGAAGAAATTAAGAAAAAGAAAGCTTGGCTGGGCGTGGTGGCTCACGCCTGTAATCCCAGCACTTTGGGAGGCTGAGGTGGACGGATCATGAGGTCAGGAGATCGAGACCATCCTGTAAATGGTGAAATCTTGTCTCTACTAAAAATACAAAAAATTAGCCGGGCGTGGTGGCAGGCGCCTGTAGTCCCAGCTACTCGGAGAGGCTGAGGCAGGAGAATGGCGTGAACCCGGGAGGCAGAGCTTGCAGTGAGCCGAGATCCCGCCACTGCACCCCAGCCTGGGCAAAAGAGGGAGACTCCATCTCAAAAAAAAAAAAAAAAAGAAAGAAAAAGAAAGGTTGGATCGGGGAAACTGAATAGGGAATGGAGTGGGTAAGAGAGAACAACCTGAAGATATTTTATACAATTTCCAATAACCAGGATTTCTCTGACTTGGTAATTTCCAAGATGCACTTTGATTTATATTTGAATTATGACAATGAGGGTCAGAAGAGTCAGTTCACATGGGAAAAATAAATCTTTCAAATGCTAAATCTCATGAAAAAGCAGGATGATTGAATAAATAACAAATATCCTAAGACTCATTACAAAATTTTCAAGAATACATAGGCCAAGTCTATATCATAAAAACATTTTTAAGAGATTCTTTTTCACCTTAAAATTATTTTTTTAAGTCAAGAGAGAATGAAACCAGTTAAGGTGCCTCAACTTTCAAGGCGCTGCTAGTCCTCTGCTTCCTGCAGCTGCAGAGACAATCTTTCATTCTTCACTTTGCAAGGCTATTACCTAGGGAATTGTATTCCTCTCCTCAGAGAAAACTCATAGATTGGACACCGGACTTAGGAGTTGTAGTAAAGGAATAATCATCCCAATTTTATATAAACTGGTTTTATATTTCTTAAAGTACTGTATCTAATAATATTAGCATGTGAGTCAGAAATATTAAAACAGAATGCATATATCACTGAAGTGTCTACAAAAATTTTCATGTGTTATATTTATATATTATTTCATCTTCACAACAAACCTGTGAGATATTATAATGCTCACTTAACTTGTAGCCCATTAGTTGGCCATATCAATTATTGACAGCCTGATCAAGTATCTGGAGAGAATTAAAAAATTAATCAGCTCAAATCAAGGTCTGGAAAGGCCATATATTAAAATTTGTCTGATCTACTATTAAGAGAGTCATTCAGTTTTGCTCTGTACCTAACCCTATGCTCACTTGAGGCATAACTCTAAGAAAATGAATCATAACTGAGTAGAAACTCAACTAGAAGAGGTATGGGGAAAAGGAGCAACGTGTTATTGATGGACACATTGAGAGGCAGTGGTCTGATATTTGAAACGCTAACATATTTTTATTTTAAAGCAGACTTAGAAGCTCAAAATGGGAGCGTTTATTCGTGGCACAAATGCTTCTGAGTTATTTTATCAATGAAATAACTTATCAAAAAAATAAAATTTGTTGTAGTTATTCACATTTATTGACTAGTGTACTGTTCATAGTACTTTATAAATATATTGGCATTTATACTCACCACAACACTATAATGTGGAAACTGTTAGTATCTCTATTTTACAGATAAAGGAACTGAGACATGGAGAATTTAAGAACTTTGTTCAAGGTCTCACAGCTAAGCAAAGACTTCTACCCAGGCAGTGTTACTCCAGAGCATGTATTTTTAATTATTCTACTTTAATTCATATGACCACTCTGCATAATCAAGGAACAAATCTATTACATGCACCGAACTTGCTTTTTGAAGGCAGAGAAATAGATATGTTTGTTAAGAAACATTTTCTTCAAAAATATTTTTATATTTTTTAGTTTGTTTTTAAGTTCATACATTTGTTATGTGAAAAAAAAACACTTTAAGAAATATCCCGTTCCTTAGTAATATTCGTTTAAAAGTTTTGCAGTATTTAAAAGTTCTGGCTACCTAACTGTCCCTCTGAAAAGCTAAAGAGCTAGAAGAACCAAAATGAGAAACTGTTAATATCTCTGATCACTTTAGTAACAGGAGAAAGGGAGAAAATAATAGTCATTTCAGACTAATACGTATTGTCTTCTGCATGCCAGGGGTGTCCATACCAGGTGGCAGACAGGAGGCTTGCACACTCTTCCACAGGGATCCTGGAGGTGTGTGTGTTCTGCTAAGGATGGAGCCGCTGAACTTCAGGAGTAAATGGCTACGCGAAGGTAACTACTCAGCCCAGTTGTCCTGGACACTCCTTTTGTAGGCCAGTTAGGTCAGTATGCCCCCTTTCATTCTCAAAATATATTGATATGGATTAAAACTTGGTGTGGCTAGAAAGGTTGACTCCTAGATACCAAGTTTCCAGTCCAGCAAAGTAGCTTCAGCAGCAGATGCAGAACAATGAGCTTGGATGAGGAGCATTTCAGTAGCAGGAAGACCAGAAGTCTTCAGTGTCTGAAAGTCCCCTATGCCACCAAGCTGGAGAGCTCCAAAAAATGTGAAATTTATGGCAGTCTAGTACAATGGGATTTGGGGAATCAGTTTAATGTAAAAGGTAATACTAATATAATGTGACATTTCTACACACCATACTTCTCAACAGGGCTGAATCCATGGGCATTGCAACCTGTGTGGCTGCACAATGCCATAGTCAGAAAGGCCTTGTGATTGATTTCATGCTCTGTTGTCGACATATTGAAATTCATAATAGTTTTTGAACAAGAAGCCCTGCATTTTCACTTTGTACTAGGCCTTGTAAATTATATAGTCACTGCTGTGTGCAAGTATGAAGAGTGAAACCTACATGTACTACATAGAGTTTTGAACATTTTTGACATCTCCACACTACCTGACTTGAAACTTACCTATTATAAATAGCCAATAAGTTTTAGGGCTGAATTAAAATCTTACAACAAATAATTAAAATTTTTCTTTTGTTTCACAATTTAAAATCTTACCAGATTAAATTTTAAAACACAAAACCTTCCGGGCAAAGTGGGTTAAAAAAATCCTTGTAGAATTGTATATTTTAAAGCCAAGTAATAATGGAATCCCTGTGGACTAAACAATATCACTTAGCAGCCTGCACAACGTGAAAGACTAAAAGGTTTTAATTAGACTTTTATTCAATAGGGGAGAAAAAAATAATGTAAAAGACTCACGGCTAAAGCTGAATTGTTAGTTTTAAGTTTGAACACAATGAAGAAACAATTTGACTAAATTAGTTTAGCTGTGTATTCATTAGCCTTTAATAGAAATGTGAATGCAAACTGACTCCAGGTTATTGTACTTAGAGCCAGCTTTTTAATTAGTGATTGGCAAAATGTTTATCTAGTTTGTTGTGGGAATGTTGAATTATTTATACAACAGGACTGTTGTAAACCTTTATGCAATCTTAATTGGATCTTTTAGGAAAACAAGATTTCATTTATATAAAATCCAAACTATAGTAATAAAGTTAGCTAATTTATACCAAACTTGGCACTTAAAAAGAAAAGGTTGTGTTATGTGGCTCAGTGTGGTGAAGAAATAGTTTATGTCTATTTAGTTAACTACAATGGTCAATTGAACTTGGGTAAACCTTGGTTATCATCGGTTTTGAAATTGTATCTGATTTCCAGGTGGTAAGTGGCATACTAATCCTGTAATATTGGATACATTAATTAGGCTCTTTGAACCTAATTTCCTGCTTTGAGTTATTGTGAGTGTTCAAGACAATATATGAAAGGCCTGTCCCTGTCACAGGCACTCAACATATGGTAGCTATAATCATCATCATCGTCATCAATCAGGTGTTCTTTTAATGTACTTAAATTAAATATATTTTAACTATATTCTACCTATATTTTATAGATAAAATGAATCACATGTTGTAAAAATCAAAATCCTACAAAATTTAATATATAAAGGGGTATACAGAGAAAAGTACTTTCCCATTCACCGTGAAAAGTGTGGCATATTGTATGCATTATTCAGTAGGTTATGTCATAATTATACAATGTAATAGCAACTTATCTTAGAGATTATTCTACATCAATACATATAATATGTCCTCATCCTTTTAGTGACCACATGGATATTTCATAATTAAAATAAGTAGTGCATTACTGTTGGAAAAATAGGTTATTTCCACCCTTTTGCAGTTGTAAATATACTGAAGTAAATATCTTTACTCACAGATTATTTTGCACCTGTGTAAAGACAGCTATAAAACAATGTTCTTAAATAACCTTTTCTCTTTCTGCCATGGTAAATGATTTGTTTAGTATTTCCATCTTTCCAAAGTTGTTTTCAGTAATTTATAATCATAAATATTTATATTCTATTCAAAATCATATTAATATTTTTTCTATTATATTTTCATATTTAATCTCTTATTCATTATAGTCTCTTCTGACTTTTCAGTTTCTTTCAAATGCATGGTTACTTGCCTATTTTTATTTATTGATTAGGTTGGCTAATAGGTGATCTCTTATTTTCTTTTTGTTAATATTATTGATATTGTCTTTGTTACTAAAACAGCTCTGGGATTTATTTCATTATGGAACTTTTTTGATATTGTTTTTCTCTTTTTTTGTTTTGTTTTGTTTTAGAGACAAGATCTTGCTCTGTCACTTACACTGTAGTGAGTAATGCAATCCACGGCTCACTGCAGCCTCAAACTCCTGGGGTTAAGGGATTCTCCTGCCTCAACCTCCCAAGTAGCTAGGACTACAGGCATGCACCATCACACCTAGCTAATTGCTAAGTTTTTTTGTAAAGATGGGGCCTCACTATGTTGCCCAGGCTGGTCTCCAACTCCTGGCCTCAAGTGCTCCTCCTGCCTCAGCCTCTCAAAGCACTGGGATTATAGGCATGAGCCATCATGCCCAACCTTGTTTCCTAATTTTTAGTCTTCTGATTATTTTTGTCATTTTCTTTCTTCTGCTACAATGTAACTATGTTTTTGTTTTTATAACTTCTTGAGTTGAATGCTTAATTTAGTTTTATTCTTATTTTTTATTTAGATAAATTTTTAAGTTTATGTATCTATATTCTTTAAAACTAGAATATTTTTATCCTTATTTTATTTTTACAAGTTTTTTAGTGTATGTATTTATACTTTTATAAGTATATGTATTATGCTTTTTTAATATGAGTTTTTAAGTATATGTATTACACTATTTTTAAGTGTATGTATTACACATTTTAAGTACATATATTTTTATGTATGTGTATTATGTTTCTTAAAGTATAAGCATTATGCTTTTTTAAGTATGTTTTTATTTATATGTATTATACTTTTATGTTTTTAAGAATGTCTTTATACTTTTTAAATTAGAAGATTATTTTATTTATATGTATTTTTAAGTATATGTATTTATACTTTTTAAAATTAGAACTACATTTATGCCAATAAAATTCATAACAGATAATACATAAACTACTTAAAAAACAAAAGAAAATAGATTTAAGAAAAAATAGAATACCTGAGTAACTTATATCAAAGTTTTTCAGTTGATTGTTACAACAAAGAAAATATTTTCTCTGAGTACTATTTTAGTTGGATACAATTGGTTCTGCTGGATACTATTATAATTATTATTATTTTCTAGATATTTCAAAATTTTGATTGTGGATTCCTATAATCATAAGAGTGTTTTAAGACTTTTTAATTTTTAGGAGACAGGATTTTATTTTCTACTTTTATTTTTCTCTGAGCAGAGTATTTTGCCTTTACTGCTTCTATTTTTTTAATTCATTTCATTTTGGTTGTGCCTAATATAGTCATTATTAATGTACTATATATTTATGCATAGTACATTAAATACATTATATGCATAATGTACTATGTATATAATATACTTTTTGAAAAGAAATATGCTCTATTTTCTTTGAATATGGTTTGATATTTATACTTAACTAGATTTAACTTATTATTGTTTTATTTTTCTGTGTATTCACTTATTTTTCATCCTTTTAAATTCATATTGTCTGACAGAAGTACATTAAAATGTCTTGCTACCAAATTCTGTCTGTATCATATCATATGTTCTATGTTTTGCATCTATTTTATTTGGCACATTATACATGATTGTTAAATATTCATTGTGAATTATCATCATAATAAAGATTTTTTTGTCTCATTTAGGCCTTTTTTTCTGTATTAAACCTTATCTGATGCTAAAACAGTAAGCCAGACTCTTTTGGTTGTTTGAATTGTCTGGAACACCTTCATGCATATTTTTTATTTTTTAACTTTTCTTAGTCATTTTGTTATAGTTGCATTTATGTATTCGGTAAACTTAAAAAGTGAATAAAAGGAAAAATCAATAAAACCAAGAGCTAGAGTTCTATAAAAACACAATGAAATGGATAAACTCTAGGCTTACTGAGAGACATACAGAGAAAGAGATACAAGAAGAAAGAGAGAGCGAGAGATACACAGAATATAATTATCATTATCAGGTATGAACGAGAGTATTTCTACAGGCTCAAAAGGTATTAAAAGCATAATAAAAATACAAGAAGTACATTTATGCCAATAAATTTGGTAACAGATCAAATAGGTAAACTACTTGAAAGATAAAAAACAAAAACAGATTTAAGAAAAAAATAGAAAACCTGAATAACTCCATATCTATTAAAGTTTTTCAGTTACCAGTTACAACAAAATCCAAGGCCCAAATGACTTCAATAGTGAATTCTATCAATCATTAAGTGAGGAAATAATACCAAAATGTCCAAAACTTTTTCAGAAAGTAAAGAATGTTAGACTACTTCCCAACTTATTTTGTGATGTTAGCATTTCTCTGATACCAAAATAAGACACAGATATTACAATAATCTTTTATAAATGCAGCCATGAAAAATTTTGCCTTAGCAAAATATTATCAAATCAAATCCAACAATATCTAAAAGTACTATTACACAATGACCAACTATATTCTTCCCCTGGGAATGTAAGAGTGGTTCAAGATATCATATATATATATATATGTATATATATACGTATATATATATATGTATATATATGTATATATATATATATATATACACACACACACATATACACTCTCTAACACACACACACACACACAGAGAAAAAGGAAACCACATACTTATCTCAGTAGGTATGCAAGAACACTTAACAAAATTTGACATCCACTTATAAAATTCTCAGAAAATTAGTGATAGAAATGAACTTCCTCAATTTAATAATGTCTATAAAATACTTACAGCTAACATTATGCTCAATTATTAAAGAGTGAATGCTTTTTTCCTAAGACTAGAAACAAAAAGAGGATGTTTGCTAACACTACTTGTATTACACATTGCAATGAAACAAGTAGCAAGTTTAGTAAGGCAAAAAAAAGAAAGAAAAGAAAAAAAGAAACAAAGGCATGAAGATAGGACAAAAACCTATTTTCAAAACCATCTTTATTCTAAGACAACATAATCCGCACATTGAAAATCTTAAGAAATCTACAAAAAGCCACCGTGAGTGGTGGCTCATGTGTGTAATCCCAGCACTTTGGGAGGCCTAGACAGGCAGATAACCTGAAATCAGGAGTTCAAGACCAGCCTGGCCAACATGGCAAAACCCCATCTCTACTAAAAATACAAAAATTACCCAGGCATGGTGGTGGTAGCCCATAATTCCAGCTATTCAGGAGGCTGAGGCAGGAGAATCACTTAAACCTGGCAGGTGGAGTTTGCAGTGAGCTGAGATCATGCCATCGCACTCCAGCATGGGCAACAAGAGGAAAACTCTATCTCAAAGAAAAGAAAGGAAATCTACAAAAAGCTATTATAATTCATAAGTAAATTAACAAAGTAATGAGTAAATCACAGTATACAAGGAAACTATTTTAAAAATCAATTGCATTTGCATATACCACAAATTAAAAAATTAGAACTTAAAATTTTACTGTTTACTTTTAAAATTTATTCTAACATGAAATAACTAGGGCTGAATGTAATAAAATACATTCCAGACCTGTAGACTATAATCTACAAAATAGTCTTGAGAAAAATTAAATATCTAATTTGTGGAAAGTTATGCCATAATCATGAGTCAGAAGATGTAACATTGTTAAGATGTAACTGATACCAAAATTAGTCTACATATTCAACATAATTTCAATCAAAACCCCAGGAAACTTGTAGAAATTAATGCAGTGACCCTAAAATTTACATCGAAATGAAAGAACCTATAAAACCCAAACAGAGGAGTGTCCTATTCAAAGTTTGGATCAATGATGCCAAGAGAAGAAAATGATCGGATTATAAACTTCCTAAGGAAACAAATTTCAAAAGAAATCCTAAACATCATGAATCACAAGCTGCTTTGTTTTTTTATTCATGAACTTAATCTACCTTCCCTTTCATCAAGTAAATAAAAATGTGTAATTCTGATTAAAAAAAAAAAGTTAGCTCTGGTGGCCAGATACAGTGACTCATACCTGTAACCCCAGAACTGTGGAAGGCAGAGACAGGAGAAATGCTCAAGCCCAGGAATTCAAGACCAGCCTGGACAACACAGTGAGACCCCATCTCTACCAAAAAGAAATACAAAAAGCTAGCTAGGCATGGTGGCATGTGCCTATAGCCCCAGCTACTCAACACGCTGAGGCAGAAGGATTGCTTGAGGTTGGGAAGTCAAGGCTACAGTGAGCCGTGATCATACCACTGCACTCCAGCCTGGGCAACAGAGCAAGACACTGTCTCCAAAAACAAAAATTGATAAATAAACAAGCAATGTTAACTCTGGCAACCAAGAAGAGGAGGAACTGAAGAATGGCAGGTCTATATGCAAAAAAAAAAAGTTTTATAGCATGAGATTAAAGTTGAAGATTTACTATAAAACTAGAAATATCAAGTGTGATATTGTCATAAGGATAAATATATAGAATAATGAAACAGAATACAGAATTCAGAAATTGATTTACTAACATGATACCAAATTTCTTCTTTTTTACTTTTATTTTGGATTCAGCAGGTACATGTGCAGGTTTCCCTCACGAGTAAATTGCACGTTGTTGAGCTTTGATGTATGGATTATTGGGTCACTCAAGTAATAAGCACAGTACTCTACAGGTAGTTTTTCAACCCACACTCCCCTCCATCCATCCTTGCTCTAGGAGTCCCCAGTGTCTATTGCTGCCATCTTTATGTCCATGTATACACAATGTTTAGCTCCCATTTATAAGTGACAATATGTGAAATTTGGTTTTATGTCCCTGCATTAATTCCCTTAGGATAATAGCCTCTAGCTGTAGACGTGTTGCTGTAAAGGACATTATTTCATAATAAAAAGGCATGGTAATTTAGTGGTGGCATGAATACTTTCAGCAAATATTTTAATGGAAAACTGAATAACCATATAGAAAAAATACAAACCTGAACCTTTACTCCATAACATACATGAAAATTAAATAAATGTAACTAAAATATCTCTAAATGTAAAAACTAAACTTTAAAAAATTCTAGAAGAAATAGAGGAGAAAATTTTATGATCTTCGAGTAGGCAAATATTTCTTAGATAATAAAATATGATAAACTGGACTTCATCAAAATTAAAAATATTTTATTTTCAAAAGACACTGTTAAGAAAATATAAAGGCCAGCCACAGACACAGACTGCCAGATATTGCATATACAGTAATACATCACTTGATGATGGGGAAATATTCTGGGAGATACCCTAGCACACTGATCTGGGCAAAGATTTCTTGAGTAAGACCTCAAAAGCACAGGCAACCAAAGCAAAACTGAACAAATAGGACCACATCAAGCTAAAAAGCTTCTGCACAGCAAAGGAAACAATCAACAAAATGAAGAGACAACCCACAGAATGAGAAAAAATGTTTGCAGCCTATCCATTTGAAAAAGGATTAATAGGCCGGGTGCGGTGGCTCACGCCTGTAATCCCAGCACTTTGGGAGGCCGAGGCGGGCGGATCACGAGGTCAAGAGATCGAGACCATCCTGGCTAACATGGTGAAACCCGTCTCTATTAAAAATACAAAAAATTAGCCGGGCGAGGTGGCGGGCGCCTGTAGTCCCAGCTACGCAGGAGGCTGAGGCAGGAGAATGGCATGAACCCTGGGGGGTGGAGCCTGCAGTAAGCCAAGATTGCGCCACTGCACTCCAGCCTGGGTGAAAGGGCGAGACTCCGTCTCAAAAAAAAAAAAAAAAAAAGAAAAAGGATTAATAACCAGAATATATAAGGAGCTCAACTAACTCAAAAGCAAAACAATTAATGTAAAATTGGCAAAAGATCTGAATACATATTTCTCAAAAGAAGACATACAAACGACCAACAAGTATATGAAAAAATGTTCAATGTCACTAATTATCAAAGAAATGCAAACCAAAACTACAATGAGATATTATCTCACCCCAGTTAAAAGTCTTTTATCCAAAAGACAGGCAATAACAGGTGCTGGTGAGGATGAGAAGAAAGAATCCTCCTGCATTGTTAGCAGGAATGTAAATTAGTACAGTCATTATGGTGACCAGTATAGAAGTTCCTCAAAAAACTAAAAATAGAACTACCATACGACTCAGCAGTCTCAATGCTGGGTCTATACCCAAAAGAAAGGAAATCAGTATTGCAAAGAGTTATCTGCACTGTGTTTATTGTATCACTATTCACAATAGCTAAGATAGGTAATCAATGAAAACATTCATAATGAGTGAATGGATAAAAAATGTGGCATATATACACAATGGAATATTATTTGCTATAAAAAGAATGAATTCTGTCATTTGCAACAATATGGATGGACCTGAAGGACACTATGTTAAGTAAACTAAGCCAGGCACAGAGAAACAAATATCATATTTTCACTTCTATGTGGAAGCCAAAAAAGTGAATCTCACGAAGATAGAGAGTAGATTGGTGGTTAGTGGAGAGGGAGAGATCAAGCAGGGTTGGTTAACAGGTCCAAAAATATAGGTAAATAGAATGAATAATATCGTGTTCTGTAGCACAATAGGGTGACTATAGTTAACAATAACATATTGTGTGCTTCAAAATAACTAGAAAAGTGGAATTGGAAGGTTTCTAACACAGGAAATGATAAATGCTTGTTAGGATAAATTTAAAGAGTAAATATTAAAATTTTAAGTTCTATTTTTTATTGATAGTATATACAAATGCAATTGATGTTTAAAATAGTTTCCTGATATCCTGTGATTTACTCATTACTCTGCCAATTTACTTATGAATTATAATAGCTTTTTGTAGATTCCTTAGGATTTTCAGTGTGCATATGAAGCTGATCATTTATATTGGAGATGTTGATGATGCTGTTTGCAAGTGATGGACTTTTTATGGGGACTTGGTTTGCACTCAGATATTTTACAGAGTAGATTCTGAGTAGACACATCACTAGATTTTAGATTTGGATGCTTGAATGCAAAGCATTCAGCTGATTCAAAATGAGGCTCATGACTTCTTCTCACCAAACATCATTTCAAAATTGGGCAGAAAAGGTCCAAACTTTTAGCATAAGACTCAGGAACTTGCTTGGAGGCATCCTCCCTCAGGGATCTGTATATGGTGCCTGATTTTTTTATGGAGTTGTAGAAAGAAAATTGACTGTTTGAAGTTGTTTCAATTCAAAGGGTTCTATATTTTCCTATGGAAAAATAGGACTGTACATCACACTTGTATCCTTTGTGTATATATGTATATTTCTCTTATGTCTTATTTCATCTTTGTATTATTTTTCATTTTATCCTTTTAGTATGTCCTTTATTTACTTTTTAATTAGCAGTACCTGTAGCTGGCATCATTGTTGAATGTAGTTTTCTATACTATACTGATAACTATGGTGTTCACACATGTAAAAAATACTAAATCTGAGAGTTCTAAGTTCTCCTCATAATAAATAATAAATTACCCAGTTGAAAATAGAATTTATTAAGTTATTTCATTATAAGTAGATATTAGGGTAAGATAAAGTTATTATCAGGCTTCTACTTCAAAAACACAGAAAGCAGATGCTTTTGTTGCTGGCGGGCTGGTTCAGTTCTTGACTTTACTGCACAAAAGAATGTGAGAGAGAGTCCAAAGTAAAAGTTACTGTAAAGCCAAAGTATACTCTGACAGCGGATCAGAGCGAGCTGCTCAAAGGTGAGATAGCACTGACTGATACTGGGGAAATTCCCTTTATGGGAGTATTTCATGATTATTCATGAAAGGGTGGGAAGGGGTGTTGATATTAAGCATATTACAGGTGGCTTCTTCAGCCTGCATGCACTGCGGCTCTACATGCTGGTATATACATCGCATGCCTCATTAGTATCTTAAATTTCCACCGAGGGTTTACTATTGTGATGAGTATAGGTCATCCCAAAGACATTGATCATGAGTTTCTGCACTTGTGTGAGTTTGGGGATTTTCTCTTCTGCTCTTCTTCCTCCTTGCTGCAGGATGTTCTAACCACAAGCCCAGGATGCAATTTGTGCATTGTCATGTGGTTTGTTCCTCCATTTATTAGGCAAGTTTTGCCCCTAAAGGGAAGGCTATGACCACCATATCTAATCTACCTCACTTGGATTTTTATCTTGTTGTTCTCCTCAGCCCATTTCTTACATTTCATCTGTAACTAAACAGAGTATATTATTTCAGGTAAGAAAGATCTATGTTCAAATCCTGACTTTGTCACTTACCCTGACCCTTAAGTCACAACTCTCTGATCCTAAATTCCCTTCTCTATTAAAATAAAGAATAGGATAATAATGAGAATCATAATAGTCCCTTTCACGAGTGAGAGAGAAACCATAGATGTTGGGCATGTCAGTAAGTCTTAATAGAGAAAGTGATATTTCAACTGTTCCTTGATACGCAGGTAGGTCACAAAGAGATGAAAGTGTTACAGTCCAGTTGGGTTCTTCTTGCCCACTACCTAGAAAAAGCCAATGCCCTGAAACAGTAGGGAATTGCAGCAGAGAAAGTTTAATAATCACAGAGCAGCTGTGCAATGAAGATGGGAGATAATTCTCAAACCCACCTGCTTGAGATATTGGAGGCGAGGGTTTTTAAGGACAATTTGATGGGCAGCAGGCGAAGGAATAGATACTGCTAATTGGCTGGGTCAGGGATGAAATAATATGCTTGTCAAAACTATCTTCAGGCACTGAGTCACACTGAGTCAGTTCCTGGGTGGGGGCCACAGGACCAGCTGAGTCAGTTTCCAGGTATGGGTCACTAGTCCAGGTGCCATCAGTTGTTCTATCAAAATGTAAGGTCTAAAAAGTATTTCAAACACCAATCTTAGGTTTTACAATAGCAATGTCATCTATAGGGGAATTTAGGGACATGGAGGTTATACATCTTGTGACCATTGGCTATGCAATCCTGAGCAGTAAGCAGTTACAAAAAGGCAAGTTATAAAACTATGACTGGTTAGAGTTTAACTCTACTGTATTAGTCTGTTTCACATTGCTATAAAGAACTACCTGAGACTGGATAATTTGTAAAGAAAAGAGGTTTAATTGACTCACAGTTCCATATGGCTGAGGAGGCCTCAGGGAACATCCAATCATGGCAGAAGGGGAAGCAAGGCACATCTTACACAGTGGCAGGAGAGAGAGAGTGAAGGAGGAAGTGTCACACACTTTCAAACAACCAGATATCATGAGAACTCACTCACCATCACAAGAACGGCAAGTTGGAAGTCTGCCTCCATGATTCAATCACCTCCCACCAGGCCCCTCCCCCAATACATGGGGATTACAAATAGAGATGAGATTTGGGTGGGGACACAAAGCCAAACCATATCACATACCTACATCTTAGCAAAAGAAACAATGACTGGTTAAACTATGCCTACATCTTAGCAGAATTCTGGCCCCTACCATAATTCTAACCTCTGTGGCTTTTCATTAGTTTTACAAAGGTGATTTTAACCCCCAAGAAAGGAGAGGTTTCGTTTTGAGAAGTGACTATTACCATTCTTGCTTTAAACAATAAACTAAATACCTCCTATAGTTGGTCTAGCCTACATGTAAATATGAGCAAAGACAGCTTCTGAGGTTAGAAGCAAGATGGAGTCAGCTGTGTTAGATTTCTTTCACTGTTATCATTTTGCAAGGGAAGTATCAGAAGGAAGTATGTAGCATTTGAAGGAGAATGTTTTCTTCAGCAAATGAACATAGGTAAGAAATTACAAGGTATACTTTACAGCTATTCCAGTTTGTATATTGGAGTAGGAAATTATAAGAGCTGTGAAAGATGACCATAAAGGCAGATTGGGATTAGATCACAGAGAGCTTTAAATCCTAAGACATAGAATTTCAAATTCACATGATAGCTAATGGGTAGAAGCAAAAATTCTTGACCAAGAAAATGATTGTTCAGAATTATAAACAGAGAAGAGTATTCTGGTAATAATGAAAAGTACAATTAGTACTTGGCCAACCAATGACCATAATTCAAGAGAAGGTTAATTAGGAATTTACGTAGAATGAGATATCAGGTCTAAGATACTATCAGTTGTAACATGCATCTTTATTTTATGTACCATCATGAAAAAATGTAAAGCCCTGATAATTAAACTTTGACACAATCCTAATACACCACTGATTTTAAGACATGTGCCAGTTTCAGACATTAACATTTGAACAAATATGCATGTTAGAATTGATGAAATATGTTTTAATGGTTTAATGAAAAGGAAGAAGAAATTAAAAGTCTTGACAGAATTTGATACACGAATTGCTGAAGATAGAATGGAAAAGGAAGTAATCAAACATGGACTCAAGATTTTTAGTTTTATTTCTTGATGCCAGTATCAAAAATTTGGAAGTCATAATGAGAAAAATGGTTTAATTTGATGCCATTGGGATTTCTGGGTGTTGTAAAAGAGTCAGAAATGTGAAATAGAGCTTGAAAACATGGTTGTTATTTGAGAGTGACATTTAAAAATCATCTCATTAGGAGTAATTTTTAAAGCCATGGGAATATGTGAGCTCATGAAGTAGCAGAGGATATAGAAAGAAAATAGAACTAAGATTAGGAAGCTAAATTTCTGGATGAGGATAAAGGAAAAAACAAACGCCAAAAGCAATGATAATTAGAATAGCAAGAGGTGTGAGGTAGAGTGAATTAAATACTTTGGGCATTTCGTGGTTATTTTGGAGAAATCATTACCTTCTTTAATCATTTGGATTGTGTGTGCTGGGAATGCACTGGTGATTAGGGGTTTGATGGAGGTGTAATTCGACTCTGGATGTCAACAGAATCACAACTCTAGATAGTAAATATTGCCTGTTAACTGATGATACCTGTGTAACTTAAAATGTCTTACAAGTTGTGTCTTGGACCTCATCAATATATTTATGGTAATAAACTCATTTGTGGGAGAGAACATCAAAACAAGAACAACAACAAAAACAGAGAAAAAAAGAAGTAGAGAATAGCGAAACAGTCATTCTAGGATAGGGGATCCAAGTTGGGAAAGAAGAGTTTCCAGAAGAATGGGTTGGCCATTAGAGTCAGTGGTTATAGAATCAAGAAGGAAATCAGCTACTGCAGTAAGAAAAAATTGGTAAATTGGTTCGCTTTCAACCGAAGTTAATTAAATGAAGTTAAGCTTTTACATGCTGAAAAATAGTCTCAGAGAAACATGCAGAACAGATTTTATGTTCTTTTCTTTTTTGAGATTTTTCCAGTGTTTAAGAGGGACACATTTTGTTTTAAAAGCTAGCATATAGGTGTTTAGAATCTGCCCCAAATTTTTAAAAGCTAATGCATGCAATTTACCAGTAATCTTAACTGAATCTGAAACATAGTGTCATAATAACTTCTCTAGTTCCCAGTACTGCAGATGGTCATTAGAATTTTCAAAGAGAAAAGATAAATGTAGCATCCAAAAATATAAAAACAAAGAGGAAAACATTTCTCTAAATGAATAAATAAATATTAATATGCATTATATTACAAGTACTTTCTAACAGAGGATAAAGATATCTGGTATATATTCTTCCAGAGCCAAAAGCTCTACCAAGTCACACCTTCTCATAGAAAGCATAATTTCATTGAAAGGAAGCACCTTATCTTATGCCCAGCTACTCACTCACCCCAATAGTAACCTGCTTACGTCACATGAAGAAATGACTAGCACTTCCTGGGTCTCCACGTATGCATGGGCAGGGACTATAGGACTACTCCCATGTCAGCTTTTGTCCAGCTTCTGTTGTGTTTCCCAATTAGAAGGATAAACCAGCATTCAGATTCATTTATTGTTATACATTAACAATAATTTTTGAGGAAATTGCAAAGTTAAATTCTCCTCTAGAAACATGCCTGGGTAAAGGAAAGGAGATTAGGGAAGAGTGAATTACCTTCTTCAAGTGCCCCCACCCTGAACATTCTATACTGGAAAAGTCATAGTAAAATGATCATTGAGGGGAAGACTTAATGCAGAAAATGTAGGCTCAAAAAGTAGGGACAGAAACTAACATTTGTTGAGCATTTAACTATGAGCCAAATCTTCTGCTAGATGCTTGAGATATATTCTTTTATCTCATTCTGAAAACTACACTGTAAGATGTATATTATTGGTCCCATTTTACAAGTTCTGATACTGAAGACCAAAGAGGTTATTTGTAATCTGTGAAAGAGGTTTAACAATATCTACCTTCTAATATTGTTGTGTAAATTAGAGATTATTCATTCACTCAAAAATATTTATTGAGTACCTGTTACATTCCAAGAAGTGTTCTAGTTACATGAATAATTGAGCATCGTGCATGCAACATACTAGCACTCAAAAGAAGGGCATGGATTTCATCTTATGGAATCACAAGCAAACAGAGAGGCAATTATCAAAGGGTCTGCTCATGACTTCTGAGGAATGTCCTTTTCCCTGAGTTTCCAGACAGGCATTGATCATTGACGATCATCAGTGGAGGCTTTGCTGTGTTTCCTTCCTAGACAGCTGTATATCTGGATAACACAGTGTTAAATAAATGAATCAAGATGGCTCCTGTATATTGGCCTCTATTTAATATAACAGGCTAGGACCATTATGTCAAAGCCCACCAAACTCAAATTATTACACATCAAATTGCTTTAAATATAGACCAAATACACATATTTTTAATCTGTTAGAGTGTGCCTAATTTGGCCACCTGTGAAACTGCACCCAACACTTGCTGACCATAGGTAAGACAAACTATTTATGTGAAACAACAGAAACAATTTGTAAGAAACTAATCATAAAGAAAGATTATGTTTCCAAAAGCTTACTATACCCCACCTCCCTATACATACACACGAAACCAAAAAATCTCTAATAAAGGACCATAATCAAAACTTTGCTTAAGAATATAGTAAATTGAAAAAATTGGCACCAACTGTGGCCTCTATCTACAAGATACTCTTATTAAAATGCAAACTTGTGCATTTTATGTACAGTAGTTATATTTCTATAGTTCTTTATCAAGAGTTAATGTATAGTATATTAAACAGAAAAAATGGGGGCCTTCTAGTAAGAAAAATATATGGTAGGGGCACATTTAACCCATTAAAAATATAATTTGAAAAGTCTTTGATGTATTATTTATATGCAAATAGAAATAGCTATAATAAACTACTTCTTAATCCAGTTTACAGAAGCAATGTGTTATGAAATATTGAAAAGAGCGGACTAGGTTTAAATTCCAGATTGGCCACTTAATAGCTGCAATATAGGCAAATTACTTATCTTCTCTGAGCCTCAATGTTCTGATTTGCAAGCTAAAGAGAGTAACATTTAGGATGATCCACATGAAATTGCTGATATTCAACAGTTTTTTACCTACAGAGAAGGCAAGTTCATGTGGTTTAATCAAATAATTAACTCTTATATGTATGGTGAGGGAATTACAGAGATAATCTGTGAAGAGCCTCCAACATACTTCCTGGAATATAGTCAACACACAATAATGTTCCCTTATATTTCTCTCAATTCTCCATGGATGATGCTGACCATTAGGATAATCTGGATTCAATTTTCTGTGTTAGTGAAGATATGCACAGGATGGGAAACCAAATGCTGCAAGTGATAGTCATATATTGTCACAGCTGAATATAGGTAATAATTATTTCAGCCTACTATATTTTTTCAAATCAGGAAACTGAATAGAGCCACTAATAGAGAATGCTTTACCATCCCACCTTACCCACCTTAGAATCATGGTCTACAAATCCACAGATTTTCTTATAGAGCTAATTCATCTTAACTCAAACTTTAAATGCCAGAAAGTCTAAGAGGGCCTTTTTGTGGTAATTTAGAGTTTAAAATAAAATTTAACATCAGTGTTAATTTCGACTGATGTTATGTTAGAACTTAATAAACATTACCAACTGTAGCCATTTCCTAATAATTAAGTTATGAGGAACATTTATTAAAATATTTAAAGGAAAGATCCCTAAAATAGAGCTAAAACATTAAGTTAGCAATATAGATCTTAATATATTTTCCATGCTGCCTCCTATAAATTTATCTTCCTCACACCTACTATTTATACCTTTTTAAGGCCCCCTAGGCTTACTTATTTATGTAAACTTTAGCATAATAATGGAATAGTCACAAAATCTTTAAAAAGAACAGGCCACTCTGGTTTTATAGGCATGCTGTTGTTTTATACACTGTTTGTTACAGAGCATAAACATGCTATATTCAAAACAAGAATACCAGCAGCAGGAAACAGCAGAATGTCATGACCACTTCAGTTAAGAAGTATAGTTATTTGTTAGATTAATTAAAACTCTAGGCTTTGATTCAGAAAAATATTGACTGCAATTCAGCCTCAACTAGATTCCAAACTGGCAAAAAGCAAATGTATTAATATATGGTCAATAATGACTGACAGCCTTAGCAAAATCTGGTAAAAAATCAAGAAATTATTTTCTGGATGTAAAGTTTAAGCATACTATAATCCATTTTTCGTCTGCTCATACCCTGTCAGTGGTATTATTATATTGCCTATGGAACTCAAATTACAAAGCAATCTTTCTTTGATTATGTTATACCATGCCAAGTAGGCCCAACAATTCAGAAATATAAAACCACTACCGCTGCCCATTTTCAATAGAAAGTAAATAATTGGCTAGGTTTTTATTTGAATAGTAGCCTTGCTTTCCACAGATCAGAGGAAAGATAAAGTGGAACAAGTTAAGAAGGAAAAAAAGAAAAAGAAAAAGATTGCCTCAGAGGTGACTGAAGTTAGCAAGGGCATCCAAGAGTCAGGATCATAGCACCACTTTGTCATTTGTTTTCTCAGAGTGTACCCAAAGGTTGTTTCTAGCTCTTGATTTAGGATCTAAGCAATACTGGCAGTACTATCTCCTTCATCAACTATTCTGTATTCACTCCCTAGCAAAGCTGGTTATCAATTAATTTTTTCTGATTAAATTTACAAGAATAATACAAAAGCAATTGCCCTGTGAATTTTGCCTCTGATATCCCAGCTGACCAAATGTAAAAGTGGCATATGGCATAAAAGCAAGCTGCAGATGGCCCAACAACAGCCGTGCACATCTGGCACATGGCTGTTTGATTTTGTCTTTGCCAACTCGCCAGATGACTCTTTCTGGAGAGAAGCCCAATAAGAGAAATTCACACATCTTCTTTCTTTCACAAGCTCAATGTTTTAGTCACTCTTCTCACTCTCATCTGTACATCTTGAAACAATTATAAGATTCTCAGCCATTCTAAAACAAAAATATATATATATTATTCTGGTTCAATATGACAGTAAATAGTAACCAGGTTCTCCGATTTTGCAACCTCTGTAACTAATTCAGAGCTTTATATTTGGAAGCTAGTTAGCCTATAAAATGAAAGAGCATTTGGTGCAATGATTATTTAGTGGCAAAAATACACTGATAAAAATCCAGGAATATCACTTTCCCTCCAAAATCTTTGCAGCTAGATATTGGAATCAAGCTATCAAGATATTTTTAATCTCACTCAATTTGACAGTAGAGATACAATTGGAATAGATTATTAAGAAATCACTCATTACAAAAATTATTTTTTATGGGAGGTAGATTAATATGTTCTGGGACAAGAGCATATATGCTTTAAGTATGAGCTATCAGCATAAGATGTCTGTGGTTGTAATTTTTGCTAATCCCCAACTATTACCTATTCTCCCCATTTCCAGACACAGGATGTGATTGATCTTTGCGACTATGTGACTTGCTTTGGCTAATAAAATTTGAGTGCAAGTGACATATGCTATGTCCACGTGAAAGATTTCAAAGCCAGTATGTGATTTACTACATTTCCTTCCCACTGATGAAGTGACCCTGAAAGCACATGTATAGAAGGAGCCACCATCAACCTGGGTCTCTAAATAACTACAATGAGTAGATGTTTTGCTGCCAAGTCACTTCAGACATATAGACTAAGTGAGAAACTTTTATTAAGCACTGAGATTTGAGAAGGTTTTTTTTAGTGTATTATTAACCCATCCTCACCAATACAAAGTCAAACATAAATTTCATGAATACAATCATCTTAACTTCAAGCTTAATAAAAAAAAGTGATTTAATAACCAGTTCTCAGGCAAACTATCTTATATAATCATATTTAAAAATGACAGGATTTTATTGAGAAGTCGAGAGACTTCAGTCTCTGACTAATTACCCCCTTTCTTCTTGCTTCGCCGCAGAGAGAAGTGAAATCAGATAAACTGGAAGTACAAATGGAACCTTTATAGTAAAGTGTTACAATCCAGCATTTAATCTATTTCCATGCTATTCTATGATCTGAAGCTTAATAGAAACTACCAGTAGAGACTCTAGAAACCATATTACCTTCAAGTTCCTGGAAAACGGAAAACACGAAAATACCTAGAGATTTTTTTTTACTATAAGCAAAAAGTATTTGGGGAGCTATCAAGGACTTTTGTTTTGCTTTTTTTGTTGTTTTTTGGCCATTTTATTTGTTTTGTTCTATTTTAACAATTCTAACCTTGATTTATCTTGGGCTGATAAAAGTTAGATATTAAAGACTTGACTTCCCATTATGGGTGACTGACACCAAGAGTCCAATGACTCACAGGGTTGTGTCTGAACATTACCTGAATTTTTCTTCAGTGCCTCACAGTCAACGTGTCCAAAAGAAAACAAATCTCCTTCCTAAAATTTATTTCTTCTACTCAATTTCCCAGCCACAAGAATGCAACCACCATTCCCTCAAGTTTTCTGAGTTAAAGGTACATGACCCACCCTTGACTTCTCTATATTTCCTGGTTTACTAGGTGATATGGCTTGGCGCTGTGTCCCCACCCAAATACCATCTGAAATTGTAATCCCCATGTGTCGAGGGAAGGACTCAATGAGAGGCGATTGGATCATGGGGGCAGTTCCCCCATGCTGTTCTCATGATAGTGAAAAAGTTGTCACAGATCTGATGGTTTAAAAGTGGCAGTTTCCCCTGCATGGACTCTCTCTCCTGCCACCTTATGAAGAAGGTGCTTGCTTCTCCTTTGCTTTTCACCATGATTGTAAGATTCCTGAGGTCTCCCCAGCCATGGGGAACTGTGAGTCAACTAAAAACCTCTTTTGTTTATAAATTGCCCAGACTCATGTAGTATCTTTATAACAATGTGAAAATGAACTAATACAGATAATTGGTACCAGCAGAATGGGGTACTAGTAAAAGATAGCCTGAAAATGTGGAAGCAACTTTGAAACAGGCAGAGGTTGAAACAGTTTGGAAGGCTCAGAAAAAGACAGGAAGATGTGGGAAAGTTTGAAACTTCCTGGAGACTTGTTGAATAGTTTTGGCCAAAATGTGAGTAGTGATGTGGATGAAGTTCAGGCTGAGGTGCTCTCAGATGAAGATGAGGAACTTGTTGGGAATTGGAGCAAAAGTTACCCTTGCTGTGCTTTAGCAAAGAGACTGGTGGCATTTTGCCCCTGTCCTAGAGATCTGTGAAACTTTGAACTTCAGAGCGATGAATTAGGGTATCTGGTAGAAGAAATTTCTAAGCAGCAAAACATTCAAAAGGTGACTTGGCTTTTGAAAGTGTACAGGTATATATGCTCACAAAGAGATGGTTTGAAATTGGAACATATGTTTAAAGAAAAAGCAGAGTGTAAAAGTTTGGAAAATTTGCAGCCTGACCATGTGGTAGAAAAAAAAAAATATTCTGGGGAGAAACTCAAGCCAGCTGCAGAAATTTGCATAAGTAATGAGAAGCTGAATGTTAATAGCTGAGACAAAGGGGGAAATGTCTTCATGGCATCTCAGAGATCTTCAAGGCAACCCCTCCCATTAAAGGCCTGGAGGCTTAGGAGGGAAAAATGGTTTCAGGGGTCAGACCCAGGACCCCACTGCTCTGTGCAGCCTCAGGACATGGTGCTCTGTGTCCCAGCTAAATCCAGCTCCAGCCATGGCTAAAAGGGGGCAAGGTACAGCTTGGGCTGTGGCTTCAGAGTATGCAAGCACTAAGCCTTGGCAGCTTCTACATGGTGTTGGGTCTGTGCCTGTGCAGAAGAAAAGAATTGAGGTTTGGCAACCTCTGCTTAGATTTTAGAGGATGTCCAGGAACACCTGGATGTCCAGGCAGAAGTTTGCTGCAGGGGTGGAGCCCACATGGAGAACTTCTGCTAGGGCAGTACAGAAGGAAAATGTGGGTTTGGAGCCCCCACACAGAGTCCCCAGTGGGGCACTGCCTAGTAGTGCTGTGAGAAGAGAGTTACCATACTTCAGACCCCAGAAAGATACATCCACTGACAGGTTGTACCATGTGCCTGGAAAAGCTGAAGGCACTCAATGCCAGCCTGTGAAAGCAGTGGCAGGCACTGTACCCTGCAGAACCACAGAGGCAAAGTAACCCAAGACCGTGGGAGCCCACCCCTTGCATTAGTGTGCCCTGGATGTGAGACATGGAGTCAAAGGAAATTTTAAAGCTTTAAGATTTAATGACTGCCCAGCTGGGTTCCCAACTTGCATGGGGCCTGTGGCCCCTTTGTTTTGGCCAATTTCTCCCATCTGAAACAGGAACATTTACCCAGTGCCTGTATGTACGCCCATTATATCTTGGAAGTAACTAACTTGCTTTTGTTTTTACAGGCTCATAGGTGAAAGAGACTTGCCTTGTCTCAGATGAGACTTTGGACTTGGACTTTTGGGTTAATGCTGGAATTAGTTATGGCTTTGGGGGACTGTTGGGAAGGCATAATTGGTTTTGAAATGTGAAAAGGTCATGAGATTTGGGAGGGGCCAGGGTGGAGTAATATGGTTTGGCTCTGTGTCCTGCCCAAATCTCATCTCAAATTGTAATCCCTATTTGTCAAGGGAGGGACATAGTGGAAGGTGATTGGATCATGGGAGCAGTTTCTCCCATGCTGTTCTCATGATAGGGAGTTCCCACAAGATCTGATGGTTTAAAAGTGGCAGCTTCCCCTGCATGCACTCTCTCTCTCCTGCCTTATGAAGAAGATGCTTACTTCTCCTTCATCTTCTGTCATGATTGTAAGTTTCTTGAGGCCTCCCCAGCCATACAGAACTCTGAGTCAATTAAAACTCTTTTATTTATAAATTACCCAGTCTCAGGAATTATCTTTATAGCATTGTGAGAACAGACTAACATACTAGGTCTTGTTGACTTTGTTTCCAAATTTTTCCCTTCTGTCATCACCATTTCTATTGTTTTAGGTCAAGATTTTATTATATTTCATGGGGATATTGCTATAACCAATTAACTTCTTTTTGCATTTAGGCTTGCCTCTCCCCAGTCCACTTTTTTTTTGGCTACCAGAGTTAACTCTGATCATGTCACTCTTCTGCTTGGCTCTCACTTTTCCAGTTGTTTTTAATTTTTTGCTTTGTATGGTCATATATCTTAATATTACAACAAGTGTCCAGCAGCAATAATTGTTTTATTAGTTGTCTTAATATTTTTCCTCTGTAGACATCCATCTTAATATCGTAGTAATTTTTCATTATTGTCCATTGTAATAATGATTTTAAAACTTTAAGAGCAAATGGGCAAAGTTGGGCAAATGTAGTTTGTAAAAGACCCAGAGAGGGGTCTGATATCTTTCACTCTGATTGAGAATAACTAACCTATGTAATAAAGTCTAAATGCATTATCATTGCATAAAAGATGCTTCATAATCTGAAAGCTGCCTGATTTCATGGTCTCAACTCCTCACCTATCTCCCTGCTTGCTCTTCATACCCCTACCCACTAACACACGTGGAAACACACATATACAAACATATCCAACTCTACCAAACAACTTGCATTTACCTAAATATTCCATGATTTATCACATCTTCCTATATTTGCACACACTTTTTACTTTACCTGAAATATTCTTCTCCTAATTTTCCACATAATATCATCCTATTCATCATTGAAACTTCAATGTTACCACTTCTATGAAGATTTTTTCTTCTTTCCCCAACCCCTAACATTATCTGATCTCTTATTTGTGCTTTTGTAGTACTTCAAAAATCTTATTTTTAAAATGCACTCGTCCAACTTTATCTACCTGACTAGTGTATTAGTTTGCTGGCGCTGCCATAACAACATATGGCTTAAACAACAGAAATTCATTTTCTCACAATTATAGAAACTAAAAGTGTCAGATCAAGATGTCAGCATGGTTGGTTTCTTCTGAGGCTTCTCTCTTGGCTAGTAGATGGCCACCTTTACCCTGTGTCTGTACATGGTCTTCTCTCTGAAGATATCTGTGTCATAAGCTCCTCTACTTAAAAGGACACTGGTCATATTGAATTAGGTCCCACCCCAACATTCTCATTTTAATTTAATTACCTATCTAAAGACTCTATCTCCAAATATAGTCACATTCTGGGTACTGGCAGTTGGGACTTCAGTATATGAATGTTGGAGGAAACAATTCAGCATATAACAACTAGGTCACAATACTTTGAGTCAAGATCTGTCTTAGTGACTTATGTATTTCCAGTTCCTAGCAAAACCTCCAATACCTAACTTCAGTGAGAGCTCTCAACCCATTTCCCCTAAAAATAAACAGAGATGGAAGTTGAAGGTAGGTCCAAATCCACAAGGAGGAGAAGTCAGAGAGAGGTCATGAGGATAGCATTAGATCACAGGATTCAGTCAATGACCTAGGTCACTTATTTACCACGCTGCTGACCAGGCAAAAAGTAATCAAAAAATGTGAAGGTTTAAAAGGCAAAGGCAAAGAGCTTATTGTCACTGAGGATGAATGGATTCAGTCACAAGTATTGGGAAACCAAGACATAAACCAGAAAATACAGTTCTTGATAAACAAAATAATAAGGCGGAAATCCTAACACTAAACCTTAGGGCTATTATTAGTGCCAACTTTTTAGTTGTTGTGTTCACATCTGTTAGCTATTACCACATGATATTATGTAACAAATGGCCCCAAATTTACTGGCTTAAAATGGCAACTCAGGCATCTGTGGTTCAGCTAGGGTAGGGAGAGGTGGTTTACCCATCTACTCTAGGTCAAGCTGGCCAGCTGTGTTTCAAGTTTTTGTTGTGTTTAGGCTTATCCTCACTGTGGGTTGGATTCAGGTCAGCGCCATGTGTGTTCATTCTGGGGTCCAGTGTAAACAAACAGCATCTACCCAGGGCAAGCTATTCTCATGGTGAGAGCAAAACTGCAAGAGGGGAAGCCCAACCAAGTTAGTCCATTTCAAGCCTTTCTTTGCATCATATCTGCTAACATTCCATTGGCCAAAGCAAGTCACATGGTTGCATACAAATTGAAGGTGGGGAGTTCACTCCACCTGTAGTAGAAAGGATAGCAATGTCACATGACAAAAGCCATAGGTACAGGAAGTGGTGAACAATTGGGGCCAATTACACAATCTACCATAAGCACCTTCAAGATATTGAGGTTAACTTTACAGGAGACAACGAAGTTGACTTTCAGTCACTTCATAGATTGTTTTTTCTTTACTTATCCTTAAGTAAAGATAAGTATCTTTATCTAAAGATAAATCTACTTAGTAAAGATAAGTATCTTTATCTAAAGATAAATCTACTTAGTAAAGATAAAATTTACTTAGTAAAGAGAAACATCCTTATCAAAATGGAAAAAAACATAATTACTCAAATAATATACAGAAAGATTTATTTAGTCATCAATCAACATCTTATTGCAACATAGAATTATATAAACTTTTATTAATTTCTGGTCCCTCCCAATATAATACCTTTTACCTGGCTGAATCTTACTCTTTGTACAAATCCCAGCATAAACAAAACTGTCAATGTTGAACATGCTACTCTATGCTCTCACAGCATTTTCAGATTCCTGATTTTTGAAAATTTCCTTCTATTTCAGTAGAGGGACAACCAGGTCTATGGTTATATTGTTAACTGCTGTAACAGAAACATCTAATACAGCATCTGGTGCATAGCACTCACCAAGTAAATGTGTGTTGAATGAAAAGGAATGATATTCTTGGCTTACAGTCTTCTCAGAGTTAAGTGGTGAGTCTAAGGGTACTACTGGATCTTAGGAGGGCCTGAGACTGTGTCCTGCATCTCAGTCAACAGGACCTCTAAAGAATGCAATACAAGGCCCCTGAGTACAAACTAAATGCAATAGCTAACTCCAATTTAAACTCACACTTGAGCTATTCTGGTCTATAAATAATACTTTTTCATCATTCTATTTCTTTATTAGAGTAGATAAATGCTCCTTTAAGATGATTTATTGGATCTCCATCCTTAGGATCAGAATATGTAAGTTAAACTCATTTTGGGGAGGTGAGGGGAATGTCTGAAACTGAGGGCAATTATCTTGTTAATAATAGAAATCCTTCTGGCATCAGGAGTTAACTCAGGCCTATGTCTGCAGCTTGAGTAAAATCTCCAGATGACCTGTGTGCCCGGTGAACCAACAGAGCAGCAGTAGCTTCTGTGGCTCAGGAGAAAGGTGCTGATAGTTCGACATCACAGTTAGGCCAGGTTTCAAAGATTTGGAGGGAAGAGGCCAAGGCACTGGCCCCTTAGGGGAGATAACAGGAATTCCAGGAAACTATTACTGCTACTAAATTTGCTACCATCTAATACAGTAGGTTATTGAATGCACTAAATAATGAAAGCCCCATATTAAGGCAATGGTATTCCAGTTTTTACCTCCCTAAAAATATTGTTAAAGGCATGTTTAGAGATAGTACCTAGTTCGAGTTGATTTTGGGGTGGTCAAGCCACAAAGTTAATAATGGAGTTGGATATAGATCATCCAAACTCCTTACCGCAGCCTTTAGAGCCTCTATGATCTACTCTCCCAGCCTTGCCTACCCCTTCTCATCTTGGAAGCATCTGGATCAGTATCAATTCAAATATACCAGTATTAATTCTGACTCCCTGAAACTCAAATGCCAAAGTCTTTCCTGTGTCTATTGTTTTATCTCCACCATCTCCTGTACTTACAATGCTTTTCTAAAATGTCTTCCTGGATGGCTCCACATCTTCATTCAGATCTTTGCTAAAACACCACCTGCTGAAAAAAGCCTTCCCTGACCACATAATCCAACACAGTCTCCTCACCCCAGCCACCCTTGCTCCCTTTATTTTTCTTCATAGCACTTGCCATTCTATGAAGTTATCTTATTTGTTGATCATACTCCCTACTAGAATAGAAGTTCCTCAAGGATACAGACTCAATAAGTATCTTGAATGAATACAATCATGAATGAACAAAAGAATACAAGCAGAACCGGCAGTAAGACTGCTGAATTTGATGCGAGTGACAGAGCCTTGTTGTAGGATTGATCTCAAAGTTTGGTGTGAGACTAATTACAATAATAATTGCTAATAATATTATCCCACTTTTATAGAACATATGCATGGGCCAGGCACTGTGTAATGAACTTTACATGCATTAACTTTTTTAATTCTCAAATAACCCTATGAGACAGGGTACCAGTTTTATTTCTGTTTTACAGGTAAAGAAATGGATAGTCTCAGGGACTACAAGTTGAAGGACTTTTGGTAAGTACAGGGCAGCAGAGAAAGTCCAGAATGTTTTATTTAAAGCATAAGCCCAATGCTGTGATGTCTACTGGGATACACAATGCAGCCCTGTTTGGTCATTTGCTTTCTGGAAGTTATGCCACTAAAGTATGAATGTAACTACCTCATAGTTTTGTTTCACTTCATTTTCACCCAAAATTTTGCTCATGTCACAGAGGATTTGAAATCTGTAATAATCTTGATTTCAACTTTCCCTTTCCCTTCTGGGTCATTATGACCTTGATGACCTGTCATGGTTTCACAGATCTTTTCCATAGGTCTCTAAGTCCTTGGAACATGTACATTTCCTTTACTCTTTGTTTATTTTGGTACTTCTTGGTAATATTATGCTTTTCTCACCCAGTATTCATCCTCTATTCTCTGTCGCTGACTACTGCTTTCCTGGCATCCATAGCACATTGTAACTAAATTTATAATCTCTTTTGTACATAAGATGAGGTTATTAATATATAAATTGGAAATTCCGATTTAGTGATCAATGTGTAGCTTCTGTTTTGAAAATTTTAATATTCCCATCACAATTAGTAATAATAAATGGCATTATGGTCTTTCCTGTTCTAATCTATTTTGCTTTCTCATAACTCTTTTATTAAGAGTATTCAAATAGTAAGAAATGTCTCTCAGGTAACCTCGGCATCTAATTTTCTGCTTTGGCTCCCATGCTTGGCATATACACAAACATTCACACTACTAGAGTCTAAATGAGACAAATACGTTTGTGGTTATAGATCTGGAGCCCAAACAGTTTCTTCTTTTCACTGTGTCCACAAAAACATAATGACAAGCAAAAGAATGACTGGCACACAAATTTTCTAACCAGAGATAGCAATTAGACTTATAGTCAATGCCTGCAGTGGTAAAGTCAATATGAAAAAACTGAGCTGGGGTGGTCAAAACTAGCCTATGTTCCTGGGAATTATGAATCCTGGCCTGGGAAGAAGGGACTATGGGATATAGTATTGCTTTAAGTGTTCACCCTCCAATGCGGTGTTCTGTATATTGTCAGCATTTCTTAATTTGTGCAATAAAAATCTATTGTTTGCCAGGCAATTCAATTTGAGATCCGGCTCAATGTTTACAGACTAGTTTAGAAATAAGTCAATCACTCTGATAGAAATTTAAGTAAATACTAGCTCTATATATTCTTTCTTCCAATTCACAGCTCTAAATGTGGGGTTTTTCCATTCATCTCTGGCATATTTTCATGTGGCTCCTTTCACTTACATGTTTGCATATGGCTGGTTAAATATAAAGTGGCATGAAAATCAAAGTTAAATAAATAATAATTAAAGGAGCATAGCAAAAACAGCCCATATCAATAGGGCTTTGTGGAGAGGGGACACAGTAGTAATTGAGACATGCATTTGAGAACTGCTGCTGCAACCACCACCTCTGAAGGAGTAAATAACTATGTTCTAATCAGATTTGATCTTAATAGGAAATGCCATACACAAAATACCCACGAGTAAGAAGGTCTAAGGTCATGGCTCTGAAATTAATTCTATAGTAAATCCACACATCAAACTCCATGAACTTTAACTGGAGTTAGGAAAGACAATTTCAGAACCTGGCTGTGGGTGGATAATTTATGATGTGGTGTGAAATAAAGGACTTTCTATACCTGAGCAACACAAAGGGCTGAATTTACTGCCGTCAATTACTTTTATACAACAGCGGGGTCAGTCTCTGCCCCCAATTACTCATGTACAGAAACAGAACTGGTAGCAAGAAAATCAACGGATCCTCAGAGGTTGTAAAAGAAACCTGGAAATGAATTGAGCAGATAACATTGGTCTCTCCATCCTCTGGCCCTAGGCACTAGAAAAGTTTTGTGGTCTTAAAAAACCCACAGTAAGACATTTCGAAATTCTGATTCTAAAAGAATGCCTTAAGTTTGGTTCTCCTTATTGTATGCAGGAGGGTATAGTCTAGAGATAAGTAGGAGCATACTTGGAGTACCTCACACATCTTTTTCCTTTGCCAATGACTGAAGCAGGAAAGAAGTGCTGTCTGGATACCACAGAAGCTCTTGAACCGAGTAATTCTATGCAGAGGGGAAAAGATTTACCTACCACCTTAGTAAGACTTAGCCTTTCCCCATGTTTGGTACATGCCAAATCTACCAAAGTGAACAAGACAAAAGATAGAGTCATGGACCTGCCAAACCATAGTCCCAGTCTTCCCTCCCTTTTAAAAGCCCATTTTCTGCCTACATTTTGGGAGTACGGGCCTGGACCAAGTGTTGTTGGTCACCTCTTCTCACCTTTAGGTTAGTTGTTTTCAACAGTGCTCCAGTGTCTAGGCTGCTCCCTGTTCCTTAATTTAATCACAGAATTCCCGTATTTATTAGATTTACATAATTCAGATCTCAGGTAAGGTTTTATTAAAATAAAGGGTTATGCAGTTAAAGATTTGAAAAGCATTGTAGAAGTGTAAGTTCAAGTTTTTCTTCTATCCTCATTTATACCCCCTGAACTCCTCTTGAAGACAAAGACAAACTATAGTTCTGAGGAGACAATGAGGCCAGACTATGTGGAAGTGTAGCTTTTAATATGTGGAATTATATACTGAACATGGATGCAATCATTCTTTCTTTTTTTTTTTTTTTTTTTTTTTTGAGATGGAATTTCGCTCTTGTTGCCCAGGCTGGAGTGCAATGGCAAGACCTCGGCTCACTGCAACCTCCACCTCCCGGGTTCAAGCAATTCTCCTGACTCAGCCTCCCAAGTAGCTGGGATTACAGGCATGCGCCACCATGCCCAGCTAATTTTGTATTTTTTTTTTTTTTTGAGACAGAGTCTCGCACCGTCACCCAGGCTGGAGTGCAGTGGTGCATTCTCTGCTCTCTGCAACCTCCGCCTCCTGGGTTCAACCAATTCTCCTGCCTCAGCCTCCTGAGTAGCTGGGATTACAGGCACCTACCACCACCCCTGGCTAATTTTTGTATTTTTAGTAGGGACAGGGGTTTTTCCATGTTGGTCAGGCTGGCCTCAAACTCCCAACCTCAGGTGATCTGCCCACCTCGGCTTCCCAAAGTGCTGGGATTACAGGCGTGAGCCACCGCGCCTGGCCAAATGCAACCATTCTTATTGGGGAAGCTTGCTTCCATTTTCTCTGAAGGGCTCACTTCATTTATTCCCATGTAAGGTGAAGTTGCAGAGGTTCAGGTAACAGTGCTTTCTAATGAGGAAGACTTATGGGACCAAGCTATAGTGTGGATATCCAGAGCAGCTGACACTGCTTTTTAAGTGGGCACGGCCAGGCTGGGGCCCTAGTAGGGGCCAGCAGACCAAGGAGTGCTCAGGTCGAACCAGCCCTGTCTGATGTGCAGGACCACCCTGCAGAGATCAGGTCCAACAATTCCCCTATAGCAGAGCATGGCCAGGAAGGCCGGCTGCTCTGCTGCAACATCTGTAGCAGATGTAGCCATCCCTCTAGGCTCTACTTGCTTTCATAAGAGCTAAAGCCTAGAGGGATGGCTGTCCCTGGTCGTGCTCTGCTACAGATGCTCCTGCACCAAACCCACTGGGCTCCACACCAGCTGGCTTGCTGCTTCACCATTTTGCTTGTCTCCTGGGGGTGCCATCCCAGAGAGATGGAGGTCAGCAATTACTCAGTACAATCAGCCCAAGGTCGAGGGTCTGTGCTGTGGGCCCAAGCCAGGTGTTCCCTGTCTGGGGATGAGCAGTGGCAGAGAGTGGGAATTGTGGACGATTCACTGGCCTCCTCTTCTTGGGTCAACTTCAGCTTGTTGGAGGTGTGGATAAGGTACTAGGGGTCTTTGCTTCTTTCTTAGCCTGAGGGTACCAAGGACGGTTCCACAGCAGAAGCAGTGGCAGAGAGACCCTGACAGAGCTATTGAGCCAGTAGCAACTTGGCAACTCCCTGGACAGAACTTCTAGGGGCGACTGAAGGCCTCAGTGCTGGAGGCCCCAATTAGGAGGCTCTGCCTGGTGATGAGCAACTGGATCTGGAAACTACTTTAAAAAGTAGTCTGGCCATGTTTTTGTAGGGCTGTGCTAGGGTACAACTTATGCCCCTGGTTGGCTTAGACTTTCCAAAGCCCAAAGGCTGGAACCGCTAAGTCACCCAACCAGCAAAGATAGTGGCTCGCCCCTCCCTCTGGGAGCTCGGTCTCAGGGAGGTTTGAAAACTTCGTCAGCTAGAGAATACTGGTGGGGGTGGCTGGAGACCCCGGTTGGGAGGTCCTGCTCAGTGAGGAGGGATAGGATCGGGGACCCACTTTAAAAAGCAGTCTGGCCACATTTTCTCAGGACAGCTATGGCTGTTTTAGGGGACCACCTCTGCCTCCAATCAGCTTGGACTCTCCAAAGCCCAAAGCCTGGAACTGCTAAGTCACCCACACAGCAAAGATGGTGACCTGCCCCTCCCTCTGGGAGCTCTGTCTTGGGGAGTTTTCAAATCTCTGTCAGCCAAAGAACACTGGCAGGGGTGGCAAGAAACCCCAGTTGGGAGGTCCCACCTAGTGAAAAGGAATGGGATCAGGAACCCATTTAAAGAAGTAGTCTGGCCATGTTTTCATAGCACAGCTGTCATGTGCTGGGTACTGCTTTTGCCCTTGGTCAGCGCGGACTTCACAAGGTCTAAAGGCTGGAATGGCTAAGTCACCCAAACAGCAAAGATGGCAGTCCACTTCTCCCCATGGGAGCTTTGTTTCAGGGAGGTGTAACACTGCTGCTGGTGACTGGCTGGAATCCCAGGCCAGTGGGACTTATCCTGGGAGGTGCCACATAAGTGGGGCCTACAGACTGTGGCTGCTTGGCCCCTGGATTCAGCCTCCTTTCCAGGGGTGTGTATGGGGTGTCTAACTTCCCATGTAGCCAGAGTTGCAGCTGCTTTTGCTGAGAAGCCTGGAAAGCCCAAGTATCTCCTGGGCCTCTGTGCCTGCCTGAGCCGCTGCTCTGGCGAGACTCCATGTAGCTCTTTGTGTCAGACTGAAGGCCCTGGTGGAGTGGGTTCATGAGGGGATCTCCTGACCTGAGAGTTGCAAAGATCTATGGGAGAAGTGTGGGGGGAGGGGTCGTACATTCACTCACCACTTCCCTGTGCAGGGGAAGTTCCCTTGGCTCTGTGTTGTTCCCTGGGTGGGCCGTTGTCCTGGCTTGCTTTTCTCTGTTGTCCGTAGGTCGAGTTTTTTCTTGATTAGTCCCAATGTGAGTATTTCAATTGAAGATTCTGTATTTACTCACCCCTTCCATTTCTCTCCATGAGAGCCACATACACTAGCTGCTTCTAGTCGGCCATCTTGACCATCTCCCCAGGTGTCTTTTTTTTTTTTTTAATAGAGAAACAAAACAGCGTTTGAAACAAACAAGTAGCACTTTGGGAGGCCGAGACGGGCGGATCACGAGGTCAGGAGATCAAGACCATCCTGGCTAACACGGTGAAACCCTAGCTCTACTAAAAAATACAAAAAATTAGCCAGGCGTGGTGGCGGGCACCTGTAGTCCCAGCTACTCCGGAGGCTGAGGCAGGAGAATGGCGTGAACCTGGGAGGCAGAGCTTGCAGTGAGCCGAGATCGTGCCACTGCACTCCAGCCTGGGCGACAAAAAAAAAAAAACAAAAAAACAAACAACAACGACAACAACAAAAAAAAGTGACCATCCTGGGTTTACAGGTATAATACAATCATGGTATTGAGAGGTGACAGCATGCCGGCAGTCCTCACAGCCCTCGCTCGCTCTCCGCGCCTCCTCTGCCTGGGCTCCCACTTTGGTGGCACTTGAGGAGCCCTTCAGCCCACCGCTGCACTGTGGGAGCTCGTTTCTGGGCTGGCCAAGGCGGAGCCGGCTCCCTCAGCTTGCAGGGAGTGTGGAGGGAGAGGCGCGAGCGGGAACCGGTGCTGCGCGCAGCGCTTGCGGGCCGGCTGGTGTCCCGGGTGGGCGTGGGCTTGGCGGGCCCCTCACTCAGAGCAGCCAGCTGGCCGGCCCTGCCGGCCCCGGGCAATGAGGGGCTTAGCACCCAGGCCAGCGGCTGCAGAGGGTGTACTGGGTCCCCCAGCAGTGCCAGTCCACTGCGCTCGATTTCTCACCGGGCCTTAGCTGCCTTCCCACGGGGCAGGGCTCGGGACCTGCAGCCCGCCATGCCTGAGCCTCCCACCCCCTCCATGGGCTCCCGGGCGGCCCTAGCCTCCCTGACGAGCGCCACCCCCTGCTCCATGGCGCCCAGTCCCATCGACCACCCAAAGGCTGAGGAGTGCGAGCGCACGGCACAGGACTGGTAGGCAGCTCCACCTGCAGCCCCGGTGCGGGATCCACTGGGTGAAGCCAGCTGGGCTCCTGAGTCTGGTGGAGTTGTGGAGAACCTTTATGTCTAGCTCAGGGATTATAAATACACCAATCAGCACCCTGTGTCTAGCTCAGGGTCTGTGAATGCACCAATGGACACTCTGTATCTAGCTGCTCTGGTGGGACCTTGGAGAACCTTTGTGTCGATACTCTGTATCTAACTGATCTGATGGGGACGTGGAGAACCTTTACGTCTAGCTCAGGGATTGTAAACGCACCAATCAGCGCCCTGTCAAAACAGACCATTCGGCTCTACCAGTCAGCAGGACATGGGTGGGGCCAGATAAGAGAATAAAAGCAGGCTCCCCCAGCCGGCAGTGGCAACCCGCTCAGGTCCCCTTTCACACTGTGGAAGCTTTGTTCTTTCGCTCTTTGCAATAAATCTTGCTACTGCTCACTCTTTGGGTCCATACTGCTTTTATGAGCTGTAACATTCACCGCAAAGGTCTGCAGCTTCACTCCTGAAGCCAGCGAGACCACGAGCCCACCGGGAGGAACGAACAACTCCAGACATGCCGCCTTAAGAGTTGTAACACTCACCGCGAAGGTGTGCAGCTTCACTCCTGAGCCAGCGAGACCACGAACCCACCAGAAGGAAGAAACTCTGAACACATCCGAACATCGGAAGGAACGAACAACTCCAGACGCGCCACCTTAAGAGCTGTAACACTCACTGCGAGGGTCCGCGGCTTCATTCTTGAAGTCAGTGAGACCAAGAACCCACCAATTCCGGACACAGTATCACAAACCACAGATGAGCAGCTGAGCTTGAACAAGATATGGGAAACCCGGTTTAAATCATAATTGTGACTGTTCTCCTCAGCACACACAGAGGAATTTTACTGTACCTCTTAAAGCTGAACTGGAAGCGTGTGTGAGAACTTTAATGCATTTTATATAATATGTTGCATACTCAGTGTGTATCGTTCTAGTTCTCTAATATGGCTTTAATAACTCTCCATCTTTTCTTATGTTTATGAATCCAAAGTTACAATACATTTCTAAATGTTAGTATGTCTGGGGTGAGGGGATACTATCAGAATATTTCAATCAAGATTCTAGCATCTGCAAGGAAAATTTCTCATTGCAGAATTCTATTTTAACATCAATATTTCAGTGCTGTTATGCTACATATCCCATTTTTAATAAAGTGTCTTAATGAGGTCATGCTTCCATAACAAAATACCATAGGCTGGGTAGCATAAGCAATAGAAATTTATTTTCCTATAGTTTTGGAGACTGGAAGTCCAAGATCAGGGTGAAGCATGGTCAGATTATAGTGAGGGCTCTCTTCCTAGCTTTTTTCCCACAGCATTGTTTCATCAAACAAGAACATCACCAATTGCCCCATGAGAAATGTGTACAGCTGTTACCAAGATTGCATTGTATACATGTGTATCACTTCATGGTCACCAGATGACCAGTGCAGCTCCAGTATCAAACCCAAATTTCATAAAGTAAGAAGGCAGGAAGAAAATCTCCAGGGGTATCTGTTCATTTTATCAGGAAAACAGGTTTCTCAGTTGACTCCTAGTCAGTTTCTTCTTAATACCTTATTGGTCAAAACTGGGTCAACCAGTCACCCTACCTGGAAGGGAGGCTGGAAAACAGGATATGCAGCTTTCAATTTCTATACTTGGTATGGCATGGAAGAAATGGATTAGGAGTGGCTAATGGGCAAGTCATCTGTGATAGGCAGAATTCTGACAGCTTCTGGTTTACACATACCTTCTCCCACTTACACACTCAAACTCTAATATAAGTACTGCTGTGAAGGGATTTTTTTCAGATATAATTAAGGACCACAATCATTTGAGTTTAACATAGGGAGATTATCTGGGGGAATCTAACCTAATCACAGAGCCCTTTAAATATTAATCTAGATGTCAGTGGCAGAGAAGCCAAGGTGATTCCAAGGCACCCTTGATCCTTAAAGAAGGAAGAGGCTGCATGGCAAGGAATGTGGGAACCTCTAGGAGTTCTGAATATCCCTTAGCTGACAGCAAGCAAGGAAATAGGGACCTCAGGCCTACAACCTCAAGGAATTGAATACCAATAAAAGTGAGCTTCCTCCCGCCCTTTTCTCAGCAAAGTCTGTAGATATGAATTCATTTTAGCTGATATCTGGACTTCAAGTCTGAGAGAAGCTGACCTAAAAAGTAGCCATGCTGTGTAGAACTTCTGACCAACAGAACTGCGAGCCAATAAATGCATGTTGTTTCAAAGCCACTGTTTGTGGTCATTTGTTACACAGCATTGGGGAATTAATACACCTCTAACACTGCCTACCATAACTCCTTTTGGTTTAGGAAAAGTCTAAAGAGTATATTTATATAATAAAAGTAATGTAGGAAATAGTATGTGGTGGGGAGGTCAGAAATACTTTGAAGGAAGAGAGATGATTTGCTCAAGTTGGCATAATGAAAAGAGGCAAAAAGCAGGGAGCAATGGTGAGTGTTGACTCAAGTCTCTAGATTCAAACAATCTGGGCCCTAAATTTGGAGGTTACAGGAAGATTTTCTGCATTCAGCAAGTAAATCAAACAATTTCTAATAAGAAGAAAGTTTTCAAACTTAATTCAAAGAATAATGAAAAAAAGCATTGTTTTATAAAGCAATGACACCATCATTTGTGCTAAAAGACACTTGCACATACAATTAAGATATGAACTTAGCTATGTTATGGCTTCACTTGCAGAGGGACTACTCAAGGCCTGGAGCACAAGAAGCATTTCTACAATTCAAATTTATTTCTATTCTAAAAAGGAACTTCAACTAAGCTATTGTAACTGCCCCAAAATCATAACCAATTACCCAAAAAACACTCATTTTATCTAAATACATGTAACATCACTTTCTCAATATTGTATTTATACAAACTAAAATAAGGAGTGAGAAAACAGGTAAAATCCACAAAAATGAACATTTAGTATCTAAATGTCGGAAAAGTTGATTACCATGGGAGCCTTTGACACTTATTCAGAAGTACAGAATCACTACCTAATTTCATAGGGTCAATAAAAAGCACACTAGCCCCATACCACCTGAGTCAGGTGGACACTGGGTCCAGTGTCCCTACACTGGAAAAAAATTTAACCAGATGTGCACATATGATTCAAATCCTGGCATCTTCCAGATTATATGATCATTTGTCGGTATGACCCTGGGATACTTCGAAAAAAGGCGAAGCCTAAAAGTCACCCAGCATATTAGAATTCTTGAAGAGAAAAGTAAAAATCACCCTGTCACTTGGTGGAACTGAAGGATAGAAAAATTAGACTTCCTTTTGATTAATGTTAGTACCTTCAGCTTCCACTCTGTCACCTACTTTTATGGAATCTGGGTTTGCATCGTGGGCAGGAAGGAGCAGTTAAAGCATGCATCAAGGCAAAGACAGAGCTAGCTTTTAAAGAAAGATTGCTTTAACTCTTCAAAGGACCTCCCCTTTCACATACATCATGTCTCTCTCTATGGCTAGCTCAGATCAGTGAGTATAATTAGACTGAATCTCTGGTGGCAGGATAGGTAGCAGCTGAATGGCTAGAAAATTACATGCTTTACTTCTACACTGCCAGAACCTCCTGTTTCCCTGTTTCAGATTTTGTTCTTTGGAAAAAATTAAAAAAGGTTTCCCAAAGAACAACTTTAAGTAGAGCTACATTCAAAATCTTTACAAAACAGCTAACATTATAAAAAGATAGTCTATAAGCACTGGGTCTCATTGAATATGATAAGTAAATTAATAAAATGCAATATTAACACAAACCAGACAGGTTAAGGAAGAAAAGTAATGATATTAATTATACATGGATTATTTCAAGTTCATATAAAAATCTAACCACATTTATTCCTTGTGTAAGTTGAAAGTAAGATCTTGATCTTTAAATCCTTACATAGGCATGCTTATTGTCATCTTGGACACCCTTACGAATTAGCTAAAATTATAAATCATCTCCATAAGAAAAATGCATATGCATACATTTATGGTGGAGTACCAGAACTTATAGAATTATAGAAACATCAGTTTTAAATCTTTCTCAATTAAAATTCTATTCATTATAGATTAAACGATTTTAAAAATCCAAAATATAAGAAGGACATATAAATATTTTAAAAAATCCTTTTCTTCAAGAAGTGTACACCCTATGCTGGTCAAATGTTCAAATGTGATAGTTCCTTTCTCAGAAGCAGTACCTTGGGTAAATGAAGGTGTGCTATGAGACAAATTAAGGAATAACTTTTTAAAAAGGGTGTTTAAATTAAAAGGCAGTTGAGAAAGACCAGTAAATTATTCTAACAAAAGGGGATAGTGGGATAAAGTTTAGGCAAGACTTTAGCAGATGAAGCAAACAAACAGAGAATGGCTGTTCAGATGGAGTCAAGGGAAAGGACAAAGGATATATAAAGATATACAGAAGGATGTTGAAAGAGTACTCTGAAGCCAGGAAAGGAATCTGCTGCAAAGAGCAACAGATGGACATGTGAAAACTATAAAGGGTGAGGATCATTTTCAAAGTGGTGTCAAAAGAGAAAGAGCAGAGGAGTTAGAAGTTGATGGAAAAGAAAGTTTATTATTAGACTAAAGAAATTAAGAAACACAAGGCTTAAAATTCAAAAACTAAGTGGCAAAATTTAGAAATAGTAAAAGTAAATGAGTGTCAGGGGCCAGAGGGTATGATGGATTAATAACTCTCATGACAATTTTCACAAATAAAATAACTACACTGCTTGACTGAGGAATGCAAGACCAAGGTCAAGAAGTGACAGGGGATGGGGGTGGAGTTCCCTTTACTGATTGGTCTCAACCATACAGCAGGACATGTCCAGAAATTCCTAAAATGTCTGGTTTCATAAATGTTCCCTAATATCCATGGAATGTCTTTAAATCTCTCAATTCATTCCCAAACAAAACCCCTTTTGTCATACCAAGAACAGTATTCTTACTGTTCCTGAACCTCTTCTCTTTATCCACAGGCTCTCTTTCTCTGGTTGAAGTCAGCTTCAGTGGGCTATGATCTCTCTCAAATCTATGTCTCCAGCTTTTATCTTTCTCCTAAGTTCTAACCCTACATTTGCAATTGCCTCCTGAATGGCACAATGTGGTCATACTGAAAAACAGTGATTAAATCTGACTTGTCTACTGTTTCCCTGTTAGCAAAAGGAAGAGATATACTTTCACTGTGTCCACCTCACAGTTTTCTTCTATCTTGTTAAAGACATCTCCACTTACTAGTTTCCTAAGTTATGGAATTCATAATTATTCCACCTTTCTTTTTATTTATAGCAAATTTGTCACTGAGTCTCATACAGTTTTCTCTAGAAATATACCTTAAATCCGATGCCTTTTCTTCACAACAGTTATAACTTAAACACTCATCACTGACCTAATCCACCCAACACTCTTATAACTGGCCTTCCTGCTACCAGATTGACTCTTCTTCAGGCTACCTTCTTTAGTGTCCAGATAACTATTCCCAAAGCCAAACACATATGTAACAATAAGTTATATTGCTCCTTTGCTTAAAAGGCTTCATGGCTTTCATTTACCTACCGGAAGAAGTTAAGATTCCCAATCAGGACAGTGAAGGTCCTTTGGGATCACAAATAGCTTATCTTTCCAAACTTATCCCCACTCACCTCTTGCTTTGCAATCCACAGCCAAAGTCAGCTTCCCTAAATACAATTAGCAGTGTGCTCCTCTGGCTCATCAGGAGAATCCTATTCACTCTTCGCAAAACTCAAATACTACTTTTTGAAAGCCCTTAACCCCCCAGACACAGCAATGGACCCAATCTATCCACCTCCAATACATTCCTCTGTATTAAAATAACTCATTTCTATATCTGCCACTCTCATGATACTTTGAGTGACTAGAGACAAATATGATAACATGCTCATCTCTTCTAGCACAGTGTCTGCTATGTCTTGTTTCTAAAAATATATTTCATAATTCACTACAAATGATGTGACTTCAGACTTTGATTTCAACCTATAGTTTTCCTAAAGTATATTGACTGGTTTCTCCAATGTACAGAGAATACCCATGCAGCTGGAAAAAAAAAAGATGTCAAAATGAAATAGGAAAGGACATTTTGCCAAGTGCTTAGAAGTAGCTAGGAGAGAAATTGGAAGCACATATATTGTTTTGTCATATTATCTTTAGTCTTGATATAGCATGACATGAATTTAAAAGTATGTTTATATGTAATCAAATGGATGATTACCAAAGTCCTAGAAGCACATAAGAAAAACAAGGATGGTTAGAATTTTCTTCAAATAATTAAACCAAGAAAGTAAACACAGTAGATATAAAGGCATATTCTTTGGCCAGCAAAAATTGATCATAACCAAATTAATGTTACAGATATAACTGAGCAAAGAACATTTCATTCAAAAGAAGGTTGTTCAGCTATATGAGCACAAAAAATGATTGCCACAGAGGCAAGCATCCACAATGTCAATACAAGCACTAACAAGGAAAAAAGACACCTTTCTAGGCAAGTTTAGATGTAAACTGATCTCACTGAAATATTTCTGTGTGGAGCTGGACATAGTAATCTATCTCTAAGATGTAGCCTTTATAATTACATGCTATCTCCTGACAAATTTTCTCAATTAAAAATAGGAAAATATAGAGCAATTGGCACCAGTCTTAAGAAAACAAACTCTTAGAAAATAATGATAATTGAGACTTACAAAGATTAAGAATGGGGAATAGGGTGACTATACTGCTGGAATCTGAAGTGTGATTTCAAGGAGGAAATAATGCAATCTGAAAGGATAAGTAATGAGATCATACACTTAAAATTGGTAATAAGGACATGATTTTAATGAACCAGAAGCTAGACTGCTGAAAGTCAAGGAGAAAACAAGACAAAGAAAAGGCAATAATATAAAGCTTATAAAGCACAAGGACAAGTGACACATTGAGATTCACACTTACAGAAAGATAAGAACTTTCAAGTTTTGCTCACAGACCTGCAACATACCATTTTGTTCATGTAACTAGAAATTATTAGAAGCAGGAGATGTCAGAAAAGTGGTAGCCAATAAAAGAAGATAGTGATCAATAGCAATAAATAAAATACAAACTAAAGTGGCTCTACAATTTTTGCTTTCCATACCAAACCAATTCCAAGAGGAAAAGATCAAAGTTTAGTTGTCCATACAGAGGATATTGCATCCAACGTAGATTTTAAAATTAGGCTTCTTCTATTTTCTTTACTACAACAAAATCAACATTATCATGGTCTGCTTTGTGCTCAAGTATAAATTTTGCCACCAATTACGGGCAGCTGAAGGGAGACTCTCAAGCCCAATTTTATCAAGTTAAGAAGCCTTTATTTTGTTGTAAATACATGTGTATTCCTTTCACATAGAGAAAAAAATGTTCACTATTTTTGAAATGGAAATTTTAACAGTAAGCCAATCAGTAACATGTTCTTCGCAAACATAATCTGAACTGCTGCCGTTTATCAGGATTTATCTAACCTTTAGTACTTAGGACACTTTCTATCATAATTTAAATATATAACTAGGATAAGCCCAAGCAGTTATTTGTTCTCTGAAATGGTCTTCTAAAGCAAGTGGTTCAAGTTCAGTAATTTAAAATTTCAAAAATCAAACAGAAAATTACACACAAAGCTACTGAGAAGGTAATCTTTTTTTGGCACAGGACCAGGCCACCAAACAGGTCTTTTCGACCTTTTATTTCTGCATGGAGAGTAAAAATTCTGAGATCTTTCAACTCTCATGGGATTAGCCAAACATGAACAGTAAGCCTACTAAAAGTTGATGAAACCTCCTTTAAAGCAAGGCTGTATGTTGTAACACATTACAGCAGTTTAGTAAATCTCAAGCCCTGAAGCAGATGACTCGATAATGAGCAGGGTCAGTGTTTTTACTTAGTTCTGCAGGGGATTGGAGTAGTCAGAAGGCAGGAGAATTAGTGTATAACAAAGAAATTATATTTATTTAAATTCTCCCAAATATTAATCAATAAATTGCACATCTAATATTAAAATATTTGTAGAGAAAATTGAAAACAATATTTCAAAGTATGATTTATCTACTTAACTATTACTTCCTATAATTCATTAATTGCTTTTGGACTTTGACTAAAAGTGACTTTTAGACTCCCTCTCTAGTAAAAAATGATACACACACACACACACACACTCATATGCACATATATAGACACATACACATAAATTGACCCAAATATTTACCATTTCTTTTTGTTAGGAACATTCCAATTCCACTTGAATGTAATAGTAACTTTAAAATATATAATAAATTATTGTGAACTACAGTCACCCTATAGTGCTATAAAGCTCTAGAACTTATTCCTCCTATCTAGCTGTAATTTTGTATCCACTGACCGACCTCTCCCCACCCTGTCCTCCTCACTACCATTCCCAACTTCTAGTAACCGTTATTCTACACTCCACTTTTATGAAATCAACTTATTTAGCTTCTGTGCTTGACTTATTTTACCTAGCATAATCTTCTACAGGATCATCCATATTGTCATAAATGATAAGATTTCATTCTGTTTTGTGGCTGAATAGTATTCCATGTGTATAGATACCACATTTCTTTATCCATTCATCTGTTGATGGACACTTAGATGGATTATCTATCTTGACTATTGTGAATAGTGCTGCAATAAACATGGGGGGATGAAGATATTTTTTCAATGTACTGATTTTCTTTCTTTTGGATAAATACCTACTAGTGGGATTGCTGGATCATACGGCAGTTCTATATTCAGTGTTTTGAAGAACATCACCAGAAAATAAAAAATATTATCATTTGTCTTTTTGATAACAGTCATTCTAACTGGAGTGAGATAATATTTCATTGCGGTTTGATTTGCATTTCTCTGACGATTAGTGATGTTGGGCATTTTTTTTTTAATTATACTTTAGGTTTTAGGGTACATGTGCACAATGTGCAGGTTTGTTACATATGTATCCATGTGCCATGTTGATTTCCTGCACCCATTAACTCGACATTTAGCATTAGGTATATCTCCTAATGTTGTCCCTCCCCCCTCCCCCAACCCCACAACAGTCCCCAGAGTGTGATGTTCCCCCTCCTGTGTCCATGAGTTCTCATTGTTCAATTCCCACCTATGAGTGAGAACATGCGGTGTTTGGTTTTTTGTCCTTGCGATAGTTTACTGAGAATGATGTTTTCCAGTTTCATCCATGTCCCTACAAAGGACACGAACTCATCATTTTTTATGGCTGCATAGTATTCCATGGTGTATATGTGCCACATTTTCTTAATCCAGTCTATCGTTGCTGGACATTTGGGTTGGTTCCAACTCTTTGCTATTGTGAATAGTGCCGCAATAAACATATGTGTGCATGTGTCTTTATAGCAGCATGATTTATAATCCTTTGGGTATATACCCAGTAATGGGATGGCTGGGTCAAATGGTATTTCTAGTTCTAGATCCCTGAGGAATCGCCACACTGACTTCCACAATGGTTGAACTAGTTTACAGTCCTACCAACAGTGTAAAAGTGTTCCTATTTCTCCACATCCTCTCCAGCACCTGTTGTTTCCTGATTTTTTAATGATGGCCATTCTAATTGGTGTGAGATGGTATCTCACTGTGGTTTTGATTTGCATTTCTCTGATGGCCAGTGATGATGAGCATTTCTTCATGTGTTTTTTGGCTGCATAAATGTCATGGGATCTAATTAAACTAAAGAGCTTCTGCACAGCAAAAGAAACTACCATCAGAGTGAACAGGCAACCTACAGAATGGGAAAAAATTTTTGCAACCTACTCATCTGACAAAGGGCTAATATCCAGAATCTACAATGAACTCAAACAAATTTACAAGAAAAAAACAAACAACCCCATCAAAAAGTGGGCAAAGGACATGAACAGACACTTCTCAAAGATGTTGGGCATTTTTTATATACATGTTAGCCATTTGTATGTCTCTTGAGAAATGTCTATTCAGATGCTTTACTCATTTTAAAATCAGATTATTATTTTTGCTGTTGACTGTTTTATATATTCTGGATATTAGTCCTTTGAAAAATGAATAGTCTGCAAATATTTTCTCCCATTTTATATGTTGTCTCTTCACTCTGTTAGTTGTTTTTACGGCTCTGCAGAAATTTTTTACTTTCTCTTTTCCTATTTGAATGCCCTATTTCTGCTTTACTTGCTCGTGCTTTTGAAATCCTACCCATAAAATCTTTCCATGCACTAATGCCCTGAAATATTTTCTTTATGTTTTCATTGAGTAGTTCATATTTTTAGACCTTAAATTGAAGTCTTTAATTCATTTTGCATTGATTTTTGTATTTGGTAAGAGACAGCATTCTCAATAAAACATTCTGAATATGTAGTTTTTCCAGCACCATTTATTGAAGAGGCTGTCCTTTCCCCTTCAGTTCCTTTGTTGAAAATCAGTTGGCTGTAAATATGTGAATTTATTGCAGCGTACTCTATTCTGTTCCATTGGTCTATGTGTTCATTTTTATACCAGTACCATGCTGTTTTGGTTACTATAGATTTGTATTATATCTTGAAGTCAGGCAATGTGATGCCTCCAGTTTGTTCTATTTGCTCAGTATTGCTTTGGTTATTTTAATTCTTTTGTGGTTTCACACAAATTTAAGAATTTTGTTTTATTTCTGTGAATAATTTAATTAGTATTTCAATTTGGATTGCACTGAATTTTTATATTGCTTTTGTTATTACGGTCATTTTAACAATATTGATTCTTCCAATCCATGAGAATGGAATGTCTATATTTTTCATGTACTCTTCAATTTCTTTCATCACCCTTTTATAGTTTTCACTGTAGAGATCTTTTACTTCCTTGGATAAATTTATTCCTGGAAATTTTATTTTTATAGCTATTATAAATGGGATTACTTTATTAATTTCTTTTTTAGTTATTTTATTATTGGTGTATGGAAACATTACTGATTTTGTATGTTGATTCTGTACCCTGAAATTACTAAATTTGTTTCTTAGTTCTATTAGGTTTTGATGGAGTTATTAGGTTTCTCTATATATAAAATCATTTTGTCTGCAAAGAAAAAAAAATTTGACTTTCTCTTTTCCTGTTTGAATGCCTTTTATTTCATTCTTTTGTCTAATTTTTCTGGCTAGAACTTCCAATACTATGTTGAACAACAGTGATAAAAGTAGGCATCTTTGTCTTGTCCTGTTCTTTGATTTTTAGAAAAAGAGCTTTCAGTTTTTGACCATTTAGCATAATATTAGTTAATATAAGGTCTTTATTGTATTGAGGTATGTTCTTTCCATATCTAATTTATTGAGAGCTTTTGTTATAAAAAGATGTTAAATTTTATCAAATGCTTTTTCTGCATCTATTGAGATGATTATATGGTTTATATCATTCATTCTGTTGATGTGATGTATCAGATTTATTGATTTTTCATATGTTCAACCATACTTCTATCTATGGGATAAATCCAACTTGATCATGGTATATTATCTTATTGATGTGTTCTGGAATTCAGCTGGCTAATATTTTATTGAGGATTTTTGCATTTTTATTCATCATGGATATTAGCCAGTAGTTTTTTTATTGTTGTGTCCATGTCTGGTTTTGGTATCAGGGCAATACTCATAGAACAGTTAGGAAGAATATATAGTTCTTCAGTTTTTAAAAATAGTTTGATGGCCAGGCTCCGTGGCTCACACCTGTAATCCCAGCACTTTGGGAGGCCAAAGAGGGTGGATCACGAGGTCAGGAGTTTGAGACCAGCCTGACCAACATGGTGAAACCCCATCTCTACTAAAAATACAAAAATTAGCCAGGTGTGGTGGTGTGTGCCTGTAATCCCAGCTACTTGAGAGGCTGAGGCAGAAGAATCGCCTGACCCCAGAAGGCAGAGGTTACAGTGAGCCAAGATTGTGCCATTGCATTCCAGCCTGGGTGACAGAGAAAGACTCTGTCAAAATAAAATAAAAAAAATTGACAAGCATTGGTGTTAGTTTTTGATAGTTTGGTAGAATTCAGCAGTAAAGCCATCCAGTCTTGAGCTTTTCTTCATTAGAAACTTTTTATTACTGATTATATCTTATTACTCATTATTGTCCTCTTCATGTTTTCCATTTCATTCTAGCTCCATCCTAGTAGGTTGTACGTGTCCAGAAATTAATCCATTTCCTGTAGGTTTTCCAATTTGTTGACAGGTAGTTGTTGAAAGTAGTCTCTGCTAATTCTTAGTATTTCTTTGGTATCAGTTGGAAGAACTTTTTTATTTATCTTTTCATTTAGTTGTGTCTTCCTTTTTTTTTAGTCTAGCTAATGGTTCGTCAATTTTGTTTATCTTTTTGAAAAAACACTTTTGTTTCACTGATCTTTTGTACTTTTTTGTCTCTATTTCATTTAGTTCTGCTCTCATCTTTATTCTTTCTTTTCTTTTTCTAATTTGGGGTTCCTACTTTTCTAATTCCTTGAGGTGCATCACTAGGTCGCTTATTTGAATTTTTCTAGTTTTTAAATGTTGGTGTTTATTGTTGCAAACTTCCTCCTTTTTACTGCTTTTGTTGTATCCCAAAGGTTTTGGCATGTTGTGTTTCAATTTTCATTTATTTAAAAAATGTTTTAAACTTCCTTCTTGATTTCTTCATTGACTCATTGGTCATTCAAGAGCATGACATTTAATTTCCCTGTATTTGTACAGTTTCCAAAGTTCCCCTTGTCATTTTTAGTTTTATTTCACTGTGATTTAAGAAGATACTTAATATGATTTCAATGTTTAAAAATTTGTTGAGACTTGTTTAGTGGCCTAACATGGGTCATCCTGGAGAATGTTCTATGTGATGAGAAGAATATGTATTCTGAAGCTGTTGAATGAAATGTTCGGTAGATATCTGTTAGTCCTATTTTTGTCTATGGTGCAATTTCTGCAAGTCTTAAGCTTCTTTGTTGATCTTCTATCTAGATCATTTTTTCAACGCTGTGATTCGGTAGTGAAGTCCCCAACTATTATTGTATTTGTGTCTATCTCTTTAATTCTAATAATATTTGCTTCATATGTCTGGGTGCTCCAGTGTTGAGGGCATATATATTTATAATTGTTATGGTCTCTTGCTGAATTGATCCCTTCATCACTGTATATTGATCTCCTTTGTCTCTTCATATGTTTTTTGACTTAAAGTCTGTTTTTCTGATGGGGATCTTTACAGCTGAAGTGAATTTCATGAATAATGAAAGTGAGTTTTAGCAGATAATTTGGTCTTCTTTTAAGTCCATCAGCAAGTCTATATTTCTTAAGTGGATAATTTAATCTAATTACATTCAAGGTTATTATTGATAGATGAGTTTTTTTCCTGTCAATTTGTTAATTATTGTCTGGTTATTTTGAATATCTTTTGTTCCTTTTTTCTCATTATCACTGTGGTTTGGTGGTTTTTCTGTAGTGATAATATTTGAGTCCTTTCTCTTTCTCAATTTTGTGTCTGCTTTACTAGTGAGCTTTATACTTTTGTATGTTTTCATGATGTACTTATTATCTAAATGAAATAGATACAAACAGAACTAAATAAAATAGATACAAATATAACTAAATAAAATGGACACACAAATACAAAAAAATGAATAAAATAATAAGGTGTTTTTTTAAAAATGATAAACATGATAGCTTATAAATGTAGGACTCCCTTACACATTTCTTATTCGCTGATCTAGTAGAGATGAATTCTTCAAGTTTTTGCTTGTCTGAGAGACTTTATTTCTCCCTCATTTTTAAAGGATAGCTTTTCCAGGTATAGTAGTATTTACTTAAAGGTTTTTTTGTTTTAGCACTTTAAAAATATCATCCAATTCTCTCCTGGCCTGTGAGTTTCTGTTGAGAAATATGCTGTTAGTCTGATGGGGATTCCCTTATATGTGATTTTAACACTTTCCCTTGCTCTTTTTAGAATTCTGTCTTTGTCTTTGAATTCTGACAGTTTGATTATAATGTGCCTCAGAGAAAACCTTTTTGGATTGAATCTATATGGGGAGTTTTGAGTTTCCTGTATCTGAATGTCCATATTTCTCACAAGACTTTGGAAGTTTTCAGCTATCATTTTATTAAATAGGTTTTCTATGTATTTTTCTCCTGTTGTTCTGAAACTTCCGTATTGTAAATGTTTGCTTAATGGTGCCTAATGTGACATAGGATTTCTTCTTTATTTTTTTTTGCCAGACTTAGTTATTTCAAAATAGCTTTCTTCAAGTTTAAAATTTTTTCTTCTTTTGAATCTAATCTATTTTTGAAGCTCTCAGTTGCATTTTTTATTTACTCATTGAATACTCCGGTTCCAAGTTGTTTTTTGTTGTTGTTGTTCTTTTTTATGATATCTATTTCTTTGTTACATTTCTTATTCAGATCATGAACTGTGTTTCTGATTTCACTGAATTATTTACCTGTATTCTCTTATATCTTACCAACTTTCCATAATATTATTAATTTGAATTCATTTTCAGGCGCTTCATAGATTTCCTTCTTGGGGGGATATGTTACTGGAGAATTATTGTGTTCCACTGGAGATATCATGTTGCCTTGGCTTTTTTGTTTCTTGTGTTTCTATGTTAATATCTGCATATCTGATGGAATGGTTGCTTCTTGCAATTTAGTGTGCTACCTTTCATAAGGAAAGACTTTTTCCTGTAGATGTGTCCTATAGTTTCAGTTGGACAGGATCCTTTGGCTTTGTTCTGAGTGGGCACAGTAATGTAATCTTCATGATTTTTTCTTCTTTAATCAATGTCAGCAGTGTCTACAGGTGCCTCAGTGGCCTAGGATGCTGTTACTTGTGGAGGGGTGGGGACAACAGTAGACCCAAGCTGGACAGTCTTCAAGCCCCTAGGCAGTACATGTGAATGTGGGGTGACCCTTCCACTGGAGATGGTGGGGTCCACACTGGGGGTTGTAGTGGGCCCAGATAGGCAGCTCTCAGGCTTTGCAGTATGTGCATGTTAGCTCTCTTTCCTGGAGGAATTTCCCTGCTATGCTGGACTGCTTGTTTCCAGGAGTATAGGGTGATGTGTGGGCTCAGGTGCCAAGGGTCACAGCCTCACTGTTGGGTCTGGCTGGTGTTGTGATGCTGTGGACCATTGGTTGGGTGTGGCAAGATGTCAGAGGGACCCCAGTGATGTGGAAATAGAGGGGCTATTGGACCTCTAGGCAGGATTTACTCTGTTGGTGGCTCCACTCTAAATATGATGCCATGCTGCAGCAGCCTGGGTTCTGTTGCCCTGAGCTCTGGAGGGGGGATGATTCAGCATGAATTTCCTCTCTGAAATAATGCAGTCACATGGACTCCAGGCAATGGCCTATGCTGGGCTCAGGACTGTAAGTGCTCTGGGGATCTCCTGTAGCTAAGATTGCAGCCATCTGTAGTAGGAATGTTGACTTCTGGGTATCTCTCACGTATCTTTTCTCTTCAATGGAGACTCCCTCTTGACTCCAAACCAATCCTGGCTGACTTCTTTATTTCTGTCTATATACTGCCATCCTGAGTTTTCATGCCTCATGGGGGTTTTTGTCACTCCCTTGTTTCATTCCAGTGTTCTCCCTTAGACGGTCCATTTAATGTGTGGTTATCCAGTTGATGTTTTGATCTTTTTTGTGGAGTAAGTAAGTGCTAGGTGCCTCTAGTCAGTCATTTTGATCTATTTTTTTTTAAGCCTGAGAATTTAGAAGTGGGAAGAGTACAAAATGACTTGGTTTAGTGAAAGCTGAGTTTGTTTAAGATACGTTAATTTTGAGATGGTGGCAGAATATTAATCAGAAAGATAGAGTAGGAATTTAAAAATATAAGGCTTGAGCTCAGAGTTGTAGTCAATGTTAGGCATTTAGATCTATACATAAGTATAATGTGGAAACTTGGGTATGCATAAATGACAGAAAATACCGATGTTAACTAAAGAGTGAAGATTAGATGCAAATGTCTACAAAAGACATTATTGATTAATTAAGTTACCAGGGACCTGTCCACCATCTAATAAGCTTCCAACTCAACTGAAATTTCCTCAAGAGCACAAATTGCTGTATTTTATTTATCTTTATATGCCAAGTGCTTAACATAGTACCTGGCCTATAGTAGATATTCAACAAAGTGTATAAAACCTACATTGATAGAAATCACGGCCTTTTGGTTTGTTATATCCAGTTCTACCTCATGTAGCTCCTTTTCAGAGTTCAATACTCGTCTTATCACACAAAACCCTTCTCTCCAGATTTACCTGCTACTCTCCCCTGGTGCCAACACTTTGCTATATCTAAGCATAACCATTTAAGTTCACACAAACATATCACTTTGTTGCAAAAGTACATATCATACACATGCTGTTTCTGCTAATAGAAATCAATTTGTCTGCCCCACTCATCACCTTCATCCAGATAACTCCTCCTCGTTTATCAGTTTCATCTCACATGTTGTTTTCTTCAGGAAACTTTCCTTATAACACATCTAATCTGACTTAAAGTTAGTTTAGCTGGAGCTGGTTCAAACAGCCTCCTGAGAATCTATTGTGCAGGTTCCCTCCCACCTCTGTATTTAGTGGCATCGTATTGATGCCCCAAATTATCCATAGTAGAGGTATTTACACCAGGGGAATGGACACCTGCCTCAAATTGCTTTTTTTTCCTCCAAAGAACTAGTTGTTGAACATTTACCAACCCATACTGAGTTTTTCTTTTCCATGTTTTTATACTCCCCAGGAATTATATTATCATAAATACTATATTATCTCACTGTCCTAAAATCATTGATTTGTTTGCCTCTCTCTTTCTAAATCTTAAATTTCTCATAGATTTTCTATCCTTAGCTTCTACTACATATACTAGGTACTCAAGAAATGTTTATTAAATAAATCAATGAAAAAGAATACAATTGTTTCCTTTTATTGATACTTTGAAATCTTTTAACCTTGAGTTGATAGAGCCTTTCTCCAAGTACAGGAATTACAATTATGAGAATAAATGAATTATTTTAAGGGGAAAAAAGCCTCTTTCAAGAACAGCAAAAATCTAAAGAGTGAACATTGCAAATTGTGTATATCTGGAGTCATTCTTTGGGTAGGGAAAAGCAGAGTAGGAGAAAATAGGGAGCAGAGAACAGAGGGGGCAATAAAAAGTATACTTTGAGACATCAGAGACTATCAGGATAATGCATTGTGGGAGAAGAGAAAAGAAAGGATTTATAAAGATTGGGCTAATCAATTATCAAATGCTACTCATTGTAATTTATAATCCTTAATAATCCTTTAAGAGGAATAATTTGCCCAAGTTCCAGCATCAACATTGAGGATAATACACAGATCACATGATAACAAACTGGCTTTAGGATCATGTGCAGTGGACTTTTTATTTAATAAAATAGAAATGAAAATTTTACTATGAACATTTCCTAAGCACAGATTTTTCTTTTAAACAAGTATCACAAACATTTGTGGGATTAGAAAATAATCCCCCCCCCACACACACACAAACACACACATAGCAAACTTATATAATTGGAAAAGTATATTTATCTCTTCCTAATACTTCAATGCTAGAAAAATATTTTACTTTAACATTTATTTAAAAGCAATACTATATTCTGTTAAAGTGGTAAACTGATAATTTCAATAATTCCTTCAAATAAAATTTTAAAAATGTTTTAATTGTGATAAAATACACGTGACATAAATTTACCATCTTAACAATTTTTAAGTGTACAGTTCACCAGGGTTAAGTGTATTCACTTTGTTTTACAACCAATATCCAGACCTTTTTCATCTTGAAAAACTAAAACTCTTTACCACATCAAATAAAAACTCCCCATTTCCTCCTCCCCCAGCCCTTGACAACTGCCATTCTATTTCCTGTTTTTATGTGTTTGACTGCATTAGATACTTCATATAAGTGGAATCATACAGTATTTGATTTTGAGGGTATGGCTTATTTCACTTGGCATAATGTCCTCAAACCATGGTTCATCCATATTTTAACATGTATCAGAATTCTCTTTCTTTTTAAGGCTGAATACTTCATTGTATGTATATACCTCATTTTGTTTATCCATTCATTCGTTAACAGACACTTGGTTTGCATATACTTTTAGCTATTGTGAATAATACTATTATGAATATGGATGTGTTCATATGAAATTTGAAAATTATTTTTCTTAGTAGTTATAAATAATAATTATATTGAAAGTTAGCAAAACTAGAAACCAATAAATCAAACATTATGTTTTTGGCAATAGAATAATAAAAATTTCCATATAAAGTAAAAATAGTCAACTTAACAGCCTTTACCAAGTTCAACATGAAAAATCATATACTTGCCAAATATATAATTAGAAGAAACTTTTAGAAATTGAAAATAATATGCTTCACTTTTACATACATTATATATGTAAAAACCTCTAAATTTTACTAAATGCTTTGAATAATTAAAAACTAAAAACAGATATAAAGCCATTGCTTTAAAATTGTTCAGTGTGATACAGAGAAATATTTCTTTGTTGATCACTATAACCAAACTCCCTCAAAATAAATTGCCTGTGTTAATTAAAAAAAAAATTTTGTGATGTATTTTACAGGATATTTGGACAATAGCAGCTGAAGGCTTTTTTAAAAAAACTGTATACATTGGATAAGAGAAATGACTTCAACATATGGCTAGTTTTGCAGCTATAACTTAGCAGATGGTTAATACTGTTTGAAAAACTAAAATAAAATTTGTTAGCATCTTAATATACCACGTGATCTTATTTACCTTTTAAATTACTGCTGTATCTTTCTGTAGTGTACATTGCTTTAATTATGGCAAAATAACCAAAATAACAGAAAATATTTGTTAAATATAAGAAAAGGAAGTAAAAAAATAACAATTTACTACAAGAGTAATAACAGTTGTTTATTCCATAAAGTCTTCAAATAAAAGTATAGTAAAACACTAATCTAATTACCTTGTTGTAAGTTCTACTAAATAATGTCCACCACGTCTTGCACGTGTAACTCTTACTCTAATGCCAGCTCAAACATTAGTGTTAATTATTCTGGGTCCCCGAGACCTGGAGATTTATGATAGAGTCCTATGCCTTCAAAAACTAATGAAATTTCTAAACTAAAACAACCCTTGTTCCAGCCAGGTGCGGTGGCTCACGCCTATAATCCCAGCACTTTGGGAGGCCGAGGCAGGCAGATCATGAGGTCAGAAGATAGAGACCATCCTGGCTAACAACATGAAAACCTGTCTCTACTAAAAAATACAAAAAATTAGCCAGGTGTAGTGGTGGGCACCTGTAGTCCCAGCCACTCAGGAGGCTGAGGCAGGAGAATGGCATGAACCTTGAACCTGGGAGGTGGATCTTACAGCGAGCCGAGATTGCACCACTGCACTCCAGCCTGGGCGACAGAGCAAGACTCCGTCAAAAAAAAAAGAAAGAAAGAGAAAAAGAAAGAGAGAGAGAGAAAGAAAGAGAGAAAGAGAAAGAAAGAAAGAAAGAAAGAAAGAAAGAAAGAAAGGAAGAAAGGAAGAAAGAAAAGAAAAGAAAAGAAAAGAAAAGAAAAGAAAAGAAAAGAAAAGAAAAGAAGACAAGAAAAGAGAAAACAACCCTGTCCCCTCGAAGCCAGGCTCATGTGTTCACTTGAAAATTTTCCAAATGGATTGTGATATGTCCATAGGAAACAGGTATTTCAATTTTTAACTATTAACAGTCTACTTATTTTTTTTTTATACAGAGAGTTCTAAAATGTCCATTTTAAAATTTTTATACATGGAAGAAGAAAGAGTTGCATGCAATTAATTGCATTGTTGAGGGAAATATCTAATAGTTACAAAGAAGATTACTCACTGATACAATGTAGCAAAGGAATTCAATTTCGTAGAGAACAAAATCGTAATTAAATACAGTGTTGATTCCTGTTATTCTTGGTGGTTATGTTTTATAAACTAGAACTCTGAACTGTTGTTCTTAGGGGAAATACAAGGTTAAGTTCCTAGAAGTCTCTAGTCGCAAAATTTTTATCAACCAAAACACTATCTAAGTTATTTTGCTAGTGTCCATGTTCAACAAGCCATTCTCATCAGCGTTGAAAACCTGTTCTTTCACATAACTCTTTTCTTGTATAGCAGTTAATAGTTATTTTTAAAAATTATTCTCCAGTATCCTGATCTACAGAACCCACTTTATCTGAAAGTTAAATATTTTTCATACTATATGGCCTTTTGCAATATGTGAGTCAGCTGGCATTTGCTAAGAATGGTTTAACATTTTTCTGATGCTGGGTAACTTTCTTTGGCTTTCAGCCTCACAGCAACACTATTCACTACATTTTAAAAATCAGTTGTCATCTCATGAATCCACAAATATAGCCATTTTCCCATAGCTTTATCACACACCATAGATGTTACTTTAGTACTTTATGGAGTGGCCTCACATAGATGTCAACGAATTTATTCTTCCCTTTTCTAGATATACAGTATTATTGATTATTAATACTGAACTGATGACCAACCCCACTATACCCATACCTGAATGAAGCTTATCTAATGCCCATATTTGTCTCCATAAAGAATATTACAGTAAACTTGTGCTTTGGAACACCAGATAGCACTTTAGCATTACACTTGGGGGCCATTTTAAAAAGTGAAACCACAAACAAAAAGCCCCCAAATGCAAAAAACAGGGCATTCAATAGATCTGGAAAAGGTCACTTAGATACAGCATGAGAACTGAAACAAGAAGGCAGAGTCTCACTTTGTTCAACCTCAGCTAGAATGTGTGGGTCAGGCAGATGCCTCACATTTTTAGCAGTTCTGCATGTTTACAAAAGATCACAAAAGCACAAGCGTATTAATTTGAGGGTTAGAAATAAATTTTATCAAGTAGATGAATTCACAAATACTGAATTTGCAAATAACAAGGGCAAATGCAAGTCACAAATAAAAATTGTGAGCTTGTGTTCTGGGAGCGGGACTGACAGAATTACATCAGTGTGGCAGAAAGCTCTGGAGCAAAATAGAGCACTTGAAGAACTGAGAATATCTAGTCTTGGTTCTAACATATTGCTCACTCACCACAGGATCTGCCTTCTTTTACATTTTTAAAAGTCATTGTTACCTATATGTTAATTTACCATAAATCGGAAAATCAAAATCAAGCAGAAGGTCCTAATACATGGTCAGAATAATGACACAGAACTAATATTCATTCCAATTTTGGTTCTCTTGCAATGAACTTACCTGTTAATGAACTAACATGACACTCAATACAGTTTGTCAAAAAAAGCTTTACAAACTAACAACCAGAAGTAGAAAACAAAGTAAGTAGAAAAAGAAAAACATATACATTTACCATGTGCCAGATTTAAGAATCTAAGGGGAAGGAAAAAAGGAAAGCTAAAATTTATTAAATCCACTATTATCTATCAGGCAATTCAGTACTCCCTTTTTACAGAGGGAGAAAATAAAAATCAGAGGATAGCATGCCCAAGAACACAGTACAAAGTGATGAAACCATTATTCAAACCTGCTCTTACAATGCAAGGGAAATTTCTTTCCAATCAAGAGTGTAAGGCCAACATTGGTTTAAGGGACAATGTTATAAGGAAAATTAGCTTCTACTAGTAAGTTTGTAGATGTATCTAGGATTGCAACTATGAGCAGGGAAAATGGACTTGTTATTCCCTGTTTGTCCCTCCGTCCCATGCTTTGGGCCCTGATCTCTGAGGACTGTGCTACCAGGGCTCTATTATCCTCTGGCTTGCAGTTGGGTTTAGCCAGTGGGAAGCAGCAGTAGGAGAGTAGACGTCAGGATAGAACAAGGTAGTCCTAACAAAAAAAGAGGTAATAAGGCTGCTAATATGCATTCATAGTTTAAAGAGATGCAGGGGAGGGAGCAGGCGCGGTAGCTCAAGCCTGCAATCCCAGCACTTTGGGAGGCTGAGGCGGGTGGATCACTTGAGATCAGGAGTTTGAGACCAGCCTGGCCAACATGATGAAACCCCATCTCTACTAAAAATACAAAAAACTTAGCTGGCATCATGGCACGTGCCTGTAATCCCAGCTACTCGGGAGGCTGAGGCAAGAGAATCGCTTGAACCTGGGAGGCAGAGGTTGCAGTGAGCAGAGATTATGCCACTGCACTCCAGCCTGGGAGACAGAGTGAAACTCTGTCTCAAAAATAAACAAATAAACACATAGTTTAAAGAGATGGGCACAGTGAGGAGGTTCCTGTCACAAAGCAGGATATCACTAATTAAGGTATAAATGGTGACAATGATACCTAGTAACACTGTTTTGAGAATTAAATATTAAGATAAAAGGATAAAATTAGATGCAAAGTTGCCAAAACCATTGCATAAATGCATAGTAATTTCTTTACTTCTTACTTAAAAATTAGAATATAAAATTTTTTAAAACTTTATAATAAAAAGTTAAGTGACTTATATAAAATCAAAAATAAACCATGGACTTTTAAGTGAATTTGAATTTTCTGCTTTCTACTTCCCACTATACAAGGTCAGTAGAGTCTCATCAAAAGTTATGGCTCAGTCAATCCCATGAAATTCTCCTACCTCGAGCTCCACTAGTCCCCAGGTGAGGGCACTTTAGTATAGCTACAGACCCCCGGTTAAGGGTAGGTCTAAGGAACTTGAGAACGGTGGCCTTTAATCTTTCTAACAGTAAGAAAATCTATTCTTGTCCTTTTCTCTTCTTACATAACTCTAAACCATTAAAATCAAATAAATATGTATTAAAGTCTAGAGGAACTGGCTGATTCTTATGGTTTTAAACAGGTTTATCATGGTATAACTGATATAAAATAAATTACAAGTATTTAAATCATACAACTTGACAGGTTTTGACATATATATAAATACATGGAAACATCACCTTAATCAAGATAATGAATATATCCATTACACACAAAAGTTTTACTACACTCTCTTATAATCCTTCCCTCCCATCCATCCCAATCCTTCTACTCATCCACTGTTTCCAGATACCCATTGATCTGCTTTTTGTCACTCTGAATCAGTGGTGCCCAACCTTTTTGGCACTAGGGACCGGTTTTGTGGAAAACAATTTTTCCGTGGACTGGTGGTGGGGTGGAGGGGGGCGGGGGAATAGCTCGGGGATGATTCAAGCACATTACATATAATGTGCACTTTATTTCTATTATTATTACATTGTAATATACAATGAAATAATTATACAACTCATCATAATGTAGAATCAGTGGGATCCCTGAGTTTTCCTGCAACTAGATGGTCCCATCTGGAGGTGATCGGAGACAGTGACACCCAAACTGTGTTGCTTATGTCTGGTCTACTTCTTAATCTCTTTTTAGTTGCTGTCACTGCAGAAGACCCTGCTTCACAAAGATAAGATGTTGGATATGGAAGCATGCTTTTCAGTGCTTTTGTGGCAATCTATCCTGCTTTGACTTTAATCCAGAACATATGGAGATCTGAAGTTGTCTCGAACATACTTTTAAGGTCACTGTCACTTGTGATCTCAAGCAGTTGATCCTCTTCTAGCACAGACAAAGTTGATTCACCAGGCTTACTCACAGATGGGTCCCAACAGATCCATTCCTTCCCAGTTTGGCAGTCTTTTATGGTTGGGAAGTAATGCTCAAACTCTTTTGAAAGCTGGGATAGGTGATCATGCCCCAGCTGGGAGAAAGAAGGCCCTGGCTCAGTCTCTTTCAAAATCTCTGCTAATGTTTGAAACATGTCAAAAATCTCAATGTCCACTCATCGCTCTCATAATTCCAGTTTGGCTTTGAATGCAGCCACTTTATCTGCTGACTTGAACATAGTTGTCATTCTCCCTTGAAGTGACATATTAAGTTCATTGAGCAGGTTGGATATGTTACAAAAGTAAGGAAGTTTTGTGACCCATTCTGTGTCACTGGAATGTGCTGCCAGTAGTGACTGCTTTTCTAAAAGAAACCTCTGGAGCAGCTCTCACAACTAAAAAACTCTGGCCATCTTTAGAAAGCCATCTCACTTCTGAGTATAAGACAAGACGTGTGTGCTCTGCATCCATCTCCTCACAGAACTGGGGGAACAGATGCGAGTTAAGGGCATGTACTTTAGTGTGGTTAATTATTTTAATCACATCCTGCAAAACATTGTTACATTCAGGTGACATTTTTTGGCTATCCAGCATTTCTCTATGGATGACACATAGATTCACATTCAGAAGTGGCATAGATTCACATCTATCCACACTCAGAAGTGCATAGAATCACATTCAGAAGTGGCCTCTTTGACTTGAATAGTGAAACCAGAAAGCCGTCCAGTCATGGCAGCTGCTCTGTCTATGCATACTGACACAAAATAACCAATTCAGTTTTCCTGATACGTAATCATTCAAAGATTTGAATAGTTCTGCAGACGTGGTGTTGGTTGGCAACAACAGTGCACATAACATATCCTCATGCACATCCTCCTGAAAAATACATCACGCATAAACAAGCATCGTTGCTTTGTTGTCAACATTGGTAGACTCATCAACCTGGATTGCATACCACAGTGACTCATTAATCCTCTCTAAAAGTTGTGCCTCACTATCCTCTACTATTTCATCAATTTGTCTAGTTATGTTGCTTGCCAAAAGAGGCACACGTGCCACCTTTTGAACTGCAGCCTCTCCTAAAAGTTCTCGACAAACGTCCTTAACAGCAGGTAAGATCAACTCTTCACCAATAATAAAGGGCTTCTCAGCTTTAGCAATGCAGTTAGCCACTAAGAATGATGTTTTCAGTGCAGACACATTTGATGAAGTGAGGGCCTTCAATAATTGCTTCCGTTCTTCATGTTCAGACTTTTTTTTCTTTTGAAAAACTCCAAAGGCTTGTCTTTTAATGCAGGGTGCTTGGTCTCCATGTAATGAAGGAGTTTTGAAGGTTTCATGGCTTTGTTGTATAGCCAGTCATCACATATAATACAAATTTGGTTTGGAGAATGTGAATCACCTGTTGTGATGAACCTGTAAATTAGATAGGACTCTTGGTATTTTCTTTTAAATGCAGCTTTCTTTTTGTTGGGAGTCTTAGAGTCTTCGGCTGCCTCATCATTGAGTCTTTCCCCCTTCCAAAGAAGCTCTTCAGTAACATTTGTTTTTTACTCATTTGGCTAGGGTTAGCTTGTGGGCTTACTAAAACTGTGACTGAGTCAAGTGCACAGTGCAGGAAAGAGGCATGAACAGAAGTGGTAAATAAAATAATGGACAGACCATGTGCAGACTAAAATAAGTGTCAGATTCTGACTTAAAGCCTGTCACCAGATGCATCTGTACAATTGAAATACATTGCTTGCCACTATAAAGGCTGCCACCAGATGCAGCTTGTCACTGCCACTCACTAATAGGGTTTTGATAGGAGTCTGCAAGAAATTGATTTATTATGGTCTCTGTGCAAACCTCTCTGCTAATGTTAATCTGTACTTGTGGCCACTCCCCAGTGCTAGCATCACCACCTCAGCTCCACCTCAGATCATCAGGCATTAGATTCTCATAAGCGGAGCACAATCTAGATCCCTCACATGCACATTTCACAATAGGGTTCACACTCCTATGAGAATCTAATGCCACTGCTGATCTGACAGGAGGCAGTGCTCAGGTGGTAACGCAAATGATGAGGAGGAACTGCAAATACAGATGAAGCTTTGCTGGCTTGCTCACCTCCTGCTGTGTGGCTTGGTTCCTAACAGGCCATAGGCTGGTATAGGGGTTGGCAACCCCTGCTCTAAATTAACTTGCATTTTCTAAAATTCTATATAAATGAAGAGATCAAGTATGTTTTTTGGTCTGAAATTTTTAATTCAGCACAGCTTTTTGAGATTTGTCCCTGTAGTTGTATATTTCAATAGTTTATTTCCTTTTATTGCTGAATGGTATTCAATTGTGTGGATATATCACAATTGTTCATTAATTGACTTGAGACATTTGTGTTGTATCCAGTTTGGCGTACTGAAAATAAAGTTACTATGAACATTCTTGGACAAGTTTTGTTTGCATAATATCAGGAAACAATCCTCTATACATATTTTTGCTTTTCTGAATGGTCAAGGCTTTCTGAGCAAAGGACACTGGCTCTTAGATTAGGAGATGAATAAACAGCAACTCTAAAGACAGAATTCTATAAGGAGATATAAGATATAGTCTCATCTCTCCTGAAGGCCATCATTTAATTCCATTTGCAAGAGTAATCGACCTGGAGACTTTCCTTCTTCTCCCCAGAGAGGATCTGCTGGCATTCCATATACTCCAGAGCAAATCTCTCTTCTCTCACTCTCTCTCTCTCTTTTTCTCTTTCTTTCTCTCTCAACCCAGAAGGGGTATATTGGCCAACAGCTCTATATAAACTATGTAATTAATAATTCTGGAGTTCCTTTCCTATGGTGCAAACTCTCCTCCACACACTGTGTCATCCCATGGAGTATTGAAGTGTGGAGAAATGGCAGGAAGATAGTCTCTGAGTAAATAATTAATCTGTCTATAATCCAGTAACTTCATATGTCCTATAAGGATATATAAATAAATATAGACACATTTTTCATTCTCTTATATAAATACTTAGGAGTGGAATAGCTAGATTAAATTATAGATATATGTTTAACTTTTTAAGAAAATTCCTAATGATTTTATAAAATAGTTGCACCATTTTCCATTCTCACCAGCAGTGTGTGAGAGTACCCATTTCTTCATATCCTCACCAGTACTTGACGCAATTCACCTTTTTACTTTTTCCATTCTTGTAGGTATATCATATCACTTGATTGTGATTTTAATTTGCATTTTGCTAATAATTAATGATTTTGACTATATTTTCATGTCTTATTTTCCATGTATAAATCTTCTCTGGTGATGTGTCTATTATTTTGACCCTGTTGGAAATTTTTTAATTGGTTGGCTTTTCTTCTTATTGAGTTGAAAAAGTTCCATATATAATCTAGTTACAAGGCCTTTGTTGGATGTATGTTTTCCAAGTACTTATTTACAAAATAGTTTATCTTTTTATGTTCATAATAGTGTCTTTCAAAGAGTAAAAAATTTAATTTTGATACAGTTGAATTTTTACTTTTTCCTTAAAAGTTCATGATTTTTGCATCCCGTTTAAAAAATGTTTGCCAAATCTAAAGTCATTAGTTCTTGCTATATTTTCTTCTAGATGTTTTATATATTTATGTTTTAAATGTATACATATGATTGATTTTGAGGGTTTTTTGTATATAGTGTAAGATACAGATCTAAGTTCTTTTTTTGCAAATAGATGCCTAATTATTTCAGCATCATTTATTGAACAGACTACTCTTTCTCCATTGCACTCTTATTAAAAATACATTGTCTACACATGTGTGGGTCTATTTCTCTATTATCTTCCATAAATCTAGTTGTCTATCTTTGTCCCAGTGCCACGCCATCTTGACAGCTGTAGCTTTATAGTAAGTCTTAAAATCATGTAGTGTTAACCCTATAACTTTGGTTTTTATCAAACTTGTTTTTCTTATTCTATGTTCTTTGCATTTCTGTATGAATTTTGGAATTAGCATGTCAATTAAAAAAAGACTACTGGGATATTGATTGGGATTTCATTGAATCTATGTAACAGTTTGTGAAGAACTGACATCTTGACAATTTTGAGTCTTCTGACCCACTGACACAGCATATATTTAGTTAAGTCTTCTTTAATTTCTCTCAACAATGCACTGTAGTTTTCAGTATTTAGGCCTGCACAGCTTTTCTTAGGGTTATCTCTAAGTATATATTTTTTGCTACTATATTGTTTTCCAATTTTAACTCTGATTGTTCATTGCTAGTACACAGAAAGAGAATTGATGTTTATCTATCAATTGGTTATCTGCAATCTTTATAAGTCTTCTCATTTTTTACTAGTTATTTTTTGTAAATTTTAGTTACTCTTTTGTAGATTCTATAGCTCACTGATTCCCTTTTAATTTTTTCCATTTTTAGTTTTATTTTGGATAGTTTGTGTTGTGGAGTGTGTAAATACATATATCTCATATTCTTCAGTGTCTAATATGTGTATTTTTATCTCAGTCTATTATTCACACATAGTGTATTTTTCATCTCAGACATTGTAGTTTTCATTTCTAGAGGTCCATTTTGAGTCTTTTAAAATATCTTTCACATTTCTACTTAAGCATTTAAAGATATACAGTGAAAATAATTGCTCAATATATTTGTCTGCTAATTATAACATGTCATTTCTGAGTCAGTTTATATTGATATATTTCTCCTCATTACGAATTGTGTTTTCTCACTTTTTTGTATGCCTGATAATTTTTCACTGGATATCATACATTGTGCATTTTACCTTGTTGGGTATTAAGTATTTTTGTATTTGTATAAATATTCTTGAGCTTTTTTTCTGGAATGCAGTTAAGTTGCTTGGCAACAGTTTGATCCTTTCAGGTCTTGCTTTTTAAAATATTTAAGGTAGGGCCAGAGTAGTATTTAGTCTACAGCTAATTATTTCCCTATATTGAATCAAGACACCTCTGGGTACTCTATCCACTGCTCTGTAATTTATGTGGTTTTCTTGGCTGGCTTGTAGGTCTATTCCCAATCCTGAGGTGATCACTGGGAACCGTCCCTCTAACAATTTTGTGTGGTTCTTTCCACAGTCTTAGACTCTTGCCTTGTGTGCTTGCACTGATCAGTATACTGCTGAAAACTCAAGGGGAAATCCAAAATCTCTGGGTTGTCTGTACAGATCTGTCTCTGGTACTCTCTCCTACGAATTTAAACCTTCTTGGTCTCCTTCAATCAGAGGTCTGCCAGGCTCAAATTTTGTCTCCTCTCCCTGAGCCCAGACCCGGAAATATTTTCAGACCTAGGACAGTCTTAGGGCACACCTTGTTTGCTTCTCATTTCTTTTTTTTTTTTTTTTTTTTTTTTTGAGACGGAGTCTCGTCATTGCCCAATGTCCAGTGTCTTGAAAATCATTGTTTTACATATGGAGTCCAGTTTTTTGTTGCTGTTTCTTATGAGAGGATAAATCTGGTGCCTGTTTCTTGTCACAAACCGGAAGTCCCCCTCTGTTCTGTTTTCTTTTGGAAAGCTTATATTGTCAGAAGATATCCTTACTTAGGATTTTATGACAACTATCAGCAGTTCCAGACATATATCTTCATAGCTCCACTCCCAGAAGAAAAGATCTCAACTCCTTTCCTGGTTGCTGAAGTAAAAATTTCCAAGTTGGTACTGATTAAACTTGACTGGCTGGACATCAGTCAGGTGTATATACTGAAGCAATCATTGTGGCTTGTGGGGGTGCTGTGTTCTGCTGGGATCAGCATGCATCTCTGTCAACTCCAGAACCAGAAGATAAATAAAACTTACTTTATTCATTCAATTAAAAAATTTTAGGTTGTTTTGTTTTGTTGTCTGTTTGTTTTACTTTTAAATCATTTAATTAACTGTTACAGTTTTATATTAATTCAGTTCAGCTAAATTAATGTTTTGGTCCCAACATTATAGATATTCTCTGTTCAAGATCATAAATGAAATACACTTTTATTAATAAGATATTTTCATTACAGAAAAGAATATTTAAAATAATAGTAAGCTTCTGCTTTATCTCTTTTCTACATCAAATATTTGCATCATTTTTCCAATTAGTTAACTTCTCAAGTTATCTGTTTTCAATTCTGTCATATAAAGACTTTCATGGTTTATTTTATATTAAAGATTAGGCATATGCAAACACAGATTCATTGTTAGTAAGGACTTTCAAATTTTTATCTTGTTCTAAATTAGTTTAAATAAAGTTACTGATTCTTTGCTGGCCAATGGTTTTCACGCTGCTTCTTGTGAGTAAAACAAATGGGGTGAGGCGAAAATGTACTCTTTCCTCCCTCATTTATATTTCTAAATGACTTGTGAATAGGTAGATACATCCTAGGAAAGACATCAACATTATTATCAAGTTACATATTACTAATTTTTTTCAATGAACTTTCCCACATTTTCTAGAGTCTCCTTAAAAGTAGGATCATCATTAAAATATAACTAAAAAGTGTTATTTAATACATCTTTCATTTTTTAATGTAACAAGTAATCATGCACCTTATATTAGAATAATTTCCATCTTCTAACTCCAGCTGTTCAAAATGGCATGAAATTCATTTAAAAACTTATAGAACTGTTGGACTGAGATTTCTTTAAATAAAAGTTTTGTGACATAAATAAAGTTATATCTGCCTACTCTTCAGAATAATGAAATGCCTACCAGGAAATACTAGCTGGGAGTCAACCTATTGGATACATTTAATTTACACCTGGCTATTTCTCTTCACAAATCACTTCTAATTGCAGAGAGGTACAATAATCTAAAGTTTGAATGACATTTCTTGAGCATGCATCAATGTATTCACTTCAGAAATGCTTAAGCTGTCCATTTTTCCTTTATTATTTTCCTAAAATGTTAGTTCTTTGAGAAAAAATGATATAGCAGCTCATTAAGTTAGATTAAATAATCCTTTTTTTCCTGAGGACTACATCAATGCAATCTGTATGGTTTTATTTTTTATTTCTCATCATGATTGGATAGTGTTGATATGCCTCTACACACATTTTAAAACTACATAAAACTTTTGTCAAAAAGTCCAAGAAGAGTTCTTAATTTTAGGACTTTCCCTGTCTACATTTATAAAAACAATCAGTCAGAATGACAGTTGGTGAAACGATTAGCATTTTTGTGTTTCAGTTTCTCTTAGATGGCTTCATGATGTGATTTGATTTTTTCAAGATATTTTTACCAACTTTTCTTATTCACTTTATCCCATCATAGTGTCATTTAAGTGAGTAGCTGCTGCTCAGAAACTAACATATAACCTCAAAATGAATATATTGATTTGTGACATGAACCCATCATTTAGCATGTTGTAAAATGGCAGGCTATTAAAATATTGATGGGTGGCTATGCACTTTTTTTTTTTTTTTTTTTGAGATGGAGTCTTGCTCTGTCACCCACGCTGGACAGGAGTGGTGCAATCTTGGTTCGCTGAAACCTCCACCCTCTGGGTTTAAGCAGTTCTTCTCCATCAGCCTTCCAAGTAGCTGGGATTACAGGTACCCCTCCCACCACACCCAGATAATTTTTGTGTTTTTAGTAGGGATGGGGTTTCACCATGTTGTCCAGGCTGCTCTCAAACTCCTCCCTTCAAGTGATCAACTCACCTTGGCCTCCCAAAGTGCTGGGATTACAGGTGTGAGGCACTGTGCCTGGCCTAAATTCACTTAAAATTTAAAAGTAAGCATTCACTCAGTGTTGACATTGGAGACTCCAAGCCTCCTTCAATGAGTTAAATATACTTTGTTAAAAACTGGTCACAGATGGCTGAGTGCAGTGGCTCACACCTGTAATGCCAGCACTTTGGGAGGCCGAGGTGGGTGGATCACCTGAAGTCAGGAGTTCAAGACCAGCCTGGCCAACATGGTGAAACCCCATCTCTACTAGAAATACAAAAAATTAGCTGAGTGTGGTGGCTGGCACCTGTAATCCCAGCAACTTGGGAGGCTGAGTCAGGAGAATCGCTTGAGCCGGGGAGGCAGAAGTTGCAGTGAGCCAAGATTGTGCCATTGCACTCCAGCCTGGGCAACAAGAGCAAAACTCCGTTAAAAAAAAAAAAAAAAAAAAAAACTGGTCACAGATTTCACTTCTGGCCTATGTGAAAATATAGAGACCAGATTTACCCAGTCACTTGAAACAATGAAAAAACAGATATCAGACAAGTGATATCTAAAAACAGATACGAAATACAGTGATTCCTAAGAGACAGAAAAAAAATGAGGTAATCCCTACTATTGTCCCCAAACCACTGCCTTGAGTAAGTTTCCAGGCTGTGACCTAAGGAAAGGAACATGGGCATGGGATGGAAGAGTCCATAATTGAAGAGAGGAAGCTCAGAGGCCATGGAGACCAAAGCAGTTAGAGTTCTCAGGGAAGAGAAACAGAGATGGTGTAGCTGCAAAAAAAAAGAACCCCAGAGTGCTGAAGAGGGTTTTCCTCAAGTATTCAGCAAAGTACTGATTGGTGTATACACACTAGGAAACTCTTGAGTCTAGGGAAGAACCATCTGAAAGAAATAAAGGAAGTGGTACCTCAGTCAGGGTCAGAATTAGTGAATGATCCCCTAAGCCAGTTTGGAAATTCCTATAATTCACAGGTATTGGGTGGAGTTATTAGAAGAGTACTCCCTCAAAGTGAAGTAACTTGCTCTAGACAAAACAGTATTGTGTCCTTACATAACAAATCTTAAAAGCAAGACTAAAAAATGAAATTGTTTCCAAGAAACTTAACATTATGGAACAAAACTCAAAAATATTAATAGTAATACAAAACATCCAGCATAAACAAGGTAATATTATTTTCCTTACATGGTTAAAAGAGAAGGGACTTCTTTATTACACTAAAACAGGTTTAGCAGAATCTCTTCTTTTATAGAAAAATTGTACGACTTTAAAGTTTAGTTGGATAATGGAACACTTTGCACAAGTAACTTCATTCTGGTTTGGTCTGATCTGCTGGGGTCTAATGCAGAAAGCTAGCTCAATCTCCCAGAAGCTTTGTTTCACAAGTGATGTTCAAAGATTTTCACTCATTCTATAGGTTGTCTTCTTACTCTCTTGATTGTTTTCTTGGTTGTGCAGAAGCTTTTTAGTTGGTTGTGATCTCATTTGTGTATTTTTGCTTTTATTGTCTCTGCTTTTGGGGTGATATCCAAAAACTCATTTCCCAGACCAATGTCATGGAGCTTTTTCTCCATATTTTCTACTAGTAGTTTTACAGTTTCAGGTTTTAATTTATTTAATCCATTTTGAGTTGATTTTTATATATGATGTGAGACCAGAGTCTAATTTCACTATTTTGCATGTGAATATCCAGTTGTTCCAACACTATTTTAAAAATAACTGTTCTTATCCTGTTGTATGTATTTGGCACCTTTGTCAAAAATCAATTGACCATAATGCATGGATTAACTTCCAGGCTCTCTATTTTGTTCCACTGGTCTCTGGGTTTGTTTTTATGCCAGTAGCATGCTGTTTTGATTACTATAGCTTTATAATATAAGTCAGATAGTATGCTGCCTCCAGCTTTTCTTTTATGCTCAAGATTTCTGTGACTTTTGGGGTCTTTTGAGGTTGCAGATCAAGCAAGAATAGACTCATTTGTACTAAGTTTTATGTAATCAAACTAAACTTTAAAATGGGATAGTTTTCTTTAAAAAACAAGTGATTCCAATTAGCCTAAATCAGTGTAATAAGTCCCCTTAATTTTAATCCTATAAGGAAAGTAACTTTGAAATGACAAATCAACTTTTGTTATCTGTTTCTGCTTTTTTCAGCCTTTTCTTTTGCCTAGAAAACCAACCTACCCTGCTCAGTTAATGAAAACACTCATTCTATTGTGCAGAATGCGGTGTTGCCTGATTTTAGAATTGGAGATAGAAACCAATTAGATATTTAAGCTAAAATTGTTGTAATTTCACCTTTTGACACATACATCTGACACATATACATCTGATACATATGCAATATGTATAAAGAGCTCAAACAACTCAATAGTAAGAAAACAATAAGCTGAATAAGAAATGGACAAGAACTTAAATATGCATTTCTCAAAAGAAGATATCAGTATTCTAATTTTGTCAGTTTTCTTACTTTTGCCAGTAAGTTTTATACTTTTAAATGTTTACTTATTACAGGTTAATATCCATTTCTTTCACAGAACTCCTTTTAGCATTTCCTTTAAGATAGGTCTGGTGTTGATGAATTTCCTCAGCTTTTGTTTGCCTGGGAAAGTCTTTATCTTTTTTTATGTTTAAGGATACCTTTCCTGGATACAGTATTCTTGGTTATCAATTATGTTTCTTAAGTGCTTTGAATATAGCATCCTGCTCTCTCTTGGGCTGCAGAGTTTCTACTGAGAAATCCACTGAAAGCTGTATTGGCACTCCATTGAATGTAACACATTCTTTTTCTCTTGCTGCTTGAATAGTCTTTCTTTGTTTCGATTTTTACTAAAGTGATTATGACGTGCCTTGAGGAATTCTTCTTTAAGTTGAATTTGACTGGCAACCTCTGAGCTTCCTATACCTGGATGCTGTCATCTTTCTCCAGACTTGGGAAATTTTCAGCCTTTATTTGCTTAAATATCTCTCTTGCCTCCTTTGGGAAGTCCAATCATGCAGAGATTAGTTCACTTGATGGTGGTCCACAGTCCTCATAGGCCTTCTTTAATCTGTTTTTTTTTAATTCTTTTTGTGCCTCTAATTGGGTGACTTTTTATATTCTGTCTTCAAACTTGCCCATTCTTTTCTCTGTTTGATCAAGTCTGCTGTTGATTCTTTCTAATGAGTTTTTCAGTCAGTTACTATATTTTTTACTTCTAGGATTTATAATACTTTCATACTCTTGGTGGGAACATAAATTAGTATGTTATTTTGAAAAACAGTATGAAAGTTCCTCAAAAAAATTAAAACAGAATGCCATGTGATCCAGCAATACCACTGCTGGGTATATATCCAAAAATAATAAAATCAGTGTGTCAGATATCTGCACTCTCATGTTCATAGCAGCATTATTCACAATAGCCAGTCAACCTACTTATACATCAACAGATTAATAAAGACAATGTGCTGTATATAGAAACTGGGATACTATTCAGCCTTTTTAAAAAGGAAATTTTGGGCTGGGTGCAGTGGCTCACACCTGTAATCCCAGCATTTTGGGAGGCCAAGGAGGGCAGATCACAAAGTCAAGAAATCAAGACAATCCTGGCCAACCAACATGGTGAAACCCCATCTCTACTAAAAATACAAAAATTAGCCAGGCACGGTGGAGGGTGCCTGCAGTCTCAGCTACTCAGGAGGCTGAGGCAGGAGAATAGCTTGAACCCAGGACATGGAGGTTGCAGTGAGCCGAGATCATGCCACTGCACTCCAGCCTGGAAACACAGCGAGACTCCATCTCAAAAAAACAAAACAAAACAAAGGTAATTCTGTCATTTGCAATAACATGAATGAACGTGGTGAAAATGCAGAGATTTTCAGATTAAATAAAAAGCGAGAATCTAGCAAGACTAATAAAGAAGAAAAGAGAGAAGAATCAAATAGACACAATAAAAAATGACAAGGGGATAACACCACCGATCCCACAGAAATACAAACTACTATCAGAGAATACTATAAATACCTCTATGCAAATAAACTAGAAAATCTAGAAGAAATGGATAAATTCCTCGACACATACACTCTCCCAAGACTAAACCAGGAAGAAGTTTAATCTCTGAATAGGCCAATAAC